>NC_140942.1:44127605-44727605 GCF_014529385.1 Adiantum capillus-veneris
CCCCCATGTACCTCGAGATTCTCGCAAGGGGTCAACAACCATCAATCCCATTTCTTAGGGGTCTTAAAGACCCCGTGTTACTTAGTGATGTGACTCAGCATATGAAGACCACCTGATTATATCTATGTCTTAATGTGTGATTATGGTAGTGATAATTATAGTAACTATAAAGTCCATCATTGTATCCTTTACAATAGAGATGATTATTATATCTATGCCTTAATGCGTGATTATTATTGTAGAGATAATTATAGAAACTATAAAGTCCACGATTGTATCCTTTACATTTTGTTCCCTTCTAGGTGGCAATTCTTACAATTTGTACTATTTGAGTTTAAAATATATACTATCGTGAATAGCATTATGCACTCTATGAGTTGCTCAAAGTTGGCATCAACAAGCTGCAAGATATGCATCTAGCATCACAACTTTTTTCTTTTCTCAAATCTCACAACGGTGAGTAAATTATATTGGCATAACCAAAAAATTACAAATTCTTGCCATTCTAGGTATCACAACATTTAAGAAAATTGCCTTATTTATCAATATAATCAAAGTAACAAATGAATAAATAATATCTTTGTGGATTTTTGGGTTATTGAAACCCTTTTGCTTTCTACACATAAATAATGAGAGGATAATCTTTTCATCAACGTACCCCACGGACCACATCTATCTTACAATTTGGCTTGGCTAACCTACTTCTGAGAAAGAGGGATTTAGATGATTTACCTACTTATGTGCTGAAGCAAAACGTAGAGCCTACTTGCTTGAGGGAAACACCTTGCTCATCAATCGATCACCAGTAGGGGTTCACTAGTATGTTTCGTATGGTACCAAGTGAGTGCACAATACAGGCGTTTTTGGCAAGTGTGCATAAGCATATACAATAGGGGTAGTCCCCCAGAACTTGCATACATATTTTATTCGTTTAGGGGAGGGAGACGGGTGGTGGGGGACGAGGAAAGGGAGGGATGGAGGATACTTTAGGATACTACTTAAAATTGGGGGGTCCTTTCCACATCCTCTCTCTCTCTCTCTCTCTTTGGGAAAAGTTTGTGTTTAGATATCTTTTTGAGTACTACCATTACAGAATCGCAATAAAATTTAATCAAAGTCAATAATTTGTACAATATGCCCTACTCCAACATCATGAGTTTCTAGTAAGGAGGTAAATTTTATCATGGAGTTATCAAAACGCTCTCTTATTTATTGGATTGTTTGTACATATATAAAGTAGGGGGTGGTCATGTTAATACTCCGAAGACCACATGCAAGGGGTTATCTTAGCTCTTCAATCTTTGTAGATGGGGGGCTAGGCTATTACATAAGGGACCATATGTAAGGGGGTTTCTTAGTGGCTTGTATGCAAGTGGCATCCCCTCCTTAGTAATAGTGAATTCCATGTGGTCACTAGCAATTCAAAAAGAGAAAGAAGGTGCTTATCATGGCAAGTCAAATCACCTCAAAAGGTGCACAGAAAGGTACACAAGGTTCAACTCTTTCCTCGTGTAAACAGCGAGATCTACACATAATTGCCTAGAATCTAGCAAGATTCACCTAAGAAGGGAGTATCTGCCTTGCTCAATGAACCTCCTCTCTTTTTCATCCCTCCTTAGAAAAGTTGACTTCGCATTTGAACTAATGATTGCATTTTTGCTTGACCAAGTGAGTAGGCAATATAGCAGTGAAGGAGGAGGATGCGACCAAGCTCTTAGATAGTTCTTTTAGGTCGCTCTTGCTTTCCATATAGCCAAAAATGGAGTCTAGTCTAGTATCTACAGAAATTTGTTAAATTGCTAATTGTGCAAATACATATGTCATATGCATATATGTAGCCAGATTGGACTCTAGTTTACTATCTGATGAGAGTTCAAACTATTAAATGTGCAAATCAAGCTTCATCAAAAGCAACAAACAAATGAATCAAACAAGGACACAATTGAGGGTCACATTTACAGTTTCAATGGTTGGGTGGCCCCTTCAAAGATATTCTTTATTAAATTAAAAAAGAAGGAAAAAAATGAGTGTAAAGCTCTTTGGAGATCAACCAAAAATCATAAAGACTTAGTAACCTCACAAGTTGCGCTACTAGAAGCTAACAATTTGAGCTACTAGAAGCTACAATTTTCCTGGAACAATTGAAATCCTAACCTCACTTTCTCAGGAAATAAAAATTTGTGAATCGAGTAGCCCTATGAAGAGGGAGAGGCAAGTTTAAAAGATATCTTTTGAATTTGATGAGAATTTTGATAATGAAAAGAAGCATTAAGGTGTACCAAGAAGCTGCTACCTCCACTTGTCACCACAATCAAGCTCATATGTGAGCATACGAGAGGGGAAGAGAGCTCCTTGAGTTCTTTGATGACTATAAGCATACCATAGCCTCCACCTAGACTTTGTTGTTACCATATATGTGGTAGTGATGTGTGTGAACATAGTTAGGACCTTTTTCCCTCACTAGGAGGCCTTTTCCCCCGTGCATTGTATCTATGTTCATTAGTTTAGGACTAATTTATCTTCCATTTGCATAGTAAGCAAAACACTCTCTATTGTGTGCTCTGAGCTTCTTCATCTTCTCCAAGTTGTGTGTATACTCGTGCTACCCTAATTCCAACAATTGGTATCATAGCAAGTTGCATCCTCCCAAGCATAGTTTCCAAAAACCTCTTGCTCACCTTCCCCAAGTCATCAGGTGAGCGTTGGTCAGCATCAACAAGTCGAGTAATACTTTAAGCTCATTTTGGCCTTCGTTTCCACTACAAGTAGTACTGGGTAGACACTTTTGTCCTTTTGTGCAAAATTTCTACTACTAGTGCAATTTTCTATAGAACAAGTCCCGTATATACCTCTTTGGCTTGTGCTACATAGCACGTGCTAGTCCTACTTCCTGTTTCCTCTTTTGGAGCAATTTTCACATCAGTTATAGTCACTCGCCATGGCTGAAAACAACATGGTTTTTTGGTCCTGAGGAAAAATTAGATGGGGATAACTACCCAATGTGGGATGACATGATGATGCATGTTCTTGTGTCAAAGGGCATTTGGAATGTTGTGTAGAGCATTGTTGTATGTCCATCTTCTCCAAAAATGTGATGGATTAGTCTATTACTGATGCAGATATACACGATGTACTTGGTGTGGAAAGGGTTGAGAATCAAGAGGCTATGAGAATGCAAAATTGGCTGGTGTATACTCTGTGTGATAGTAAATTGGATGCACCTATGCCTAGTCATACTCGTTCATGTTTTTTCTATGCATTACATGTGTCAGATCGTTATGCATTTGGTTGTTCCTAAGTCATGTGATAAAGAGGAATCTCTTTCTTTTGATAAAGCACAGAATTCAAAAAATTAGATGGCTACAATGCAATCAAAATATGTTGCACTTATAGAGAATGAAACATGGACTTTATGTGATTTTGCCTCCTAGAAAAAAGGCCATTGGTACAAAGTGGGTGTACAAGTTGAAACATAAGTCAGATGGCGAGATTGATTGCTACAAGGCCAGACTTGTAGCAAAAGGTTATGCACAGTAGAAAGACATTGACTATGAAGAGGCTTTTGCTCCCACTTGTTTTATGACTACTATTTGTTTTATATGTGCATTGGCAGCTCATTTTGGATGGAATGTACATTAATGAGACATTGTTATTGAATGGTGATATATTTGAGGGAGTATATGTAATGAAGCCTCGTGGTTTTGTTAAGAAAGGACAAGAAAATAGAGTGTACAAATTTAAAAAAAATTTGCATAGGTTGAATCTGTCTCCTCATGCTTGGTATGAGAAATCTAACACTCATTTGATTAAGCAAGCTTTCATAGCAGTCCAATTAGAGATAACTTTGTATGTAAAATGTGAGGATGATGTTTTTCTCATCATCCTTATGTTAGTAGATGATTTGCTAATTATTGGTTCAAATGAGACACGCAATGTTGAATTCAAGGTTGAATTGAATGAAACTTTCAAGATGAAAGACTTGGGGCTTTTGCATTGATACTTGGGCATATAGTTTAAACAATATGATGGAGGTATTGCTTTGTGTCAAGCAAGATACATAGAAACAAAACTATGCAAGTTTAAACTTGAGCACTTCAAATCTTTGCTACTCCAATGGAAACAAGCTTGAAATTGAACCTTCATGATGCTAGAGATCTTGTTGATGTCACTCTTATCAAATTGCTATTGGATGCCTTATTTATATATGCAATACAACGTCAAATATTTAGTTTGTAGTCTCACAAGTCAGCAAATTTATGCATAGCCCAAGGTCTAAGCATAGGCATGCTATTACAAGGACTTTACATCTTCAGTTGTTTTATCTCAAGGGAGGATCATTGCCACCATATTTTCATACTTTTTCGGACTCAAATTAGGCTAGTTGTTATGACATACGAGTGTCTAAAAGTGTTTTTTGTTTCATGCTCAGCAGTTCATGCATATCATGGTTGAGCAAGAAGCAACCTACTATATCCAATTGTGAATATAAGAACAAGTCTATCTTCACAACTTCATTTGAATGTATATGGATCAAACACCTTATGGCTAATTTGGGTGTTGGATAGGACATTGCCAACATCATCTACATTGACAGTCAGAGCGCATTGGTAGTTGTAAAGAACCTAAATTTTCATGCTCGCACAAAGCACATTGAGGTGCATTATCACTATGTCAGGAAGAAACTCTCAGTAAAAGAGATCAACTTGGGTTATGTGTTGACGTAGGACAACCTTGCAGATTTGTTCACAAAGGCATTGCCTCGTGAGAAGTTTGATCTTGCTTCCCTTTGTGGATTGATCATTTCCTTAGGATATGTCAATTCCCTACACAGTATGTGTCAAGTTTCATTCACCACATCACACCGAAGGGGGATTTGTTACCAGATATGTGGCAATGATGTGTGTGAACACCCTTAAGATTGTTAGGGCATTTTTTCCCTCACTAGGAGATTTTTTTCCCTTGTGCATTGTATATACATCCATTACTCTAGGGCTAACATATCTTTGTATTTGCACACTAAGCAATGCACTCTTTGTTGTGTGCCTTGATCTTCATCTTCTCCAAGTTGTGTGTGCATCCTTGTAGCCCTAACTCCAACATTTGTAGTAGCTACTAAGGACACAGCCCTAAAGAGTGGGCAACACAACTTATACCTATGTGATAGAGAAATCTACAAGAATTATAGATGATGCCCACTCTCCTTGTTTTAGGGCTCCATCATCCATTATAGGCTAAAGTTAGTAAATGAATCCCACTCTCCTTGTTCTAAGGCTCCATCCTTACAAGGCTGACCTTTCTGCATTCCGTGCAGTTCTTGCAGATTCTAGGATTGTTTTAGTTAATTTGTTGTACAAAAAGAAAACATTAGGCTCCTCAGACTTTGAGGGTTGCTCATAATAAGAAAAGATTTTAGTGATTTTGGCATAGTCCACCTTGTGCTCGCTTTGTTACAAAATGCTTCTTTATTAATAAAAATGGTAAATTGAGTTTGAAGCTCTCAAGCTTAAGCATTGCCAATCTTGCTATTTTATGGCCAATTTCACGGCTGATACAAAAAAAAAAATTGCTCTTATTTTTTATGTTTTTCATCACATTTTTTTAAAGCAGTACTCACCTCAATAGCTTGAGTGGAATATATTAAAACATCCAAATAGAATCACAATAACTCCATGCTCCAACAAAGCCATATAGGACACAGAAGTTGTACAACAGTTGCCTCCCAAATAGAACCAAAAACTGCATAAAACAACCATCATAGTTAACAACAAGCTAGCCACAAAAAGAAGGGAGCACGATCGCTCCATCACCAGGTGCTAAGGAGACTTTCACCAAAATAGAACACATACCAAAAGCCATCCGCAAAAGGCCAACATAAAACCTAACTGACCTTAGGCTGATGGTTGCCACCATGCATGAGGGCACCTCACACTTTCCCCTTGTTTGTCCATCAGCATGTGAACACCATCCACAACTTTGGTCACTACCAGGTGAAATTAGCAAGGGCCAGGGCCACCAAATTGCATGGCAATATGCACAACACTTCAAATTTGAGTAGGACACGATCATTGGTTGCCTCTATAGAGAAAGGAGGGAGGGGAGATCTCCTCCCTTGTTAAAAAAATTTTGAGGTCAGGTTGCACTGCTTTGAGGAGAAGAGGGGAGCCGGCAAGATATCCCCCCTTGGGAAAATCTTTCACTCCCATGACTCATCCACAACCAATCCCCATTCCCAACAGACCCCCTTCAAGTTGACTGCCCACAGAGCTTTGCCTAGAGCCTCCTTGCAAATGTGAAATGTAGAGCTTGCTCAATGGTAGCATGGGAACTATCAAACTCGCCAGAGCTCACAAAAATGTTTCATCACGTAGTGCATTTCATAGGGTACCCTTCCTCTAATGGGTCTTTCTCTTGAGTGGTGGGGGTTCATCCTCCCCTTAGTCACCCTTTCTTTTATTGCTCCTAAAGGGAAATGTATGTTTTTTGGATATTTTGGGTTCATGCAAGCGCTCAAGCTTTGAATAGTTTGAGAAAGTGCAAAAAATATGTATAGGTCCAAGGCTTGATTTTTGTCAATACGAGCTCATGCAACCTGCCTACGATGGGTCTCGCTCGCTCTTACCGACGGTTTTCAATGGCAATCCTATATAGTTTCTCAGACTCACTCATGAGGCTGATGATAATTACTACTGCTTTGAAGGCCCGGTCTCCTACAACAAACCCAACCATATGTTCCATTTGCTCATAATCATAGCTCTTTTTTGCTTGTAGTCTAGTTAACAACGTTGTCATTGTGCAATCTAAACAACCTTTCCCTCTACATACTATTGTTAACTAAGCCTATGTCAATTAACAACAACTGTTAAAGGCCCAAGTCTTGCAGATGCACATCAAAGACAAATGCAAAGAAGCTGTAAAGATTGGATTTACACATTCTCACATTTTCTTGAAATGGTCATGTATTGTAAATTCTCAATTTATTTCAATCCATTGTAATAATTGTAATGTAGGATGCTAATGCCAACAACCCATAGAAGCATATCTCCTAGGAACACAAGGATGGAGCTCGTTGAAGATCAAGCCCAACAGAATTCCGCAATGTTGATGACAATAACCCACTGCAACCTACCTCATGGCTCATTGTAGTATGCTAGAAAGATTACACTGGCCACGTGAGCAATTGATCATTGTGCACGTACATAGGTTCTTGAACTTCAATAGGACAATTTTGCATCAACGACCGCAAAAGATGAAAGAACAATTCTTAGCATTCAAAGAGAGAGAAAGAGAGAGAGAGAGAGAGAGAGAGAGAGAGAGAGAGAGAGAGAGGTGGGGAACGCCTTCCAGGCTCCACAATCCAAGGTTATGCAGCCACATGGTTGCAAAGCTCACTCTCTCTCTCTCTCTCTCTCTCTCTCTCTCTCACTCTCACACACACACACACACACACACACACACAAACACACACACACAATTCTTCGATGCCTCTTCAACTCCCCCTCATGATTCCACTCAAAAATATCAATGGTGTGCACTCTGAGCCTCCTTCAAGTGCCACATGGCAAGCTTGAAAAAGGCTCTCCCTTGTAGATCATGCTTGTCTTATTCCTTTTTTCTTAAGCATTATACTTTGGATTAAGAACGCCCCTTTTTTGTGCTTTTCCTATTCCCTTTTCTAAACATTATTTTTTAGAAGAATACCTAATTTCTTCTTTACCCCACCTTAGTTTCTTAAGTATAGAGTTATTTTTTTATTTTTTTTCAATTCCCTAGATATTTGTACTAAGAGAAACAAAAAGATACAAAAATAACCGATGCAAAGAAGCCTTGCTATGGAGACATAAGGACTAAAAATATATGGAGACATAAGGACTAAAAAATATGGCTTTTACAAGGAGCCAGCAACCCATACAACACTCACTTTCCTCATAATCTAAACCCATTCTTTCTTTCCAAGGAACATTGAGGCTGGGCGAAGATTTCCCCCTTTTCAAGATATTTTGTACCTCCTAGTTGTACAAAACTCAGTTCTCAAACATAAATTGCAACATGCGTTCACTCCTCAATGGCAAAGTTTCCCACACTAGAGGATTTTTACTTTCCAGTCTCGATCGGACCCGATTTTTTGTGAAGATCCAATCTTTGAAAATATTTCTCTAAATGGTGTTATTTGCCTTTATAGTTTTTCTTTCCACCACTAATTTTGCGACAACAAATGCACTCTAGCCTTGCTTGCGATGGGAACTTTCCTCCAGAGTATTGCAAAGTGGAGGCTTTTCTCCCTCCTCCCCAAGCAAGAGTTGCATGCACACCTTCTCTCTCTCTCTCTCTCTCTCTCTCTCTCTCTCTCTCTCTCTCTCTCTCTCTCTCACACACACACACACACCACACACACACACACACACACATTAATTTCATGCATGATCTCTTAAATCAACAACAATGTTATAGTTTGCATACTGGAATTTTGATTAACCTATCAAGTTTTCAAGAATTTTCATTAAGATTACAAACCTCCCATTTCTAACTTTGGTGTGAGTATATAGCCCTTACTGTCAATCTTCTTGTGAGAGGCTTCTACTCAAAGGAAGTTGCACCAACTGCTTCCATCTCGTGTTAGAGTGTCATGATGAAGCCACTCATGAGAGAGTCTATCTTGTCTTGATTCATAGTATGACAAACAAGCTTGGGACTTTGCCTCCCCTTGCTGTCATGAGCTCTTCACGTACACTTCCCCATTGGGGGAGGTGGGATGACTTTGCAAGACACGCTGCTTAATGGCATCATCAAAAGTTTAGAGCAAGTTACTTTCATCTTGGGGAACCCTCTACACCAGTGAGCCTCTCCAACTAGCCTATCTAATCAAAGCTCCCCCAACAAGCTTTACCAGTATGCCAAGGATAGTCGCAAAAGCCCCCCTCCCACAACCCTATTTTGTATGCTCATGCCCTTCAGTCACAGCCAATCATCAACCGTGTTTCATTGCAGCAGCTTCAATATTATATCCCTTAGAACTTCATGGTGGATAGAACAAGCAATCTTGGCATTCACTATGCAGACCACCCTTTCCAACCTCACATGCCCCTTCAGGTAAGTTCTCCTTCTCTTGTTCAACATGGCCAGTTCTCAATTATTTCCAATGTTGTAACAATATAGATTTACATCAAAAATAAATGGAGACTAATGATAAGTGATCCTACACTCCATTGTGGTTAAACCCTAAGAGGATCAAGATCCTTAGTAGGCTAGTGACAAGGATACTTTTACACATTTGATGAGAACAGTAAGAATCCTCTTGATAAAGACATCTTGGGGAATGTCTAGGATAGTGGTGAAGGTTGTGAGGGGGAAGTTATCATGAGGTTGGTTGAGTTAGATAGCTAGTTTAGACACCTTCAAGATAGGGTGGTCATTGGTCTCTGCCATGGGATTAGGCCACTAGTGGAGGTCCTCAAGCAATGGATTTCTTAGGAGTGGGAGGCCAAGGACTTATTTCCTTCTCAAGTTCAATATATCCCCAATTTTCTTTGATGATTTTGACAATGCACTGCAAGTTATCACCAGGGGATATTGGCTTATTAGAAACACCCCATTGTCTATTTTCAAATGGTATAAAGGCTTTGACCCCAAGGGTAAGAATCCCTCTAAGGTGCTAGTGTGGGTTGATTCCCTAACTTTCCAATACAGTTCTTTTCTTGGCTCAAGCAGGTAGGATCACAAGTTGGTAAAGTGTTGGGTAGAATCTTTCCAATAGTATCAACCCCAAATGGGACCTTCAATTGCTCATTGGGTGGGTATTGAAGTTCCTTTCAGAGAATCCATCTCATTAAAGGACCAATTGGGTCAGATCTTGCATGTACAAAATGTTGTCTATAGAAATCTTCCAAATGCTTGTTTTCATTGTCTCAGGCAGGGTCATCTTATTGAAGACTACCCATAATTGGCTAATAATGTCCAGAATGATGCTGACAAAGGAAAAGAGGCAAAGGAAAACAGTCAAGGTTTTTGACAAGTGAACAAAAGAGGAGGTAAAAACCAAGAAACATGCCTCCACCAAGACGTAACAACAACATATATTTCAATAGGTATGGTGCTTTTCTTGATGAAGTGTTTGGCCCTTCTACAAGAGAGAGATCAAAAGAAGAAGTGGACAACGTTTCCACTTCACAACTCGACAAGGAGGCTCATGATGAGGCTGTCTCTCCTAACCCAACTCCAGTCAACCCTCCATTTCCCCAAGATCTCTTGATAGCCCCATCCAATCCCTCAGAAAAAGCCAAATGAGTATCATCTAGTTCTAGTGATTCTAAAAAAGGTGAGCACTTTGTCAATGCTACTCATACCAACTCTCCAGTCTCTAACCCAGAGGGACAATCAAGTTTTGACTATCCCTCTAGGTTAGAGACTTCACAAAGGAGATCCAAGAACATGATAAGGAAGAAAACAAGTTCTTCCAATCACCCCTAAACTCTATTGACATTCTTATGACTCAATCTGAAGAAGAATCTCTCCCCATTCAAATTGGAAAAATTGAGGGGGAAAAGGAGAAGTGTACAAACCCTAATAGAATCTCAGTTTCCTCAGTCAAACCATCCAAAAAATTTAAAAGACGAAGTAACCTATCTCAAGTCTTTCACTAAATTGTAAAGGTCTCATAGACTCAATCAGAGCTATGTATAAAGAAGTGGCTAATTGACATTCAATTGTAGCTTGACTTTAATTTCCTATAGGAAGTTAAAGTCAAAGTCCAAGTGTTGAATTTCAATCTCCAAAAGATAATTAAGTCTCATAAGTGGGTTAGCTCTAACCATGTTACAGGGAAAGGTGGAGCAACTTTGGGAATTGCTCTCAATCATGAGCATCTGATCACTAATGTACAAGGATATTGGATAGCAATTTCTCTTTAGGCATTAGGAAGGGAATGAGATATAGGAGGGCCTCTTTATTTGCCATGGGATTAAAAATGCGATTAAGGAATGAGCATATGGGGGACTGCCATGTGGACTGAAATGGTGGGTGTGGCAGGCTCTAAAAGTGAGTGGTCAAACTTAATGGCCTAGAGGTGGAGGGGTCTTTTCTTTACTAATAAAATAAGAAAATAAGAAAATTTGAACCTTTTTTTATAAAGCTAGGGTAAAACCCCACTCTTTATCTCTCTAGAGGTTATTGACTCCCCCCACCTTCCTCCCTAAAAGGGGGTCTTTCAAAAAACATGACGACATTCTCTCTCCTATTTACTCTCTCTAAGGCTACTACATGTACTGTCTCTCCCCTCTAGCTACGAGACCTACATCTCCCTCTCCAAGCCCACTTTTCCCTCCAAATACCTGTTGCAATGGAAAAGTTTGAAACCTCCCTTCTCCATTGATCACTCAGCCTCACCTTCACACCTCTACAGAAAGCTGTAGATCTACAACATTGGATACTTCTATGATACCTTCATCAACACCTCCCTTCTCCATTGATCACTTAGCCTCACCTTCACACCTCTATGGAAAGCTGCATATCTGCAACACAACTGCTTCTGGAATATGCTCATCGACACCTTCTTTGGTCCTTCTTCCGCATCTAGGTGTGAAGGTGAGGTTAATCACTCAATCTCACCTTCAAACCTTGACATGGAAGTATAGGTCTAAAGCAGTAGCGGCTTCTTGAGTTTCTTCATCAACACCTTCCTCGGTCCTTATTCCTCATCTAGATCTGAAAGGATCTCCCCTCACTCATCCACATCATTTGGAGATTTCGCATAGGAGCATTGTTGGATAAGATTGTTAGGCTTCTTCAGCATATGTGTTGGTAAGAACAGTGAGCTTCATTCCTATTTTCAATGTTCTTGTATCTTTGCTCACTCACCATACTGGTTTTTGTTTCGTGTCATTGTATGTCTTTGTATATATCTTAGCATTTCTTGTTACCTTACACTAATAAAAATCGTGTATATGAACTAATCTTCATTTTTATCATAGCGTGTGTTACATTGCTTTCATGGATTCTTTAGGTGCTTGTCAATGTGGGAGTTTTATTGACTCAATAAGTTACAGCAATATGTAAGACGATGGTGGTTCTTTGCTTGCTATCATGATTACAAATGATTTATGTGGGTGAAAATGCAGCCAAGTTCATGGAGTTTACACAAGGTGTCAAGAAAACATATGGCTTCTCAAACACATCATTGGAAGGGGAAGATCATGGGCACGCAAACTCAAGATGGCAAGCGTTTACAAAGGTACAACATGTGTATATAGCTTCTCTGTTGGTGCTTGACGTGTCTTTGCCTCAACCTAGGTTTCTTGAAAAGTGTACATGTTCTACTTATATTTAAATGTTTTGGATTGTACCATTTATGCTTTTACCTCCTAGGTTGCTTCAATATATGCATAATTTGGTGTGTTTTTCCTTCATATATTTTCCATCTAACTTTGCAGAGTGGGAGCCAATGGAATCTTTTACAGGCGGCTTTGAAGCTATCCATGCGGACGTTGGCAAGTTTTTATATGCAAAGTATTTACGTTGAGAGATTCCCTCACAAGAGAGATTCTTATATGGTCATGCTTATGCCACATCAAATGCTCTATTATTGGCAAAAATTGGTATGTAGATACCAATATGAAGATCAAAGCTTGTCAATGAAATTTCCATACTGAAGATGAAAGCAAAAAATGGGAGTATGGGAGGCGCTCGACTCCAATATTGTTTTTGAAGAGCTTGTGGACCTTCAAATATTCCCCCACATTGATACTGTGCCCAATAGTTGTGTTAATGACGACTGACATTTTTACAATTTTTGCAAGTACCTCAGTCCTTGAATAGTATTCCTTTTGTGTGAATAGAAAAATTGTAAGGTCGGGAGAAGAAAAGGGTTGTACTTATAAGGACATCTCATTCCCAGGATGTATCATTGTACAAGCTCAACCACAGGGCTTTATCTTACTGAAAACTTGTATTACATCCCAACTCTGTGTTGCATAGCTATTGATTGTAAAGTTTAATTTAAGTTCTTTTAATCTCTAATTCAATTTAGCTGTGATTATTTTGATATTTCATGAATTTTTTAAGTTTTGGGTGTTTCAACTTTAAAAGTAGTTAAGTCTCAGAGAATGGCATCCAAGAGTTGTATTATTGTGCAAGTACACAAGTTCAGTTCTCTATTTATCTTCTCCACACAAATAATAATTATTAAACTTAATTTTTAGTAATTAAGTGAATTATAATTAGTACTACATGGAGGAACAAATGTGTGAGTATGAATCGTTTTAAAGGGCTTACACCATATAATTATTCTGTGATATTCTAAATCATATGTACAAATCTGACAAGAATTTTTTATATTGCTTGTTGAATGCCCTCATCGACTTGGGCACGAGGTGTAATAGGTATCCAATTTCCTAATTGGGACGTGGACCTAGCTTTGCTAGTGCTTGAAGACACATAGAGAAATAAGAACAAAGGAAAGAGCATGAAGAGAGATAGGGAGGTTGAAAATATAAGTGAGCATGAGGAGGCCTCAATGAAGCTTGCGCTCCTACATGACTCTAACCTGACGGATAACATAACTTAAGTACTAGATAAAGATGAGGTGATGGAGGAGGTTCCACACTTTCATCTACTCACTTTGTATGCAATGGTGATAAAGAGTCATCAATTTCTTTTTGTCAACGACATTCCAAAGGCTGTTGGACTTTAGTAGTATAGGAAAATTCTTAATTATTTCACGATTCAGCGTTTAGTATGGAGCTTTGGGTATTATGGGATTCATGCTCTTTAATATTTTTGTATATCATGCAAAGACACTATGATGACTCTCCATTTCCTATTATTCTTATTCAATGGTGGTGTGGGAGAAGGTGATTGTTGTTTCCATGTAAGGACATCGGTCTTGTACTTTTTTCTTCACTCTCTACAACTGTTTGTTCCTCTATGGTTTGAGCCGTATTACACTTCCTCTTTTAAACTTTCTTTGGCATGTTCACTATGGGTCTAGTCTTCTGTACCCTCTTTGTAAGAAATCTACTTATCTAAGAAAATGGGGTCACTTCAAAAAAGATTTGGAAGAATGTGCTGCATTGGAGACTTGTTGGGTCCATCAAAGTATGAGCTTTTTTTGCACCACAATCAAGGTACATGCTACATTTCTGGAGAGAAAGAATGGAACTTTCCATGCGAGGTCATGTTCCCGGGGTAGATTATGGACAAATCACGCCTATTTTGCACCAAAAAACACTGCCAGGTGGTTTTTTGAGACCCGAGGGACTCGGATCTAGCCCCGTGCGCCACGATGTGAAAATGCCAGGTCAAATAAGCCATTTTTGTGCCGTGGCGTACGGGGCTAGATATGAGTCCCTCGGGTCTTGAAAAACCACCTGGCCGGGTTCTTTGGTGCAAAATAGGCGTGATTTGTCCATAATCTACCCCGGGAACATGACCTCGCATGGAAAGTTCCATTCTTTCAGCCACAATCCGGCAAATATAGTCTTACAAACGGGAATATTCCGGTGAGCCTTTTTGGTTTTTTGGTGGTCTTACCACTACAACAAAAAAAGGTGCCTTCGACGCAGATTTCAATGCGAGACGTCGAAAAGTGCGTTGAAATATTCGTCACTGTGGAACCGTCGAAATACGCATCGATATTTGTGTCGAAAGGCTTTGTTTTCGATGCGTATTTTGACGCCCCTGTCGACGCGTATTTCGACGACCATATCAGAAAAAAAATCTTGGGCAGAGGACAGGCAGTTGGCCTGTGCCCAGTGAAAAGATGGACACAGCCACAGCCAGACTACCTGTCCTCTGTCAAAGAAAGCGAGCAGTATCAAAATCAACCATGCTCTCGTAGAAATTTTGGCAAAGTTCCCTTCGTTTTAACATAAACTTTTCAAAAAAAACCATATGTATACGCCTCCTACATGATATCCATGTAGGATCTCACATGAGATTTAAGGCACAACTTGATGGAAGAAATGAAACGAACTTTGTGCAAAACCATAACCATAATGAACTTCATATATAACGAACTTTGTGCAAAACCATAACCAAATTGAAACCATAACCATAACCATATTGATCAAAACCATAACGATAACCATAACCATAAAGTTAAACATAACCATAAACAAAACAATAACCATAACCATGTCTATACAAGAAAGAGACACAGAGATGTGTCTGTGTCTCACAAAACATATATAGAAATCCACTGATGACTCCGCGTCACAACCTGCACATAAAAGGACAAGTCACAAAATTAGTATGATATTACTTCACATATTTAATCAACTCACATATATTAACGTCTCACCTCAATCGATCAGCGAGACTCTAAGGCCTCTCAGTCTACAGGCTCTCCTGCGGCGACAGCAAGATCATTCAATACTTCATAAATGCCTCTCCGATATTCATCTGTCTCCTCTTGGCGTGTCGGGGCTCGATGCATTGCAAGATTTTGCGTTTATACAAAAACCAAAGTAATTAAGAGTACATGATTTATCGCGTTTTTAAAAAAACGCCATAGCTAGGATTGGATGGGAAACTCACAAACTCATAGTGAAAGGTGTCGAAGCCTCCGCTGCCAAGATGAGATGTGCCCCTGGTCATTTGTCGTACCTCCGCGGCCTGACGTTGCTGTCAGAATCGCGTGTCCGCTGTCTGCTCATCCTTCCTGATCTGCTGCCATGTCTCATGTGAGATGCCCGAAGGCTTCGGCGAGCCGGTCCTGAAAGCCCGACGAGCTACATCTTGACAATGTTTCACGGTGTCCCGTGCAACACCCGTGATCCACCTCCTCGGAAGCTCCTCTGAACCCGGAGCACACTAATACTCTCTCATGATGGTCTCCACTATATAATTGACTTTGCTACGATCCTTATCAGGCCAAGGAGTCATAATGGTGGTCGCAAACTGCAGCTCCGCGAGCTGGCGAACCCGCTGTCTCATCTCAGTCCTGACCCTATCCATGTCAACCTGTCCATCTGCTCGTACAATATAGACCTTGGAGGCACTAGGATCGTGTGCCCCCCAAGGTATCCGAGGTGTGCTAAGAGGTGTGTCGAGAGGTGTGCCTAGGTAGGACGGGGGTCGTGAGCGAGGAGGGCATCTGTGGACCCTCCTCCACAGCAACCACCACCTCCACCTGACGATCGTTGAGATCGGCGAGTGCGCCTGTGCTGCGGAGATGATGACGTACCCACCTCTGCCGTACCCCTAGGTGTCGAAGCGACCATGATGGGAGACCTCGCAGGCCTCGTACCCATAGGTGTCGCCCCCCCATAGGTGTCCCTCCCATAGGCGTCGGACCCTTGAGTGTGAAGCCCGGAGGCGTGGTACCCGTGCCTCTGGCTACCCAATACTGAGACGCATCTACCATCTGACTGGGAGTCATCCGTGTGATGAAGCCCATAAATGCATCCGCACTCATAGAAGCGGGATTTGGATAATGGTCTACCATACTAAAATCCTGCACAAAGAAATTAAAAGAAAGCGTCAGAACACCTTTGTTTAAATTAAGAAAGAGCTTAATTTTAAATCAACGTCTTCACACAAACACTTACACGCCTCAACTAGTGAGGCATCATCGATAAGATCTTGCACCGTATCATCGTCTATCTCTAACTGCATACATAACTCTGCCCCAACTTGTTCTAGCAGATTGTCTTCATCCATTGCATCTTCATCTACAAGTGTCATATATGCTCATCTACATCATCCCTCGTATATCTGTCAGCTTCCTCTGCCATACCTTCGTCCATGTCATCTAATGTCACAGTAGTATCTACGTCGTCTGGCCGACTTTCCTCCTAGAGCTCTTGCCCTTCAAATACTTGTTTATTTCTTGGAGCAACCTGAACCACAAACCACCATTGTTGCTCTCGAGGGTCCGGTACAAAGACCACTTGCTCGCAATGTTCGGGGAGAGCAAACGTGTCGCTCGCATCTGTCCAAATCTTTGTAGAATCTATTTGCACAATCTTGTTTCCATCTCTGTGTATCGTTGCATTATGACCAGAAGTAATCACCTTGAACCACTTCACATCCAACAAAAACATCTCAAACCATCTGAAGCTGACTTTCAAGATATCTGACACCAGACCTTAGTAATCCAGGTTGCTAGTGCTCTCATTCGTGTCTCAGGCACTGGCCCTGCTCTTTTGCATGAAACTAACCATTACCCCACTATCAAACGTGTTTTTTCTGCTGTCAATTTGTTGTGTTCAGAAATGGTTTCCATGCGACCACAGTGCCATGTATGTATGATACCTCCAGTTACATCCAATAGCCAGCTCTTCCTCTTCTGGAGATATGGGTTCTCCAATCTGTCAAGCTGCTCTCACTGTCTTGTCCAACCATTGTAAAGAATGAGGATGCAAGAGAGCTACACAAGACAAGCACAAAAGCTCACAGAGATGGAAAGCTTCTTCTTCTTCTTCACAGAAAAGAGAGTACAAAATGACTAAGTGCTAAAGCTGAAAAGTAGCACATATGTACATGCGGTCACTAAGTGTGAACTCGCTAGAAGCGTACTAGGCTGGCACTATAAGTGTAGTCCAGCTGTAGAATCACTGGCAGAGATCCTCCGTGTCGGTCACCTAACGCGCCAGTGAGTAAATGCCGTAAGCGGCCAAGACCCGTAGTGGATGCCAGCTCAAGGTGTAGAGCTCGACATCTCAACACTCCCCCTCGAGCTCTGCATGTCGCAGAGTCCAAGCATAGTCCGGAAACGTCGAAGCTTCTCAGCTCCGAGGGCCTTGGTAAAGATATCCGCTATCTGCTCCTCTGTGCTGACGTAGACCAAGTCGATGTCGCCCGCCAACACTCGCTCTCGAACGTAGTGGTAATGGACCTCTATGTGTTTGGTCCTGGCATGGAACACTGGGTTCCTAGCCAACTGCATGCTGCTGAGGTTGTCACAATGGATGAAAATCTGCTGGTCCACCTGCACTCCCAAGTCCTCAAGTAATGTGCGTAGCCAAGCTACCTCGCACGCCGCAACTGCTGCACCTCTGTACTCGGCCTCTGTGCTCGATAAAGCAACCGTAGGCTGCTTTTTGCTGCTCCAAGTAACAGCAGCACTCCCAAAAGAGAACATGAAGCCACTCGTAGATCTCCTATCAACAATGCTACCTGCCCAATCTGCATCTGTATACCCATACAATGCTAATGGTGCATCTACTGCATAGAACAATGCGTAGTCAAGAGTACCTTGCACATACCTAAGTGTGCGTCGTACTCCATCCAAATGTGGCTTCCTCGGAAGTTGCATGAACTGACTCTCCAAGCCTACTGTGTAGCTCAAGTCTGGCCTCGTGATAGTCAAGTAGATTAGACTACCCACAATCTTCCTGTACATGTTGACATCCTCAACAACATCACCCTTCTCTGCACTCAGCTTTGCATTCACATCCAAGGGAATAGAAATTGGCTTACAATCAGCCATACCATACTTTGACAACATGTCCAAAGCATACTGTCTCTGTGATAGCCATACACCCTCTGGAGTCCTGATCACCTCAATGCCAAGAAAGTAGTGCAACTCGCCCAAATCTTTCATTTCAAACTCCTGTTTGAGAAGACCCTTCACATGGTCAATCTCCATAGCATTGTCACCAACAATAATAAGGTCATCTACATATATGGTAATGACCACAATCCCCACATCACTCTCACGTACATAGAGTGAATGATCAGCATGAGCTCTCCTAAAACCAATACTGACAAGATACTTGGCAATCCTGTCATACCATGCTCTAGAGCCCTGCTTCAAACCATACAAAGCTTTGAGAAGTCTGCATACATAATCTGGGTAACCTGGATCGACATAACCAGGTGGCTGATCCATATACACTTCCTCTTGCAACTCACCATTCAAGAAGGCATTCTTTACATCCATTTGATGCATAATCCATCCTCTAGATGCAGCCACTGCTATGACAGCTCTCACTGTCGTCATCTTTGCCACTGGAGCAAAGGTCTCCTCATAGTCTATGCCATACATCTGTGCATAACCCTTTGCGACCAGCCTTGCCTTGTGACGCTCAATGTTACCATCAGCCTTATGCTTGGTTTTATACACCCATTTACAGCCAATAGCTTTCTTGCCACTTGGCAATGGCACCAACTCCCATGTGTCATTTGCTTCCAATGCAGCCATCTCTTCATTCATTGCATCATCCCAATGCACATTTCCAACTGCATCCTCAAAACATGTGGGCTCCACATCCTGTATCACCTTAGCCATGTAGGCTTGGTGATGCGCTAGATACCCATCATAAGTCAATTTCTGAACTGAATTTCTGACTCTATTAGATCTGCGCGGTCCTGGGTCACTCCTTTGCCCTCTAGCATCTTCTTGTGCTTTCCTTACACCAGGTGTCCTGACAGCCGGAATTCCAAATTCCTCATCAAGACTTTGTTCAGAACCATCTGAATCCATGTCTACATGTGAAAAACCTAATGATGCATCAACCATAACGGGAGGTTCATCAACCTTTTCCTTTCCTTTTCGTGATACATTCCCTGTACCTGTTGGTGGAGTAACCTGCGTACGTAGTCTACCATTCCATGGTTTCTCAACAGAGCCACGAGAAGAGGACTCTTGTGGTCCACTCAAAACCTGTGACTGTGGCCTCACATTTTGTACAACCACATCATCTTTTACATCAGCCCCAATAGTGCCATGTGCATTACTGTACCAGCTGCTCATCTCATCAAAGACTACATCTCTGCTCACTCGTAATTCTCGTGTAGTAGGATTGTAGCACCTGTACCCCTTTTGTTCAAGGGAATATCCCACAAGAATACATTTCTCTGCTTTAGGATCCAATTTCCTACGCAACTCATCTGGTACATGCACGTAAGCTATGCAGCCAAACACTTTCAAGTGTGCCAAATCAGGCTTTGTACCTGTAAACTTTTTCTCAGGTGTTACATCATGCACTGCAGCTGTAGGTGTCCTGTTCATAATGTACACAGCTGTATTTACAGCTTCAGCCCAGAAATGATGAGGCATGTTCTTCTCATTCATCAATGCACGTGCAACCTCTGCAATGTGCCTGTTTTTCCTTTCTGCGACCCCATTCTGCTGTGGAGTATATCTGCATGTAAACTGCCTGTGTATACCATGCATTCGCAGAAAATCTGAAAAATCATTGGAGAAGTACTCTCCCCCTCCATCTGACCTCAATGTCTTGATTTGCATATCTGTCTCCTTCTCAATCATGACTTTGAAGTCTTGAAAGTGACCAAACACTTCACTTTTGTTACGCATGAAGTAGACCCATACTTTCCTTGTATGGTCATCAATGAAAGAGACATAATACCTGCAACCATGTATACTTGCAGTATCGGTTGGACCCCAAACATCTGTGTGCACCACCTCAAGTGGCTTTTTACATACATTGCGCTCATGTGGAAATGAGCCCTTTGACTGTTTTCCAAACTGGCATGCTGCACACACTTTATGCATACCATCCACCTTGAATTTGGGCAAACCTTTTACAATCTGTTTTGATTGCATGCTGCGCAATCTCTGCTCATTGACATGGCCAATGCGTTTGTGCCAAATGTCAACATCAGCCACAACACCTGTGCCCTGTGCAAATAATGTAGCTTTTACCTCAGGCATGTCTACATTCAGCGTAAACATTCTGCCCACACATTTGCCCTCTGTGATCAGCTTACAGCCATTCTGGAAATCTTCTACATAACAGCCATTTGGATTGAAGCGAACCTGCAAACCCTGCTCAACCATTTGTCCAACAGAAACAAGATTCTTTGTAATGTTTGGGACATGAAGTACATCTGCTAAGTACTTTGATTTCCCACTCTTCGTATTTAGAGATATGTCCCCTACATGAGCAATGGGGTGAGCTGTGTCATCTCCTGTCTGCACATAGCCTGACACATCTGGTTTGCGCATATCTCTAAACCACTCTCCACGAGACGTCATGTGATTAGAGGCACCTGAATCCACATACCAAACATCATCTTGGGTGGAATTCTCTGCAGTCATTGTATTCATTACATGTTGCATAACAAACATGCGCTCGTTTTTGCTGTTATCTGCATCTCTGCTAGTAGATGCATAGTTGCCCTGTTCTCTCTTTCTACTTGCTTTTCCCTTTGGACAGTCACGTGACATGTGACCTCTTTCACCACAAGTCCAACATTCTCTGCTATCTGGAGTATGTTGCTGCCTGCTTGATCCTGCACCACGACCTCTTTGACTCCCCCTGCCTTGAAACTGGTTTCCCCTGCCACCTGTATTGTTTTGATTTGATTGACCTTCCAGAAATTGGCCCCTGCAACCCCTTGGGCCTCAACCACGACCTCTACCTCTACCTCTGTTGGAGTTAGAATAGAAGGCCTGTTCAGAATTATTTCTGCCATGAGAAGAAGATGTGTCAAGGTTCTTCTCCTCAAGAATAAGCATAGAAATCAAATCTTGGAACACGGGGATGTCGTCTCTTGTATTCATGGAAGACCTAAAATGTACATACTCATCTCCTAGACCATCCAAGCATGCACGGACAATGTCATCGTCTTCCACTGAGACTTTAATAGATCCAAGAGCCTCAATGATACTCTTGATCTTCAAAGCATAATCATTGATGGAGAGGTTGTTCCTCTTAACCTGATTTAGCTCCGACTTTAGTTGAAGCTTCCTGGCCTTGGTGTTCACCTCGAACACTCTGCCTAAGTTTCTCCATGCAATGGCGGGGGTTTCAGCATCATGTAGATAGCCCATCATGCCATCTGTGATGCTCATAGAAAGCCAATACATCACTTTGCTCTGGCCTTGTTGCCAGTTCCTCAAAGCTTTCCTTTGTTCTGCTGTAGCATTTGCCTCGGGAATCTCTGGTTCCTTTTCATTGTCTCCTTCTACATAGTCCCAATAACCTTTTCCTTTTAGGAAATTTGTTATTCTGAACTTCCATGCAGGGTAGTTATTTTTCTCAAGTTTCTCAGTAACAATCTGACTGAAACCGTCAGACATCTTGAAGCACTAAGACAAAATAGCTGCAATCTGCAAAAACCTGCAAATCTGCTGAACCTGCTATCGTGGTTCCTGTAACGCTTTCTACACTCAACGAGTGTCCACAATCAAGCGTACATACAACCACTGTACTTGTACAGTAAATCTCTGTATACTGCACTTTGGAGACCTGTTCAGAAACTTGTGCGAAAAACCCCTTAAAAAAATTGCGAATGAAGGGATTGTGATGCTCTTGCTCTCTTAGCCTCTCTTGCCTGCACCAGGCTCTGATACCATGTAAAGAATGAGGATGCAAGAGAGCTACACAAGACAAGCACAAAAGCTCACAGAGATGGAAAGCTTCTTCTTCTTCTTCACAGAAAAGAGAGTACAAAATGACTAAGTGCTAAAGCTGAAAAGTAGCACATATGTACATGCGGTCACTAAGTGTGAACTCGCTAGAAGCGTACTAGGCTGGCACTATAAGTGTAGTCCAGCTGTAGAATCACTGGCAGAGATCCTCCGTGTCGGTCACCTAACGCGCCAGTGAGTAAATGCCGTAAGCGGCCAAGACCCGTAGTGGATGCCAGCTCAAGGTGTAGAGCTCGACATCTCAACAACCATGCCATTGTAGGGAATTCAGGTAGAGGAGCGAGACAGTCTGGCAAGGGTAAGCCTCTAGTCGTTCGGCTTCGCCTGAAATTGTGTCGCTCCGTATTGCGTCTCTCTTTCTCTTCTTCGTACCTTTCAAGCCATTTTTGCATCGGCTCTGAATTTAGTATACAAAACTTCATGATCTTTTCTCGCATGGCGTCGTCCATTTTCTTCGGCACCCCTTGCCCATGCGGCTCCTCTCCCACCAATCTTGCATCCTCATCATCGCTCCATAGTCGAGGCATTTTAGGGTCAGAAACGGATAGAAATTCGGTCATCAAGACAAGAGACTCTTGCACCAGCCATCCTTCTTCCATGCTCCCCTCTGGACGCGCTTTTTGGCGAACAAAACCCTTAAGTGTTTTCATGAACCGCTCTAGAAAGAACATCCAACGGCTGTGGACTGTACCTGCCACTGCAACCTCATCTACTACATGGACGAGCAAGTGCATTTGGATAGTTATGCAGCTCGTGGGTAGATACTTCTCAATCATGCAAACTGCCTCAATGGAGTTAGCCCTTGCGACTGCAATGGATTCCTCTCGTATCTCCTTGGAAGAGATCCACCACACTAGCTCTAAAATCTTGTATATGCAGGACCGCACTTCCTCGTTAAACACCCCTTGATCGCAATTGGAAGAATAAATTGCAAGAACTTATGCTAGTCGTGCGATTTCAGTCATGACAGTTGATCGTCACGGGTGAATGCTGTCTCGCATGCATCTTGTTGGCGTCCTGAACTCTGAAATCACCCTTTTGACTGGTCGTTCCTCGCTTTTTAGCAATACCCATGGCGCTCTTGGAAGCTTTGTTTGGCCCGCTACATTGGTGAAAGGCCACAGCTTTGGCATCTTTCCAACTGACTGCAAATCATCTCGTGAAGCTCGATTGTCTTTCATTCCCATGATTGTCTTCCAGAGGAGCTCTTCCATATTCTTGAATATATGCATTGGATCCAGCAAATGGTTAATTAGTAGATCACCCCAGTACGGCAACGTATGGAGAATGGAAAAACGTTTCATTCCTGGAACAGGTTGCCCCTCATGTTGCTCCCATCAACAACGCCACTCTTGTACATGCATAGGACGACATTCGACGCGACCAAGCTGACCTTTGCGCAAGTGATGGCCATCTGGAAGATAAAGATGGTGGCCTTGATAAATTGTCTTTCGAAGCGAGACAGAATAGCGCACATCCAAAGACGGCCCGCAAATTGGACATGCATTGTATCCTGAAGTTGTAAGCCCTGCATATATTAAAGCATGATTCAGTACTACACAAAGTGCTTGCGAATAGCGAGAATTTTGTAAATCAAGAACCATTACCAGAAGCTTCACCGTATCCTGTCCAATCATGCATAGTCCACATAAGAAGTCCATGGATCCTTGCATAGTCAACCGCATCTGCTATGTTGATCCCATGCCATAACTCCTGGAGCTCGTCAACTAGTGGTGCTAGATAAACATCCATGTTTTCTGCCTTGAACTTACCAGGTACAATCAAGCCTAATATCAAATGACCCTTCTTGATGGCAAGCCACGGCGGGAGGTTGTAATTGACAAGGCACACAGGCCAAGTGCTCCATGACGAGCTTCTCAAGCCAAATGGATTGACTCCATCCATTGCCATGCTCAAATGCAAATTGTGTGGTTCACTCTTAAAATGTGGCCAGGTATCTTCAATGTGCCTCCAAGCCTTTGAATCAGCGGGCACCCTAAATGTTGCGTCAGTGGATCTATTCGTAGAATGCCACCACATCAACTTTGCAATGGAACCACAAAGAAACATGCTTTTTATCTTCAGAATAATAGGGAAATGCCGCAACACTTTAGCTGGAACTGACTCGCCAACCACATCTTGTTTGTAGCGCATTGCTCCGCACTTAGGATACGACAAACAATCTGTGAATTCATTGCAAAAAAGAATGCAATCATTTGCACATGCATGAATCTTGTTGTAGTCCAAGCCAACTAAGGTCAATAGTCGCTTTGCCTTTGGCCTGGAGGGGGGATTTCATTGCCAGCCAGGAGAAGTTTCTCCCGCAACAACCTGTTGAAGCCACATTAAATTAAAAGCTCCCCAAGCACGTCACCATTGCAATCGAAAAATCTCTTTTGTAAGTTGCATACCTAAACAAAGCATTGACGCTTGCATCTGACCACCCGTACACTGACTGCAGATTCAAAAACGACAGACAAGTACGAAGCACAAATATTTAGGTGCCTTCATAGATTGGTTGATGTGCCAACTTTCTCAACATGTCTTCAGGAGATAGGTGCACGTCTTCTGGTGCTGCTTCGTTAGTGTTCTCCTCGCTTGTCTGGAAGAAGGCATACAGCATCTCCTCCATGTCGTCGTCTTCTGTCTGTAAGCCCTCCTCTGCTTCCATCCTTGGCTCTAGATTGGTCGGACCTTCACGCATAATCCTTTTTCTCTCTCTCTCTCAGATGTAGGTGTTATGTCGTGAAAATCAATGCCTGTTCCGTAGGAGTCGTATCGTAGATTCTGTACGGTTTCTCTAGCAAACTCTCCGTACTTGTCCACATGCTCATTACATATCCTACGCTTACGTAGGATTTGATACTTGCAAAGCGTGCACGAGCATGCAATCTTTTCCTCCATGTTAGTTGATGACGTTAACATCTACAATGATTATGAATGTTGTTTTAATATATATACTCCTCACAATGTAAACTACCTCGCATTCTCTAGCCTTGCCCGATCTCCGCACACCTCGGTCCAGAGGTGTACGGAGATCAGGACCACCGGGTCAAAATCTCGTCTTTATTGGTCAAATCCTATATGGTTAGACACATGCGTGCTCTCCCAGGTGTTGGTGACAATGCATGTAGCGGGCAAAACCCCTTTGCCTCTTTTAGTTCCATAGTTTCTTCTAGAGGGAGAGAGAGAGAGAGAGAGAGAGATAGAGAGATTTTTTGTCCTTTTCATACAATTGGTCAGCCAAACTAACTCTTTCACGCCGACTTTCTCTATCTACTACTATCTCTCTCTCTCTCTCTCTCTCTCTCTCTCTCTCTCTATATATATATATATATATATATATATATATATATATATATATATATATATATATATATATATATATATATATATATATATATCACTCTCTATCTCTCTATTTCTCTCTCTGCGTACCCTATCTCTCTTTCTCTCTCTCTCTCTCGATCTCGCTCTCGCTATCTCTCTTTCTCTTTCTCTCTCACTCTCTGTGTCTCTCTCTATTTTCCTATCTCTCTCTCTCTCTCTCTCTCTCTCTCTCCCCTACCTACACACACACACACACACACACGTGTAGCTTGAGAGAGAGAGAGAGAGAGAGAGAGAGAGACAGGGGGGGGGAGAGAGAGAGATCAATAATATCTGCGCTGCAGGTTTCCAAGGGCAAATCTGTGCGCACGCTTGCAGGCGAAAATGATCGCCTGCGTACGGATTCGGTTTTTTTTCTCCAATTTTTTGGTGTCGATATACGTGTGGAAATACGTATGGAAATATGCGTGGAAACACCCAACTTTCGACAGGCATTGCCACGTGTATTTCCACGTCTGTATCGACGAGGAGCATGCCCGTCGAAAAGCACGTGGAAAGGTACTGTGCGTCGAAATATGGGGCATCGAAAGCTAGGTATTATGTTGTAGTGTACAAATGTGATTTTCTAAAATAAGAATTACAAGGGTAAATCATGGTCCATAATTAATGCATTCCCATGTTCATCTTCAATGGAATAATTAGTTAAATTGCAAGAATTTTCACTAAGTCATGAATGTAGGTCAGGTATTTCTTAAGTTGGCTCAACTTTTAAAAAAATACAATTTTTAGTTATGTAGTACGAATGTGAATCTTCTACAATACGTCAAAAAAGATTGATGGATTCAATACTCATTTAAGCTCAGCAATAAACTGCAACATCGCATAAACTTCTTTTTTTTTCTTTTTTTTTTTGGGTCCTTTGAAATCAAATATGAGTCTTATCATGTTTTTAACATATTAAAACTATACTTCCATGAATATTTCATATTGTATACATAAGTTATGGGGAAATTACCAAAATCTACCATGACCTGCATGGTCTAAGCCACTAACTTGATCCAAGGAACTTTTGTGCACCTGTCCTAAAGTCCACCACCTCCCCCACCATTTTGAAATCTGGTCAAAGATTCATTAAGTTTAAGTACTTGCTATACTTCCATGAATATTTCATATTGTATACATAAGTTATGGTGAGATAACCAAAATCTACCATGACCTGCGTGGTATAAGCCACTAACTTGATCCAAGGAACTTTTGTGCATATGTCATAAAGTCCACCACCTCCTCCACCATTATGAAATTTGTTCAAAGATTCATTAAGTTTTAAGTACTTACTTAAACTTCCAAATAAGAGACCCTCCTATATCCCTTTTTCTTCCCGATTTCTATAAAGGTTGATTGTACTATTAGAAGCTATGTGTTTCATGTTCACACTCTAGATTTAGGTGCCCTTTATTTAGAAATATGAATAATGATCTTTCCTTTGTTTTATGGTGCCTTGTGACCATCTTTTCACCAGCCACTATTGATATCCAATGATATACAAGAATGTATCAACTATAAAAGTTATTAGCTAGCTTGATTCTTGGCAAAATAAATTGTGGGGCCTAGAAAATGAGAGAAACAATAGTATTCAAGACAAGTTCACATAGTTAACCACTATTTGGAAACATAAAGTAACTTTAAAACAATGACAAAGTTCCGTGCAAGTAAAGAGATGACACAATAAGATGGTAAAGATTATATTGCCTTAATCAATTACGTGAGCCCACTCGCTTAGCATATGAGTGGTGTACTTAAATGTTATGTACATGGGACACATAGCTAGGCTCTCTCTCTTACTACCACTCTATTGCTCCACCTTTTGGCCCCTTCATCTTGCCTTCCATATGCAGCACCTTTCTTTGCAGCTGTGATTTTAGCAGACACTTTCGATTGATTATTGGTTGTTGAGATTTGGTTCCACACTTGAATGTCCATCTTGGCTTGATTGGTTCTTGGTCTGCAATTGAGCCACAAAGTGACTGATTATATCTCGCTAGGGCTTGACTTTTCAAATATCGCAAGCATGAAATTCCACGTTATTAACTTTTGCGCTACACCTTCTACAAATCAAAAGTGAACACATGGATCTACAATATCAGAATCTAAATCCAATGTCAGTTTCTTAAATCCACAGGTGAATGTGATTGCAATATAAACATTCAAACTTTACCTCTTCCAAGAACAAGTATTTAACATTGTTGAATTTAGACCAATCCATGTTGTGGCCTACATTGCTGAAATGCATTGGATTTCCAAGGCATTGACTAGCAACTTACAAATATAAGTTGGGGAGGCACTAGCACCAGTTTCCAATGTTGTTGAATATAAGAGAATCTGCTAAAACAAGAGATGGTTAATAAAGAATCCTCCTAATTTCAAAGAAGATAGGATTCCAATAAGTCAGTCATGGAAAATATACACTAACCAAA
This sequence comes from Adiantum capillus-veneris, assembly GCF_014529385.1. Lineage (NCBI taxonomy): Eukaryota > Viridiplantae > Streptophyta > Polypodiopsida > Polypodiales > Pteridaceae > Adiantum > Adiantum capillus-veneris. Next base: position 44,155,740 of record NC_140942.1, read on the forward strand.
CATGCTTTCCAAGAACTGACACTTACCTTAAGATCCTTAGCCAACATTGAAAATTTGTGACCCTTCATAAGCATTACATACACCCCTTGCATTCTGCGACATTGGCACCAGGTATAGTAGATCTCTACTCCATTTCAATCCTTTGTCGGGTAGCTATGAGCAAGCACATTCCTGCTAGAAATTACTTGCATAGTGCATAGAAAGCACTTTCTACCAAGTACACTCCTGCTAGAAATTACTTGCATAGTGTATAGTTCACACACACACACACACACACACACACACACACACACACACACACGTGCGCACGGATGGACGCACACACACATACACAGAGTAAGGAGATGTTGTAGCAACTATGAAAAGGTTTTTGAAAAGGGATAGGGAGCTAGAGTAGGAAAGCTTATATTGCACATCAAGAAAGAGGTTATGGAAATCAAAAGAGAGATGCAAGCTTGGAAGAGAATGAAAGTGGATTGGGGAACCTTGATCAAGGAAGGAGATGTTGGAGCTATGGAAACAGAAGTTGCAGATCTAGAATGAGATGTTGGAGCTATGGAGAAAGAGGTTGCAGATCTGGAAGGAAATGTTGGATCTATGGAGAAAGAGGTTGCATATCTAGAAAGAGATCTTATAGCTATGGCAAAAGAGGTTGCAGGTTTAGAAGGAGATGTTGTAGCTATGGAGGAAGAGGTTGCAAATCTAGAAGGAGATGTTACAGAGGTAGAATGATGTGTGGTAGGCTACTTTACAAAAAGATACCCTATCATGAGAAGAGTATGAGAGAGAGAGAGATGTCAGGGTGTTTTAGAGAGAGAATGGAGATACAGATTGCATATCTACACTTTTCAACAATTGAGGGGAGAGAAAGAGAGCTTAAGACACTTCTGGAGGGAGAGAAATAAGAAGAGAGAGAAGACAAAGATGGGACAAGAGAGGGAAACTTTTATTACGTGAAAACTGAAAAGGTGCTTTTGGGGGGAGAATAACTCTTGTGCATATGATTGGCTAGGGGGGAGAGGCGTCCAATGAGCTTTAGGCTTGAGCAAAAAGGAGGGCTCTCCTAAAGAAAGCAAGGGGTATGCTTGGGGGTATACACCTCTCACACACTTCATTTTTTTCAAGCATTCTTACTTGGTGAAAGTGGAAGAACTCCATCTCCTTCTCCAATATTGTTGAGAAGTTGAAAGCCTACACCAACACTCTTGGCTATGGAATGCAAATCCAACCAAGATCCATGCTTCAATGCTTAAGCTTTCCATCTTCATTACTATGCTATTATGTATTCTAGCAAGAAGAGTAATGATAAGTGACAAACTACTTCTTTCTCCTATGGAATGTTTCTTCTTCCTCTTCCCTACCCTCATTTCCCGCTAGCTCTCTCCGTCTTCGAAGGTGTTTGAGGCCTTGGGACTAAGGCTTGGGATAGTTAATCCTTTCTACAAAGTCTATGTTATGCTTGTGATGCATGAAGCTTTCCATCTTCATTGCGTCACCTAGGTCACAAGGAACACAAAGATTGTATTATACCAAGTCTCTCTTGATGGGAGAATCTATAATACAAAAGCCTATTGGAGGGGGGACCGACTCCACATAAATTTGGTCATCAGGTGTTGTTCTCTAAACTCTCTCTCTCTTGCAAAAGTATTGTTCATGCCAAGTTAATTAAGTACTATGGTTATGTTGCTACTGCTAATTAAGTTCTCCCTCTATGTTCTCAAAGTAGTCTCACAAAAATGCTCTCTTTAATTCTCCTAATTCCACTATTCTCAAAGTTCATAGGACATTTCCATTACAGCTTGTCTTCTCAAGAGCGGCCACACATGGACGCATTGGAGAGTCCAAGTCAGACTTGTCAAACACAAGGGTGGCTACACAGGGTTGCCTCTCATTAGAGAGGGTATCCCTTTTGGCCTATAAAAGGAGGCCTCTTCTACACACAAAAATGGTTTGTGAAGCATTATGGTGCATTGTGAAGTTGATGTGAGGTGGTGAGAGTGAAGCAAAGCGGGAACTCCAAAAGGGTATAATCCCTTTGTAATCTACTTCTTGTTTTGAAGTACTAAAGCCATTGAGTGGTTTCTTTCCGTGGATGTAGTCCACATTGGGTGAACCACGTATATCATGTGCTCTCTCTCTCTCTCTCTCTCTCTCTCTCTCTCTCTCTCTCTACTCTACTCTACTCTATAATCTCTCATGTGTGAAAATTATCTCTCTCCATGAAGTAAACTACTCAATCATCTACTTAGCTACGTCATATTCCCTAAAAAATTTATTAGATCTTCTTTTAACAGAGGGTAAGATAAGTGAAACCATTGGAAAACTAAAGTCTAGCAAAACCCTAGGTTTGGATGGAATATATAATGAGCTCTACTCACTATATAAATAATTTTGGTACCTTTTCTTATGCTGGTTTGGCAAGAAGCCCTGGCTCTTGGAGCTCTATCCCCTTCAATTAATGATGCTATGATAAAGCAAATTCATAAGAAAGGCTCAAGGGAGGATCTATCAAATTGGAGGCCTATAAGATGTCTGGCTTATGTCTATAATATTTTTTAGCTCACCTTGGCTAGAAGATTAAGTCCTATCATCGATCAGTTTATTCTAAAAGAACAAAAAGGTTTTATTAAAGGAATGTACATTTTAGATGACATCACCTCCATTTGGGAAGGCATTGAGTATGCTGAAGATTCATATCAGGACTTTATCTTCTTTAAGATTGATTTTGATAAATCTTGTAATAGAATAGAGTGGGAGTTCATTCTTTAGAGTATATAGAATATGGACTTGGGCAGAAGGTTTATTAGATTTGTGCATTTCTTGTTTGGAAATGCTTATGCCAGAATTTTTATCAACGGTACTTTAACTGATGCAATTCCTTTGCACATGTCCATCAGGCAGGGTTGTCCTCTATCTTCTTTGCTATATGTTATCTCATTTGATGCATTGGGCCGCCTGGTCAAAGATCTTCCTAATCAAGGCAAATTGAAGGGTATCAATATTGAAGGTGCAATTGAACAATTCTCAAGTAATTTGAAGATGATACTACTGACTTGATTAGAAATGATGCTCAATCAATTCAAAGTTTTTGGGAATGCTTAAACCTCTTTTGTTTGGCAAGTAGTTTTGTGATAAACCATTCAAAAACAGGCTATAAATATTCTAAAAGTTCATATCCAGACATTGTGATTCAAGTTGGTTGTAAACCTATTGTGGATGGACATATTTTCACGTTACTTGGAATACCATGGGATTTAAGGTACCCTTCAACCAGAGGTGGAATTGGGTCTTGGATAAATTCATGAAAAAGTTCTTTGCCTGGCAGAACCTTTGTTTTAAATCATTGTCTACTTTCTTCCCTTGTGTATTTTTTAGCTTGTTGGATGTCTTCTTAGTTCTAGCTGAATAAAGTCTTTACCTGGACTAGAAGATTTCTTTGGGGTTGCTTTGAATTTGTTAGTATAGTACCCAAAGTGGTACACATGTTGCAGGGAAAAGGAACTTGGAGGTTTGGGCATTCTGAACATTTAGCACATTGCCAGTAAGCTATCATCAAGCAAATGGATTTTGAGAACAATCTCATCTTGAAATTTTTGGGCAATGCTTATCAAAAGAAATATTCAAAATTTCCACTTGAAAGAGTACAAAGCATGGAATGGATTATCATTTGAAGATTTGGTGATTTCAAATGCTAACTTCACCGCCAAGGGTTTTGACCTTGTCTACAAGTTTTGAAAAGCATGGAATGGAAAGAAATCTAGCTAGATTCCTCCCAAGGAGTGGACCCATTGTAGCTCCTTTTGGATGCATGAATCTTTCTGGTTTGACTAGCATGTAAAGGCCAATGGATGGAAGCTCTCCAAAATGTCTCATAAATGTTTTAAGGCAGGTTTGAGAAGCTGGAAGGATATCACAAGGAGGGAGTCTGGATCTCCAAAGATCAGCTACTACATCAATTTGAATTTCCCAAGGATGTGTTGATTTGGTTCTTAAGAGAATAGAGAGTATGCAGATTTGTTTTAGTAGCACCCCCTTTTCCCTTTACAAGGTTTGCAAAAACATATATGATTGGAAAGGAGATTTTGGCAAGACGGACCCCCATCTTATGTCAAAGCTCAATAAAAAATGGAGAGTTTCTTGGAATGACAAACAATGTTCTTATAGATTTCAATGTATTTGGGACTACCCTCTCAACACCAAATGCTACTAATGTCTACCACAATCCTCAAGAAGATACAAATCAAAAATGGACTCCAAAGAATCTTCTTCTTGACCAAGAACTCTACACATACCCTACAAAGATTTGGCAACCAATCGATCATAGGTTAACTGCAACTACTATAGGACTGCATGAAGACCTCAAGAGCTCAACAAGACCTCAAGCTAGACAAAGTCCTCAAAGAAGCTATGAAGATAATGGAAGGATTTGGATTCCTAAGTCTTCCAATGCTCCAAGTCAAAAGTCAAATGGCAACATTCAACAAAGGTCTACAACAACATCATCAAAGACTCCTTACAACATGCCTAATTGGATAATCAAATGGAAAATGAACACTTTACAGTCAAAGCAGGACAACCCAACCAACACATATGCAGATTCAAAGGTGATAAAATAGGTATGGTAAAAGAAACATTCAATGCCACCTTGGTCCATCAATAATCCACTTTTGGAGGATTCAAGCTTACTTTTACCAGAAGAGATGTTTGTAAGCACAAGAATCTAAAATGTCAAGTCACCACAGTGAAAAAAAACACTCTTTGGCATAGTCAGAATTGGGCTGCTCAGCCACAAAATGAGCAAAGTGTTAGTCCCAAAGCTTCGAGTCTTATTAAATTTTGTGCTAAGAGTTGTAGTTATTAGGCTTACGCTCAAGCTGGAAGAGAGAGAGAGAGAGAGAGAGAGAGAGAGAGAGAGAGAGAGAGAGAGAGAGAGAGAGAGAGATTATCAACCTTGATGAATCAACTTGCAACAAAATTGCATGAACAGCCAAAGTGCAAGATTTGAATCTCATTAATGCAACAGTTGCTATGGGGTAAAAGAAGCACCAAATAGAGACATTTACAACAGCTGGTTAAAGTGTTGAGTTTAGGAAGAAGCATTGCTTAGACAGGCCTCGGTCCAAGGGAGAATATTGTTCTCCAACTACTACATAGTGCTCATGTTGAGGATGAGCAATAGTGCAAAGTTCAAAGTAAGAAAGCGATGTTATCTCATTAAGCTGGTAGCCTTGGTTGAATCCATTTTGGTAAAAAGCACCATAATCATATGCTTGCCATGGAGAGGGGGAGAGAGAATTTAGGCAGCTAAAAAGATGCATTGTCGTAGCATTCTCCATGCCTAGAGAGAGAGAGAGAGAGAGAGAGAGAGAGAGAGAGAGAGAGTTGCCACTAGCGGAGGTCAGCTCAAAAAGTTGCAAAAAACACCACCAATAGTCGTTGCGAGCAAGAAAGAAGCCCAAGAGAAACCACCAACCATGTTCCATTCATGAGAAATGTGTGTGTGTGTGTGTGCCTCTTTGTCTCTCCGGCTTGTTCACCTCCCATCCTCCTTCTCAACCTAGGCACTACTCGCCAAGTTTTTGGTCCTGATTCTGTCCCTTTGACTACGCATGGCTAGTGTTATCCCAACTATCGAGCAACAGGATGTCGAGTGTCCAAATCTCCTGGTACAATATGAGCCACATCAAATAGCTATGCTTAATAGAGTGCTCTTCGGCTTTGGTACCCATATATGGTTGTTACCTCGTAGCACTTGTGTGCTTCCAAACTATACTATGATGTAATCCATCCCATGTGTTTGCCTTTTTGTGTTGATCTTTTTTCTTCAATCCATACAAGATTATTGATTTTTACTAGATTGCTCAGAACAAACACTTTCTTGACTTTCTCATGCTTCAATGAGTACTTGGGCTGATATACCTTTGCTTTTTTGGGTGGCTCCCTAGAGATTTTGTTTGGGTCAGCAAATGATTGGGATTTTCTAAAGCTTGACTTGCTTGAACAAGCTGATCCATAAGGGTTCTTTGATGTCAAGGCATATGTTGTCACATCTTTCACATAGGTCCACTTTAGCTTTATCCTTATCTGTAAGGTAGCTGTAAATCTAGTATTAGATTCCACTTGAGTTGTACTTAAGGACTTTGTGTTGTCTTCCGTCGGTGACCAATTCTGGACTTCATTCTTGGTTTTCTTTGAAGATTGCATCTTGCTTGAACTCTGTATCTTTAAAACCTTTTGGGCCGATGGTATTCCCAATATAATGTCATCCGGTACACCTTTTGCTATTATCACATGAAATTGAGCTATGAGGGTTTTTGAACCTACTTGAATGGTGATGGAAATGATTCACCAGCACTTTGATTGTTTGTTTCTAGATATGCTGATGAATTCTAGAGCATTTTCTACTTGCAGTTGGCCACATGTTTTCCAAGTGCGAAAAGACATGAAATTCTTGTCTAGCTTGACTTTGCTTGATAGCTTTTTGTCATGTTCACCAGTAATGTTGCACTTGATCTTCTCAAGATTTCTTTTTACTCTGACTAATCTTATTGTGGTCGCATCCTTGAAATGAACTTTTTTGTAGCTTCTTTGCTTTGATCACCTACTTCAATCGATGTTGGTTCATTTGGTTGTGTTGTTGCACCTTTTGCTTGCAACTTTTGTGCATTATCTACCTGCATTTGGGTAACTTTTGATCTTAGAAGATATACTATACTTTCTGATAGGATATGTCTCTTTGGAGGAGATTTTGGTGTTGACCTTTGTGTAGCTTCCTGAGCTCTATCTTCCGTCAATTTTGAACTATCCTCCACCTGTTCTGTAGCTTGAGATTCTACATCATTTTGGGACAATCTTTAACTTCGGTCTCGCCATTTGTAGGGGTTCATACAAGGTAATGAACTTGTTGATATTCATTTCCATCCGCATGTCTATAATCATATGTGAGTCTGATCACATGCAATTGTATGAACACTATGGGATTTGTCAGCTTTTGACTTTGACTTGTGGAAGTCAACTGAAACGTTTGTCCTTGATGATCTTCATATAGGCATTTGTCAACAGATTTTGATTGAATGTGGGTCAACTGGTATCTTCCAACAACCATATGATCTGGTAATGGCTTCTGCTTTGAAGGTGTCTGGCTAGAAGTTCTAGGGTTTCTTTCTAATGTGGAAATTCCTGGTACAAGAGCTGAGCATGCTGGGTTTGTAGCTCCCCCCTTCCTAGGGTGATCACTAATTCTTTCTCCATGAGATGGGCCCAAGACTATTTTGTTTAGGTTTGACCTCATTTTTTGGGGTCGTGAAGGTATACTATGTGTAGAACTATCGATGTTTGGCATTTGCAAACCTTCTGTATAGTGTCCTATGTACCTCCGTGAAACATGACATATGTCTCCCCAGGTCAAGCTATAAATTGCATTATCTTCACCTTGATATTTTCTATCATGTGGGTCTCCTATGACATGAGCTTCTATGCATTCTAGACCCAAGGCATCATAGATCTTAGACTCTCGTCTATATCTACGTCCATTTCGATCAAAGTATATGCTTGTCTGGTCACAATATTGAAGCTTGACTTTTGATGGGTGAGAGTTTGGCTCTGCGGTGATTTTTGGATTCACTCTGGTGATTTTATTCAGCTCTAGAGAGGATGGATGTAATAGATTCTTTCCTCTGAAATAACCATCCTTCTTGATCTATTACTGGGCATAATTCTATGAGCTGTGCATAGGAACTATGTGTTCCATACAATGCTAAGAGCATTTGCTTTGATGTGTCCCTTAGGCTCATAAATGATTGCACAATATTGGTAGTGGATGCAGAATCACTTGCAAACCTAACACTCTTCTCGTTCTTTGGTGTGATAATTGGATGCTCTGACTAAACTCACATAGGAATTTATCGTTGAATGGTTCCAAATTAAGCTTTCCAGGTGTTCATGCATCTTCATGTAGATTTTGAACTTGCCATGCTTTTAGTGGTGTTTCTAGTGGTAATGCAGGAGCATTTGATTGCACCAAAAATGATGAGTTAGATGCACTTACATCAAATTTTGCATTTCCATTTTGCTATATGCTTCACGATGCAATTGCTATCTCCCTGTTGTCTAGGTTATTGGGACAATCCTATGGAAAATGTCCACCTTTCCTTCCACAATCTGAACAGCACACCATTACGATGGGTGGCACTTCAATTGGTTAGTCCATGTCAAGCTCTTGCTGAGAAGTTTCAACTTCTATGTTTGCCAAGTTGTCAATATCCTCTTTTAGAACACTTAGCATCATGTTGTAGACTGCTCCATCTTGATCTTTTATACTACCTTTGGCCTAATTCTTTGATAAGACTCACTTATATTGGCTGCTCTATTGGATCTTCTATTTGTGGATCTCGATATAGACTCCACCATTGTAGTCCATGTACAATGATCGTGATTGCATATGTACCAATTGTATGGTTTGATGGATTGTGTAGATGTCTGGATAACCACTTGGGTCAATTTTTTGCACTTCTATTTGCATCTCATCTTTGAGCTTGCAATACCTGGGTCCACTAAAATCTGTGAACATGTAGGAGTTCTCTGAATTTGCCTTCACTTTGAACAATAGGATCTTGGCTTCTGTGTTGCTTTTGTTGCTCATCACATACCTATGTCCTTCTAAATCAGTATACAAGACTTTGTCTCCACTATAGCCATATAGCTTTAAGATTTGCTCTGTTGTGTTATGCATACTCCATGCTACTACTGCTATTGGTTGGCTTTGGTTCACTTGAATTCTGAGCTCGACTCGAGTCCAGTTTGTTCTTGATTTGTAAAGTTGTCCTCTAGAAAATTGTGATGTATGTAGAAGATGTAAAGTCTATGAGGAGACATTTGCCCCATCGCTTATGAATTGTAAGTATAATATTCCCTTCAAAAGGGAACTCCAAATAGTTTGTGTTGTGGACACTTCAAAGCTCACCTGGAGATCAATATTACTTGGAGAGTGTAGCTTTATAGATGTACCTCTTTGGACATGTGGAGGTCAATATTACTTGGAGAGTGTAGCTTTATAGATGTACCTCTTTGGACATGCCTCAGAGGTGCCTATATTGTGGTAGGTTTGGATAGAAAGAAATAAAGTTGTTTTCTCCATTGGCCTTTTCCCCTTGCTGACTACTTCATGGGAGTAATGAAGAAATTGCTAGCCATGTTACAAAGGCTGCTCAATTTGAAACCAAGGTTATGCGAAAGGGTTTGAGGTGTAGAGATGGAGACCTGGACTTCATGCTATTTTTAAATACTTCTCTTTTTGTAACTCTCTTTGATGCCCTCCTTCTATTCAAGCCACCATTCTTTTGGCCGTTGTTCTTCAAAAAAAAAAGATTCACTAGGACATATGGGCGGGGGTCCTACTTATGAGTATGAGAAGTACACATATGCAATCATCCCTAGAATGGTCTTTATAAGAGGATCTAAGACTACATGTGAACATGGTTTTCTTAAGTGACTAACACTTGTTTTTTACTTAGGAAAAGATGAACACAATGAAAAAAATGCATATTAAGGCTAGCGCATAGAGGTAATGTATCAAGCATCAAGCAGAAAGAATACCTCCACCAACAAGTGGAGGTTATAGATAAATTAAAATAAAAAGAATTACATAGGGTAAAACCCCGATAAGGGGACACCGTCCTACATAAGGACAAACAATAAGAATTGTCGGGGGCCCTAGAGAGAACATAAATTGGTGTGTGGTGGGATGGTTAGCATGATGTGTTCGCTTTCAATTTGCGAGATCTGTGGTTTAGATCCGTCGAGCATTGTCTGTTTTTGACTTGTTGGGTGTGTCTTGCTTTTGGGGGGGAAAACTTTCACACGACATATTCAAAATGAGTGTCATGTTTGCTGCCTAGCGCACCAAATCAACCACCATTGGTTTCAGATGGAAGCATTCGATGCAAGCTTTCATATGTGCCACACCATGGATGCATCGTGCATCAAACGTGCTTTGTGACAATCTCAATGTCCTTAAGCAGGGGGTTTTATCCTAGAAGCCTCATGTTAATAGACAACCATGAGGTGTGGGAAGGTCATTGATGTATATGCCACACAGTTTAGTACAAACAACAACTAACTAAATAAGGAAATGCTATGGGTGTACTCACTTCTAAACCTAACTATGAAATATTTTCGTGAGCGTGTGAACGCTTTGTAATGAGCTTTTGAGACTTGACTCTTGAGCTTAGGAAATGGGCCCTTCATATGTTCATACTAACTTCATAGGCTACATGTGGGAGTTAGAACGTTGTAACTGAATCCTGAAGGCCTCACTTTAGGCTAGCACTTTTTATCCGTTAAAAGGCGTTACAAATGAATGCACAAAAGAGAGTTCTGCTTCACACACCTTCAATTTCTAGATACTCATAAAAGACTTCATCCATACCTTCACTCCCACTTATGCAATGGTCACGTGAGGCTTAGTTACGCCCGACCAACTCTGACACAAGCAATTTTTCATCGGCTTAGTTGTTTAACTTTGCCAAAAATGGTATAGTTACACTAACTATGCCAGTTAGTTGACGATCAATTGCGTGTTTTCTCTCCTGCTACGCCTCTGTGTGTGTGTGTGTGTGTGTGTGTGTGTGTGTGTGTGTGTGTGTGTGTGTTTGTTGTCTATCACACTTTGAGCGTTCGTATTGCCATGGTTAGGCTTATGGATAACTAAGCCTCGCGTGAGCATGTCCTTATCGCCATAACATCCCAAACACTCTCCATATAGGCCTAAAACATCACACACGTCCAGGGCTAGAAAAATACATTTTTCCCAACCTGTTAAAATCAAGGCCATCTTTAAATTCTCCCGGTTTTAAGATCAAAATTTGAAGCTTTTGATGGTTGTTACACTAAAACTTGTGTAGATTTCCCGATTTTCTTAATGGAAAGCTCAAAATCTAACCGGGATTTTAGAATTTCAACCGGTTATGATACAATGGACCCCGATTTTTTTATAACACTGCACATGTCCACAACCCATGTATTCTCCAATAATGCACATACATCACCTTTCACATGCATATCCATGCCAATTTGCTTATACATTAATGCCCTTGAACATGTTGAATGCCCTTGAACATGTACCGCACATATTGCCAAACCCCCATATGTGCACCCATAGCATACATATACAAGTTTGAAGATGCCTTATCTATGCATAAGACTTGGTTCAAAGGGGGCGACAACAAAATAATGGAAAGGGGCGTGCTTGAGAAATGGTGCTCGTCGATGGGAGCAAAAGTAAATTTGGAGTTTTGAACCCACCAGCACAAGGCAATGCGCCCCCCCTTCCCCCAGCCACCCACCCACGCCCGCCGAAGCCCTCAGGCCCTCAAAGGAGAAAAACTTCCACCCTACTTTTTGGCATGAAATGCAGAAGACGAGTCGAGCTCTAGTACACTGGATTGCAACAGCCAATGGTTATACTACCATGCCATCACTCACTACTGCACTGTGTGATCTATGATGCTACTTTGTGTGGACTAAGAGGGCAGAGGTAGAAGTTTTAGAGGGGGCTACCACCATCGTCATTTGGACCTAGCCCAAGGACCCCCAACACACACACACACACACAAATACGCTCATGCATATGCATCACCCACCCACATAGGCAAACCACATACATGGAATGTTTGAAATTGCATATACATACACTCAATAGATGCACAGGTCATCAGTAGGAAATAGGTTTGGAGATTGCACACACAATGAAGCCATGTAAAACACCTAATCTTTGGAACATATAGTTTAAGTGAAAACAAAAATATCAAGATTTGTTCAATGTCAACTATAAACTTGCAAGAGAATTCCCTTTGAAGGAGTATGTGCATGCATCATCCTCTCTCTCTCTCTCTCTCTCTCTCTCAAAACAAGGTTACCTTTATATCACTCAATTATGGATGGTTGGTTATCTCATATTCCTCTCGAGTAACATTTTTTTAGCTCAATGCTCTTCGCATGGATCTTTGAAGTCTCTCAAGGTTGTTACCATGTTAAAAAGTCTCTTCTTGTGTGTGTGTGTGTGTGTGTGTGTGTGTGCACGCGTTGTTTTAAAGATACTACTTATACACAAAAGAACATCATGTTCAAGAGACAGTTGGCTGTGGACAAAAGTAAGGCATATGTACATAAACTTTTTGCATTTGAATATTTTTTGCACAATATGACTAGAATGAAATATCATTATAGTTATCCTATAGACTAGGACATTTAATGAAACTATAGATGAAACCACCCTTCATCTTCAAGGTCGCTAATAGCAAACCTAATCCTCTTTAAGTAAAGATAGAATTCTCACCTGCATCCATATAAAATAGTCAATAGATTTGTTAGCTTAGGATACGTCTTACATATGTCAAAGAACCTATTAGTCATGATCCATGTCCTACTTTAAAAATATTAAATTAGCTACTTTCTTAAGCTAAAAGAAGTTTTTACATTTTTTATTATGTGTTTTTGTTAAAAGGCCATCACCCATTGTGATGGAAATGTTTTAACATTGGGTAACCTACTTGCTATTCAAGTATCAATGATTTAACATAGTTTAAAGAAAGACATGTTTTTAAATCTTAAAAATCATGTTTTTTGACAATTTGTCATGTGGTGTGACTACCATCAGGGAAATCTGCTTATATATGGCAATCCTTATTTTTTGAGTAAATCTCTTTATGATTTCTAACTTCTTCCTTTTAACTAATCCATGACTCATTATTCCAAATCATTATTCCACATTCTCATAGGGAAATCTGCTTATATTTGGCAATCCTTATTTTTTGAGTAAATCTCTTTCTGATTTCTAATTTCTTCCTTTTAACTAATCCATGAATCATTGGTCCAAACAATTATTCCACATGCTCATAGTAGTATCAAGGCAATCATAGGAGGCTTCAATACAACTTTCATTCACTATAGAATCCAAGTAACCAAACCAACACAAGAAGTAATCCACTCAAATAATCCATCCAATATAAAAAAGACTTAGCAATATGTTATGGCATAAGAGCTCCAAAATAATCCTAGTTTTGGGAGCCAGCTAGAGATAAGAATTATCAAACCCCTCTTCAAATTGTGATGATTTAGTGTGAGCTTGGTCAGAACATCCTAACAAGATGAGCCAAGATCCAAACAATTCAGAGAGAAATCCACACCATTTTAAGACAAAAAAACTCCAAGCAAAGGCCAAAGTATCACGCTAGGTTCCAGCTTATGCTCTAATTTTAGAATAGAAATATATTAGCAATTTCAAAAGTTAGAGAAGGAAACACCTTGCAAGCCTTTCCCTTTTTTTAAGCTATGCCAATGCCTTTCTTATTCAACAACAAATAATGATGTTTTTCTAATTATGTTGCAAAAAATTACAAATTGTATTACAACAGATAGATTCGTACGACCAAATAACTATATCTCAACTTCAAAATCCTTTTCAATAGAAGATCCACAATCTAAGCTGAAACAAGGGCTAAAAAAGGTTAAAACAAGATGACACGCTTTGGAGGCCCTAATCAAGGTAGGAAAAGAACAATGCAATGAGCACCAGTTCCAACCAATAAAATCCTTGGGGAGGCTACACAATCTAGTCCTAGAGGTAGTACAATCTCCATCACATTAGCTAGTTAATACAAATTAACCAACAATGAGCTTCCAAACATCAGGTAACCTTAGAGAGAAGGATTGGCAGAGAGAAAACCATCAAAGGCCCCCTGAAAGGATTCCAAGTGAGTTAAAACAGCAATCCACCCATAATCTTGTTAGTCAAGCAGGTGAAACTAAGGCCAAAGCAACTTATCCAGTCAAATGGCGCTTCCCATAGTAGACGAGGGACAATGAGCTAGGTAAAAAAGAGTTATTAAGAATGCCCAAGCTAGGTAGATCCTATCAGAGCTCAACACTAGGAGGCCATCTTAATAAACAAGTCTATGAGCAGTAGAAAGTATTTTCATATTTTCTCAAGTATCCAGATTCCAAACATTCAAGTACTTAGTAAACCATCAAAATCATATGCTTACCATTTCCAAAGCAAGGCAAAGCAATCAAGACCTAAATGGAAGTACCAAAGATTAGTTTCAAAGTCAACAAATTTTATTCAAATTATTGGGGTGTATTAAAGTTTCATGAAGGTTTACAAGCAATCGGGACATAAACATATCCATTTTTCTCAATTAGTTATCATGCCAAAACCTTAGAGAAAAATCATAGACTAGAAGCTAGAGAATCCATAAGATTCTTAGAAAAAAGGTTGTAAATAAGCCATGATGTAGATGTAATGTACCTTTTATAGTGGGATCACACCAATGCACAACATAATGCTTTTTATGGAACATTTCCAACAAAATAATATCAAGGAGCCCTGAGCTAGTCAGAAAAGGTTGTTGTCAAAGACTAGAAAAATCAACCAAGTATCATAACCAAGCTTCTAGATGAATCATTCCTTCTTTAATAGTCATAGCTATAAGAGGTAGATAGGGCTCCAAAGAAGCCAGCAACGTAGAGTTCAAAAAATTCCCAAGACCATGCAAAAAGTTTTTTTATTTGATTTTTTTCAAGAAAAATAAAAAATCCTTGGATCCATGAAAATGTTCATAACTTACAGCATTAAAAAAAGTCAAATATATTAGAAAAGTATCAATAATGACCCAAATATTCCAAAGGAAATTACAATTTTCATAATGTGAAGCAAAACAGATTGAGAACAAGCTAGTGTTAGGAATAGCAAAACCTTGTTTACCATTACCCCGATCAATGCAAGGGATCCATTATGACCATCAAAATCAAAGAGCCAAAACCACCAGTAGGTCATTTTTATCAAATACAAGCTAGCGTGTAAGTGTAAGGTAGTTCAATCAATCCAAAGACATTAAGACTTGAGAGAGCTAGCAAGTCAATCTCATAAAAACAGTACAAGCTCTCAAGACAACCACATCAAAGTTCCCCAAACATCATAAATAACTCCATAATTTCCAAACTATTAATCAAAGAAAGGAATCAAAAAGAGCACCAATCAAGAATCCTTGTAATCATAACACTTCAATTTATCAAATTCAATCAAGAATCCTTGAAATCATTTCAAAGTATAACGAACCAAGGTATTTCAGTTTGTTCAGATTATCATGACATTTAAGAAGTGCACCACAAACCAAAGCCATATAGTTCAACCAAATCAAACGAGTAGCCATTGTATTTAAAAAAGGACCCGAGAGGAAGAGCCTTCCAATAATTTCCACGATGACCAAAGAAAAGTGAAGCTCTTAGTAACCAAATCCAAGCATTCAACAACCACAAGCCCTTCCTTCTGATTCCCGTATAAAGCATCTCCTCACACTCCCGAGATCACTTTGCATAAAAAAATTAAAAGGTCGCAAGGCTAAGTGAGGGATAGAAAATCCCTCACGTTATATAGAAGCTTGAAGCATGAGGAAGCTATTGGCCACTTCTACATCATCTCCAACAATAGCTATCATATTTGCATCCCAGAAGGGCAACATTACTATGCACAAACATGGTACTTGAGTGGTGTAGAGCTGGCAAAGAGAGGGAAAGATAATTCCTCTTGGTGTAGAGCCATCATTGGGGCAACTACAAATCATGTAGGGAGAAAAACAAGAGAAGAGAGAGTCAAGGAGGAGTAAAGATTACCTTAACCCCCAAGTAACCTTTTAGAAAGGAAGTAGGAGAGTGACATCACCGAGTTCAATCTGTCTAAATTTGACAAGGAACATGAGGTGTCCAAGGAGGCAACTATATATTAACAAGTTATCTAGGGTTGCTCCATGGGTGCCTTGGTAGTATGAAAAATAGTTCTACTACCCAACCTACCCTAAAAAGAGGTTATTCCTTGCATCAAGAGTATCAATATTCTGATGTCAAAAGTGTGTGTGTGTGTGTGTGTGCGCGCGCGCGTACGTACACGTGTGTGTGTGAGTAAAAAGAGGAAAGCAGAATAATAGTTATATCACCAAGTGTGGTAGATTGATTATCCATTTACCTCTTAAGTAATTGACTAGTCACCGGCGGTGAATATATCTTTGAGGCCCCTTGATATAACTCCTATGACATTAAAAATACTATTCTTCTTCTTTGAGTTTGACACCGTTGTAATTAAATTCAATAATTACAACAAGTTAAATGTCCTCTTCCTCCTCCTCCTCCTCCTCCTCCTCCTCCTCTTCTTTGGAATGTGTATGTGTGATATATCTTTTGTTTATTATTTTGAAGAGATACAGTAGGGATTTTTCCTTGAGGGTGAGCAACAAAACTACATAAAAATTCACAGCATGGGGTGGATGATCGAGTTTGGAAGCAAGCAAGTTAGACTAAACATATATCAGGGTGAGCTAGTAACACGATATGAAAGACAAGAGGTCGCTTGGAGGAGGTTGCAAGACAATGAGGGCAAGAGAGGAAAAAGAATAAGATTGTGCACCAATAGAATGGAGTAAGGTCTCTTTGGTGAATTTATGTCATGCATCTAAAAGAGGACGCAAGACATTTTGGAGGCAAACATGTTACTAGGGGTGGGCAAACAAGAGGGCCTTTTTGTAGGCTTAGTGCCATGTCATTAGCAAGTAAATTAGTGCACATGCCAATGAAGGTGTTTATCAAACTACTCCTATACATACATGACACCAAGATTGGCCTTTTTTTTCCTCCAAGGATGTCCTGCACTTGAAGGTACAAGCACATTCTATGTAGTGAGCTTTGTGTAATTACTCATGCCTAAGGCACAAAGATGTACACATACACTTACAAACAAAGGATTTTCTAATGGGGGTGCATGCTTAATGGATCTCTCTCTATTTAATGCTAGTGTTCCATAAGCTTATGTGAAGTACCTATGGATTCCCCCCCCTTATTTAGTGGTCTTCCACTTAGCCTCTTGACCTCTCCGTCACTTAGTCACTAATATACTAGTGACCCTATTATGTACACACATTTTGTATACTCTGTCTACATGAGCATACACAAATAATGCTCATTCTCTACTACTATTATCTCGTCCATTGTCTACTCCATCTCCATCTTTCTTCCAGCATTTCCAAAATTTGGTATTAGAGCCACCAAAACCTACCTAGAGCTATGCGTCTTCATCCATGCCTTTGTGTGTGCACTTTTGAGACAATTTTAGGGTTAGGTTGTTATTGCAGCTTCCTTGGCATTCCAAGAGTATGCTTACTAGGAGTTGTGGAGTTCTACCCCCCTTTTGGAGCTGATTTTACGTGTGTGGAAGATCATGTGTACCCAATTTTGGCAGTTAGATGTAAAGTGTGATACTCAAGGTGTTCAACACATTTTTCTACACCTCGTATGCTAGCATGGCCAATTTGGACTGGGATGTAACACCCTTGGAGAATGAAAAAATGCCATTTTTTTAATCGTCGAGTGAGTATTGGTTGGATGGAACCAACTACTCTTTATGGGCATTCTTGGTGAAACAGATTCTTGTTACACAAAATGTTTGGGATTATGTGGTAGGTTTGAAAGAATGACGTTAATTCATTTGTTCCATCCAATTGAGGATTTCACTTTGCTTCTCAAGTTGTGAACGTGTGAGATGATTTCTTGATTGTGGTAAGTTATTTTAAATGTTTGCATTGCAAAGGGTTAATAGACATGTGTTAAGGCACTTGAAAATTAAGCCACCCCAAGGAACTATGTGTTCTGTCTTGCATAAGTGAAAATCTATGCTAAAATAAAAAAAGACATAGTTTGCTTTTCTCCGTGGAAAGCGGGTGGGTGGGTGGAACCCAGGTATGTGGGTGCTTTCCTTGAGTGATTTAAACAATTGTTGCAAGATAGAATCCTTATACAGGAGGACCAACTCGTATTCTCTCAAGTTTAGGATAGATGAGGGGATGGACAACCCCTTCAATGTATGGGGATGGACTACCAAGTGGGGTACTTTCTCGACATCGGCTTGTGGGGTACTATAAGGTATGGGCTTTTTCCTAGAGTCCCTAGAGTGTGAGTGAATAAGAGAAGAGGTGGAATTATCCCACATGTAAAGGTGTGAAGTTGTAGAGCTACTTAATGCTCCTTTCATGAAGAAACAATCATTCCAATTTTGCATTACATGTCACTTGTCTATGGTGATCTTGTGATGGGTTGGCTAACTACTCAAGATTATGAGTGCAAGTTAATCTATCTTGGAACCTAATTCACCTGAGTAACAATCTATCCTACACACACTCACATGTGTGCATAATGTTTGTCTATCACCCACCTTAGCTAGCACGATCCCATCCCATCAAGTGGTATCAGAGCTATGGTATGCTAGCTACATTTATTGATATGCATTTGTGTGCTAGTGTGATTAGCATCTCTATTAGAGTAATTAGTATTTCTTAATCATTGTGGCATTTTCCATACCTAGTTGCTTCTCTCACTAATCAAGCCCTAATGTAGCCATGTGTGGGCATGTCCTTTGCACACCCAAGAGGCCACTACCCTTCATGGCTAGGTAGGCTTGATTAGGGAGAGGATTAGTATCCATTTTTGCATTTGCATTTAGAGAAAACTTTGGTGTCAATTTTCTAGTAATTTGCATCTTCAATTAATCCATTCCTTTGATCATTATTGAAAATCATTTCTTGTGTGTGGGAAGTGCCCAAGGAGAGCTTTTCGTAGAGCCTTCAAGATCTGCAATCTGAGCTCGAGAGCTCCTTTTATCCTATCACCAACTTTTTCTATTATTAGAGGTGTGTGTGTGGATCTCTGCTAAGTCGAGTTTCTATTTTGCTATTTTCAGCTTTCCTTGCACAAGAAAGCCTTGAGGCCTTGTGGCTTAGAGCATTGACCCTAATTCGGGGTAGGGGATGTGGTCATGTGCTCAAGTTGGGTAATCTAAGTTAAGGCAGGGTGGGCGCGGATCCGAGCCGGCAATTAAATCGGGCTTTTTTGAGAATGGCGGGTCTGTAAACAGCCGTTCCTGAGGAGAGCGCGCCTCACACAATCAAACACAAGGCGATATAAAATCCACCTTTGGGCCTGCTTTTGTGTCCGTAAAGGACTATTCCCACAATCGGTGCTTTGGTACTCTGGAGCCACACCTTCCCCCCACCTAAGGTGGGAAATCCCATGCTCTTCCCCTCTTACTCCTCTTAAACACTCATAATAAGGGTGCATTCTCGTGAGCTGAAGAGCTTGACATTGCTCACTGTTTAGGAGGAGTGTCCACTGGTAGCAAGGCATCAAAAGTTTACAAATCATTCGAAAGATTTTTCACGAGCTTTGACAAGGCAAGCATCCATCAAATGAAGAAGAAGTGCTTTCATCATTCCATTTGTGAAGAGAAGCTTCACCACCAGTGAAGAGGAGCTTCACAAAAGAAATTCTCTCTCTCTCTCAATTAACTCTAAAACTTTTGCAACCAAGCACCATTTTCAATGTATGCCAAAAACCACATTTATGGAGATGATTTTCTAGTTGTGCTCATGTAAAAAGGTAGACACTGGCTAGGAGAGTATCCTAAGCTAAGACCCCTCTATTGGCATATTCAGTGAGAAGGGTGTAGAGAAATTTAATGGGGAAGGGTTTCACACATGGCAGACGAAGCATAGGGGCTACTTGATGAAGAAGAAATTATGGGGAGTGGTCAAAGCGCCACTAGATAATCAAGAGGGAGTGCATACTAGGGCATTTAGTGCACAAGCTATAGAAAAGGACAAACAAGCACTTGGGATCACTATCACCACACTTCACGATAACTATGCCCACTTCATTGATGAATGTACAAGTGCACATAAAGCATGGTTGTTCTTCAAGAAAACTTTAGGGCTAGAGCTAAAAGAAGTAAAGTGATCCTTAAAAGACAACTTTACAAAACTACAATGTATGAAGGTGAGGACATAGCTAGCCTAGTCAATAGACTTAAAAGCATCATAATCAGCTCACTTACATAAAGTGTGATATACCAGAAGATGACAAAATTGTCTTGCTTTTGAGTGCACTTCCACCCTCTTATGACCACTTAGTCACCATCCTTGAAGAGAAGAACCGGCTCCAGTATTACAAGACGTCATCAATTCACTTCAGGCAGAAGAGAAGAAGCAAAAGGGCTCATCGACATCATCAGGAGGAGCTTTTGTTGCATCATCATCATCAAATGTAAAGAAGTGTTATGATTGTGAGAGAATGGCACATGTAGCAAAGGATTGCTACACCAACAAATCTTGCAACAAATGTGGTAAGAAAGGGCATCCTCCTTCTCGATGCTACTCAAGTGGAGGAAACGACAGTGAAGAAAGCAGCAGTGGCAACAACAACATCAGAAGCTACAAAGGCAAGGAATCTATAAGAGGATCAAAGCATGTGGTGAAGGACCAAGAAGAAGACAAAGACAAAGGTGAGAACAACCTTGTCTACTACAACGATATATTTTGAAGATTCTAGCCTCTCTACTTCAAGGGGAGGAGTTCTTTTGTCATCCTTTGTGGATCTGTCATCCTTTCTGGATTTGTATTGACATCCTTTGTGGATACCATGTGTCATCCTTAGTGGATATAGAATCTTCAGTGTATTGTCCTAGTCCAAACTCCAAATGGAGGATTGTAAGGTATTGGCTTTGTCCTAGAGTCACTAGAGTGTGAGTGAATGAGAGATGAGGTGGAATTATCCCACATGTAAAGGTGTGAGGCCGCGTAGAGCTACTTAAAGGTGTTGGCTTTTTCTAGAATGTGAGTGAATGAGAGATGAGGTGGAATTATCTCACATGTAAAGATGTGAGGCCGTGTAGAGCTACTTAAAGCTCCTTTAATGAATAAAAAATCATTCCAAGTTTGCATTACATGTCTCTTGTTTATGGTGAGCTTGTGACGGGTTAGCTAACTACCCAAGATTGTGTTTGTGAGTCCAAGTTAATCTATCTTTGAACCTAATTTTCTTGAGTAGCAATCTAGACTACACACACTCACATGTGTGCATAATGTTTGTCTATCACCCACCTTAGCTAGCACGATCCCATCTCATTAGGTACGATGAGATATCTTACATTATGATGTTGCCAAGGGCTTCTATTCTCACATCTCTGTTGTGACTTTGCAGTTTCTTGCTTTAATGTAATGTTGAGACAAGTCCTCTGCTTATGATTCTACAAGAACGGACATAGTTTTATTAGATTTTGGTCGCGAAGAAAAGTGCTTTGTGGCAAGTATTTCTAACAAGGAGTAAGGAGTATCATTCATCCGACAAAGATACCATGGATTCATAGACTATTGTTTTTTCCTACTATAATTGTGGTTCTTGTAGTGATTCTTCCCCTCTCCTTTGTTGTTGCCGTAGTGGTAATTGGTTTTGTCCTTTTCGTAGTGATCATATATGTCTTTGTCATACTCGTCAGTGTTGTCCTTGTAGTATTTGACATCATCGTCATAGTGGCCCTTATATTTGATATCGCATCTGTCTTTTGTCATCGTGCCCTACAATGTTTAACTAGTTTTTTCCAAGCAAACAATGGAAATCAACAATGGCCCTGCATTAAAGGAGCCATGGAGAAGCTCCTCTAAAAGTAGACAAGACCCCCCCCCCCCCCCTCCCCTCTCTCTATGCATGTGTGTGTATAAGTGTCTCCTCCTATGCTTGTTACCCATGAACTATAGTGGCCCTTGTATTTGCTATCACATCTGTCTTTTGTCATCGTGCCCTACAATATTTCATTAGTTTCCCAAGCGAATGATGGCAACAATGTCCCTGCATTAAAGTCACCCAGGAACTGCTATTGATTACCTCTTCACATTAGTCTAAACGACTCTCCATCTTATGCAAGCCACTACCTTCAAAGTTCATGGACAAGTCATTAACAAACATGTATCAGTCTGTCTTGCTTAATGTAGACATAACAAGGACTGACATGTTGGACGCATTTCTCGGCTCTAGATTTGCACTTGACATACATAGATGATGCTTGAAAGCCTAGGCTAAAATGACAAATATGCACATAAGCCTCAAAGGACATACACTGATGGTGTCACTAACAAAAATACACATGCTCATAGGGCCCTCTAATCTTTTTTGTCACCGAAAGCATTGTACATTAAAGCAATAGATGGGGGTGGAAGGTCCTCGGGACTATTTGACACCCCCTTGTTAGGTGGGATTGACGGTCCACGATCTCTGGACGATGTGGACCGTCTGGTCATTCTCAAGAATGAAAAGATGCTAACTGGGTCTGTCCCCGCAACTTGAACCCACCACCTCCCACACCGTAGACAATGACTCTGCCATTAAGCTGTCACACAGAACTTGAAATGGGGGTGAGAAAGTAAAATAATATCGCAAAAGTGACGAGGTGTGGATCGCACGATGTTCACTTGGAGATCACTTTGGGATGGTTGGGGTCACAAAGTGATTACTTTGGAATAGGTGGGTTCACAAGGTGATCACATCTCGATTGGGATTCACACGAGGATCACTTGGCGATCACTTGTTGATGTTCACATTGAGTTTCCTTGGGGTTCACTTCGATTGTGATCACATGATGATCACTTAGGGTAGAGGGGCCAGTTGCGGTACGCCCCCCAGAGAAAAGACACATGAACCCCTAATTTTAATATGTTTGGGGACCAAAAGAAGCACAAAAAAGTGGAGTTGAAACGGCTAGTTCATTTGAAATAAAGCCTTCTCATTGGCCAGGGCGTGGGTGCAAGACGTTGTGGCTGCATTTTACCTATTTTGGCCCCCATTGGTGTTCTTATTCATGCCGATTTTTGATACACTTGATTCCGAAAATCGCGCCGCGACTACCGACTTTCAAACCTGACCAATCCCAAATTATTTTTCCTGAAAGCTTATGAAAAGGCGATTAAATTGAGCTACTCAACGCAAAAAATTGAGCTCGGAGGAGGGAGATTCAAGCTCCCGAGGTTACCCGTCCCCCTACTAGCTCCTCTACCCTAGAGATTAATCCACCATTGAACGACACAAAACCAATCCCGCCGCCCCTAATTAATAGGGACCATTGATCCCACATGATAAAAGGGGTGTCAAATAATCACGAGGAAGGTGTGCTTTCCAAGTGCTGACTTTTGTAGAGTTGAAAAAAACTACTTGCGTGAGCAAGCCGCGGGGGGGGGGGGGGGGGGGGGGGGATATGAGGTGAGTCGGTGACCCCGTGGGCCGTCAAACATTGTGCTCTTGGTGGGTCATCCTTTTTCGAGGACACTTTGTGATGATACCCTAGGGATGTATATTAGACATCCACATGACCCACAATGTCCCACATACACACATTGGATCGTAGACCCACAATGTCCCACATACACGCATGCACATTGCAAAAAAGTGAAACATTTGCAGCTTGATGGATACATAATACATACAAGCAAGTACGTTGTTCAGGACTTGGGAACATGCATGCACACTCATCATGAGTGCTCACAATGTCCTTTAGGTAGGGCATACACTACATGGCTACAAGTCTACAAACTGTGGGTGCCAGTGACTAGTGTGTGAGATAGCTTATATATATGTTCAAGCCTTCAAGGGTCCTTTCAATCTTCTTCCTTGTGGGGGGAAGTTGGATTGTACACCCGCGCGCACACACACACTCTCTCCCTCCATCCCTCCCTCGGAGTCCCTCACTCTCTCTGTTTCTGTTAGATGATGGCGTTTCATTTTCTGTGTTGTATGCAAGTCATGGAAGCTTGAAAAAGCGGGGGCCAGGGCTGTAGGTAGATGTAAAGGAAAGGAAGACTGCAAAAGGGAGCGCAAAACGTGGGCGTTCTCTCACAATCCAAAGACCGATTTTGGCCGTACTTCATGAACATGGAAGCTTGATTTGAGCCCAATTTCGTAGACAGGGTGAGGGGACTCGGGAGACTGGGGCACGTCGGGGAGAGAGAGAGAGAGAGTTGCCTTCTCTGTGGATGCTCGTTCCCCTTTAGCTTTACAGGAATATTTTCCGTACATCTTCGCAAAGCTTAATCTAGCACACCATACGCGCAGACAAGTAAGTTGTTCTGGTTCGCCATGGCTCCTCTTGACCCCCATTCTTACACAGACTCCTCTCATCCTCTTACAAAGCGTGTAGATCTCTCTCTGTTCTTGGATTTCGATAGCAAAACCATCCTGGGCTCTGCAACTCTTCATCTCTCGCATGTGCACACAGGAGAATTCTACCTTGACACTCGCACTCTGCGCATTTCTTCGATTGTGGGTCCTTCTGATGAGCCCCTTCAGTACACTCTCGATGATGCCCAACCCATCAAGGGCTCTCTGTTGCGTGTTACACTTGCGAAGCACACAAGCTTCAAAGTGGTTTATGCAACGGACCCATGTGCTTCGGCTCTGCAATGGCTCGACCCTCCACAAACAGCCGGCAAGAAGTTGCCCTACATACTTACACAATGCCAGGCGATTCATGCACGCTCCATCTTCCCCTGCCAAGATACCCCTCTTGCGCGCATTGAATATTCTGCAAAAGTGAATGTGCCTAAAGAGATGAAGGTAGTGATGTCGGCAGCACATGTTGGTCGAAGCGCTCCCTCCTCAGGAGAGGCGAATAGTGCGTGTGAAGAGAGCAGATGGCTGATGGAAGGGCGTATTGTCGAGTATTTCAACATGGAGCAAACCATACCCCCGTATTTGTTCGCAATGGCAGCAGGGGACATTGTGCATGCAGAGTTGAGTGCACGATCAAGAGTGTATACAGAGCCATGCGAACTGGAAGGGGCGGCAAACGAGTTCGCAGGGACAGAGGCTATGATGCAACAAGGGGAGGCTCTATTTGGACCTTATGCTTGGGAGAGATTGGATCTTCTTGTGTTACCGCCTAGCTTTCCATATGGAGGTATGGAGAATCCTCGGATGGTCTTCCTGACCCCGACAGTGATTGTGGGTGACAAAAGTGGCGTGCAAGTAGTCGCTCATGAGCTTGCACATAGTTGGACTGGCAACCTCATCACTAATGCGACAAATGATGATTTCTGGCTGAATGAGGTAGGCACTTCAAGTTTTTCATGTCTTGATTCTCTCTTTGTGATTCTTTGTAATATATCAGTTTCTGTCTTTGCAAAGGAGAAAGGCTTTAGTGCTTGCATTTCAAAACTACAATGATCTCACAGTAGAAGATGACGAAGAGAAAGAAGAGAAATTGTAATCAAGTAGGAACATTCCCAAGGGACCTCACAGAGATGTGTGCGTTTGAAGGTCAGGGCATGTGAGAGAGAGAGAGAGAGAGAGAGAGAGAGAGAGAGAGAGGAGAAGAAGAAGAAGAAGAAGAAGAAGAAGAAGAAGACGAGAGTTTAGGAAACTATCCCAAGAGACCTTAAAGATCTAGCGGATGAGGAGTTGAACTCAAAACCTATTATTCAAGAGGGAAATGGCAACACACACACACAGAGAGAGCACACACACACACACACACAGAGAGAGAGAGAGAGAGAGAGAGAGAGAGAGAGAGAGAGAGAGAGAGAGAGAGAGAGAGAGAGAGAGAGAGAGAGAGAGAGAGAGAGAGAGAGAGAGAGAGAATTTTAATGTCGTACTAAGCTATCCTGAGAGAGAGAATGTCATAGGAAGCTATCCAGAGAGAGAGAGAGAGAGAGAGAGAGAGAGAGAGAGAGAGAAAGAGAGAGAGAGAGAGAGAGAGATGTGTTGGCACACACTTTCATCATAATTCATAGCAAGATGGCAATATGTTATGTGTTTATTGTGGTCATTATGACTCAAAGGGGACCTGCATTATGTGTGTTTATTGTGGCTATTATGACTCAAGGGGGCCTGCATTTGCTCATATCATGGCCTTGATCAGTTCATCTCATTGGGTCTTTCTGTGATATAGAAGAACTTTATTTGCAGTATATTCTTATTTTAACTTCAATGCAAAAGTCATTGTACATTCTTAAAGGTCTTTCTTTGCATAAATGGATAGCCAGTTAATTCTTTCCAATACCAGGGTTTCACAACATATGCAGAGCGACGGATTGTTGAAGCATTGGAAGGTGAGGAGCGAGCTTGCTTGCACATTGGCCTGGGGTGGACTGGGCTGAAAGAAGAGATGGAGAGGTTCAAGGAGAGGCCAGAGTTTACAAAATTAAAGACAAATCAAGAAGGTGTGGATCCTGATGAAATCTACTCTCAAGTGCCCTATGAGAAGGGTTTTCATTTCCTTTGGCGATTGGAAGCTGAGGTATGTCACAAATGTTAACATGTCTGCATGTATTGCTGTCTATGTATGTATACGCGCCAGGCCCATCTGGATGGCGGTATGCATTCGTACAAACAGAGAAGTCTAAAATGCAACCATACTACATAAGGCATGCTTGTATGTATGTACGACCGTTCCCTGTCATGCGTACATTCATACATGAAACACACAGAGAGGTCTTAGGTGCAAACATAATCCATACATGCATGCTTGTATGTACGTATGACTGTTTTCTGTCATGCACACGCGCATATATGAAACACACAGAGAAGTCCTACATGCAAATATATTACATACATGCATGTTTGTATGGATGTATCACCGTTTTTAATCATGCATACATTCATATAGGAAACACACACTCACACAACACATATGCGCAGATGGCTGCTCTCCCTTCCTCTCTGGTTGTACCTTTCGTGCACCTGTGCTGATGCTCTTTTTTGTAAATATACACATTCTTCAGTTAATTTATAGCACTTGCTATGTGCAGTTTGGCAGAGCTGCCTTTGATGACTTCCTGAAGAAGTACATATCCACGTTTCGCTTCACATCCATCACCACAGAGACATTCTTGCAGTTTTTGAAGGACCATTTTCTGGGCATAGAAGATAAAATTGATTTAGATGTTTGGGTCTATCAGCCCGGAATACCAGCAGATGCAATCGAGCCCAAATCGACTATTTTGCAGAGGGTCCTTGCCCTGGCAGAGGGGTTCAATTCAGGGCAGAGGATTTCTGAGGAAGATGCTGTATCATGGCAAGCCCTTGAGTGGCAAATCTACTTGGAGAATTTGCCAAAAAAGCTACATGCAGAACGGGTGAGTGATGCCGCTAGATTTTGTGGTGAATAAATTTTTTCTTGTCAAGCATGGATCCCCCACTGTAGGGATGTACCTTTTTTCTGTCTATGTATTGTGTAAGCCCTCCCACAATTTTCCATATTTTCTTTGTAATTTTAAATTTGAAGGTGAGAACCTCAAAATTTAGAGGAATTGTGTAAAAAAACCTTCAAATGTAGTCCATTTGACCCTTAAAACCTAGATTTAGTGTAATCCCACTTAGAGCCCCCCGCTGTGTATTAGTGAATTTAGTGAAATTAACAAAATCTCTTTGCATAATGGTCTCCCAAAGCATGTTTGCTTTTAGAAAATTTAGAAAGACAAGGATCCTTTTTTATCGTAAACTTGCAAATGCAAGCTTTGTCACGGGTATTAACATGAGAATAAGAAGACTAACCAATGAAAAATGGTTCCAACTCCTAAAAGAGAGGAGAAAAGGTCAAGTGGTCACCTCAGTAAGAATCGTGGAGATCGTGCAACCTCATCCTTTCCATATTTTGACATTTTGGAAATACCCATGTGAATATGATTTAGTGAAGTTAAGCTTTAAATTCATTAATCTTACTAGTGCAACGTGAGACTCGGCTCTTACACAACTTATGAAACTTATCTCTAAATTTTAAATTTTAAGACAAGAAATCCTACACTGTAAAAACCTTGAAATATAGTCCATTTATCTCTAAATTTTTTTATGTGTAAGCTCTCCATGTTTTAAGAAAAATGTTGATTCCGAGCATTGCTATGTATGTGTATGTGAGAGCATGTTGCATTTGACCCATGATGCTTTTTTTGTGTTCTGCAGATATCTGAGTTGAACGAGCGATTCCATTTTTCAGAAAATCACAACTGGGAGATTAAAGTCGCTTTCTTGACGATTGCTGCATTCTCGGGCTACGAGACATGCTTTCCTGCAATTGAGAGTGCTCTCCATTCTGTAGGCAGGATGAAGTATTTGCGTCCTTTGTACTCCGGATTGCTACAAAGCTCGTCAGATGCAAAGGAGCTTGCAAGGCGCGTATTTGCAGATGCAAGGCATAAGTATCATCCCATTGCACAATCTGTTGTACAAGGGCTATTGCAAAAGTTTGATCAGTAAATTGGGTCAAGTTGAATACTGGAGACGGAGATGAGAGGCCATCGAATGTCGAAGCCAATCTGTAAAAGCCAGATGTTCTGCATGTGTGTGACGGATTCTAGTTCACCTCTCATCCCCACATGCATGCGACACATCACCCCCCCCCCCCCCCCCCCCCCCCCCCCCCCCCCCTGCGCGCGTGCCCGTGCCTGCGGTTGTCCCCGAAAGCATGAGAGGGATTATAGCCTTGCATGTTTGCTGAGGGTTTTGAAGTTTTGAAAATGGTCTCCTTTTGCCTTAGTTAATTACCTCTAGCTGAGAAACCACTGATGAGGTTCAGTGGGCCTATTTTTGTTATATAAAACGTTGAACCTTTTTAAGTGTACCTCCATTTTGGGAGTCTGACATAACAAGATGTTCATAACTTTTAAGATGATATAGTATTTGCAGACTAGCCAGGTTGGCTATGGTGTCTCTCCCCTTCTTCATGACAGTAAGTATGTTGTCCGTCTTTATCCCCCCCCCCCCACCCCCTCTTCCCCCCCTTTTTGTTGGCCGCAGAGGCGCGATTGAGGGTTACAAAAGTAAGGGACCTTGCCCTAGACAAGGTACACCAGAGGACTATTTAGCTTAATCTGTGTTTGAATCTTTGTGTGAGTGCTCACCTACAAGTGTTTTTGTCTGGTTTTGTTACACATTTAGTAAAGTAATTGGTGCATGCCTCTGTTAGTGAAGAAGCCTTGTGTGATGATTTTTTAAATCTTCGTTGACAGTTGAGGGCATCGGCGAGAGGCAAGTGTTGTATGTTGTTTCTTCCTTGATTTTGTTCATGCAGTCATCGTCTCCAAAAGTTCTTTGGACTCGTGTAAAACTAATAATTGCAATGATAGAAGAGTTGCAATTTATGGAATCAGAGGACCACTACCGAATTTAGCATCACAAGGAACTCCAAACTATTAGAGGTCCCGTCTCTATATATTTTGTGGAAGATGGGAAATCATCCTGCAAGTTAACTGTCAATAGAACAAACCGAAACTCAGAGACATTTTGCATCTCAACTCAACATTTGGGTAACCCTTTTCTAGAAGGGCTAGACACGAGACATTGCAAAAGAACTAGAGAGCAAAATTGGGGAAAATTATTTTCTTAAAATATCCACCCTAGTTTTGAAGATAAATCTTAGTTAGAGAATTCTACCTTCTCATCAAAATTTGTTTGTTGATAGTAGAGAGAGAGAGAGAGAGAGAGAGAGAGAGAGAGAGAGAGAGAGAGAATGCATGTAGATTGAAGGCGGAGAAGGAGTGTCATCCACTAAGTAACGAAGGGAGAGACAATCTCCTTGCTAGGGTTAGTCGCTCACCACGAGATGCAAGAGGTGCACATCCGTGAGGCAGTGTACAGACATGTGCTAGCAGAAGGAGCAGGGTTGGCCATGACTGCACGAAGGGGGAATGCTTGAGTAGTATTTTGAAAATTTATTCAAGGCAGCATGCATCGTGAGCGCAATTGCTCGGATGGCTTTGATCAGAATTTTCGTCAATGATCAGCGGGTGTTCGAATCTTGGCATTTTTTTTCATGTCATTTTAGAGGAGGGAAATACCTTCATAAAGGGAGGGAATATTCGTGATTATTGAATAAGTTGAAGAACTTGCCACCAGAAGGGGGTACCAGCTGAATTTAAAGTAGGTTTCCCTTAAAACCAAACAATACTTCAAAAAACTCTTTTCACTTTGACTTTGAAAGCACATGGTTGTCTCTTATTATGAAAATTAGATTTCTTGGTTGTTTTTGGCGGCGGTGTTGAAATTTCCTTGTTGGGTCCATAAGCTCATACAATACATATAAAGGAAAAAAGTTGTAAATACTAGAATGGATGCCAGTTGTTGCAAACAAGGGAACCGATTAGCAAATAGGAAAAACTTGTAAGGATGTAATTTCAGGAGATGTAGGGTTGTTGAACGTTGGCCATTGGCCATCGAATTTGGCCACCGGCCATAGACTTTCGACCATTGATTAGTTGTTTTTTGATCACTTGTGACCGCCATCTGGTCACAATATTCCAACGAGTGATTTTTCTTTCACACGATGGCTTTTCCTCATAACGAGGGCCTTACAAATGTGTGTTTTTTAGAATAAAAATTGTAAGGGGTGAATCATGTTCCATACTTAACAATATGTTAAGTATGTAATGTGTTTACAAAATTTTGGTTCACTATAATAGGTAATGTGATGTATTGGTTCACTATAATATGTAATGTGTTCTTTTAATAAAAGGCTCTTGGGAGTTTTAGAAGTCCTAGGACTCTTCCTTGTGGTGGGAGTGCTTGACTCTTTCCTCTACTCTTCTTCCTCCTTCTTGTGCTTTGACTCTTCTAGTAGCTTCTTCTGCTTAGTTTTTGTCTCCTTCTGGCTCCTTGTTGGCATGTGTTTGTGTTTTTCTAGGGACAACATGCTCCTTTTCCTTATTCTCTTCATTTTTCTTCTCCTCCTTCTCTTCCTTTGCCTTTGATCCTTTTACTGGGTCTACCTTGCTACCATCTGTGGTGCTTGGCCTCTTCCTTCGACTTCTTTGGCCCTTTGGGTTTGCCTTTGGTTTTGCTTTAAATAATGGCATCTAGACATTGACCATATATCAAATTAGCTTGGCCCTAACCCACCAAACATGGTTGTAGGTGTTACAATTCCTATTGATCTGGACAAGAATAATGAGTGTGTTAGCTCCCAATGAGAGGATTTCAAGTAACAACTACTTAAACATAGTCATAAGCTTACCCTAATATTCTTTCTTGGACTGCAATAGGTGTAGTCAACCAGTAGCTTTGCTTGACCACTCTCCAACCACATG
Source organism: Adiantum capillus-veneris (assembly GCF_014529385.1). NCBI lineage: Eukaryota > Viridiplantae > Streptophyta > Polypodiopsida > Polypodiales > Pteridaceae > Adiantum > Adiantum capillus-veneris. Next base: position 44,186,672 of record NC_140942.1, read on the forward strand.
AGAAAGACTCCTCTTGCAAGGGGAGATACACAAACACAAGGGAGAGCATGAATTCATTGTATAGATTAATATTTATTTTATAGACTAGCAACACCATACCTTCACATTTAAGATTTGCATGTCATCCATGAGCTTTGTGATGGGAGGGCATTGCTCAATTGCCTCTAGCAGTCGACAACCCTATTAACAAACTTCCAACGCATTGGCTTAAATATAGGACAAAAACACAATGAGTGGGAGCATTGGCTGAACTACATGACAAGTATACTTACAACCTAGCCATTCCATGGTGGCCCTCAAGAGAGTTCAATGGGAAACATGTTTTATCAATGAGATCAATTGCTATAAGACTCTGATGTGAGATGTGACAAGAGAAAAGGCCTTTGTAAAAAGCCTCAAAGACTAAACCTGATTGCTTACAAAAAAAAGAAAACATACCTCTCATTATAGGAGCATACGAGAAGCTCACAAGTATCAAAATCAAAGTTGGGTAACCAATTCTTTATGGAAATATCACTTCTCAAATAGTGGCAGATGATGGATGGATCAATCGTATCCACTTTATGTTGGACATCTAGCTTATAATCGTGCATTGATAATCTACAAGAAATACAAAGAATAGTTATTAATTTTTAATAATATTCCTTAATGCAAGGAGTTGGATGGGAAGGAAAACTTCAAAGATGCCAGGATAATAAATTCATTGATCTCTTTTTGCCAATCTTAAAGAATGTTAATAGGCTCAGCATCCACTAGGACCACAACATCTTTTCTTTGAAGAAGGTCATCCTCTAAGAAGGTAGCCACCCTATAGCCATTTGGATTGACACTTCTCAACAATGAAGGGAGTTGCACTTCAATTTCCCTAAGTTTCTCTGTTTCTAGCTCCTCCCTATCAACTTTCATCTCTTCCCCTTCTTCCACATCATCCTTCTTCTCTATGATCTCCTCGATCACCACTTCGAGGTCTTTTGGCTTTCTTGATGGAGGCATGTTGAGGATATTGAAGGTTTTCTCATCTTGTAGAGGTATTGGTTTAAGAATCCTTAATCTCCTCAATATACTAATATCTTCGTCTAGTAGGGTGATTCTGTAAGAGTGGGTTGCAAAAATGTATACATCTCGGAAGAGCTCAATTAGAAAGTCTTCAACAGCCTCTTGTGTACATTTCAAGGAACCTCTTGTCCATCTCATTAATCTTAAATCTCTCTGCTACTTGTCTGCAATGCCTTTGAAAGGTGGCATAGGAATTGCAATTGTAAGGGCCTTTTGTGCTCTTCTAATCTCCCTCAAACATTTCACCTTTTGGCTTTTCTTTGCAGGTGCGGGCTTCATATCAACTCCTTTCTTGGTTGGTTGCTTTATGGGTACATCACTTTTTCATTTCTTTGAGCTCTCACCTCTATCTAGCTCATCAGGTGCTCCTTCCTTGTTGACATACTTTGGTTTCATATCTTCTCTATGTACCTTCCTTGCAGTTTGTTTGGTCCTTGCCATAACTAAGGGTCAAACCTACAAATTAAGCAAAAATATAAGAGAAATAACTCTCATGTGGTGATAAATGTCCACCTTACGCAAAAATTGAGTCTTCAAAGGCTACTCTGACAACACTACATTTCTTAAGGGCGATACATGTATTAGAAGTTTTTGACAAAAAAGTGTCCTCCTCGCACAAAATATGAGTAGTCAAAGGCTAATCTGACCACTCAATATTTGTGCAAGAGGAACACACATCCTTAAAGTTCATCCTCCTTGCATGAAATATGAGTAATCGTCGGAGACAACTACTTAATTTTCACGCAAGGGGGACACATGTCTTTAAAGTTTATTAAGAAAAGATATGTCCTACAATCTCAAAAAAATTAAAAGGTATTCCTAATTGTTTTTCAAAAAAATTAAAAGATATTCCTAATTCAAAGATTTTCTCAGTATCAACAACAACGATGCACTAGTCTACAGCATGCAGCAAACTGGCAATGACAAAGCACGTAAATTTGCAACTGTATCAGCTAGATGTGAGAAGGATGGATACAACTTTGAGTGAGTGAGAGAGAGAGAGCAAGGAAACTTTAAAGAGAAGAAAATGATAAAGGTAAAATAAAGGAGAAGAGAAACACAAATATACAATGTGAAGTAGACCACCTCTTTATATGGACACAAAAGGTCTTTTGACTTTCCACCTTCGTATGTCTTTTGACGTTCCACTTGCATCTATCTTTTCATTTCCTAAACTCACCTTCACTTACGCACTTAATATGTTTTGAAAGACTTTTCGGTTTTCCGAGATTGGGGAGACCTCAGTGTGCAAAATATGAGTAGTCGGTGGCTATTATGACTACTCAATTTTTATGCAAGAGGCATACATGTCTTAAAAGTTCAACTTTGTACTGAGAAGTGTAGCATCCAAGGCTTCCTAGATGATATTAGGGAGCAGTTAGATGCCAATGTCAAAAACCCGCTTCAATTTGAGCTCATGAAGCATGTAGAATTAGATTTAGTCTTTAGGCAAAGAAGCATCCAAAAATGTACAAGAAATAAAGCAGAGAGAAGTTCAAAGAAAATTTGAAGAAAAATGAGTAAAAAATGTTGTTTGCGTGCACTATCCTCTTTATATAGTAGTGCACGAATACCTAAGCAAGATTTGATTTTGCACAAATTACGAGGCAAAAATTAACCGTTTTGCATGGATTTGACGTTCTGTACAAATTTCAAAGTTCATAATTGATATGCTATATATACCCAAAATTCCTCTAAATCTCATTTTCCTCAATCTTCTCTATTTTGCCTAGTTTTTTGAGCATGACCTTCAATCCACAATGACACTTAGAGAGCATAAAGGTGCATTTTTTTTCTCAATTTGATCGTTGTGCACAAATTTCAGAGTTCATAATTGATATGCTATATATACCCCAAAATTCTTGTAAATCTCATTTTTCTCAATCTTCTCTACTTTGCCCAATTTTTTGAGCATGACCTTCAATCCACAATGACACTTAGAGAGCATAAAGGTGCCTTTTTTTTCTCAATTATTTTCTAAAAAATATCATTTCAATGAACTTGTATCCTTCCTATGCAAATTTTGAGTAATCATAAGCCCATCTAGACCTAGTATAATCGTGTTAGGAGGACACTTCTTGGAGTATAAGCTTGTTTTTTACTTTTTTCAAATTGTGTCCTCCTTACATGAAAACTATGTATACAGGTGGCACTCCGTGCATTGTAATTTTGCATAGGGAGGAGAAATATTGCACTATAATATTGCACTATAAGATATTAATCAAATTTTTTCAACATGTGTCTTTCTTGTGCGAAAACTATGTATACATTTTTACATGGGGAGAATACTTCTTGAAGTGTAAGTTTTTGTGAACATGTGTTCTCCTTGCACAAAAACTGTGTATATGGATGGTTCTCTGTGCATTGCATTTTTTGCATACGGAGGACACTTCCTGAAGTGTAAGTTTTTGTTCGAGTTTTTTGAACATGTTTCCTCCTTGTGCAAAAACTGTGTATACCGATGGCTCTCCATGCACTCTATTTTCGTACATGTATTCAATACATAATTTCTTAAGGTGGACATCTTCCACATGTAGAGTTGTGGAATATGGTGTGATGGATATGGTCTAGTGGTGGACTTTTATTGCGTTTCTCTTTTTACAAAAAAGGCTTCTAGCAAAAAGCGCTTGGAAGGCATGAACGGTTGATAGGTTAATAGACCTACTCTACAAAGTAAAGAAGTAATCAAAGTTTGATTATGTCAGGGAAATATTTAATGTTCCCTTCCAATTGGAGGGCTTTATTGAAGGCTTTATAAATTACAATTCAAACTTTTAGTGTTGGAATTATGGTTGCAGAGAAACGCACACAGCTTGGAGAAGACGAAGGAAGCTCAAGGCACACAATAGAGAGTGTGTACTTAATGTGCAATAGAAAGATAGATAGCCCTAGAGTGATGGGCGTATATACAATGCTCGGGGGAAGAAACCTCCTAAAGAGGGAAAAAATGCCCCGGTGGTCCTAGTGTGTTCACACACATCACTACCACATGTATATGGTAATAAATCCCCCCTGGAGTGATGCGGTGAACGAGAGCTGGCACATGGGTAAAGGGAAGTGCCATGCCTTGAGGACATGATCAATCCACAAAGGGGAGTAAGCCCAAAGCTTTGCGGAAAGCTTCAAGCTTCTCACAAGACAATGCCTTTGTGAAAAGATCTGCAAGGTTGTCCTGTGTTGGCACATAAGCCAAGCTGATCTCTCCTGTTGAGAGCCTCTCCCTAACATAGTGGTAATGCACCTCAATGTGCTTTGTGCGAGCATGAAAAACCGGGTTCCTCACAACTGCCAATGCGCTTTGACTGTCAGTGTAGATAGTGTTGGCAATGTCCTGTCCAACACCCAAATCAGCCATAAGGCGTCTGAGCCATACACACTCAACCGTAGCTGTGAAGACTGCCCAGTACTTAGCCTCACAACTCGAAGTGGCCACAATAGGTTGCTTCTTGCTCAACCATGATATACATGAACTACCAAGCATGAAACAAAAACCGCTTGTGGACACTCGCGTGTCAAAACAACCAGCCCAATCTGAGTCCGAAAAAGCATGTAAGTATGGCGGCAATGATCCCCCCTTAGGATAAAACAAGCCAAATGGTAAAGTGCCACTAAGGTAGTGGAAAATCCTCTTGACAGCCTGCCAATGCTTGAAAGAGTACGAGCGGAAGTGCGACGCGAGAGAGAGTGCGAGAAGAAGAGCACGACGATATGGTGAACTCGCTCTACTGTAATGTGTAGAGCATAGTGAGTTCTTATTAGGTTTTTACAAAAGAATATGTGTACATACCCGGCGGCCCGCCCACTTACCTGGGCGACCACATTGGGCTTTATACCCCAACAACCTCCCACTTAAAGTCCAATGTGGTACTTCAAGTGTGAGAGAAGCTACTATACAAGCTAATATAAAAGAGATGTAGAGAAGTGATGTACTACCCTACACCTAACTGCTTGCGAAAATGCGCAAAGCTCTCTGAGGGAAGTCCTTTTGTAAGTAGATCAACAGGATTTTCTGTGGTGTGAACTTTGACAAGCTGAAGTTGCTTATCCTCGAGCATTTCCCTGATGAAATGATACTTCACATCCACATGCTTTGTCTTTGAGTGATAAACTGGATTGCGAGCCAATTGTATAGCACTTTGACTATCACAATATAACACACGCATCTCTTCTTTGATTCCCAAATCTGTTACTAGTCGATTAAGCCAAATTGATTCTTTGCATGCCTCTGATACTGCAACATATTCAGTCTTTGTAGTAGACTGAGTAACACAATCTTGTAATCTAGAACGCCATGATACTACTCCACCAACCAATGTAAAGACATACCCTGACGTAGACCTTCGGTTGTCTAAGTCACCTGCATAATCTGAGTCTGTAAAACCCTTTACACTTAGCTCCTGACTCCCATAGCATATACGCATACTCTTTGTAGCTTTCAGGTATCTCAATATTCCTTTCACTGCCTCCCAATGTTTCTTGCCTGGGTTTGACATGTATCGACTTACTACTCCCACTGCAAATGCAATGTCTGGCCGAGTAGCAATCATTGCATACATCAAACTACCCACTGCAGACGCATATGGAATCTTATCCATTTCAGTCTGTTCTTCCTCAGACACAGGACAATCTTGTTTGCTAAGTTTCACATATGGTGGCAATGGAACACTCAGTGCCTTTCCCTTCTCCATATTGAAACGTTGCAAAACTTTGTCAATATACTCTGTTTGAGATAACCAAATCAACTTCTTTGATCTGTCTCTCTCAATGCGCATACCAAGTATATGACTTGCCTCATCCATGTCTTTCATGTCAAACGATTTTGCCATCTTTGACTTCAAAGCTGAAATTTCTTCCAAGTGCTTGCCAGCAATCAACATGTCATCCACATACAAAATAAGGATCAACCAACTACCATCCTTAGCCTTCTTTGTATATAGACAGTGATCGAACTCACTACGTTTGTAGCCTTGAGAAAGCATAAACTTGTGGAATTTATGGTACCATGCCCTCGGTGATTGTTTTAAGCCATAAAGACTCTTTAACAACTGGCATACCCAATCTTCCTTGCCTTTCTCAACAAACCCTTCTGGCTGCTGCATGTAAATTTCCACATCTAAATCACCATGCAAGAACGTTGTCTTGACATCCATTTGGTGCAACACCAAATCTAATATGGCAACCAATGCAAGAAAGCATCTCAATGTAGTCATCTTGACCACCGGAGAGAAGACTTCCTCAAAGTCAATGCCTTGTTCTTGCTTAAAGCCCTTGGCAACAAGCCTTGCTTTGTACTTTGGCTGACTATCATGAGCGGTGATCTTATACCTGTAAACCCATTTACAAGGTAGAGCCTTTTTGCCCTAGGGTAATTTACCTAGCTTCCATGTCTTGTTTTTATGGAGAGCTGTCATCTCTGACTGCATGGCCAATTGCCAATTCCCGGAGTCCTTCATTTGCACTGCTTCCTTGTAACATGAAGGCTCATTGCAATCAGTCAACATGACATAGTTCATAGATGGAACAAACCTATCACGAGGTTGCGTGACACGTCCAGATCTACGCACAATAGGTGGCTCAGGCTCAGCCACAACCTGTGGTTCCACTCTATCCTGTCCTTGCTCGTCTTGATCCTTGACATTTTGTCTTGCACGTGCAGGTCAATCTTCTTGGAAGACAACTCTTCTAATCTCCTCAACCCTCTCTGGTTTAGAATGATATTTGGATTCATTAAAGTGAACATCATTGCTGCGGACAACCTTTCTGGATTCGGGATCCCAAAGTCTGTACCCCATCTCACCAGAATTACCATAGCCTAGAAAGATGCACTTTCTACTCTTTGGCTCAAGTTTGTTCCTAAATTCCTTTGTAACGTGAGTATATGCCTCACAGCCAAAGACTCTGAGATGCTTGTATGAGGGCATTTTGCTTGACCATACCATCTCTGGCACTGAATCCTTCTGCAAAACCTTGCTAGGAGATCTATTTACAAGATGAACAGCTGTTGATACAGCTTCAACCCAAAACCCATTTGGCAGCTGTGCATTAGACAACATACTTCTGACCTTCTCTTGTATGGTCCTATTCATCCTCTCAGCAACACCATTTTGAGGAGGATTGTAAGGAGCAGTAAGTTCACGTTTTATACCTTTTGACTCACAAAAGTCCTGAAAGGCCTTTGAAACATAGTCTCCACCATTGTCACTGCGTAAGCATTTAAGCTTCTTGCCACTCTGATTCTCCACAAGTGTCACAAACGTTTTGAAAACACTAAACGCTTCATCCTTGTGCTTGAGAAAGTAAACCCATAGTTTCCTCGAGTAATCATCTATAAATGTCATAAAGTAAGAAGCTCCCCCTAGAGATAGGTTAGGCATAGGTCCACACAAATCACTATGAACAAGTGCCAACTGTGTATCTCTTCTACTGCTTCTATGCTTATGTGGCTGCTGTGTTTGCTTACCATACAGACAATGTTCACAGAATTCAAAATCATTAAATGAAAAGCCAGGCAAATAACCAGAACGAGACAAGATTTCCATTCCCTTCTTGGACATATGTCCTAACCGGCTATGCCACAAAGAAACGTTCGGCTGCTCGGTTACATTGATTACATTTTTAGAGACATTTGATACATAAATCATGTAAAGTCCTCCAGACTTTACTCCATGTGCTACTGTCATAGAACCCTTGGATATCTTCCACATGGTCTGTCCAAAAGTGGTGACGTAGCCAGCATCATCAAGTAAACCTGTGTTGATCAAGCTCTTTGTAATTGCGGGAACATGTCTCACATTCTTCAGCGTGAAAGAAGAGCTATTCTGAAACTTCAATTGAACATCTCCAACACCTAAGATCTCACATGTCTGCCCATTGCCTAGCCGAACATGATCTTTAGTGGTCACATAAGAGGTAAACCACTCCTTTTTTGGAGACACATGAAGTGATACCCCTGAGTCTATAATCCAGTCACTCAGTGCATTTCCATCAGATGATGTAAGAAGAGCTGAGTCCATTGTATTCTTCAAGAAGTAGATGTCTCCTGACACTAGACTGTCATCCTCTGCAACAGTGTTTGTCACATTTATTTCTTGAATCTTCACTGAGGACTTGTTCTTCTCACCATGGTCTTCAGCTTTCTTTTTGCCTTTTTCTGCTTTCCATTCTCTGCAGTCTCTTTTCATGTGACCCTTCTTGCCACAATGGTAGCATTCTATGTCACTCTTGCCTTTAGCATTGCGGGACTTGCTACGAGACTGATTCCTCTTTCCACCTTTGTACTTTTCTTTGGTCCTTCTCCTGACAACTAAGGCTGTTCCTTTGCCTTTGTCCATTGTCTTTCTATTGGTTTCTTCAGTAAGCAGACTTCCTTCTACACCTGCTATGTTCAAACCATCTGGAGGTGCAGAATTACTCAAAGCTGTGCGAAAAGTGTCTCAACTTTCCGGCAATGTGATCAATAGGAACATAGCTCTAACAGGTTCATCAAACTTGACACCTTGAGCTGACAACTGACTGTAGATGGTGTTGAATTCATTCAGATGATTGGACATAGGGGTCCCTTCTTTCATCTTCAAGTCAACAAGCTTCTTAAGCCAGTATACCTGTGAAGCTGCACTCTGCTTCTCATAAAGATCACTCAGCTTTATCCATGCTTGATAAGCCGACATCTCGTCTGCTACATTGAAGTAAACGCTTTCTGCCAAAGTCAGCATAATGGTAGAAAGTGCCAATTCATCCATTTCGCTCCATTCATCTTCGTCCATATCTTCTGGTTTTATCCCCTTGAGTTTTATAGGTTTTATCTGCTTCTTTTGTACCAACACGTGCCAAATCTGCTTCTTCCACAATGGGAAATTGGCTCCATCCAACTTCTTGATATTGTAAAGAGCAGTGTCCTGTGATCTAGCCATAGCTACGCTTCACAGTGGTTTACTTTCCTGGGAAAAATTCGGCAGAGTTTCCCCTGTAAACTGACCTCTGAACCAATATCAACCTGTCAAATGAACCAAGAAAGCTTCAGATTCTGCATAAATTTTGGCAGAGTCTCCTTTGTAAAATGGCTCTGGTATACTAAAAACAAACCAAAAAACAGCTCAAAAACACTGTCTCTCTTACACTGTAAGCTGTGGGTAAACCTGTCCTGCACCTGTACTGTCTCTGAATATCCTGTCACTGTCCTGTAAGCATAGACTGTGACAATGCCTCAACGGCAGTAAAGCATAGATGCGATCCCAACTGTCTAACTCAGAGTCAATACATCCTAGCTGCCTATCTAAGGGTGCTCGAGGGATTGCTCCAAGACCTGTATCACCGAAAGGATCTCAACATTCGAGAATCCCCTAGCTCAATAAAACCTCACTCGACCCTCAACAAAGGCTGCAGTAAATCTGACAGTACATAGACTTCCAACAAAGTCATACATCCACAAATTTCCCACTGTATGCTGTAACCGCTGTGGTGGTTGTTTGCTGCGTGACTCACAGCCAGCAAACCCTCAACAGACATACATCATCTCTGACAATACATCCCATGTGGAAGTACCTGCAATGTCAGGATGAAATCTGGAATATCAAGCAGCAAACACAAGCTACCTGATGAACTAGTGGATGTCGCCTACAGTCTGTGTGTAGATGCGCCCGTGTCGTATGTGACACGCCTCCAAGAACTGTGAGCCATCCTTCGATGTGTAGACAGCCACAAATCAACACTCTGGGAGTGTCGATATCCTCAGCACCTGCAGTCGTAGGCCGAAAACCCCAAATTTGTAGAGTCGGATCTGCACCCGCTGAGACCACGTAGTCGAAAATGGCATGCACAGACCTTTGTCGAAGCCGAACGATGGCCGAGATGACCTCAGAATGAATTTCTGACAACACTGAACCCTTTGGGCTTTTCCACGAGATTTGGGGCCGTGTCTTTTCCTGTCGAATTTCACTCCAATCTGAGCTGGTGACTCTAGGCTCCTGCAGTGCTGCCCCGAGCCTCGATCTGAGCTGTGATACCAGTTGAAAGAGTACGAGCGGAAGTGCGACGCGAGAGAGAGTGCGAGAAGAAGAGCACGACGATATGGTGAACTCGCTCTACTGTAATGTGTAGAGGATAGTGAGTTCTTATTAGGTTTTTACAAAAGAATATGTGTACATACCCGGCGGCCCGCCCACTTACCTGGGCGACCACATTGGGCTTTATACCCCAACAATGCTTAGACCCTGGGCTATGCATAAATCTGCTGACCTGTGAGACTGCAAAATGAATATCCGGGCTCGTGTTGCATACATAAATGAGGCATCCAACAACAATTTGATAAAGAGTGACATCAGCAAGATCACCAACATCATGTAGACTCAACTTCAAACTTGTTTCCATGGGAGTGGCAATAGGTTTGCAATCCTCAAGTTCAAACTTACATAGCAATGTCTCTATGTAACTTTTCTGACACAAGGCAATACCACCATCACACTCCTTAAATTGCATACCCAAGTAATGATGCAACAACCCCAAACCTTTCATCTTGAAAGTAGCATTCAAATCAGCCTTAAATTTAGCAATATGTCTCTCATTTGGCACAGTGATCAACAAATCATCGACATAAATAACCACAATGAGAATTACATCACCCTCACGCTTTACATACAATGTGCTTTCTGTTGGACTGTTACGAAAGCCTCGTTTGAGCAAATGAGTGTTAGCTTTCTCATACCAAGCACGAGGAGATTGCTTCAACCCATACAAAGCCTTCTTACATATGCACACATTGTCCTCTTGTCCTTTATGACAAAACCGCGAGGTTACGTTACATAAACTTCCTCAAATATGTCACCATTCAAGAAAGCAATAACAATGTCTGATTGATGTACATCCCAACCAAAATGAGCTGCCAATGCACATAGAAAACGCACAGTAGTCATACGACAAGTGGGAGCAAAGGTCTCTTCATAATCTATGTCTTTTTGCTATGCATAACCCTTTGCAACAAGTCGAGCCTTATGACGATCGATCTCACCATCCAGCTTGCGTTTCAACTTGTAAACCCACTTCATACCAATGGCCTTTTTGCCAGGCGAAAAATCACATAAAGCCCATGTGTCATTTTCTATAAGTGCATCATATTCTGATTGCATGGCAGCCATCCAATTTTTTGAATTCTGTGCTTCATCAAAAGACAGAGGCTCCTCAACATCATGTTAGCTAGACAAAGCCAAAGCATAACAATCTGATGCATAAGATGCATGGCGAGAGCCTGAACGAGTATGACTAGACAAAGGTGCATCCAATTTACTGTTACGCAAAGTGTGCACCAACCATTTTGGCATACCTCTAGCCTGCTCATTTTCAACCCTTTCCTCATCAAGTACATCATGTACATCTGCATCAGTAATAGGCCGATCTATAACATTTTCAAAAACCCCCATAGGCTGTACATTTGCCTCATTGGAACTTACATTCGTATTTCCACCACTGAAAAAGAGGCAACAAAGTGTCATAAATGTCCTGTGAGCTTAGATTACTGTCTCTAGTACATGACAGCAAGGGCTCAACAGAATCTTCCACAAACACTACATCCCATGAAACCAAAATACGTTTTGTTTGCAGATGATACAACTTGTAACCTTTGCTTTCAGCACTATAACCAACGAAAATACATTTGACAGCCTTATCATGCAATTTTCTGCGCTGAGTTTGTGGCACCAAAGCATATGCCAAACAACCAAAAACACGCATGTGCTCAATAGAAGGCTTTCTATCATGCCGTGTTGCATATGAAGTAATAGACTGCAAAGCTTTCGTTGGACACCTGTTTAGTACATAAGTGGCACACATGATGGCATCAAGCCAAAAAGAATGCGGCAAAGCTTGAATTTTGACCATACATCGTGCCATTTCCGTAAGTGACATGTTTTTCCTCTCAGCAACACCATTTTGCTGAGGTGTATAGGGCATTTTACATTGGTGTTTTATCCCACGACTAGCCAGAAATGCATTGAATTCATGAGAAATATACTCCCCCCCTCGATCGGAACGGAGGGTGCCCATAGTACATTTCGAGACATTTTCAGCCATAGCCAGAAATTGTTTGAAGCACATAAAAACTTCGGACTTCGCTTTAAGCGAAAATACCCATGCATGCCTGGAGTAATCATCAATGAAAGTCACAAAGTAAAGGTAATTCCCCAAGGGCGGAGTTTGCATGGGCCCACAAACATCACTATGCACAAGTTGCAACCTACATGTGGCCCGAACTGAATCATCCTTTGGAAAATTAGAACGCTACATCTTACCCAGAGTACAGCCTTCACAAACATGTTTGAGAGGTGCTTCAAGAGGCGGCAAAGAAGCAACCATATCAGATTTCTGCAAACGCAGCAAACTGGAAAAATTTAGATGACCAAAACGTGCATGCCAAAGTTTTGCATCTGAAATAGCCCTTGAATCTGCAACAACATTATACAAAGTGAGCTTATACAACTGACGGCACAAAAGGCCAGATGCAACAATTTCATCACCAAAACTGAGATCATGAACTGTCCATCTGTCATCCACAAATTTGACTACAAGTCCAAGTCTTAGCAAGTGCGGATATAGACAAGAGATTCTTGTTGATCCCAGGTACATAAAGTGCATCAACAAGTGTGAAGGAGCCGCCATTTGCAGCAGTAAGCACAATCTTTCCAACTCTCTGAACCAGATAAGAGGCATTGTTGGCACAAGTGACTGAATTCCCATGAGGGACAGACTCGAGAGAGGTGAACGATTCACGATGTGAGGTAATGTGCTTTGTAGCACCACTGTCGAAATACCACACATGTGAATCTGCAGCAAACTGACAAGCATGCATCATGGACAACAGGATTGTAAGTGCACTCTGCGCTAAAAGCCCATTCTGCATCAACATCAACAACACAGTCTCCTTTCACAGAAGACTCAACAATGGCTGCATTTGTAGTGGAACCAGCATTTGCAGTGGAACCACCCTCTTTCTTCTTAGCCTCTTTGACCTTCAACTTAGGACACGACTTGATCAAGTGATCATTAGCTTTACAATAATGGCAACGCATCTTCTTTTTGCTCTTATCACCAGAATTTCCAGACGAATTGCTGCCAGTAGAAGCATTAGGAACAGAATTTTTGCCACTCACAACAGAACCATAAGAAGTAGCTGCATTGCTGTTACCACCCTTTCTTTGAGAAGCAATAAAAGCCTGTTCAACTGCACGCTGTCTAGTCCTGTTTTTTTTGAAAAGTGACTCTTGCAATAGCAATGTGCATAATGCATCAAACTTGAAAACTTCTGGATTTCCTTGGGTCATAAGTCTCCAAGTACTAGCAAAAGTCTAGTAAGAATCTGGTAAGGCATCAAGTACAGTCTGCACAAGGGAACTGTCTGAAATGACTTCACCTGCATAAATAAGTTGCTCATTGATATCCTTGACACCAACAAGAAAAGTTTCCATATCATCTTCCTCATGCATAATCTTCGACTCTAGCTCTTTACACAGCAAAGCAATTTTAGCCTCATTGTGGCTTGCATAAAGACCTGCTACAATATCCCAAGCCTGTTTTGTAGATTTTGCTAAACGAATGTGAGGAACAATGGTGTGCTTCACAGAGAACGCAATCAATGCATGATCCTACGCATTCTTTACATCCCAACTAGCTTGTTCTATCGTAGGCAAAACAACTCTAATAGTAGCAATCCTTGCAACATCCTCAACATCGCCTACATCCTTAGAACCAGGACGTACATCAATGCCCTGCAAAATATTCCAGACGCCTTTTGACGCAAGAATCTGTTGCATCATATAAGCCCACATAGGGTAATTGTCACCATCCAACCTGTCCTCAGCAGCAAACATCTTGAAGACATCGGTGTTGTTGTCAGCCATGGTAAATGCTGCACCTGATGTGAAAACTGCTCGAAAATAGGAGAAACGGAGCGGGAACAACACGTGATATATAGCACAAGACATAGAAGACTGTAAGGCACATGTTATGCAGAAAATGGCACTGACAAAAATTCTGCACAAAATGACGAAATTGCCTATGCAGACCTGTATGTAGTGGAAACGGAGGCCGAAATCAGCTCGAATAAAAAATCTGAGCAGACTAAGATCTATGAGCTTACCCGAAATATTTGTTGACCTACGAACGCTCGCCAAACCTCACTGTAATTGGAGAAAGTGAGCAGGCGTATGCTGGAGCAGCTGGCGACTAAGCTCGGGAGGACGAAACCTGCTCTGATACCAATTGTTGGAATTAGGGTTGCAAAGAAATGCACACAGCTTGGAGAAGACAAAGGAAGCTCAAGGCACACAATAGAGAGTGTGTTACTTAGTGTGCAATAGAAAGATAGATATCCCTAGAGTGATGGACGTATATACAATGCTCGGGGGAAAAAAATTCCTAAAGAGGGAAAAAATGCCCGTGCGGTCCTAGTGTGTTCACAGACATCACTACCACATGTATATGGTAACATTTAGAAGGTCTTTATTGACCTGACAAAGAAGCACAAGGTTGGTAACTTTGTACACTTCATGATTTTTTCAAAGAAGGAACGTTAACAAAGAGCACAAGGGCTAAGAAGTTGGCTTTACTCCAAGATGAATGGAAGAAGATTCATAGCCCTTGTGAGTGGCATGGAAAGTATGGGTATTAAATTGTGGTTGAAGAAATTGCATTTTTGTTAATTTCAAGTCTTATCCCAATAGAGGGAGAGTCCAAGACCATGCAAATCACAACAATTGTGAATGACATAGATGCTGAAGAAACACCGAAAGATTTTAGAGAAGAAATGGAGAAGATCCAAAACAAAGAAGTCTTGGATATGGTAGAGTTCAAGGCAAGAAACATCACCAAGGTAGAGGAATCCATTTATATTCCAGAGGAAGATCTTAGGGCCCTTGTTGTGCACAACAACCATGCCCACCTACAAGATAAACACTTTGGAGTATGTGCTGATACATGATATACAAGTCTCTTTGATCTAAGAGAGGACTACTACCTTGGTATTCTCTTAGAGTGGGCAAAGCATGATAAAGGCTTTTTGGAATACAACACACCATGTCCAATATCATTGCTTGATATAGAAACTGAAAAGTTCATTAATCAGTCTCATGTTAGAGAGCATGTACTCAATTTTTTTCAATGGTATGAAGAGCAAGAGCTTCCTATAGAGAAAGAATTACATCGAATTCAAAAAAGAATGAAGATAGAGCACATGGGCAAAGAAGTTTCAAGAGAGAGAAAATAGAAAAAACCAAACTTTTCCATTGATCTCTAGAAACATGGCCTTTTTGAAGATGATAAAAATCTTAAGATAAAATAGTTTTTTTACAAGCACATTATTTAGGCGAATGAATTTTTTTTTTCTCTGAGTAATTTGAGGTTTTCTTCATACATATTGATATTGTGGTTCCTTACAATTTTTCATACATATTGATATCGTGGATCCTTACAATTTTTTAGGAAGAGGGAAGGGATCCAAGCCTTTGGATCTGAAGAGGGGTCAGACTCTGGGTCATTACATTGGGAATCTCAATAAGGAGACAATAAATATCTACCACAAGAAGCTTTCTCAATCACCCATTCTTCCCATACTTGGAGTATTGGCTCTATTAAGGGTGGTAGGCTCACATCCTATACGATTTGGATTGGATAAAATCACACTTCTTGTAAAGCAAGAAGCCATTAGAGTTTTTAGAATTTCTCTAGGATTGATGGGCTCAAGAAGTATAGTACTATGGCACTATGGCTAGTTATGTCCTTGCCTCTTTAGGTGACATTGGCAAGCAATGGCAGAGTTACAAGAAGAGAAAGTACTTAAAGTGAAGGAAAAAATTAAAAGGAATGATGTTAGCTCAAGCAACTATAACTGATTCATTCTTGTATTATTCCCCATTTTCTTCCTTAATGCCTCTCTCTAGTTGAAAGCCATTGTAAAAACCTTTCACTTGTGACCTACTAAATACATCTTTCCTTTTTGTATACTCCTCTATATAGCTGTAGCAATATCAAAATTATGTAATAATTTTTTGGTTTCTTGTGATCTTGTTCTATGCTACACTTATCCGTACAACCCCTGGGATATTCAACCAAGCTATTAGATTTTTGAAAAAATTGGCCCTTGATTGGTAGTGAGACTTCTCCATACCTTGAGTAGGCCAGATTGACAATCTTCCGTAAATCCTTATAAACCAAGAAGTGTGATTGTAAATAATATGCTACACCAAAAATAGATTTTTTAAAGCTATTTATACAAGTGTTGAAGAAAATTAGCAAAACCATACTTCATAAATATTACCATGTATGAAGTGCTTTGAGCTTCAAGCATTTGTCATAGATTTCTTGAATCTATTGAGCTCTTTCTTGAAGTAGGAGAGGTCATTTTTTCCCCAATGACTTTTATCACAATAAGAGAAGACTGCATCCAAGGCTTCCCACACTTCTATCTTCTGGTTTCTTGCTCATCCATGAGCTCCATGGTCCTATCATTTTGTAGAGACTTCCATTGGTTAATGGACTTTGGATGCACCCCTACCTACTGTTCCATAAAATCCTAAGAAGTTTCTAGCCTTCACCCCACCAACATGAGATTTCTTAAGAATCGTTTTATTTTTTCTAAGCAACCACTTGTGGTATGAGTCAATAACCACATTCCCCCCAAGAACTCCAATACCATACAATACCCTTTGAATACATTTAATGGTAGTTTCTTTGGATAATAAAGGTTGTAGTTCCCATGATAAATATCAAAAGGTGCACAGTCTTGTTAATGATTCTACACAGTGCATGCAATGTGCACAAGTGGACATTTGAAAGGGAAATATCTAAAACAGCTTGAAAGTTTGGATCTTTGAAGTGCCTATCTGGAGCTTTGTTCCAATCAGCAAGATTCAGCTCCTTTGTTGCACCCATGCAGTAGATACAAGGCATTTGGTCTGGTAGCACCTTTAACACATTGTACATACACTTTAGTGTCTTTAGGCCTCCCTTCATGTGCCATTACACCTTGTACCTACCAAAACCCTCAACATCTAACTCCTCCCCAACCTGTTGGCATTCAATTATTACAGGGATATTAGTGTGGTGGTGGAACACCCAATTTAACGCCTTAAAATTCTCACTATCAATCTCAAAAGCACCCAACCACCAAATGCTCTTCTTTGATTTCACACTAAAATTTTTAGGGTTTTTTTTTCATGGTTTCAAGAACTCTATTCATGAGGGTTATTGATACTCTCTCAAGTTTTCTACCCTTCATAATCTCACTTTTATCTAATTTGATCACAAAAATGGCTTACCCATTCACCTCAGTATGTTGAAGATCATAGAGTTTTATCATTGTCCTCTATAAAATTCTTGAGTCAAAGAATAGATTGTTGAAAGAGTTAAACTTGAGGTCTTTCTTCTTACCAGGATATATATCATTGATGTGGAAAGGCTCTCCAAGCATGTCCATTACCCTATTTTTAATTCTAAGCCTGCTTGCTGAACAACTAGGAGCCCTTTACTCTTGATTTCTTCAAATTTTTTCTTCATGACTTTGAATAGCTTTCGATAATGTACCCTATTGATTCCAAGTTTGTCCATAGTTCCTTGAGCTTCATCCTTGTCCAAGGTAGAAATCTCCAAAAATCCATTGATATGTTTCTTCCTAGCCTTCTTGAATCTTATTTCATCCACCAATATGTTGCCAACAAGAATAGGTGGAATCACTTCACATAATGATTGTGATGCACCTCTCATGTTTCCTTGTGAACAGTCTTTGGTTGTACTAAGGACCTGAGCTAAACAAAAACAAAAACTATATAGCAACTTGCAAAACGAACACACCAATTTGAAAAACAAATCAATTTTATTTCATTTCTTTGATTCTTCTACTACAACCTCCACCTCCTCGCTTAAGACTCTCAATGTTCTTCAGCTTCCTTTGTCTTTGTCTAAGCCCGAGCTATGTTCTCTTTCTTTTGGCTATATTCAGCAATGATTGCAGGTTATTTACCATCTCGTTGCTTTCTTGAAGTTGATGATTAAGAGAACCTTTAAACTATAGCAGAAAACGTTTTTGGAGCTTAAGAATGCCCCTCTTTGCTGCAATAGCCATTTCATACCATCTCCTACAAATCTCATCAGTGAAGAGAAATTGAAAAATGGTGGGGTGCATTTGGTGACATGGTCTATGTGATACAATTTACCATTTGTCCATAGGCTTCTTTCCCTCTGATCTCATTGCCCTCATGGCAGAATGAGGAGTTTCACAAACTCTGTTTCTTTTTTGAAGGGGGGAATATTCATCTTCCAACTCAAAATGGAGATGAGAGATACCTCTCTTAGTAGGATTTATGGATATGAAAGAGGATGGGTTGGATACGGTGCAAAGAAAGCTATAGAGAAAGGATAGAACGAGCAGGGCAAAATTTGAAATTTGAACCAAAAGAGAAGACCGATGCTTTGGGAGGGAGAATTTTTGGAAAAGAGACACATTCTCAAGGAATTTGAAAATGACACTACATGTGGGACCCAAAAAGTGACATCCCATGCACCCAATAAAAAGGTGGAGCTTTTCCCTCAATTTTGAGTTTTTGAATTTCTTGTTCACATTTTCAAAAATGAAAAGCATTTTCTCTCTTTACCATTTCTTATAGGTCAAAAAAATGACTTCAAACCTCTCACAATTCTAATGGTATATGTCAACACTTATTCAGATGATGATAACGATGCTGGAGAATTGAAAAGCCGCTTTATAGGACATCAAAATTTTCATGGTTAATGTGAAGAGACTCTTGTAGTGTAACCTACAAGTTGAGTACTCCCTTGTCACATAACCTCTAGAGCATTATGTGCGGCAATGAATCTTGAAGTCTAGAGCATTATGTGTGTGTGTGTGTGTGTGTGACCCCATGAGTCTTGAAGTCAAGACCTATAAATTAAGAGGGAAGTAAGGTAACCAATATACCACATGGGCTGATAGGAATTTGAATTTTCTCCTCTCTCTCTCTCTCACAAACACACACACACACACACACACACACATTTCATCACCTGCTAGTAATAATTTTTTCAAAGCTTAGTTCACACTTGCTGGTACACACACACACACACACACACACACACACACACACATTTAACACTTGCTAGTAGCCCTTTTTAAGCATCAGATTATGGAGTATTTTGCTTGTCAATACTCTAGGTTCTATTTAAGTGGACCTACTACTCTTGAAACATGGGATAGAACCCTTAGAAGGGTATGATGGTTACAAATCGTGAAAAAATTACTTATTACAATCTTTTACTATGCCGTAAGGCGCTTGGATTTAACCTAATGTGCATTGCGGGCAGTTACTCTTCCACATTTCCCCAGGGGAGCTTGATCTACTCAGGACACACTATAGACGATTAGCCATGAGCAAGGGCGGACATCCTTCTTCTATTTAAAGAGGTGAGGGTGCATTCTGCCCCTCACTTAGCTTTGCGTTTGTTTTACTTACGTCAAGAGTAAGGACTGTGTATTTTTCCATCTCTGCTGCACCAAGCATGGAGCTTACAACTCACCCAACGCAGGTTTGTCACTAAGCTTAACATCAATAATCTCGTTACTGTCATTTTTTGATTAAATGGTAAAGCACTATTTCATGAAAATGCCCGTACTTAGCAAATGGTGTACTTAAATAGTCGGGATGACTATACTTAGCATGGCATGATATAAGTGATTGGAGCTCTGTTTGGTGGGCTCTATTCCTCATTCTATAGCATGGTAAGAACCACTACAGTGGTCGGCTTTGACGGGCATTACTATGGTACTATTACTTGTTTTTTTTCGAAGCTGGTCATTATTAAACTGGAGGTACATAAATTTTTTGAAAAAAAGGAGTTTTTCATACCCATTATTCATGGTTTTTCCTTACCCAATATTCAATGTACTTAAATATTTGGAATGACTATACTTAGCAGGGCATGATATAAGTGATTTAATCTCTGTTTGGTGGGCTCTGTTCCTTGTGCTACAGCCTGGTAAGGACCACTACATTGGTCGGCTTTGACTAGTATTACATGGTAAAGATGGTTTCTGTTGGGAGCATTAATATGGTACAATTACTGGTTTTTTTTCAAAACTGGTCATTACTTAACTGCAGGTACAAAAATGTTTTTTTGTTTAAAAAAAGGGGTTTTCCATACTCGATATTCACTGTTTTTTTATTGTTCATAATGGCACTTAAGCGAAAATCTGAATTTTTTCTGGAGGGCATAATCAGCCATATAGCCTGATGAAATTAAAACCACTGTGTGGTGGGCCGTGGCAAAATATGGCACTTCGAGGAGTAACATTCCTTGCTGTTGTTTAAAACAGGTATAATACATCATATGGGCTGGCTAAGTCTATATAGTAAGGCCGCTACTGCTTACTGTGGTGCAACATTATACATGGATTGGGGGTTAGCCGATTGGCTTGTGGCATACTAACTATACCTTTTTTGAAAACACACACTTAATTTTTTACACTTGGTCTAGCTTGAAATCGTGTTTATATCTAAAGATCTCTGCTAATAGGCTTACTCATCGGAGAATGAAGGTTAGTAACATTTGAGGAAGGAGAAGGACATAGAACCCTAATTAGGGTTAAACTTTATCTGTGAATATTACAAAACTTGTTGATTATTCTTAAAAGAAATATCATTTATATTGCTTTTGCTTTATAGCAAAGTGAATATGAAGCTTCACCAATCGAGCAAGTTCTAAAGGTAGTATGACCTTCTAAAAAAACTTACACTTTGGGTGATAGAATAAATACTTTGGACTAAGGCTTGAAGTTTTTTAAAAAAACTTGTTAAAGATGGACATGGATAACAACTGGTATAGTCCACTTGATACCTGTATAACACATTCAAAGCTAACATATTTGTTGTCTTGTTTGGATGGATGCAGGTAAGGACTCTATCTTATCTTTGGAGGTTTTTTTTTTGGCTTTAAGCAGTTGTCCTTACATGATTACACAGACACTTTTGACAAGGGAAGTACTTCTGATATATCTGTATACTAGAATGAAACTTCGTTCTTATAAAGATTGTACAAAGATGATTCTGAGACTGATTTATTTTTGTACTTATCATTCCTTCTCTGTTGAACCAACTGTCTTTTGAATGTAAAAAGTTCAATTATGTCTTATTATTATGGTAAAATAGCTACACACATACACATTTAAGTAATCTTAGAGATAGTATTTACTTTTATTATTTTATTCAAAAACTCCCCCGATTTTTTTTGACAAGTATAGGACTTCTTTTACCACAGGAAAAATATATATGCATAAGGTTGATTTTCAACCCCCCCCCCCCCCCCCCCCCCCCCTTTTTTTGCCTTTATGGGAATGGCCCTTAAAGAATAAACTTGGACAAATACCTTTTAAAGGTGCATTGAAATTAAAATATCACCCTTAATACACTGACGGATAACACTAAGTATTGTAGTAAATAATCTTGAGTCGATCAATGCGTTCATGCCTGTCGCTTACAATGTATACCACACTTGGAGCTCTATGCACACACATGCTGCATGATGCTCTTCACCTCCTCTCTCCCACTTAGTCTCACTATGGAGTTTAGGCGGCCACTGATAGACTTACGATGCTGATCACACCTATCGCATACAATATAGATCACACACAGTTGCCCTGTGTACCCGCATACTACATAATGATGGTCTTCATCTCCTCTCCATCCCCCTATGGGGCCGAGGCGGCTGCTTAATGCCTTACACCTTGGGAAAGGAACGGACTGCTGGTCTGTATCAATATCAAACCTCTATAAAAGGTGAGGATTGGCCCTGAGCCCCTCACTTAGTCATTTTGCATGGTGATTGTGTTGGTATAAAGAGAGATTGAGAGTTTGTTTTGGAAGCTTTCCTACTCCCTAACCATGGAACTTGTGAACAAAGAGGGTGCATCTCATGTTCGCACTCTGTATAATTTATTGGTTTTTTTCCCAGGCGCTCTAATTTTCATATCATTAAAATGGTTTGGCTTAGCAACCATACTAGTAGTAAAACAACTTGTCCATTTTTTTGCTAAGGTTTTTTAACGCAAGTGAGTTGTTCACAGTAAATTAAACCTCGTTGTTAAGCATAAAGGATGTTTTTTGAAAAAAGGGGGTTTGTATGGAGTTATTATGGGCAGTTTTCACATACCAAGCATATTGTATTATTGGAATGGTATGGGTTGCCATACACCAAGGCATATACTAGAATTTTTTGAAATCGCTTGCCATCTCTTTTGGTTTGCGGTGAGACTGGCATTAGATAGTGTAGTCTAGGATGGAGATGCCATGACAAAATTAGTATGGATTTCATGGCTTAAGGCAAGGCTTACCTACACTAGCTGGAGAAAAATTTGGATTTTTTAACTCAAATTTAATATAGAGGAGTTGATATGTTTGGCTGAGTGCTTTTTTTTGTCTAAACCAAGCAATTGATTGTTTAAAAGCATAAAAAGAGGTGGTTAACCAAAGTTGATAAGAGAAGTTACTATGTTTTGATTAATGGTTCTAAAGATGGATATACCACATTTACCTGATTAGTTTTAGGATATGTATCTAGCTAAATAAAAAGCTATGTAAAATTTTGAAGAAAAATAAAACTTTGAACTAAAGGTGGTACTAAGTCAGTTGATCAAAAGGGGTGGTGGCCTTCTGATAAAAATAACACATTGGTAAATAACTATTTAAGGAATATTAAAAATTGGGTTATATAGAAACCTTACATATAATAGATACCATAATTCATTGGGTTTATGGTTTCTTTACAAGCTCTATTTAAGTTTGGAAAAAATTGAAGAACATTTACACTTTGAACATTTATTTAAAGTTAAAAAGTTGTAAGATGGACATGGATATAGTCCATTGACACTTGTAAAACACATTCAAGACTAATATATCCGTTGTTTTGATTGAGTGGATGCAGGTGATGACTCTATCCTTTCTTGTAATCTTTTTAGCTTGAAGCAAATGGTTGTCCATGATGACACTCGCTCATACCACTTGGGAAGTACTTCTTTAATGGGTTACTATCATTGTATACTAGAATGAGGACTCATTCTTATATATCATGTACAAAGATAATTCTAAGACTGGGTTGTTTTTGTACTAATCTTTGCCCTTTCTCTAAAGCCAACTGTCTTTTGAATGTTAAAGTTCATTTATGTCTTATTATTTAAAAAATTAAAAACAGCTCTACACACGTCCTATACATAAGGTTTTTTCATTATTCTTGAAAAAACTAGGACACTGGCTTTGGAAACTAGCCTCAATCTTAGTTCTAAGTTGGATCGACTACCTATAAATCCTGTTCTAGTTGGTAGGTGTTAGGTGGACCGACTACCCTGGATCTTAGTTATAGGTTGGACCAACTACCTATAAATCCTTTTTTGGTTGGCAAATGTTAGGTGGTCCTACATAGGCTAATGTTCTAGATACTTGCTCATGACTATTATAGTCTCTGAATTTGTTGTTTAAAGGATTGCAGGCCCAACCTACATGACTAATTGTACATTTTCTTTCACTATCACAAACACTTTAAATTGACAGCTCGCATGAGAGTAAACCGCGACCTGGAGAAGCCTACAAGAATCTTAGAAAAAATTAGGGTTTACCTAAAGGACCACTCTCCAAAGAAAGCTTTAGCTAATAGAACTAGACCTTTTCTGGCTTGACGGGCCAAATGCTGTGTTACATATTACCAAAAATAATTCCTGAATTACCTATAATTTTGTCTATTGCAAACCCTTGCCCTCTCACAGGGCTTGGAACTATCTTGTGAGCCCCTCTCTATGGCTACCTCTCTTGTTCTAAGATGTATTGGCAGTCTGGATACTTCTTAATTAATATATGTTTCGGATCTTGCCTCGGATAAAAAGAATTTCAAAACAATGTTTGCTCCGTTAGTGACTCTAATCTCTTAGAAATGGTACTCAAAGTGTCCAAGGTTTTTCCTTTTCTACCAGTTAGACAAATTGAAATTGAATCCTTTACTGTAGACCATCAGCTCTGGGTTCTTCCTAACAAAGCCTTTTTGGCATCAATTCTTAGTGAAACATTGGTCTATCTAGCTAATCTTCCCGCCTCTAGAGTTGAGGATTGTAGACACAGAATTTTTAAAGGAGGAAAGTTCTTAGACAAAGGAGAACTCATTAATGCCCCATTTAACCTTAACCTTTTTGACCATTCCAAATGCTCTTCCAATACGTACAAGTCTATATATTCGGACAAAAGGGAAGATGGAGTTTGCTAAAAGAAATCCTGACTTCTACACAAAATCTATTTGGGATGGATTTTGACCATACGTGTGCTTGCAAATTTCTGGACCCTAAAGCATCTTGCAAATCCAATATTATGTGGTTTGACCATGCTATCTGGTTTATCTTCAACCATCTGTACCAACACTTCCCTGAAAAGGCGATGGACTTTCATCTATCCCGTATCTGTTTTGGTTAGGTGGCCACGCTAAACAATTAATGATTGCTCAGATTGCTTTCAATATTTTTCATGGGATTTTGATGGATATTCTTAAAGAACTAAAACTAGATGAACTTGGGACATATTTGAATACATATGGAAACTACAAAGGTGTTAAGATTATTACCAATTTAGTCAAGCCATGTATTGAGGATGATGATTCCCCTTCACTAAAAAGACCTAACTCTCTTGCCACCCTCAATTCATTCACGTCTTTTCTAACACCTAGCTCATCCTCTAATTTTAGTAGAGGAAAATCTCGTAGCTTTACTAGGGGAAGAGGAAGAAGCACCCCTATCTGGCACCTTCTTGACTTATGATCACTTATGATGTGCAGGCTGCTATTGGCCCTTGTGGAAAATCTATTTATGAACATTGTCTTTTTAAAAATGAACTTTTAAATTGGATACACCCAAAGACACTTTTTTGTGAATGTTTTGACTTACTTTTTGGAAACCATGAAATACTTTTGTTCAAAATGAACTTTTGGATTAAATACACCCAAAGACACTTTCTTGTGAGTGTTTTGACTTACTTTTTGGAAACCATGAAATTCTTGATAATGTACTGATTGGTTAAAAGTATCAACAACCTATTAAGAATTTGGTTTATTGTAATGATTTTTTAAGACACAACACCATTCCTAAGTGTGCTTGTGATAAATATATCCCTTTTTGTAAAGATTTTGATACTTATGGAAAATGTATCTGCACTTGTAATCTTGATCTGGTTAGGAATACCACAGTCCCAAAAATCGTAGGTAAAGACTTAACCATATACCCACTTTTCCTAAAAACCCTTATCTTGCTCTATCAGCTTTACTTAGCTGTCTAATTAACCTTGTTAGAACTCTCCAACTGGAGAAGACAATCCTACCAAGACTTAGCAGATTTGGTTGAAAAATGTTTTTTTTTTAAAATCTCGATCTTATTTATGAATGGTTATCTACTGAAAGCACTTGGATCACACCACAACTAGCTGTTGAATTTCAAAAGCTTTCACATGACTGGTTTATAGTAGGGTTGGATAAAAGTTCAAACTGTCCCCCTCTTTTATGCAAAAACTTAGCTTGGAAAATAACCTCCTCTGAAGTTTTTGGAAAGGAATTCACACCACTTAACACCTCTCTGTACGAGGTTACTAACACAATTTCAAAACATCTAGATATATTAGGCTATTCCTTTCAAGATACCAAATTTCTAGTGCTTTTTCCCACCTTTAAATTACACAAACATAAATTTAGATGGATATCTAATGCCTCAATGGTATTTTTACTGACATTACCAAGGATATCACCCTTTGCCTTGACTTAGTACTTTCAAAATTTGAATTTGTTTGTGGCTATAAACATAAAATCTGCTCTAACTTTCTCCAAATACACTATAATCCTTTTTGGCTAGGAAAAAACTCCACAAAAGTTACTCTTAATCTCCCTAAACAAATTTTTCATCTCTTTACAGCTGATATTACTCAATGCTATGAGAACATACCCTTGGATGAAGAATGAGGATTGAAAGTTGTTCAATTACAAATGATTAGGCTTGCCTTTAAACATGCTAGATTGAATGGTTTCTTCTACATGTCTCTCTCGAGAAAACCTAGATGGATCAGAAAAAACAATCTTCTCATCCCTTACACTTCGATGAGGATAAACTATTAAAAAATGTATCTTGAGTCCTTTATAACTACAGTTCAAGCTTTTCGGAGGACAATGCTTTAACCAAAGCCTGGGCATCCCCATGGGCTTTTCATGCTCATCTCTTATGTGTAATTTATACTTGGCCTTCTTTGAATACAATTGGTTTCTCAAAACCATGGGTGATAAAGACAAGTATAATAAACTTTCACTATTTAACACACTTATAGATATATAACTGACATATTAAGCCTCAACAATAAAATTTTCTCGGATGAAATCAGTCATATTTACCCTAGCTACCTGAAAATAGAATCAACGTATGGAAAAGGGTTTAAAACCTCTACCAACTTCTTTTCTACTTCGGTACAATTCCTTAACTTTACAATTACACTCCATAGCCCTTGTGTGTGTGGTTATGACCAACGGTTTACTTGGAAAAGGGACTTATTAGATATCCCACCCATTGAATTCGTTAAAAAGAATAGTAATCGACCATGTAAAGCCGCTTTTAGTACCTGCATCAGCCTCCTATACCTGATTATGTACTCCTCCTCTAATTGCTTCTTGGCACGAGAAGATATCAAGCTACTTATACACAAATTTTGCCTTAATGGATTCAAGAGAAGCAACATAATTAACAAAATCATAAAATCTCTTTCTCAAAATGACTTGCCTGGTTTACATTTCAACCATACTAACCTCATTTCTCTAATTAGGTAGTAGGCCCATTTACAATGGGCTTACTATCGACCCATTGTGTATGATGCGTGGGGACAGGGTGGATACACTCTCTCTCTCTCTCTCTCTCTCTCTCTCTCTCTCTCTCTCTCTCAAGTAATCTTACAACTAGTATTTACTTCTAACATTTTATTAAAAAAAACCCCCGATTGTTTTTGACAAGTATAGGCCTTCTTTTACCACAAAACCTCGAAAAAAATATATGCAATCTCCAACCCCCCCCCCCCCCCCCCCCCCCCCCCCCCCCCCTCCTTTTTTTTAGCCTTTATGGGAGTGGCCCCTTAAAGCATAAACTTGGACAAATACCTTTTAAAGCCGCATTGAAATTAAAATATCACCCTTCATACACTGGTGGACAACATTGAATATTGTAGTAAATAATCTTGAGTCAATCAAGGTGTTCACGCGTGTCGCTTACAATGTATACCACACTTGGATCTCTATGCACACACATGCTGCATGATGCTCTTCACCTCCTGTCTCCCACTTAGTCTCACTATGGAGCCTAGACGGCCACTGATAGCCTTACGGTGCTGAACACGCCTGTTGCATATAGTATAGATCACACACAATTTCCCTGTGTACTCGCATACTACATAATGATGGTCTTCATCTCCTCTCAATCCCCCTATGGGGCGGAGGTGGCTGCTGCTTAATGCCTTACACCTTGGGAAAGGAACCGGTTGTTGGTGTGCATCAACATCAAACGTCTATAAAAGGTGAGGATTGGCCCTGAGCCCCTCACTTAGTATTTTTGCGTGGTGATTGTGTTGGTATAAAGAGAGATTGAGAGTTTGTTTTGGAAGCTTTCCTACTGCCTAACCATGGAGCTTGTGAACAAAGAGGGTGCATCTCACGTCCACACTCTGTATATTTTATTGGTTTTTTTATCAGGTGCTCTGGTTTTCATATCATTTAAAGGGATTGGCTTAGCAACCATACTAGTAGTAAAGAAACTTGTCCGTTTTTTGCTAAGTTTTTTTTCCGCAGGTGAGTTGTTCACAGTAAATTAAACTTTGTTGTTAAGCATAAAGCATTTTTGAAAAAAAGGGGTTTGTATGGAGTTATTATGGGCAATGTTTTTCAAAATAAAAAAGAAGAGCTACTAGTATAATCTTGGTGTCACATTGATGGTAAAATGTGATATATACTATGAGTTACATTGCAGTCCAGGATTGAGATGCCGTGACAAAAACAGTCTAGATTTCATGGCTTAAGGCATGGATTACCTACACTAGTTGTAGAAAATTTTGGATTTTTTAACTCAAATTTAATATAGAGGAGTTGATCTGTTTGGCTGAGTGTTTTTTTTTTGTCTAAACCAAGCAATTGATTGTTTAAAAGCATAGAAAGAGGTATTTAATTGAAGCTGATAACAAAAGTTACTATGGTTTGATTAATGGTTCTAAAGATGGATATAGCACATTTACCTGATTAGTTTTAGGATAGGTATCTGGCTAAATAAAAAGCTATGTAAAATCTTGAAGAAAAATAAAACTTCGAACTAAAGGTGGTATTAAGTCACTTGATCAAAAGGGTGGTGGAATTTTGATAAAAAAACCACATAGGTAAATAAGGAATATTAAAAATTGGGTTATATAGAAACCTTACTTATAATGGATACCATAATTCATTGGGTTTATGATTTCTTTACAAGTTTAGCTAGGATAGGTATATGGCTAAATAGAAATCTATGTAAAATCTTAAAGAAAAATAAAACTTTGAACTAAAGGTGGTACTAAGTCACTTGATCAAAAGGGGTGGTCGAATTTTGATTAAAAAAAATACATAGGTAAATAAGGAATATTAAAAATTGGGTTATATAGAAACCTTACATATAATAGATACCATAATTCATTGGGTTTATGATTTCTTTACAAGTTCTACTGAAGTTTGGACAAAATTGAAGAACATTTACACTTTGGACATTTGTTTAAAGTTAAAAAGTTGTAAGATGGACATGGTAAACAACTAATATAGTCCACTGAGACTTGTAAAACACATTCAAGACAAACGTATCCGTTGTCTTGATTGAATGGATGTAGGTGAGGACTCCATCCTTTCTTGGAATCTTTTTAGCTTGAAGCAAATGGCTGTGCATGATTACACTGGCTCATACCACTTGGAAAGTACTTCTTTAATGGGTTACTATCATTGTATACTGAAATGAGGACTCCATTCTTACATACCATGTACAAAGATAATTCTAAGACTGAGTTGTTATTGTACTAATCTTTTCCCTTTCTCTAAAGCCAGCTGTCTTTTGAATGTTAAAGTTCATTTATGTCTTATTATTTAAATTAAAAATAGCTACACACACGTCCTATACATAAGGCTTTTTCATTCTTCTTGAAAAAACCAGGACGCTAGTTTTGGAAACTAGTCTGAATCTTAGTTCTAGGTTGGAACCACTACCTGTAAATCCTTTTTTGGTTGGCAGGTATTAGGTGGTAATATATAGGCAAATGTTCTGGATACTTGCTCACTACTATTATAGTCTCTAACTTTTCCGATTTAAGGATTGCAGGCCCAACCTACATGGCTAATTGTACGTTTCCTTTTACGGTCACAAACACTTTAAATTGATAGCTCGCATGAGAGTAAACTACGACCCGGAGAAGAATACAAGAATTTTAGAACAAATTATGTTTTACCTAAAGGACCACTCTCCAAAGAAAGATTTAGCTAATAGAACTAGACCTTTTCTGGCTCGACGAGCCAAATACTGTGTTACATATTACTAGAAATAATCTTCGACTTACCTATAATTTTATCTATTGTAGACCCTTGCCCTCTCATAGGGCTTGGAACTATTTTGTGAGCCTCTCTCTGTGGCTACCTCTCTTGTTCTAAGATGTATTGGCAGTTTGGATTCTTTTTAATTAATACATATTCTGGCTCTTGCCTCAGATAAAAAGCTATCTATCTTACACATGTTGTCTTTCAATGATTGGGTCAAGATTCTGGCTACCTTGGACAAGGACTCCAAAGATGAGGTTAATATGATTTCCCACTACATAGCCCAACTAGCTATACTTTCTGTACAATATCAGCAAGAGCTGGCCTTATTTTCTTCGTTTGGGGACAAATTATCTAACTTTCTAAAAAAATTATGTGACCTTAATCCTTCTTTTATCAGTACCCCTGCTGCTCCAACTATCCCTCAAACCGGTGGTATCTTTTGCAGAGATAGTGCAACACTTGAAGCTATCAAGGAATTTCAAAACAATCTTTGCTCCCTTAGTGACTCTATTCTCTTGGAAATGGTACCCAAAGTGTCCAAGGTTTTTCTTTTTCTACCAGTTAGACAAATTGAAATTGAATCCTTTGCTGTAGACCATCAGCTTTGGGTTCTTCCTAACAAAGCCTTTCTGGCACCAATTCTTAGTGAAACATGGGTCTATCTGGCTAATCTTCCTGCCTCCAGATTTGAGGATTGTAGGCTCAAAATTCTAAAAGGAGGACAGTTCTTAGACAAAGGAGAACTCATTAAATCCCCCTTTAACCTTAACCTTATTGACCATTCAAAATGCTCTTCCAATATAGGTCTATACATTTGGACAAAAGGGAACATGGAGTTTGCTAAAAGTAATCATGACTTCTACACAGAATCTATTTGGAATGTTTTTTGACCATATGTTAAGTGTACTTGCATATTTCTGGACCCTAAATCATCTTGCAAATCCAGTATTATGTGGTTTGACCATGCTATCTGGTTTCATCTATACCTTATCTATTCTTGGTTAGGTGGCTAAGATAAACAATTAGTAATTGCTCAGATTGCTTTCAATATTTTTTGTGGGCTTATGCTAGATATTCTTAAAGAAATGAAATCAGATGAACCTGGGACATATTTGACTACATTTGCAAACTACAAAGGTGTTAAGATTATTACCAACTTACTCAAGCCATGTATTGAGGACCATGATTCCCCCTGACTAAAAATACCTAACTCTCTTGCCACCCCTAATTCATTCACGTAATTTCTAATACCTATCTCGTCCTCTAATTTTAGTAGAGGAAAATCTCGTAGCTTTACTAGGGGAAGAGGAAGAAACACCCCTATCTGGCACCTTATTGACTTATGATCACTTATGATGTGTAGGTTGCTATTGGCCCTTGTGGAAGGAAGCATCTTATCAAAAAGACTTCTTGCAAAAAATGTATTTACGAACATTGTCTTTTTAAAAATGAACTTTTGGATTGGATACATTCAAAGACACTTTTGTGTGAGTGTTTTGACTTACTTTTTGGAAACCATGAAATACTTGATGATGTAATGATTGGTTGAAAGTATCAACAAACTATTAGGAATCTGGTCTACAGTATTGATTTTTAAAGACACGACACCGTTCTTGAGTGTACTTGTGATAAAAAAATTCATTTTTATGAAGATTTTGATACTTATGGCAAGCATGTCTGCACTTGTAATCTTGATCTGGTTAGGAATAGCACAGTCCCAAAAATCCTAGCTAAAGGACTTAACCATATACCCACTTTTCCTAAAAACCCTTATCTTGCTCTATCAGCTTTACTTAGCTGTCTAACTGACCTTGTTACAACTCTTCGATTGGAGAAGACAGTCCTACCTGGACTTAACAGATTTGGTTGAAAAATGTTTTTTTTAAAAAAATCTCGTGCTTACCTTTTAAATGGTTATCTACTGAAATCACTTGGATCACATCACAACTAGCTGTTGGATTTCAAAAGCTTTCACATGAGTGGTTTATAGTAGGGTTGGATAAAAGTTCAACTGTCCCACTCTTTTATGCAAGAACTTAGCTTTGAAAATAACCTACTCTCGAGGTATTGGAAAGGAATTCACACCACTTAACACCTCTCTGTATGAGGTTACTAACACAATTTCAAAACATCTAGATATATTAGGCTATTCCTTTCAAGATACCAAACTTCCAGTACTTTTTTCCACCTATAAATTACACAAACATAAATTTAGATGGATATCTGATGCCTCGAATGGTATTTTTACTAACATTACCAAGGATATCACCCTGTGCCTTGACTTAGTACTTTCAAAATTTGAATTTGTTTGTACCTCTAAACAAAAAATCTGCTCTAACTTTCTCCAAATACATTATAATCCTTTTTGGCTAGTAAAAACTCCACATAAGTTAGTCTTAACCTCCCTAAACAGATTTTTCATCTCTTTACAGCTGATATTACTTAAAGCTATGAGAACATACCCCTGCATGGAGAATTAGGATTGAAAGATACACAAATGATTAGGCTTTGCCTTTAAACATGCTAGATTGAATGGTTCTTCTACATGTCTCTCTCCAAAAAACCTAAATGGTTTCAAAAAAAATCCTTCTCATCCCTTACACTTCGATGAGGATAAACCATTTAAAAATATAACTTGGGTCCATGATAACTGCATTTTGCTTTTTGAAAGAAATGATTTAACCAAAGCCTAGGCATGCCCATGGGCTTTTCATGCTCACCTCTTATGTGTAATTTATACTTCGCCTTCTTTGAATAAAATTGGTTTCTCAAAACCATGGGTGACAAAGCCAAGTATAATAAACTTTTACTATTTAAACACGCTTATAGATATATGGATGACATATTAAGCCTCAACAATAAAACTTTCTCGGATGAAATCAATCATATTTACCCTAACTGCCTAAAAATAGACCAACATATGGACAAGGGTTTCAAACATCTACCAGCTTCTTTTCTACTTTGGTTCAATTATTTTCTACTTTGGTTCAATTCCTTAACTTTACAATTACACTCCATAGCCCTTGTATGGGTGGTTATGACCAACGATTTACTTGGAAAAGGGACTTATTAGATATTCCACCCATTGAATTCGTTAAAAAGAATAGTAATCGACCATGTAAAGCCGCTCTTAGCATCTGCATCGGCCTCATATACCTGATTATGTACTCCTCCTTTAATTGCGTCTTGACATGGGAAGATATCAAGTTACTTATACACAAGTTTTGCCTTAACAGATTCAAGAGAAGCGGCATAATTCACAAAATCATAAAATCTCTTTCCCAAAATGACTGGCATGGTTTACATTTCAACCACACTAACCTCACTTCTCTAATGGCCCATTCACAATGGGCCTACTATCGACCCATTGTGTATGATGCCTGGGATAGGGCGGATAGACACACACACACACACACACACACACACACACACACACACACACACACACACACACACACACACACACACACACACACACACACACACACACACACACACACACACACACACACAATATTGACAATCGGGTATTCCCATATTTCCACACACACACACACACACACACACACACACACACACACACATACAAACACAGAATATTACAATTCCTTTTAATCACATAACAATAGAACTATACTAATCTATTGAACATGATGCAGGCAACCACATCAATAGCCGGGGACTGATGGATCTCAGCAACAACGACAAAATATGAGGCCAAGCAGTTAATAATTGAAAATTGTATACATGCCGGTGTTTTCGGCATTGAACAATTTTTTTATTGTATTTCATATGCTTCAATAGAAGCTAAACAGATGATGAACCAATTTGTGGGTAAATAAAAACTCTCCATTGAGCAATGACAATTGAATTTTTTAAACATGGGATGTCTTTAAATTTGAAATTCAAAATTGAAATATAGGAGACCGTAATCGACCCTACTTACATAGACGAGCAAAAGAAAACATAACATATGATTAGGAGTATGGTTGGGGTCCAGTGTGTGACAACAATAACAAGCAGTGGGGATTGCTTGATATACCTGTCACCCATTTAGTGCAAATTAATTCTAATTAATTGTACTTGTGGTTGGTTGGCAGGTAAAGATCCCTGCTCTCATCTGATAGGAGTTTCAGCTTAAGCTCCTACTTTTTCATGTATCAGAGTAATTTGTAATGAAGTTTATATCAAGAAATTCTTCTTTGTTTTGTTCTCTACACAAAAGGTTTTTGCAAACAGTATTCAAGTCTCTCAATATATGGTTCTAAGTGATGGTATTTTAAACTTAAACACACACAAAGTTTCCCGGGATACCTTTGGTCGGGTATCCATCATATACTGAGAATACTTAATAATGGACTAATAACAATAATTTGTTTAATACCTATATGGTGATTGATTCATGCCTTTTGGATTCCATCTCTCACTCGTTTGGGATATGGTGTAGAAGAAGACATTCCTGTCCACCAATTGGTACCCAATGTATTATTTCTTGTTTCAAAGGAGTGGAATTCCACAAAAAATTGCTTGATGTTGAGAAACAAGCTATTATCACCCACTCTATATCTGTCTTAAACACAGCTTCTATCAATGACTGGCTCTCTTTATTAATTCTCTCCAGAAAAAGAGAAAGATAATCTTTTGGAGGCCTTTAGTACCTTCCTAGCTAAACTACCCATTATTGATGCCCATGATAGCTCAGATCTTGACTTTTATTTTACTTCTCTACCCACTATTGTAAAAAAGTTGTATTTTATCAATAACCTCCCTATTGTCCCTATAGAAATTAAGCACTCAAAAAAGATAATCAATCCTCTTTTAGATCTAGACATTTTGGAAGAAGAGGAGAAAGAAGCACTCAACTTTTTAGTAGATGCAAACAATTTATTCCCAGAAAGAGCAGTTTCTAAGCTCTTTTCAGAAGTAATCCCACTACTACCACAGAGGCAAGTTGAGTTGGATGCTATTTGACTCGAACACAAACTCTGAGATTATGAAATCTTGAACCATAGAGCACCTTTCACAATTTCCTCTCTAGGCTTGCTCTGTAGCATACCCACGGATATTGTAGAACAATGTAAAACCCTTGCTTTACATTCCAAACATCTTTTATCACAAGATGTTCCTTTCAAGCTTAAGCAAGTCTGATTATCCGATGTCGATGGAAAAAAGTGTTCAAGCTCTTCTATCATTGCCCGCACCAAGGGACTTTCTCTAATAGGACAAAGGATCAAAAGCGGTTTTTGAGAAACCGTTGGAATTCTTATAGACCTTCTCTCAAGTTCCAATGCAAAAGGGTGGATGAAAATTGCAATTGTTCCTCTTCTATCATTTGGTTTGACTAATTTTCATGGTACGTATTCTAGAATCTACCAAGGTTCTTTCAATTTTCTTCAGGACCAGCACAAGTATACGCTTTTATCGCTTGGGTGGCATCATTTCCAACAAAATTAAGGCATTTTGTGATCGTTTATTATCAGTTTCATGAACACATGCTAGAAGCAGCTAAAGGATTAGTCCTATACACATCAGGGACTCCACTTCTTCAAAAGCTACACAACACACCAGTATCCAACACAATTGAAACATTTCTCAAACCTCCCAAAGGTAAAGAGCAATTAAAAAAGATCACACACACACACCAAGCAACATGGCATCAACAAGTAAGAAACCAAGGAAATTCAGAGGATCCAGAGACTATGGGACACTCCCAAGGCACTTGAATACTCAAATTCAGAGGACCAGGTACGATCACTTACTACAAAAAATGATGGTTTGCTACATCTTGAGCGCACTATTAAGATGCATGGGAGATTTATTCACATATTGTTTTGTAATAAATATATGGATTTTATCAACCCCAAAGTTTTTTTTCAAACAATGATAAATGATTTTTACATCAATAAAGATTTGTCTATGATGAGGATTTGTTTTGGTTGAACCATACACTTTACAAACCAACTTCGGTATTTGCCAGTGAGTTTGATGAAACACAACCATGTGGTTGTTTAACTCATAAACAATTTTCTAATTTTCTAGTTGAATTTGAACCCTTTGGAAAACATGTAATCACCACAGACCCTAACATAGCTAGACATAAATTGTTCCAAGAATTTATTAGGAAAGGATTAAACCACATTCCATTAGTACCTGTAAACCCTACCTCAATAGTAAGAGAACTTGGTAAGGTATGGAAAACTTTAGTCCCCTCTTAAGATGTGAGAATAGTAAAGAACATCACAATTATATCCATAGTTTAGTTAATGAGTCCTTTTCCCAAAGATTTCCCTATCACATGCAAAAAACCAAATTCCATGGTACAAAAACACAAACCTAATGGATGAAATTCAATATATTTCACAATTTTATTTATTTGTGGACTAGATAAATCCGCAAAAACTCCGGTATTTATATGTAAAAAGTTTATTTGTTTAGCAACAAGAAGGAGGCTGGTTCTCTCTTCAAATGAGGAAGAAATTTGTCAAGCCATAATATCTTATACCCAAGAAATTGGGCTAGAAACACCATTGGAATACTCACTCCCATATCTTATGGGAAATTTTAAAATGCAAAAAATTGATTTTAAATGGATTACTAATGCACATAATTGTGTATTTACTCCAGCTACAACTATAATCACTAAATTACTCAAAAGAGTAACCCAACGTTTTTTGGAATACACTGAAAAAATACATAAAAAGAAACACACATTTTTCGGGATAAAACTAATGGATATTGGATGATCAATAATCAATACAATTTTTTGATTAATTTATCAAAACATAGCACAAACATTCATTCATTTGATGTAACATCATGTTATGAAGCTATCCCTCATAAAGGCATGCATGGTTTACTTGAAGTATTTGATTCTATTATTAAACTCATAAAAACTTTGAAATATCTTGGCTTTAAGAAACACCGTAAGCAGATTATACTTACCAAAAAGAAGAGTGAAGTGATATGGACATTTGAATACCTACATAATATTAATGAATTTGTCCTTGATAATTGTTTTACAAAATTAGGTAAACATATTTATCGACAAGAAAAAGGTATACCAATAGGATATAACTGCTCCCCATTATGGTGTAATTTATATTTGGCCTGGTATGAAATTGAATATATAAAGAAGTTATCTTGTCTTGCACAATATGATATGTTGAAAGCCTTGTTGGATGGAAGAGACTCACACACCCATGAAGTGCATGCAAACACTACCTAGATCAACATAATGTCAATCGAGGACACAGATGACATGATAGGCACACGGAGGAAATCTCTTTAGCTTGTCAGACTGAGACCATCATACAACACTCTGGAAGGCCAACTAAACCACAATCAAGAACCTCAATGCTCTCAATTACACCACCTAGCCACATACACACATACGGAAGGTAACTCACCTAATCATGCCAGATTCATACGAAACTTAAGGAACGCCATCCCCTCACTAGGATACACCTGTCCCTAAGCTTCTACACTCAAAACTCTCACTCTAAACCCATCTGCGGAAAACGTGTAGGATGACAGAACAGAATTTTGAAAGTGACCGAAACTGAAATTTATGAGTACCTATGCGTAGCTTATGTCGCCACGATTCTATAGACTACTAGCACGTAGAGAACAGACATCGTTTGATACACTTACGGCCACAAATAGCTCGTAGATGCATCGACGTGTGCACTTCGTCTCGCATGGAATGCTTGGCGTTATCGCGTAGCTCTCCTCGAGCCTACAACAATGGTGCAGTCGGATCTCCAATGTGTTGAGCGAGCTGGGCGTAGCGAGAGGATGAAGCTCACGCTCACTCTCTTTCTCTCTCACACACAGTAGACGGCAGCGCTAAGTTTTGATTATGATAAAAAGTCTTTTTTACAAAATGACCTAGGTACCTTATATACTAAGGCTACCTTAGGTTTAACCAAAAATGGGGTTGTAAGGGTCAAATGGCTTTGTATTTACAATCTGGAAGTGCCATTGCACCCCGGCTTCTGAAACTAGAATAACTACTCATTACAAATGACGTTTATAGCCATAATCCGTAGCATTTCATAACTCACAAAAGATAAGACTTTGGTACGAAACTTGAGTTATGTTGTGTTGTTGACCCAGCGGTCAACATTCCCCCCTTCCGCGTTCATGTCGTCCCCAACATGACCTGATTGTCGATGGCGATGTGGTCTTTGCTATCGTTTTGTTGTTGTAAAGAAAGTATAGACTATAGAATTTGCAGTAGCTTGTCTTGTTTGTCCAATCCGATGTACATAGTCTTCACATGATTTAGGAAAATCATAATTGATGACTAACTTTATGTCTTTCACATCCACGCTCCGAGCTGCAGCATCTGTTTCTGTCATTATAGGTCTAATGCCAGATCTAAATTAAAAAAGAACCCAATGTCGTTTAACTTGACTCTTATCATCATGGATAGAGAAAGCTCCATCCATCACTTGCTCAAGCAAATCTGTCAATTCGGAGTATTTGTGATTCTCAAAAACAACTTCTACAATCTGTAGAATTGAGTGAATGGCTTTCTGATCTTGTGAGCCAATGACAACTTTGTAAGGATTTTGTAGAAATTGTATGGCTAAACCCTTAACTTCTTTAGGCCAAGTTGCACTCCAATGCAAAGTTTGTCTGTCAGGCCGAATCCAGGACTTAATTATTCTAATTTGAGGTTTAAAACCCTGTCGAGCATTTGATGCGCATTATCAAGGACAAGCTTTTGAGATCCTCTGATTACCCTTATGTCTGCTCTTTGTCATTGAGGACTTCTTTGTTCTTGAGTTATTTTGTGTTGTTGACCCAGTAGTCAACACTTTGCTGTTGTTTTGGCTTCATCTGTTGCACTGCTTGTATCTTTGTCAAACCACAACAAGAACTATGATCCATTAGAGCGGACATCTATCATCATAACTATTCATCTTTTGAGATCCTCTGATTACTTTTATGTCTGCTCTTCTTCATTGGGGACTTCTTTGTTTCTGTGCAATCATGTTGTTAGTGTTGTCTGCAGCTTTGTCATTGTAGGCCATTCTTCGACTCACCATTGAGGAGAAGTATGCTATGATTTGAAATTGGTGCTCCAGTTCATTTGTCAATTGATTTGAGTAGCATCTACTTATTGTTGATGTAGAAGGAATATGTACAAGAGGATGGTGATAGGTGTCCTTAGATTAGGGTCTAAAACCTGGATGACCAAAGGGAAAAAACCCGGTGGGAAAAAAATGCCTTTGGTATACGCTCTTATTGGAGTTGAGCAGTTGAACGGGAAGTACATGTTCATGAAAGGTGAGTGCTTGGGTGAAACACGGAAAGAGTGCCTGATGCAAGTGCCAATTATGGGACACTCTATATGCATATGAGAAATTTATCAACAAAAGCATGCAATGTGAAAGAAGGAGATGATGGGTGTTTCGAGGAATAAATGTAGCACATGTGACATCAAAAGATGTCTCAATAGCTTTCACCTTTCCAAGAAGGGTTTTCGATGTAGAAGTTTTGCCACTCGTATCTAACTGTGCTTAGTACGTGAGTGTCTTTTGGACCTTCTCCTTCACTTCAACAGACTTAAGTACTTAGACTTTGACCCTTTTTCTCACCTATACCAGCATGAGAGACACAACGTAAATATGCTCAACTCTTCCAGCTTGAGCAGTACCTAGAATAGCTAAGAAGCTTAGACCATAGATAATATTACTTGAAGCTTTGGGACTAACACTTAACTCATTTTGTGGCTTAGCTACTCGACTCTGACTTGTATGACTTGTCGGTTGCATGTTGACACTGCTTTGTGACAAGTTCTTTGGCTGTTGTAGTGGCTGCTGAGACATACTTCGTGAAGTTTCATTGTTTTCCTGTACCTTCTTCTCTTTGTAGTGCTCAGGCCTCTCGTCAGTCTTTTCTTCATGTGGATTATGGATTTTTTTTATTTTTTCTTAATAATAAACAAAGAAAATCTTAAAAAAAACTTAACAAAAGAAAAATCATTCAAATAGAAATCTAAATGGTATGTACACTATACACATGTCCCTAAGGGCTCATATGGATTTTGTCCCCATACTCCTCTATAACACTACTATGAGGGCATATACTCTAAATTTCGTCAAAAGATTATCACAATAAAACGCAAAAATTCAATGCATCTCACAAAACATTTCCCTCTAATAGTCATAATGTTAGGTCCGCATTCAGAATGCCTCCCCCCTTCCTATTTGGAGTCATCCTTTACGACAGGGTATCGCAAAGGGTATGTGTTGTGCTTGGGCAATTAAAAGTTGTGCCTATGCAGGCCTTGTAATGTAGCCCTATTATGCATACACGGTCAATGCAGGGAAAAGATTTATGTTGTGCAAGATGTGGGTATAAGCAATTTGCTTATTGGCATTTGTTGGTGAGGGTTCCTATTCTAAGAAACGTAATGGTCTTTGAAGCTCCGGTATCGTTGCTTGATTGAAGCGACTTGCTCTCTTCTAACTGTACTGTAATTGTAGGAAGAATTGTAAGAATTCAAGCGGCGATGCACTGACAGTAGTTTTGTTATTCTTCTTTGGGATACATTTCTTTGCGATTATTGGCTGTTTTGTTGCTGACTCTCGTTTGGGAACCCATACTTGCCCGTGATTCGTTTGTGTTTGAAGAGACTTCTTTGGGATCCACCTTTTTGTTGTGTGAGTCAACAGTGGTCTTTGCTTCAGCCCTTGTACCTTTGGTTGGTGACGGGATTCAAGCTTTGAAAGTTGATACTGTGGTTGTTTTGGAATCCAAATGAATCAACTTCTTTGAAGCCCAAACCTGAATCCAAATGAATTTTTTATGCTTGAATCAACTTCTTTGGAGCCCAAAGCTGAGTTGTGAAAGCTTGCAAGTTTGTGATATTCTTACCCGTTCGTGCACGCTTTCCTTATTTTTGTTTTGGTGTTGGATCTTGTGATTTGTCATTAGAGATCTTTGTCTTCTTGATCCATATCTGTTTTTGGCCGATCTGGCTTTTTGGTATCCAAATTTGTCGAGCTTTTTGGATTTGACTTGTTGTCCTGTTCTTTTGACCTGTCATGGTTGTTGCTGAAGGGGTTGCTGATAGTGATGGCCTGAGTTGATGATAGGGGATGTCGTAAGATTCATCACTATCACTACTATCCTCAACAAGGTTGACTTCTTGTACTTTCCCTTGATTTTTTGGCTGGTAGTGGAAAGTTACTGTCTGTTTGCTCGTGGGTGGTAGTTTCTTGGAGGACTTTTCTAGCCCATTGATTAGAGCATTGTTAGCTCGTTGCTCTGGTCGTATTCCTCCTAGCGAAGTCTTTGCATCCTCATTAGGAGCCATGTATGAGGATGCTTGTGGTGGCTGTGTCTTCACCGAGGACTTTGGAATCCACTTTTGATGCACTTTATTCGTGTAGCGATGACATTGATTCCTGGGTCGTTGATCTTCTTGAAGCTCGAAGTGTTCTATAGAGTCATCGAACTCGTCGTCTTCTTCATCTTTTGATTCTCCACATTTCTTTGTTTGCTCCTTATTTCGAGAGCTTGTTGATGTCTCGATCTCTTCGTTTTCCTAGATTACACTCACTGCAAAATAAGGAACGACATCATAGCCATTTTCATCACAAAACTTTGTTGTGGGAGCATCCTCCACGGCACACACGTCCAGAGTAGCCAAGATGTGTTCCCATCCAAAAGGCTCTAACTCTTCTTCAGGAAATGGTTCTGGGACATAGTCCTTGAAGGAGTACGAGCGGAAGTGCGATGCGAGAGAGAGTGCGAGAAGAAGAGCACGACGATATGGTGAACTCGCTCTACTGTAATGTGTAGAGCATAGTGAGTTCTTATTAGGTTTTTACAAAAGAATATGTGTACATACCTGGCGGCCTGCCCACTTACCTGGGCGACCACATTGGGCTTTATACCCCAACAACCTCCCACTTAAAGTCCAATGTGGTACTTTAAGTGTGAGAGAATCTACTATACAAGCTAATATACAAGAGATGTAGAGAAGTGATGTACTACCCTACACCTAACTGCTTGCGAAAATGCACAAAGCTCTCTGAGGGAAGTCCTTTTGTAAGTAGATCAGCAGGATTTTCTGTGGTGTGAACTTTGACAAGCTGAAGTTGCTTATCCTCGAGCATTTCCCTGATGAAATGATACTTCACATCCACATGCTTTGTCTTTGAGTGATAAACTGGATTGCGAGCCAATTGTATAGCACTTTGACTATCACAATATAACACAGGCATCTCTTCTTTGATTCCCAAATCTGTTACTAGTCGATTAAGCCAAATTGATTCTTTGCATGCCTTTGATGCTGCAACATATTCAGCCTCTGTAGTAGACTGAGTAACACAATCTTGTAATCTAGAACGCCATGATACTGCTCCACCAGCCAATGTAAAGACATACCCTGACGTAGACCTTCGGTTGTCTAAGTCACTTGCATAATCTGAGTTTGTAAAAGCCTTTACACTTAGCTCCTGACTCCCATAGCATATATGCATACTCTTTGTAGCTTTCAGGTATCTCAATATTCCTTTCATTGCCTCCCAGTGTTTCTTGCCTGGGTTTGACATGTATCGACTTACTACTCCCACTGCAAATGCAATGTCTGGCCGAGTAGCAATCATTGCATACATCAAACTACCCACTGCAGACGCATATGGAATCTTATCCATTTCATCCTGTTCTTCCTCAGACACAGGACAATCTTGTTTGCTAATTTTCACATATGGTGGCAATGGAACACTCAGTGCCTTTCCCTTCTCCATATTGAAACGTTGCAAAACCTTGTCAATATACTCTGTTTGAGATAACCAAATCAACTTCTTTGATCTGTCTCTCTCAATGCGCATACCAAGTATATGACTTGCCTCACCCATGTCTTTCATGTCAAACGATTTTTCCATCTTGACTTCAAAGCTGAAATTTCTTCCAAGTGCTTGCCAGAAATCAACATGTCATCCACATACAAAATAAGGATCAGCCAACTACCATCCTGAGCCTTCTTTGTATATAGACAGTGATCGACCTCACTACGTTTGTAGCCTTGAGAAAGCATAAACTTGTGGAATTTATGGTACCATGCCCTCGGTGATTGTTTTAAGCCATAAAGACTCTTTAACAACTTGCATACCCAATCTTCCTTGCCTTTCTCAACAAACCCTTCTGGCTGCTGCATGTAAATTTCCACATCTAAATCACCATGCAAGAACGCTGTCTTGACATCCATTTGGTGCAACACCAAATATAATATGGCAACCAATGCAAGAAAGAATCTCAATGTAGTCATCTTGACCACCGGAGAGAAGACTTCATCAAAGTCAATGCCTTGTTCTTGCTTAAAGCCCTTGGCAACAAGCCTTGCTTTGTACTTTGGCTGACTATCATGAGCGGTGATCTTATACCTGTAAACCCATTTACAAGGTAGAGCCTTTTTGCCCTGTGGTAATTTAACTAGCTTCCATGTCTTGTTTTTATGGAGAGCTGTCATCTCTGACTGCATGGCCAATTGCCAATTCCCGGAGTCCTTCATTTGCACTGCTTCCTTGTAACATGAAGGCTCATTGCAATCAGTCAACATGGCATAGTT
The DNA here is from genome assembly GCF_014529385.1 of Adiantum capillus-veneris. Classification (NCBI taxonomy): domain Eukaryota; kingdom Viridiplantae; phylum Streptophyta; class Polypodiopsida; order Polypodiales; family Pteridaceae; genus Adiantum; species Adiantum capillus-veneris. The sequence goes on from NC_140942.1 coordinate 44,229,933, forward strand.
CATAGATGGAACAAACCTATCACGAGGTCGCGCGACACGTCCAGATCTACGTACAATAGGTGGCTTAGGCTCAGCCACAACCTGTGGTTCCACTCTATCCTGTCCTTGCTCCTCTTGAGCCCTGACATTTTGTCTTGCACGTGCAGGTCAATCTTCTTGGAAGACAACTCTTCTAATCTCCTCAACACTCTCTGGTTTAGAATGATATTTGGATTCATTAAAGTGAACATCATTGCTGCGGACAACCTTTCTGGATTCGGGATCCCAAAGTCTGTACCCCATCTCACCAGAATTACCATAGCCTAGAAAGATGCACTTTCTACTCTTTGGCTCAAGTTTGTTCCTAAATTCCTTTGTAACGTGAGTATATGCCTCACAGCCAAAGACTCTGAGATGCTTGTATGAGGGCATTTTGCTTGACCATACCATCTCTGGCACTGAATCCTTCTGCAAAACCTTGCTAGGAGATCTATTTACAAGATGAACAGCTGTTGATACAGCTTCAGCCCAAAACCCATTTGGCAGCTGTGCATTAGACAACATACTTCTGACCTTCTCTTGTATGGTCCTATTCATCCTCTCAGCAACACCATTTTGAGGAGGATTGTAAGGAGCAGTAAGTTCACGTTTTATACCTTTTGACTCACAAAAGTCCTGAAAGGCCTTTGAAACATACTCTCCACCATTGTCAGTGCGTAAGCATTTAAGCTTCTTGCCACTCTGATTCTCCACAAGTGTCACAAACGTTTTGAAAACACTAAACGCTTCATCCTTGTGCTTGAGAAAGTAAACCCATAGTTTCCTCGAGTAATCATCTATAAATGTCATAAAGTAAGAAGCTCCCCCTAGAGATAGGTTAGGCATAGGTCCACACAAATCACTATGAACAAGTGCCAACTGTGTATCTCTTCTACTGCTTCTATGCTTATGTGGCTGCTGTGTTTGCTTACCATACAGACAATGTTCACAGAATTCAAAATCATTAAATGAAAAGCGAGGCAAATAACCAGAATGAGACAAGATTTCCATTCCCTTCTTGGACATATGTCCTAACGGGCTATGCCACAAAGAAACGTTCGGCTGCTCGGTTACATTGATTACATTTTTAGAGACATTTGATACATAAATCATGTAAAGTCCTTCAGACTTTACTCCATGTGCTACTGTCATAGTGTTGGGGTATAGGCGTTTGTGCCTTGCCCGGCCGCCGAGAGTCTGGGCGTCCACTGACTTGTATACCTTATACATAGCATAAGTGTATAGGGGGCTTCTCACTCTTTGAGTCTCCCCACCCATATCTGTGTGTCGTGTGTCTCCTTCTCTCTCTCACTCTCCGTCTGTGGTGCTCCCCGATCCCCTTCAATTGGTATTAGATCTATGGTGACCGCGGAGAGCACGACGGCTTTGAGAGCTTCGAGGCGATAGCTCGCTCGCTCTCGACGGTAGAGAGATTAAGAAAGCTTGGTCGAGGAGGCGGTTGCGGCTTCCTTGGTGAGAGGAGCTTTTGAGCTCAGTGAAGCTCGTTAGAGAAGTGCTCGGCGGAGGAGAACTTGACATTCGAGTGCTTGGATGTTGTTGTAGCAAAGCTCTTGCATTGGAGCTTGCATTGAGAGGACATTGCATCATGCAGAGTGGAACAGGAGCAGGTTCAAAACTGTGTGCAGCTCGTTTTTGCCATTTTCGGGCTCTAAAATGCAGTTTTTTGCGTAGCTCCGTCATACAGAGTTAGATCTACATGAAATAGGAGTCTAGGTCAGGGTTTTGGCACACTCCGGATGCGATGGTGATATCTATTTGCTGAAATTCTACTTTGAATTACAGTAGGTACAGCAGCAGGTTTATTTGTGCACTTTCGGGTCCCAAAAACACTGTTTTTGGTATATCTCACACACACGGAGTATTTTCTGCAGCAACCAGCAAATTCATAGGTGTATACAGGTTTTTGGATATGCATTTGTCCAGAGAGCCACTCATGAGAGAGTGAACTATGTTGCCATGGTCTTGGCGGTTTATGTATGCCATATATGGATTTGTGTATTTGTTTATGGCTGAGATTATTTGAGATTTGGCTCAATTTATAGAAGAAACTCTGTTGTATTTTATCCAGGTTCTCGCCATAGCTTCTACGTATCCGTAGGTTGCTCTTTGACAGTTTAGTGGTCGAGTTTACTCCCACTTTGACAGGTGATTTTCAGTCATCATTTGGTTGGAGTTTGGAGTCACTTGTGTATGCCCTTGTGTGCCGTATTTCGCATTGCGCATAGCGACAAATCTTGCAAGGTTTTGCAAAATGTTGCTATAGTTATCTGGCAGACATTTGGTCATCGATTGAAAGGTATTTGGGCAGCAATCATCACTCACATGTATGTCATTTGAGGTACCGTTGAGTGGTACTCCGGCAAGAGCGGGTATGCTCATATGTATGACTTTGTGAGGTGATTCCGGTCGAGTTTATTCCCGGATTGGCCATTGTGGCATATATTATTGTCTCTTTGAGGTTTACTGTTGAGATTTTGCTACAGTTACAAAGGAGACTCTGCCAAAATTTTGTCAGATATTTATGCGCGATTGAGTCATATTGACTTGTGATTTTGTGCAAGGTTTTGCACGATTATTGGTGCAACTTTGCATCAGGTTTTGAGCCATATTTGCCGACTTTTGTTGATGTGATTCGAGCCAGTTTAGGGCTGATTTGGTTGACATTTGCTACTCATTGTTGGTTGCGCTTTTGCGAGCATTATGGCCGATTTTTCATTTGACTTCCAGCGTTATGGTCTGACACACTTTGATGGTGCAGATTTTGTTGCTTGGAAGGAGCATATGCTTGTTGCATTGGCGGATTTGGGGCAGGATAAACCCTTGTGCGGTTTATCGGCGAAGCCCAAGTCTATGCGTGATGATGATTGGCAGGATCTTGATGAGTTGGCAATGTCTACGATTCGTTTGCATCTGGTTGAGTCTGTTGACTGGCAGGTCTCGAGGGAGACTACAACTCATGCTTTATGGCAGAGTTTACATGCTATGTACGCGACATCCATGTCTACAGGGGAGTCTAGTCCCACTTCTATGTCCATGGGAGAGATTGGTCCCACACGCAAGTCTCGACGGCATAGAGACTTGACATGTTGGCATTGTGGACATAAAGGGCACATTAGGCGTCGATGTTTCAGGCGTTTGAGACAACGGAGGTGACAGATGCGTGATGCAAATTTGGGCATGACAGATGCTAGTGAGATCAGTACGGTGGTTACTGAGTATGCTTGTGACGGCGATGTCACATTTACATCTAGCTTGTCTTCAGACGATCTTATGTCTACGGATTGCATATCGGATTGCACATTGTCTTCCCAGTGGTTACTAGATTCAGATGCTACATTCCATGTCACATCGCATCGTGAGTGGTTTAGCACGTTTTCTAGTGGGAGACTTGGTTGTGTGCACATGGCTGATGGTGTTGTGTATGACATTGAGGGTGCATGAGACATATGTTTGTCCTTGCCCATTGGTATGAGATTTACCCTGCGTCATGTGCGTTATGTGCCAGATCTGAGACGGGATTTGATCTCAATCAGATAGTTACGGGATAGTGGATGTCGGGTACCGAGAGACCCGGACAGTCTCTTTTGCTCATGGGTTGCAGGGTGCTTTGCATGGAGTGTAGAGTAGTGAGCTCGTTGTGCACACAGTTAGGGCACGACTTGAGCAGTCACACAGAGAGGTGACAGAGTCAGACATGCATGCTCTGCTAGTGACTGAGCAAAGCAGAGAGTCAGTTGTGCGAGATACTTCTATGTAGGATAGACAGGTAGAGCGATCTTGCTCTAGTGAGTCACGACAGGAGGACGTTGTGCAAGAGTCTATGCATACGGAGTTAGAGCATGAGAGCTCTAGTGAGTCACAGCAGATTGAGTGGTCATGTTTGCAGTGGATGATTGCAAAGGAGGCTGAGATGTCAGCGATTATGCAGTCATTCCTTTCTATGCTCGACAGTGAGCATGGGGATATAGTTGTGCAGGATATGTCTTCTAGCAGACACCTAGAGCAGCTGGTTTGCTTTGAGGTTGCACGACAGGTTGATGCATCTTTTGTGGACAATTAGGAGATGCATGTGGCTGACACGCCTTGTCAGTCAGAGATGCCTATTGCCAAGGATATATATGTTGATGCATGCTCCGTAGAGCTAGTAGCGCCCGCTAGCATTGCATCGGCATTCAGTGGTCTCATGTATGAGATGTTGATCTTGAGACCGGATATCGTAGCTGCAGTGGGAGCATTTGCAGTTGGGGTTGTCAGTCATTTGTTGACTGATGATGGCATAGTGCATGAGGGAGATATGCAGGTATTGCGTACATACTTGCAGTACGTGTGCGGTACGTCTGGTGGTGTATGGACTTACACGAGAGCAGGACAGCCGGGATGCACACGATCATAGCCAACCAGTGGGCATCGGTTGAGAGCGGTTTTCTCTCGCCTTTTGTAGTCTTTAGACTAGGTTCTCTTGCTTAAATGCACAGTCGCCTTTAAGTGGGAGGTTGTTGGGGTATAGGCGTCTGTGCCTTGCCCGACCGCCCAGAGTCTGGGCGTCCACTGACTTGTATACCTTATACATAGCATAAGTGTATAGGGGGCTGCTCACTCTTTGAGTCTCCCCACCCATATCTGTGTGTCTAGTGTCTCCTTCTCTCTCTCACTCTCCGTCTGTGGTGCTCCCCGATCCCCTTCACATAGAACCCATGGATATCTTCCACATGTTCTGTCCAAAAGTGGTGACGTAGCCAGCATCATCAAGTAAACCTGTGCTGATCAAGCTCTTTGTAATTGCGGGAACATGTCTCACATTCTTCATCGTGAAAGAAGAGCCATTCTGAAACTTCAATTGAACATCTCCAACACCTAAGATCTCACATGTCTGCCCATTGCCTAGCCGAACATGATCTTTAGTGGTCACATAAGAGGTAAACCACTCCTTGTTTGGAGACACATGAAGTGATGCCCCTGAGTCTATAATCCAGTCACTCAGTGCATTTCCATCAGATGATGTAAGAAGAACTGAGTCCATTGTATTCTTCAAGAAGTAGATGTCTCCTGACACTAGACTGTCATCCTCTGCAACAGTGTTTGTCACATTTATTTCTTGAATCTTCATTGAGGACTTGTTCTTCTCACCATGGTCTTTAGCTTTCTCTTTGCCTTTTTCTGCTTTCCATTCTCTGCAGTCTCTTTTCATGTGACCCTTCTTGCCACAATGGTAGCATTCTATGTCACTCTTGCCTTTAGCACTGCGAGACTTGCTACGAGACTGATTCCTCTTTCCACCTTTGTACTTTTCTTTGGTCCTTCCCTTGACAACTAAGGCTGTTCCTTTGCCTTTGTCCATTATCTTTCTATTGGTTTCTTTAGTAAGCAGACTTCCTTCTACACCTGCTATGTTCAAACCATCCGGAGGTGCAGAATTACTCAAAGCTGTGTGAAAAGTGTCCCAACTTTCCGGCAATGTGATCAACAGGAACATAGCTCTAACAGGTTCATCAAACTTGACACCTTGAGCTGACAACTGACTGTAGATGGTGTTGAATTCATTCAGATGATTGGACATAGGGGTCCCTTATTTCATCTTCAAGTCAACAAGCTTCTCAAGCCAGTATACCAGTGAAGCTGCACTCTACTTCTCATAAAGATCACTCAGCTTTATCCATGCTTGATAAGCCGACATCTCGTTTGCTACATTGAAGTAAACGTTTTCTGCCAAAGTCAGCATAATGGTAGAAAGTGCCAATTCATCCATTTCGCTCCATTCATCTTCGTCCATATCTTCTGGTTTTATCCCCTTGATCTTTATAGGTTTTATCTGCTTCTTTTGTACCAACACGTGCCAAATCTGCTTCTTCCACAATGGGAAATTGGTTCCATCCATCTTCTTGATATTGTAAAGAGCAGTGTCCTGTGATCCAGCCATAGCTACACTTCACAGTGGTTTACTTTCTTGGGAAAAATTCGGCAGAGTTTCCCCTGTAAACTGACCTCTGAACCAATATCAACCTGTCAAATGAACCAAGAAAGCTTCAGATTCTGCATAAATTTTGGCAGAGCCTCCTTTGTAAAATGGCTCTGGTATACTAAAAACAGACCAAAAAACAGCTCAAAAACACTGTCTCTCTGACACTGTAAGCTGTGGGTAAACCTGTCCTGCACTTGTACTGTCTTTGACTGTCCTGTCACTGTCCTGTAAGCATAGACTGCGACAATGCCTCAACGGCAGTAAAGCAAAGATGAAATCCCAACTGTCTAACTCACAGTCAATACATCCTAGCTGCCTATCTAAGGGTGCTCGAGGGATCGCTCCAAGACCTATATCACCGAAAGGATCTCAACATTCGAGAATCCCCCAGCTCAATAAAACCTCACTCGACCCTCAACAAAGGCTGCAGTAAATCTGACAGTACATAGAATTTCCACAAAGTCATACATCCACAAATTTCCCACTGTATGCTGTAACCGCTGCGGCGGTTGTTTGCTGCGTGACTCACAGCCAGTAAACCCTCAACAGACATACATCATCTCTGACAATACATCCCATGTGGAAGTACCTGCAATGTCAGGATGAAATCTGGAATATCAAGCAGCAAACACAAGCTACCTGATGAACTAGTGGATGTCGCCTACAGACTGTGTGTAGATGCGCCCGTGTCGTATGTGACACGCCTCCAAGAACTGTGAGCCGTCCTTCGATGTGTAGACAGCCACAAATCAACACTCTGGGAGTGTCGATATCCTCAGCACCTGCAGTCGTAGGCTGAAAACCCCAAATTTGTAGAGTCGGATCTGCACCCGCTGAGACCACGTAGTCGAAAATGGCCTGCACAGAACTTTGTCGAAGGCGAACGGTGACCGAGATGACCTCAGAATGAAATTCTGAGCACACCAAGCCCTATGGGTCATCCCACAAGATTTGGGGCCGTGTCTTTTCCTGTCGAATTTCACTCCAATCTGAGCTGGTGACTCTAGCCTCCTACAGTGCTGCCCCGAGCCTCGATCTGAGCTCTGATACCACTTGAAGGAGTACGAGCGGAAGTGCGACGCGAGAGAGAGTGCGAGAAGAAGAGCACGACTATATGGTGAACTCGCTCTACTGTAATGTATAGAGCATAGTGAGCTCTTATTTGGTTTTTACAAAAGAATATGTGTACATACTTGGCGGCCCGCCCACTTACCTGGGCGACCACATTGGGCTTTATATCCCAACAATCCTTATCCTGTATAACCCGCTCTAGGATACATTCCTCACGTTTCAAGCTGCCACATTGTGAAGCTCCACACATCCACATTTATTTAGGCTTACCTAACCAAGCTGGAAGTTCTGATCCTGCTATTGTGGCGGAATCAAACTCCTCAACCGGTGTCCTCGTCACATCCCTATAGCTATGGTCCCTCAAGTTTATCTTTGTTATGGTTTCCATATGTCTCAGGTATATATGGTCATAACCCCAATCTTGGACCATTTTCAATTGTCGCATGAATGGTCTTCCCAGAATGATGTCATAGTTGTTCTTCTTGCCAAAGTCAACAACAACAAAAGTGTGTTCATATTCAATGCCACAAGAAGTAACAAGTACTTTTTCTAGCAGTCCTAGGGGCTTTTCCTTGTGTCCGTCTGCAAGCTGCAGGGTCATTCGTGTGGATATCAAGGCAGGTTTTCCCCATTTTTTCCAAACCTGTTTGGTTGCAATGGCCACACCAGCTCCACTGTCAAGGATTGCCATGGTTTTTACATTATTGAATTCCATAGGAAGGGTGGTGTTTCCATCTTCTCCCTAGTAATACTCGCCTACCTTGTTTTATGGCACTGGCCTAGTATTTAGTTGAGGCATTTCAAGCTCTTTGATGCCTTCCTCAATTTGAGTCATTGGGGTTTTTACACCAAATTTCTCTAGACATTTACCCACATTATCCCACATGTTTGGTCTTATTCTGAGCAACTCGGCTAGCATTATTGTATAGGTGACTGGGGTAGATAGAATATCTACTAGCCCCTTTGAGTCGATGGCCTTGTTGGGAGATAGTCTCTGTGATGGTACTGCAACCACATCTGACTTGGTCTCGTACTCTCCCATGTAGGACGGTAGTGTTCTTAGCGAATGGGGTTGACTATCCATAGATTGTAAAGATTCTTTGTTGCCCCAATACGATCGCACGTCTAGATTCATTTGAGACCCAGTCTCAAATTCCTCTATTGGTGGTAGAAACACTCCTCGTTCATCACTAGTCTTGTCTACTTGTCTTCTTAGGTCATTGGCTTTATTGGCCTCTCTTACTTGTTTCCACAATTCGTCAAGACCATCTATCTCTTTACAATCCTCAGGTATAGCTTGGTGAAATCCCTCGGAAGAGTTATCCGTGGTATTCAGTACTATCCTTGGTTCTAATGCTGGGTCTTTGAGGTTTGGTATGTGCTCATGACTAGAGTCTGGCTCTTTTAGTTCCTGGTTTGGTGGGATTACTTGTGTAGGCATGACACAGATCACATCCACAGGTTTTGCAATTGGTGGTTCTAGTAAAGCTTGGGCTGTTTGAATCATTTTCTTGCACATTTCAAACCTTTGCTTTTCTAGTTCCGCATAGGGATATGTCATCCACCTGTGTTCTTGGGTTTGGTTGTTTTTGAACCTCACATCATAGGCTTTCAAGAGGGTATCTAATGTCTCATTAACCTTCTTTGCCAACACAGATCCTCCTAAACTAGCACTTCTCAGCTTCTCATCCGTGGATGGTTCTTCTAGAGGTTTAACCATCTGTGTAAGAGAAGGTGCCCCCTTTTCCTCATGTTGTTTTATCTTCTTTTCAGCTTTGGTAAGCTTCTCAGCTAGGGATTTTTGCTCTCGTTCCCTGCGTGCTTTCATCCTAGTCTTTCTAGCTTTCCAACTATTTTGTTTGCTCTTGGTTTTCTGACTAGGTGCGTCTGTCTTTGGACTCATGTCACTTTTCGTGTTCTTTGTCTCTGGATTCTCATCAGCTTTCTTTTGAGCTTGTGCTCTCATAACCACTTGAACTGGTACGACATTTTCATTTTCTGAGATACTAGGTAGCTGAACAATCCCTGATACATTTGTCGTGATTTTCTTGATTTGGTTTGGTTTTTTTGGGCAATCGGGGATCAAGTGAGTGATGCCACACTCAAGACAATAGGCATTTACTTCAGTGATCTCCGTATGAGGACATTGTTTGACCAAGTGGTTGTCACGACTTTTGTGACAATCTGTCTTTGGTTGAGGAGATTTTTTTAGCATTTCCTCTTGGCTATAAGCAAGCTTTGACCTAGATAAGCCGCTATTTGCAATGAATCGCAATGTCCTTTCGTCCATTTCATACCTTCTTTCTTTCGACTGAAACCCAGGAGGTGGAGGTTGTCCTGGCCTCACCACTCCATGTGTTTCTCTCACAATTTGTTGCTCCAAAGGGTAGTACTCACTTTGGTTGCTATACCACATTGTAGCTGGTACTGGCGTTGGTTTATTTGATGCTTCCATCATTGGCATGTATCTCATGTCTACCTGCATTCTAGCACCTGGCATCGGAGGTTGTTGTCCTAAGACAAACTGTGGCCTTAAAACTCCTACTGGTCTTGGCGCATTCCCCATAATGTATCTAGGTGGAGTAGGTGCTTCTGGAACAGGTTGTACATACCTCTCCCTAGCATTTTCCATGCTATAATAGCACTCTTCCCCCGTATGGTTCGTCCATTTTCTCTCAATTTCACACCACTTTGGCTCTCCCGAATCAGAACTTACAAGAGGAATCAACCTCTTGACCAAGTCGTCGATAAGCTTTTCTTGATCAATAGGTGCCGTTGGCTTGGCAATGGACTTACTTGTCTGTGAAACACTGTGCTGAGAGGATGTGTCATCTCCTTGACTCTTTAAGTCCTTTTCTTTGTATGCCTCACAGTTATCAACTAGATAAAGAGCTTCTTTGATCAACTCGTTTAGCGTCATCCTCCTTATCATATGCAGATCCTTGTGAAGGCCCTCATCTCTCATTCCCTGGATAAAGATCAGCATCAGTCGTGCTTGCGTAGGTAACTCCGCTCTCGGACAGAGCTTAACATATCTCTTGAGCCGTAATGATGCTTTGTGTACTGATTCATTCTCTTTCTCTTTGAATCTATGGATTTGCGAGACCGTGTTGTGAGCAATGCTTTTTGGCGAGAATTCTTCAATAAACTCCTCAAACAGCTCATCTAGGGTCTCAAAATCCCATTTTTCCACCGAATCAAACCATGTAGCTGCATCATCTTCTAGAGTCAATCCAAATCCCGCAAACTGTGTCGCAAAATCTGAAACTTCCTCTGCTCTAATCACTCTTTTGAAAGCCGTTACGTGATCTCTTGGATCTTTATCTCCGGAGTATTTTCTGTTTACCCATTTTTGGACTTGGGATGGTCTAACTCGTCAATTGTCTACAAGTCTAACCAGAGACTCTCCCATCCTTCTCTCGTTATCGCTCTTGAAGGGAATCCTGGTGGCTCTCTTCTTGGAATTCCTATAGGAATTCTCGTGTTTGGTGGAGGCATTTGTGGTCCTTCATTGACCAAATATCCACCTCTTTCTAGTACAGTATGTGGATTTGTGCTTTCTACAACTCTGTATTCTCGTCCATACTTGTCGACAACTATAGATCTCCATTGACAGTCGACTCCGTATGTGTAGACATATAAGAGCTTGTAATCCGTTATCTCTTCTAGGTATGGATCTGAGCACCTATAAAGATTGACCTCATTGTCGTCAATGTATCTATATAGTCCTTCACTCTCATGACCAATCATCCAAACTCTCTCAACAAGATGGGTCTTTATCAATTGCAAGTTTGGAAGATCCATTGTGGGAGGATATTCCTCTATCGTCGGGATCTCCAAGCTTGTGTAAGCTGCGTTTGAATCTAGGGTAGACATGATTTCTGGGCTTAAGAGCTTTTGCTTGGTTCAAGTAGACTTAGTCCACTGTGTTCAAGTTCTTTGGTTAGGGAAAAGTCGAAACTATGTCTAAAACCGCAACCGTTTCGTCACAATTCTCGCAAATTGTCGCTTTTAGACACCCCTAACTTGTGGATGAATTTTGAGCCCTCAAACGACGTTTCTTTCAAATTTGACCTAAACGGTTTCCATAGGCATCATTTGGTTCAAGTTTTGCTTTAAGATCTGTAGAGCTGCTCTCAGGCTACGTTTTGATATAAAAACTTTTTCAATCCGATATCTTTTTTGAAAGTTATGGCCAAAACAGTGAATTGCAGTTTAGAATGGTCAAAATGAGTCCAAATTCAATTTTAAAAGAAGATTTGGGATCTCTGTGACACTTTGAACACTTCTGTATGGTCAAAAGTACAGTTGGACCCTAAAACTGGCCTAGAGACATCCTACGCGTAGGATGTCTATATGCTCAGAATTGAACAAAATTTGGTCGAGAGACTCCCCTTAAGTCCAACAACTCAATGGTATGCTCATAATTTCCTTTGGAACTAAAAATGGCCTTGAGACATCCTACGCGTAGGATGTCTTCTTGCTCAGAATGACTTGAAATTTTCACCCCAGCTTCTCCTTGATGTGCTGATCACAGTGGTGTGCTCATAGGTTGGTTTGGAGTCCTAAATCAAGCTGGAGACATCCTACACGTAGGATGTCTAACTGCTCAGATTTTGTCCAAACTTGATCCCAAGATTCTCCTAGTGCTCAGAAACCCAATGGTATGATCAGAATTGAATTTGGATGCCAATAGGTCAAGTTTTAGGCTGCAAGAGCTTCTAGTGCACTCCAAGAGTAGGATGTCTGACAATTCTTGTCTTTGCTTGGTAAATAGGCCAAACAAGGTCCAAATTCACTTTTGAAAAAAAGTTCTGGAATCCTTGAGACACTTAGAACCTCCCTATATGGACAAAGTAGAAAATTGACCACTTTATGACCCTGGAGACATCCTACGCGTAGGATGTCTTTTTGCTCTGTTTCAGCTCAAACTTGCACTGTAGCTTCCCCTTGATGTGCTAATCTTGTTAAGTATGGAGCCTGAATTACCCTTGTAATTTTCTGTGGTAAAAGCGCACATTTGTAAGGCCCCCATTATGAGGAGAAGCCATCGTGCGTGAAGGAAAATCACTCACCGAAAACCAAAATTTTAACGGACAAGAATCAGGGGCAACTTTAAAGGCCTCGGAGGCCCCCGAGACTTTTTTTTCGCCGGAATATTATGGCCGGCCGGCGGCCGGAAAGTGGTCGGAAAACAACCAGTCGGTTGGCCGGTGGCCGGTAGTCAATGGCCGATGGCCGGTGGTCGGAAGTCAATGGCCGGTGGCCAGTGGTCGGAAGTCAATGGCCGGTGGTCGGTGGCTGAATTCAATGGCCGGTGGCCGAATTCAAAAGCGGACTTGTCTTCTCAAGGGCGGCCACACATGGGCGGATTGGAGGGTCTGATTTGGACTTATTCGCACAAGGGCAGCTACACATGGCTGTCTCTCATAAGAGAGGGCAGCCCTTTCGGGCTATAAAAGGAGGCCATTTCTACACACATTTCATAGTGTGAAGTTGATGCAACAAGGTGAGTGTGAGGTGGTCAGAGTGAAGCAAGGCGGGAGCTCCATTAAGGGTATAATCCCTTTGTAAACTACTTCTTGTTTTGAAGTACTAAAGCCATTGAGTGGCTGCTTTCCCGTGGACGTAGCCCACATTGGATGAACCACGTATATCGTGTGTACTCTCTCTCTCTCTCTCTCTCTACTCTATAATCTCGTGTATATAAATCTGTCTCTCTCCATTAAGTAATCTACTCAAAAATCTATTTAGCTACGTCTTATTTCCTAACAACTGGTATCAGAGCAAGGTTTGCTCGTAGCTAAATTATCTCAAGGAAAGGATTCCTTGAATTGAGTGGGAGTTATGGCGGAGGAAGGGAAGCTCAAGATTGAGAAGTTCAACGGCAAAAACTACCAACATTGGAAGATGCAGATTGAAGACTATCTCTACCAGAAGGACCTCTATTTGCCACTAGGCGTTCTTGCGAAGAAGCCCGCAACAATGGTAGATGAAGCATGGATTGTCCTTGATCGAAAGGCACTGGGAACAATCCGGTTAAGCTTGGCGTCAACGGTGGCCTTCAATGTTTCGGAGATGAAGACCACGGAGGACTTGATGAAGTCATTTGACAACTTCTACGAGAAACCATCGGCATCCAATAAGGTATTTCTTATGAAGCGCTTGTTCAATCTAAAGATGGCAGAGAATGGTTCAGTTGCAGAACACCTAAATGACTTTAAAACAAACAGAAGTCAACTTCGATCAGTGAAAATCAATTTCGATGACGAAGTGCGAGCTCTCCTTATACTATCATCTCTACCGGATAGTTGGGACAGCCTTGTGATGGCTGTAAGTAATTCTATCTCTGGCACAAATACTCTTAAGTTTGATGATGTTGTGGGTGTTCTCCTAAGCGAGGAAATGCGAAGGAGAAGCACAGGATCATCAAGTGCTGGACTATCAGTGGAAACAAGAGGAAGGCTTATTGAGATGTTCAAAAAACCAAAAGAGTCGTGATCGCTCAAGGCGGAGCAAGTCACGCACAAAGTCAGTTCTTGAATGTTGGAACTGCGGCAAGAAGGGCCATGTCAAGAAGGATTGCTGGTCCAAGAAGAAGAAGGAGACAGAGTCTCAAGACAACAAGTCAACATCGGAGGCCAATGTGGCAGGTAAAGTAGAGCAAGATGCTCTAATTCTCTCATTAGACAATGTGTCTAATTCCTGGATAGTAGATTCCGGGGCTTCATTCCATGCGACACCACACAAGCAACATTTCCAGGACTACACCAAAGGTAATTTTGGGTATGTATACTTGGGAGATGATGAAGCTTGTGAGATTGTCGGCAAAGGTACAGTTTCTGTCAAAACTGCTAACGGAAATGAATGGAAGTTTAAAGATGTTAGGCATGTTCCTTCTCTTCGCAAAAATTTGATCTCTACAGGACAATTGGACGATGAAGGTCACAACGTTGCATTCGGAAACAAACGGTGGAAGATCTCAAAAGGATCTTTGGTGGTTGCCAAGGGTGAAAAAGTCAGTACACTTTACTTGTGTACTGTTAGCACGCAACCTTCAGCTTGTGCAGCAACTACAAAAGTTGACAGTGCGGTGTGGCACTACCGACTTGGGCATATGAGTGCCAAAGGAATGCAAATCCTTCAAACAAAGAAGCTTCTACCAGGTTTGAAAGAAGTGGACTTAGAGTTCTGTGAAGATTGTGTTTATGGTAAACAAAAGAGGGTAAAATTTCAAAAATCAGAAATTGAAAGAAAAAATAAAAAACTTGAGTTGGTTCATTCTGATGTTTGGGGTCCTGCAAGTACACCATCACTTGGTGGCTCATTGTACTATGTAACATTCATAGACGATGCGACTAGAAAAACATGGGTTTATGTCATGAAGAATAACTCCGATGTATTTTCCATATTTCAAAGGTGGAAAGCCTTTGTGGAGAATGAAACAAGTACCAAGGTTAAATGCCTCAGATCCGACAATGGAGGCGAATATTGCAGCCAAGCTTTTGAAAGCTTTTGTGCTAGCAATGGCATTCAGAGGCAAAGGACAACCCCAAGGACACCTCAACAAAATGGGATTTCGGAAAGGATGAACAGGACAATCATGGAACGAGCACAAAGCATGTGGCTACATGCAGGCCTACCGCTTGAGCTTTGGGCGGAAGCTGTAAGTACGTCTGTGTACTTAATCAATCGGTCACCCTCAACGGCATTGGATGGGGGAGTTCCAGAAGAGGCATGGACAGGTAAACCAGTGAATTATGCATTTCTCAAAGTGTTTGGGTGTGAGGCTTTCATGCACATAGATAGAAGCCTAAGATAAAAGTTAGATGCAAAGTCCAAAAAGTGTTTCTTCATTGGCTATGGAGAAGGAGACTTTGGGTATCGCCTATGGAATCTTGAAGATGGTAAAATCTTAAGGACTAGGGATGTAATTTTTAACGAACAAAATATGTACAAAGATTACTTGGAAAGAAAACAAACAAAAGAAACAGGTGATGAGTACATGGAGCTTGAGGATGGTGAAGACTCAAGGACTGCAAACGGTGACAATGTGCAACAACGTCAACCAAATGAGGAGCCTCAACCTATTCCCCGAAGATCTACAAGAGCAAGTAGACCTCCAGAAAGGTTTGTTCCTTCCTTCAACCATCTCTTGATCTCAAATTCTGGAGAGCCGGAATCATATGAAGAAGCTATGCAACATGAATCCAAAGAAGAATGGACGAAGAGCATGCAAGTGGAGATGGACTCACTACATCGCAACCAAACATGGGAGTTGGTTGAGTTGCCTAAAGGTAAGCGGGCACTTCAAAACAAATGGGTGTACAAGCTAAAGGAAGAAGAAGGTGTGAAGAAAAGGTACAAGTCTAGGCTTGTGGTAAAAGGTTTTTCTCAAAAGAAAGGTATTGACTTCAATGAAATATTTTCTCCTGTTGTAAAAATGAACTCAATTAGGCTTGTCTTAAGCCTAATTGAGCCTTGTGGGTGCTCATGATCTAAATCTCGAGCAAATGGATGTAAATACGGCATTCCCTCACAGCGACTTAGAGGAGGAAATCTACATGCTTCAACCAAAGGGGTATGAAGTAAAAGGTAAGGAGAAAATGGTTTGCAGATTAAAGAAGAGCTTGTATGGTTTAAAGCAAGCATCAAGACAATGGTACTTGAAGTTTGATCGATGGATGTTGGATCATGGATTCACAAGATGCAACTCGGATCACTGCGTCTACACGGAGAATTTGGGAGATGGGAAATTCATCATCCTAATGTTGTATGTTGATGACATGTTGATTGCAAGTGCTAACATGCAGGACATCAAAGACCTAAAAGAGGAGCTGTCCAAATCTTTTTCAATGAAAGATTTAGGTGCTGCAAAGAGGATACTTGGTATGAAAATATCAAGGGACAGGACGAAGAAGACAATAAAGCTATCTCAAGAAGATTACATCAAGAAGGTACTAGAAAGGTTTGCAATGCAAAATGCAAAACCAGTTTCTACACCTTTGGCTGGTCATTTTAAACTAACGAAGGATATGTGTCCAAAGACACAAGAGGAGATAGCCTATATGTCTAAAGTTCCATATGCTGCAGCGGTAGGTTCTCTAATGTATGCTATGGTCTGGACAAGGCCAGACATTGCACATGCAGTGGGAGTTGTGAGTAGGTTCATGGACAACCCAAGTAAAGAGCATTGGCAAGCTGTGAAGTGGATACTTAGGTATCTAAAAGGGACAACAACAAATGCTTTGTATTTTGGAGGAACTGATATTTTTCTAGAAGGGTATGCTGATGCAGATATGGCAGGTGACAAAGATACTCGAAGGAGCACTACTGGCTATGTGTTCACGGTTGGAGGCACAGCAGTAAGCTGGGATTCAAAGCTGCAGAAAGTGGTTTCACTTTCTACCACGGAAGCAGAGTATGTAGCAATGACGGAGGCAAGCAAAGAAATTCTGTGGCTTCACAGATTCTTAGAAGAGCTTGGATTCAAACAAGAAAATTGTGTCTTGTACAGTGATAGCCAAAGCGCTATCTATCTTGCGAAGAACTCAGCCTTTCATTCAAAGACAAAGCACATTGAGGTGAGATATCACTTCATACGCACTCTTTTGGAAGAGGGACAACTAAAGCTAGGAAAGGTGCATACAAGTGAAAATCCTGCAGACATGTTTACAAAGGTGGTCAACAAGGAGAAGTTGAGCTTTTGCTCATCTTCCATCGACATTCAAGGATAAGAAGCCAGAATGGAAAGCAGTCACAGTTTTGGTTTGGAGATCAGTCTCCAAGTGGGAGATTGTTAAGTATGGAGCCTGATTTACCCTTGTAATTTTCTGTGGTAAAAGCGCACATTTGTAAGGCCCCCATTATGAGGAGAAGCCATCATGCGTGAAGGAAAATCACTCACCGGAAACCAAAATTTTCACGGACAAGAATCCGGGGCAACTTTAGGGGCCGCCCTCGAGACTTTTTTCGCCGAAATATTCTTTTTCGCCGGAATATTATGGCCGGACGGCGGCCGAAAAGTTGTCGGAAAACAACCAGTCGGTTGGCCGGTGGTCAGAAGTCAATGGCCGATGGCCGGTGGTCGGAAGTCAATGGCCGGTGGCCGGTGGCCGAATTCAAAAGCGGACTTGTCTTCTCAAGGGCGGCCACACATGGGCGGATTGGAGGGTCCGATTTGGACTTATTCGCACAAGGGCGGCTACACATGGCTGTCTCTCATAAGAGAGGGCAGCCCTTTTGGCCTATAAAAGGAGGCCATTTCTACACACATTTCATAGTGTGAAGTTGATGCAACAAGGTGAGTGTGAGGTGGTCAGAGTGAAGCAAGGCGGGAGCTCCATTAAGGGTATAATCCCTTTGTAAACTACTTCTTGTTTTGAAGTACTAAAGCCATTGAGTGGCTTCTTTCCCGTGGACGTAGCCCACATTGGGTGAACCACGTATATCGTGTGTACTCTCTCTCTCTCTCTCTCTACTCTATAATCTCATGTATATAAATCTGTCTCTCTCCATTAAGTAATCTACTCAATTATCTATTTAGCTACGTCTTATTTCCTAACAAATCTCACAGCTCTTTTTACTTTTTGATTCTTACACCTATAGGTTGGTCAAATGATCAAGAATCTGCTCCAAAAGCCTGATGTCTGTTCTGATGAATTCCCAAGTCAAATTAACTCCAAATTGGACCAAATTTTCCTAGGAGGCTTATCTAAGGCTATGTGACAGCATGGTATGTCCATAATTTGAATTTGGCCTCTAAATCATGCCTTAGACATCCTACGCGTAGGATGTCTAACTACTCAGAATTGACCCAAATTTGAATCACAGACTCTCCTTAAGGTGCTGATCCCTGTGGTATGCTCAGAAATGTGTTTAGAGTCCAAAATCACACAGAAGACATCCTACGCGTAGGATGTCTTTTTGGCCTGTTTGACCCCAGACTTGTCTCACAGCTTCCCCTTGATGTCAGCAACCCAATGCTATGCTTAGATTTGAGTTTGGATGTCAAAAGACCCCAAAACTAGCTATCCTTGCCTTTTTCAGTAAAAAATGCTAAAGTCTGTTCAATCTTCCCTTTCACTGACCCAAATGAGATGAAATTTATCACATGCACTCAATACAACATTTAGAACATGCCTATGGAGTCATCCTATGGTTTGGTCTCAAAATTAGGCCTTGGACACAATTTGGGTAGGGTGTCTGGCAATTCTCGTCTTTTGGCTTTGATCTGTCAAAATTTGGTCAAATTTCCACTTTGTAGGTGAAAATAGGGTAAAACCTACCTTCTAAACACACTGGTAACCTCAGATTTTCAAAATTTCCACCAGATCACCCTGTAGACATCCTACGCGTAGGATGTCTACTGCTGATTTTTTGAGACTGAAGTGTCCCTGATGCTTCTTTATGCTCTCAACAAGTGCAAGTATGCTTCACAATTGCAAAAACATGCAAAAATCACTCAATTAAGCCTTTTCTGAAATTTTACGTTTTTTGACTCCGCCTTTTGGCTTTTGGTCAACAAAAATAGGGGAAAACACCCAAGTCAATATGAAAATAGGGTAAAACCTACCCTCTAAACCCACTGGTGCAGTCAGAATTTTCAAGTTTGGTCTCCAGAACCCCCTTGAGACATCCTACGCATAGGATGTCTATGTTTACAGAATTGCAGGTTTTCTTCACAGAACCCTTGCAAATGCTCTTTTATATGCACAGCATCAGTCAGTCATACAAAAATATCCACAAAAGCTTGTTTAATTCCTTTTTACCCTCAAAAGCACACTTTTCCGTGATTTCAAATGCAATCAAGCACTTTAGCAAATAATTCAATGCTGAATAGCTCTAGATCAGAATCAGATCACTTACCTAAAGCTACTCCTACAAATCATATGGGGTTTTGCATCTATGAGTAGAAAAACGCTTCATTGCCACACAAGGACTAGTAAACGCTTTTATCGCCTCACAAATCACTCGACCACGAACACCTACTCTAATCCACAGATCCTAACTAAACCTATCTAGTCGCAAACCCTCGGCAAGACACACGCTTCCTGGCTATCCACTTGATCACGGAATATCCTCTTCCGGATCCACTTAAGAAAAACTCTTTCTTTAGCCGAAACTAAATCAAGCAACCATCACACGAGTGTTAGTAGGAAACCTACTTAAGCCCTTGTGTCCCCGGCAGCGGCGCCAATGTTGGACGGGAGAGACTCACACACCCATGAAGTGCATGCAAACACTACCTAGATCAACATAATGTCAATCGAGGACACAGATGACACGATAGGCACATGGAGGAAATATCTTTAGCTTGTCAGGCTGAGACCATCCTACACATACAACACTCTGGAAGGCCAACTAAACCACAATCAAGAACCTCACTGCTCTCAACTACACCACCTAGCCACAGACACATATACGGAAGGTAACTCACCTAATCATGCCAGATTCATACGAAACTTAAGGAACACCATCCCCTCACTAGGATACACCTGTCCCTAAGCTTCTACATTCAAAACCCTCACTCTAAACCCATCTGCGGAAAACGCGTAGGATGACAGAACAGAATTTTGAAAGTGCCCAAAATTGAAATTTATGAGTACCTATGCGTAGCTTATGTCGCCACGATTCTATAGACTACTAGCACGCAGAAAATAGACATCGTTTGTTACACTTACGGCCACAAATAGCTCGTAGATGCGTCGGCGTGTGCACTTCGTCTCGCGTGGAATGCTTGGCATTGTCGCGTAGCTCTCCTCGAGCCTACAACAATGGTGCAGTCGGATCTCCAATGTGTTGAGCGAGCCGGGCGTAACGAGAGGATGAAGCTCACGCTCACTCTCTTTCTCTCTCACACACAGTAGACGGCAGCACTAAGTTTTGATTATGATAAAAAGTCTTTTTTACAAAATGACCTAGGTACCTTATATACTAAGGCTACCTTAGGTTTAACCAAAAATGGGGTTGTAAGGGTCAAATGGCTTTGTATTTACAATCTAGAAGTGCCATTGCACCCCGGATTCTGAAACTAGAATAACTACTCATTACAAATGAAGTTTATAGCCATAATCCGCAGCATTTCATAACTCACAAAAGATAAGACTTTGGTACGAAACTTGAGTTATGTTGTGTTGTTGACCCAGCGGTCAACAAGCCTTCTTATATTCATGGAGATATATGGATGATGTGTTATTTGCTAATAATCCCTTTGTTATGCAATGTTTGGATCATAATAGACCCTTGTCCCATGAGGTCCCCTTTACAATTTACCCGCTAAACATTATTGGGATCAAAGCCACACATAAGGGAAACCAAGCTACATATTTGAATACATATATCCAGTTATGTGAACCAATAGAAGGTGAATATATTACATACATTGCATGGAAAAAAGATAAATTACCGTGTCCTAATGTCTCATTTATTCACGCAGCCAGTAACCAACCAAAAAAGATGGCATATAATGTATGCATATCACAAGTTCTCCCCATTTTATACAATGCATCCCAGGAATCATATGTGGTAACAGACTTAAATAAACTTATTTCTATGTTTGAAGAAAATGGTTTCAAAAAAGAGAAGATCGTTACATGTATTACTAACTTTATTGAAGCAAATAAATTTCCTCGCATTAGATTTACCATTAATACCTTGAAACATAGAATTGGTAGAGGATAGGTACACTTGGTGGCCTATCCTCCACCAAGTGTACCTTTTCTCAGGGATGGGGGACGACCACACACACACACACACACACACACACACACACACACACACACACACACACACACACACACACACACACACAATATACTGACAATCGGGTATTCCCATATTTCCACACACATACACACACACACACACACATACACACACACGCACACATGCAAACATAGAATATTACAATCGGGTATTCCCATATTTCCACACACACGCACACACACATGTAAACATAGAATATTACAATTGCTTTTGGTCACATAACAATAGAATTATACTAATCTGTTGAACATGATGCAGGCAACCACATCAATAGCCGGGGACTGATGGATGTCAGCAAGGACAAATATGAGGCCAAGCAGTTAATAATTGATAATTGTATACATGCCGGTGTTTTTGGCATTGAACAATTTTTTAATTGTATTTCATATGCTTCAATAGAAGCTAAACAGACGATGTACCAATTTTTGGGTAAATAAAAACTCTCTATCGAGCAATGACAATTGAATTTTTTAAACATGGGATTTCTTTAAATTTGAAATTCAAAATTGAAATAAAGATTTGCTGCAAGAACCCCAACAAAAGGGGAGATGATTTGCCTATGTGTGAGGAGTATTAAATAAACTTTTTTTTATAAACTCAATAGAGTTTTTAGATAACGATCTGGAGTGGTCAGACCTTGCGTTAAGGCTCACCTAAACACGGTGCAAGCGGCCCAAAAGCAAGCGTAGAAGGGAATTAACGCATCGATTCTTGTATTGGCTATAAAGCTGCATATATAGTAGCGCTATATTGCAGATATGAGCATGCTTCTGTAGCGCATAAAACTCCTCTCAAGCACTTCATCTCCATAGTATTGCTCCTGGCAACGTGTTCACGAAGTACCATTGATAAGCAATATAGCATGGCTCTATATTAAGTACCTACAGTATAAGCCTAAGTACTTATAACACTACAGCTGCAAGCTACGTTGCAATACACACACGCAAGGAGTCTACACAACAAGCAACCTGAGCAAAGGTAGGGTTGAAAGCCAACGCTTGCAAGCAAATCTACAATTTGTGACAACACCAAACTGAGATACAACACTGCCGTAAAGGTAAGACGTATTTGCGTTAACAAAGTACATAAGTAAGTGATGCACATGTAAGGTAGGGGATTTGCACTTACATATACATGCATAGTCTCATAGTAGAGAATCTCATCTACAATTGGGTTACAAAAAGAGGAAGCTCCACATACATGGACATGCATGTAGGTGGTTAAAGCAATAAGTTATGAATAATCGACACAAGGATAACACATAGACACCAACGGGGTTGATTATTGTCATACTTATACATACGGAATGCTGGGTTTGGCATCCATGTACAAAGGTATGTATATAAGCACATAAACACATTTGAAAAGCTTCATATCGACATATAAACAGGTTGTCTAGCATGCATAATAAAAAAACTGTATCATAAGACTAATATCTTTGCAAAAAATTGTGTGTCATTTGAAGGAAGCAGCAGCCAAGTGGTGCATTTCCTTGAACACTATGTGGGAAAGAGGAGCAATACAGATGTCTACTGCAAGAAATAACCATGTGAATTGGTACAGAAAGCTTCGAGTACAATTGTTTTATATCTACTTAAACAGTGATGTTAAAGAGAAAAGTTTCCTCCTTATCTGCTTTCCTTCATGTTTTCTATATAGCATAAAAATGTATCAAGATTTGAAAGAGGGTATATAAAAACCTCCTGTGAGGACATATGTCATTATGTACGACTGGTTTTTTAAAAAAAGAAAGGTTGTACAAACAAAATACTGCCAAAATTTTCACAAATTAAATATACTTATGAAAAAATAGATTGGAAAGATGTCTGTACATACCATAGAGATAGGGATTCCTTAAGGCAACATCAAGTATAGTATGTAAGAATATTAAACTCATATGTGTAACCATCGTTGACAAACAGGGGTACAGGCAGACAACTAGGATGAGCATCACTCCAGATATATTTAAGCTACAACAGATTCGGGACAAGCTCATGGCAGCACATAAATGGAAAAAGAGAACCAAGGTAGTAGCAATTAGAAATCCTATATCCAAGCCTTGTAAACCCATAAAAACTTTCACAGACCGTAATCGACCCAACTTACATAGATGAGTAAAAGAAAACATAACATATGATTAGGAGTATGGTTGGGGTCCAGGGTGTCCCATCAATAACAAGCAGTGGGGATTGCTTGATATACCTGTCACCCATTTAGTGCAAATTAATTCTAATTAATTGTACTTGTGGTTGGTTGGTAGGTAAAGATCCCTACTCTCATATGATAGGAGTTTCGGCTTAAGCTCCTACTTTTTCATGTATCAGAGTAATTTGTATTGAAGTTTATATCAAGAAATTCTTCTTTGTTTTGTTCTCTACACAAAAGGTTTTTGTAAATAGTATTCAAGTCTCTCAGTATATGGTTCTAAGTGATGGGATTTTAAACTTAAACACACACACACACACACACACACACACACACACACACACACACACACACACACACACACACACACACACACACACACACACACACAAGCACACACACACTGGGGTACCTTTATTTCTAACTGGTACTACTGGACTATATTAGTTTTAGTAGTGGCACTGTACGCTACTGATATTGATACATATATACTGCTATACTCGTACTGGTACAGACTGGTTGTACTGTGTGTACTGAATCTGGTACACACACACACATGGATGGTTATTGCGTGGTTCCATTTCCCTGTATAATTCACTAGAAGTGCTGGCTAGGGGTACCTTTGGTACTGACTGGTACTACTGGACTATACTGGTACTGATAATGGAACTATAGACTAATGATACTGATACTGCTATACTTGTAGTGGTTGTACTGGTATTGGTACTTAGTGGTACTAGTGGACTATATTGATATTGGTACTGGTACACACACACACACACACACACACACACACACACACACACACACACACACACACACACACACACACACACACACACATACATTTAAACAGGATAGCTTGTTTGTAACCTTAGTAGATGAGAGCTTTCTGTCTCATTCCATATACTTGTTCGGATTCCCTATCATGTATTGTCATTATGAGCATCCTTGACAAGGATTGGCTTCCCAACATGTAGACCCTACCCTTGACACATTGTCTGGCTGTAGGGATTACACACACATTCTTATCAAGAAAAAAGACTTTTTTTTAATCCTCTATTGGCTATAGGTCACAAACACTGGCAATTAGGCTCAAGCATTTGCTCATACTCGGTATCATAAGCTCAATGATGGTTTGTTTTAATATCTCATTATACGGATCAAAAGACTCTTAATCTTAGGTTGTATAGTTTATGTGCAAAGCAAGTAGAGTTAATAACGATGTATCCTACCTTCATTCTTAATATGGGATCACATGCACTGCTTTGTGTACACGACCCGTCTTTTGACAATAAATTGGCTCCAATAATTTATGCAATTTCATTCTTCGTAATAGGGCTCGCATTCATCCACGTACATTTCCACACAATTGTGTAGGTTAGCCATGCTTCAACCTGTGATCATATCTTGTGAACACTCTTTCTCGAAATGCTCCTTACTTGCCACAAGGTTTGTTCCGTGCTGCTTGCAAAACCCTAGAACCCATAAAGAGAATACACTTCGAAGTTTAAATATTTTTTGGCTTAACTAGATTCATGTGAAAAACCAGCTGTAGCAAAGATTTTTCTCTTCTGAGTGTGCTATCATGCCCACCATGAGAATTTGCAACACTTATCGACAAGTCTAATTGTTTGGAATTACTTTGTTTGCCCACCTAGTAGAATTAAATGTACACTTGCTTGCCTTGGCCTCCTTACATTGAAAATGTCTATTATCTATTCTTTAAAGCTACGCGCATGGTTGCTATAGCGTGTGCATGCTTGCACACTTGTGCACACAATTGACGGGGTGATCACCCATGTACTCTTTCTCGAATAAGGTAATTTCTTGCTTACCACAGATTCAGAGTGATGAGACGTGCCCACATGCACGCGCGCGCGCGCGCGCACACACACACACACACACACACACACACACACACACACACACACACACACACACACACACACAATATCCACTCACAAGCGAGGGTGCACATACACACGCATACACACACACACACACAATATCCACTCACAAGCGAGGGTGCACATACACACGCATACACACACAAATTTTTGATTATATATACATATTGTGAGCATGGGTTCCAACCGAATATTGGACATTATACTTAGGAGGAAATAATACATGTGTCTATACACACCCTCTCCTCCCCACCTCTTGATGTGGGTGTGTATACACACACGCATGCAAATCTGACGGTACCTCTACAAGGAAGACAATTGTGAATAGAAGATGCGGAATCCATTCTTCTACACTTTCAGCTTCAGCTCATCTGAATTGAATCATTCAAAAAGGGAGCATTTTTACATGATAGGTAGGTGCTTCTACACATACTTAGTACTGGCCTTTGCATTTTGTTGCTTTGATGAAAAAGCTGATTAGTTTCAAATACTGGGTTAACAATATGGTTTCTCTATTGCTTAGAACAAGTGTTGGTTACATAATCGTACAAAGCTACTGTTTGGTAAAATCGAATATTTGACATCTCTGAAGATGACTTAAACTTCAAAAGTTGTTTTTTTCAATCTCACAGACTAGTGGTTAATGACTTTCCAACCCAAGTTGAATTTTACGACCTAAAAACTGCTTTTCTTGGTATTGCGGTTGATTATATGGTACACATGGTTGCTTAGTTTTTGATTTACTACAATTGCTATAGAGGTTGCTTAGGGGGAATCCCAACGTCCGAGCAAGTCTTTCCGAGCTAATGCAAAATCGAGCAACATCTCCAAAGCACCTTGACTATATCCACGTTGTAAAATTGATGGAGCTCATGATAAAGCAAGAAAGCATGGCCATGCACTGTGACTAGCATCGCATATTTTTGCATCAACCACCAGGTAGAGGTCAGATAGAGGTCAACTATGTGCACAATATAGGTGACAGTGTCTAGTTGCCATTACCTTCTTATCTTTGATAGGTCCATATGTACTAAAATTTGTTTGCATCCATCCTCATCAAAGTAAGGATGTGGCTATAGCCTACTAGTTAAAGTATGATGATTTTGGCATAGTTGCCAAAGCCCCCAGTTCTACTATGCTCATAGCTACAAAGCCCAGGATCATAATTGATGCATAGTTATTTGAAAAGTAACTGAAAACCATGCACCATGTGACCATGCTCTTATGGTGGTCTACTGTAATAGCATACCCTCATGATCAAGGGACATGCTTCAATTAATTAAAGGAATGATTTTTTCCCCAAATTGAAGCTACTCTAAGGCTAAACACTGACACTAGAGGGAAAATTTAAAGACTAATAAAGGGTTAATACAAGAGCAACATCAAGTCATTGCTAGACTTAAGTAGTGTAGGCTCCTTTCCACCACTCAAAAAAGTTAAACTCTAACATGTCCTCTCTCTCTCTCTCTCTCTCTCTCTCTCTCTCTCTCTCTCTCTCTCTCTCTCTCTCTCTCATATATGTAGTGAAAGACTCAAATGCAATTTGCATTGACGACAGAAAGAAACATGAGAGTATGAATGTAGAAGCCCTCTAAAATTTGTTTCCTAAAAAATCTAGCTTACTTCTTGGATTTTGTGATGGTCTTGCCACATACACACCTGCAACAAGCGCAGCTTCAATACTAAGTCGATGCACCAATAGGTTTTCCTTCTTGCACACTTCCTCTAACAATAGCTTCTCCTTGGGCTCTCTAACGAGCTTCCAAATCACAACACCATCTTTGACGAGCTTCCTGATTGTTCTGCCACGTGAACCTGACTTGGCCATGGGAATTTTGTTGACCTCATTGGGATTGAGCCATGCTTTACGTTTCATGCATTTGATAATGCTGGCCATGAGACACTTTTGTAGCTTGAGAGATCCATGGTCTTCAACCAGGGAGACACCCATCAGTTGTCTACAATGAGAGCCTCTCTCTCTCTCTCTCTCTCTCTCTCTCTCTCTCTCTCTCTCTCTCTCTCTCTCTCTCTCTCTCTCTCTCTATAAGATGGTTGAGAGAGGAGGAGGTGAGCAATGGCATTTCCTGCACAAAGGGAGATATTCGCCTTTGAGTTTCCTAGATAGATGGTTCTGTTGATGGAGAAAGAACAAGCTAAAAGGTAGAGAAAATAGTACCCACATCTCTTCACTGAGCAAATAATGATGTTTTGCATCGCTTTAGATGTGTTTGAATGCTACTTACGACATGCTTTGGTTGTTATGCAGGAAAGTTTGGATCCTGTCCTGCCAATGCTCCCCTCTTTGAGCTAGTCCACCATTCTCTACTACTTCTCCATCCTCACACCCATACCCAACGCTTTATAAAGTGAGGCTGATGGGTGCCCGAAATCAAGATCAGGTTAGGTGCGCAGGCTTCAGTGTTGCAAGGCAAGAGAGTACAAAGAACTCGGAAGCCACGATGAGTATACGATCAATGCCACTGTAATTCCCATCGCCCCTTTGCTCCCAACAACGCATGCAGCTATTGATAATATTTGGCGAGCCACTCAATATACTGAACATTATACTTGAATGCATGCAGTTGTCGACCATGCGTAAGGCGCTTGAGCTCTAGAGTCGAATGAAGATCAGCATCAAGCGGGGATGATGGAGCCCTGATTTCCTTTGTCGCTCCTATGGGAGAGGTGTAGGATGGGATTGCGCAAGAAATTGGAGAGCCGTGACATTACCTGTAGCCATCCACACCAGCGTGGATGGCTACGGGCAGTTCAAAGGTTGAACGCTCATGCTCTCATTTGCATGCTATTCTTGAAAGTAGAAACACAAAATTGGGTGGTGTCCACTCATCCAACTGGAAACATCTCACCCCCCCCCCCCCCCCCCCCCCCCCCCCTCTCTCTCTCTCTCTCTCTCTCTCTCTCTCATGTTGATTGTTCGCTCATTCTTGACATCCAGGTGTGTGCATACTCAAAATTTTCAAGATCCTCTATGCATGTGTGTGTGTGTGTGTGTGTGTGTGTGTGTGAGAGAGAGAGAGAGAGAGAGAGAGAGAGAGAGAGAGAGAGAGAGAGAGAGAGAGAGAGAGAGAGAGAGAGAGAGAGAGCACTATCAATCCCTGTAGAGAAAGTAGGAAGTATAGGTGTATATAGTTTTGAATCTGAATTGAAGGACCCAAATGCCTAAATATTTGCATCGTATTGATCCTTCAAGCCTCCTAGTAGCCACAACAACAAGAATAATTCTATATGGGGATTCTTGCCTTGGCAAGGATGCCTCCTCAAGCACTTGCAATGCTGCTTCCTTCTCTTGTTTTCTTTGTTTCTTTGTGGCTCATTTGCATTTGCTTGCATATTGATGGAAGGAAACGTCAAGTTATCAGTTAAGAGAAGCCCACAAGGAAGGAGGCTTTTGGGTTATTATCACATGGAAACACGCCCACTTAGGATCGAGCCCGTCGAGTCTAGAAGCTTCACAATGTCACCTTCATATGATACTCATACAAAGGATATGTCTGCAAATGCCGCATCAAAGCATTTTGAGGCCGCTCTCCATGGTCTTGGTGATGTCTACATGAAAGGCACGAAGCCCATGCAGAAATTGATCATTGCAAACCTTGAAGAGTCCTACGACATGCTTGATTTAGGGATTTTCTTGCGAACTCGATATCGGAGCCATACCATGTTGCAGATGCAACGGTTTCCTTTGTGGGTCATTTTCTATTTAATGCATTTTTTGTGGCGTGAATTGTTTGGAGGGTCCATATGGTTTGGAAGCAGCAGCGAGGAGCTCCATATGGCCACCCACAGCAGCAGCAGCAACCTGGAGCTCCATTGCTCCATTGAGGGACCATTTTGTAGAGCAATGCACTGAGGAATCATTTTGCCAAGCATTGCAGGGATATCTTGAGAGATGCATTGGCGCTCCACTGCCTTATAATAGGCCCACATGAGAATCACAATGATAAATAGCTACCTCCTATTGAAGTTATGATGAGTAGGAATTTGTTATGGTCACCTATGGATGGTCATATGCTCAAGGCAAAATGAGCCCATTTTGTGTTGTCTACCAGGCATCATTTTCCTTGACCTTCCATCACGGAGTTCCAACCTCTCCATTGCTAGTCGACCAAGATGGGTTGTTTTAAGACAAAGGATCGCGTTCTTGGTAGAATCGATGAACCTTTGACTCTAACACTTAACTCTTTCTAGTGCCTTTCTTGCATTATAATGAATCTTGCACTCATGTGCTAACTACAAACTACCAAATTTGGTTATGTTATTGTTTGAATTAAAAAATTATTTCATTCAAGTGGAAAACTAAATCATCTTGTCTTTGTAAAAATTTATTATTTTCATGTTCGCTCGATTTCTGGTCCCGCTCGATATTTCTTGCTCGGCTCACGGTAAGACTCTTGCTTAGTTTTTGATTTGGTCGGTTTTTTTAAAGCATAATGTACCCTTGTACATAGACATACACGGCATCTGGGTACCAACATGTGAATACCAGCTTTTGGTTACCTTTATGCTCCTCACATACATACATACATAAAGCTTCACAAGCATTGTACATACAACCTCCTTCTTGAGTTACAAGTGAAAGTTAAGTATGTTGCTCCTAAAGGATTCATAAGGATACATAGATACACGATTTATAAGCACATAGACACGCTCTGTTAATATTTTGTTAGTATGCTCATAGGCTGCTATGTACTTCTCATAGGTTTTTTTGATAGCCAGGTTGTGGTTGACTCGATAACATATGTATCACTACATGTATGAACTAAAAATTCATTGAGTCAGAACTAGAATTCTAATGGTTGTCTAGCTAAACATACATCGTCTTCCGTAACATTAACTTTTAGTGGAGGATAAGCATACATGATAAAAAATCCAGTTCTTGAAGCTAGGAAAATGGGGGTTGATTCTCTACCATCCAAATATAATTTGGATTTTCCATACTCTGCTTTGACTCTGCTGATGCGTATTCCTAACTTTGATATTGTACTCCCTCTAAGTGGTACTCTCTCTAAGCTGGTAATGGCACCTTGGTGTTATAGTTGAAATTTTCTTAGTTTTTAAAGCTGAACACTCATCTCTTTCTTTGGCATAGAAATTTACATTCTTGTAGATCAAGATTTTTATGGGTTTTGTGCTGAAAATAGCACTTTCTTTTGGGAATTGAAATTTAAAAATCTTTTTGATGAGGAAATTTCTTTATAGTGATATATCTTTATATATGCAGGAACTCAGTCTTGATGAAGGTAAGTATATAGTGGTGAATTCACATCTGTAAAGTACTTTTTGATGCTATCCTTTCTTGACGAATAAATGATTTTTTTTGAATTTATTTGAAAATTTTCCAATGATGGTAAAAAGAGCCTTAATCCTCATGTGGGGGTCTCGGATGAGATGGCATTAGACTGGAATTTTGAGAATTGATCCAATTTACAAAGGAGGTGCTGCCCGATTTTTTTTGGAAGTTAAATGATGCAAATATTATCATAAACAAATGGCTTAGTCTCTAAACATAATATTTAATCTGTGTTACGTTGTTAGTGATTGTTGTAATTTTTGACACCAATAACAAGGGGAGGGAGTCATTGACACCTATCTTCCCAAGTAATGCCAGTTCTGACAGGCTTGTGTTTCTTGGATGGTGGCAGGTAAGAGATTCTTTCCTTGGGATTACAACAACAACTGCAGCAATAACAGAAGATCGTCCAATGTTCGGTTATTTTTATTAGTGATAGATAACCATTGTACATGATTCTTTGATAAAAAGATGTAATACACTATACATTAGTATCATTTCTAAATGTTAATGGAATCCTAACTTTATCTACTTGGTATCTAATGTATACATAATATGTGGTTATTTACACATTGACTTGTCTCTAGTCGCATTGTATGGTTCAATAGTTTGTGAAATCAAACTATTGTTAGATTATCATTCTTAAATACACACAAACACTTGTTTCTAGCTAGCCTTTGGTTGGGTTAGCACCATACAATGAGACTAGACCTGTTATATTTTTTTGACTTGACCCACCTAATCCAAAGGGATGGGTTGGGGAGCCACGGCTCCTAATTTGGTCAAGCACATATATCATATAGGTCTATTACCTTAGACTAGCAAATGCTCTTTGAATATGTACCAGAGAATGTTTGTGATTAATTAATCAGATGGATGTTTTAGGAATGTGATGCATATATAAGTTATCCCTATTGGCACACACAAACCTCTTTCTATCTATCCTTTGGTCAGGGTAATACCTTGTAATGGATCAGACTAACTATCTACTCAATCCAAAGGGATTGGTCGGGACTCCTTCAGTTCCTCTCCCGATCAAGTTGATAAGACCTTTTAAAATTTGTGGTTATCACTATGAACTTTTGACAACATTAACACAGTATTTTATGCTTTTACATGATATTGGGTGATGCTCATACACAAAAGACCTGATCTATTTTTTCAAACACAGATCATGTTTCTTTAGAGAGAAACGGTAAGAGATCTTCTCTTACTCAGTACTAGAATTGACACACTTGATTATAATACTCCTTCAATATGTTTGGGTATTACTATATTAGCCTTAAGGCACCACTTCTCCAATGGAAACCCTTTTACATGTAAAGAATACCACTTGGAACACTTATTTATTATTTCCTTGGACGTTTGTATTAATCATTCTAAACATGGTTTGGGGGTAGGGTTCCACATGGTGGGCCCTACCTCCCACCATGAGGACTCCTCTCCTAGGGTTGGGGGAGGGCCACACACACACACACACACACACACACACACACACACACACACAACACACACATTTAAATAGGACAGCTTGTTTGTACACTTAGTAGATGAGAGCTTTCTATCTCATTCCATATACTTGTTAGGATTCCCTATCATGTATTGTTATTATGAGAATCCTTCACAAGGATTGGCTTCCCAACATGTAGAACCTACCCTTTCCACATTGTCCGACTGTAGGAATTACATACACATTCTTATCCAGAAAAAAGAGTTTATTTTTATCCTCCTGTGGCTATAGGTCACAAACATTGGCAATCAGGCTCAAGCATCCGCTCATACTCGGTATCATAAGCTCAATGATGGTTTGCTTTAATACCTCATTATACGGATCAAAAGACTCTTAATCTTATGTTGTATAGTTTATATGAGAAGCAACTAGAGTTAATAACGATGTATCCTACCTTCGTTCTTAATATGGGATCACATGCACTGCCTGGTGTACACAACCCGTTTTTTGACAATAAATTGGCCCTAGTAATTTACGCAGTTTCATTCTTTGTAATAGGGCTTGCATTCATCCACACACATTTCCACACAATTGTGTAGGCTAGCCATGCTTCAACCTATGATCATATCTTGTGAACACTCTTTCTCGAAATGCTCCTTACTTGCCGCAAGGTTTGTTCCATGCTTGCAAAACCCTAGAACCCATAAAGGGAATACACTTCAAAGTCTAAATCTTTTTTGGCTTAATTGGATTCATGTGATAAACTAGCTGTAGCAAAGCTTTTTCTCTGCCAAGTGTGTTATCATGCCCACCATGAGAATCTCTAACACTTATTTGACAAGTCTAATTCTAGCTTGAAACCCCTCTGGCATACTTTGTTTGCACACCTAGTAGAATTAAATGTACACTTGCCTGCCTTGGCCTCCTTACATTGAAAATTTCTACTATCTATTCTTTAAAGCTACGCGTATGCTTGCTCCTAGCGTGTGCATGCTGGCACACTCGTGCACACAATTGACATGGTGATCACCCATGTACTCTTTCTCAAATAAGGTAATATCTTGCTTACCACGGATTCAGAGTGTTGAGACGTGCCCACATGTGTGCGTGCACACACACACACACACACAATACCAACCCACAAGTGTATGCAAGGGTGTACACACACACACACACACACGCACACACACACAAATTTTTGATTATATATACATATTGTGAGCATGGGTTCCAACCGAATATTGGACATTATACTCAGGAGGAAATAATACATGTGTCTATCCACACCCTCTCCTCCCCAGCTCTTGATGTGGGTGTGTGTACACACACACGCATGGAAATCTGATGGTACCTCTACAAGGACGACAATTGTGAATAGAAGATGCGGAATCCATTCTTCTACACTTTCCGCTTCAGCTCATCTGCATCAAATCATTCAAAAAGGGAGAATTTTTACATGACAGGTAGGTGCTTCTACACCTAGTCACTAGTGGCCTTTGCATTTTGTTGCTTTGGTGAAAAAGCTAGTTAGTTTCAAATGCTAGGTTAACAATATGGTTTCTTTGTTTCTTAGAACAAGTGTTGGTTATATAATCATACAAAGGTACTGTTTGGTAAAATTGGATATTTGAAATCTCTGAAGATGACTTAAACTTCAAAAGTTTTATTTTTTCAATCTCATAGACTAGTGATAAATGACTTTCCAACTGTGCGCTTCCGTTGCACGTGTCAATGCAAGGAACTTGCCAATACACTATGTGCGAGCCACAAATGACTCCCATCACGCAACTAGACTAAACTAGTAAGCTCAAAGATGAAAATGGTGTGTCACTCACCGCTCTACGCTTGCTGTCGTGGAGGATTCCTTGCAGGGAAGAAGAGGGAGATGCCGCTACGCCGCGCTCAACTGCCTCACCACCGTCTTGCCACCGTTGCAATGCTTGATCACACTCTCTCTCTCTCTCTCACGCATACACACACACACAAGGAGATGAAGAAGAAGATGGAGATGGAGCAAGAGCACTCTTCAATAGCACAAATGAAAGAATGAGTGAATTTTAGGTTTAGTTGACTTTTATATGAGCTCGCCCCATTCATACTCGGGCGCCCATGCTTAGCCAACCAATCCCTTGAATGTTCCAGTTAGAGTGTGCCTCTCATCGATGATCACACTAACCCTTTTCCTATTGGACCGACAATTCTGGTACTAGGCTGACTCTACCAAATAAATAATACGGCGTCCGTCTTAGGTGATAGGAATGTGCGTGAGGGTTAACATGCCCCCGTTCTTGATGTAGAATCCATCCTTGGAAGCTATTGAGTTGAGGCTCGTTTGTCGAGGTGGAAGAGCATTTGAGATGAATGTCCTTAGCCTTCTTCAGTCACTGCAAAATCAAACAACATTGGCACAGTAATTACATTCTCATATACAATCAAAAAGCATATGCAGTTGTAGGCAGACAATTTGATTGGTAGCAGAATTTTAAACCATTTGTCAACAATAAACATTAAATTGCAATATAATCAAACGCATAGATAGTTGTAAAGATAAAAAATTAAACAAGTCTGAGGTCGTTAATTTAACGGTCGAAAGGCACTAAAGATCGATTATTAATACCATGGGTGAGTTTCTCAATTTTCTCTGGTCAATTAAGTTGTTTAATTGCAAGAGCTAAGTATTTCATGTCCGAGGGCTGACTAGAGACTATACCTAGAAGACCTCGTAGTTAAGCTACAATAAAATGAATTCTCATGAAATCATCACTTGACTTTATTACTTTTCTTTGCCCCCCCCAAAGTCTTTTCATCGTGATTCAATTTTGATGTGCGTGCTTATTTTGAATGCCTTGGGTTTTTTCCTCTTCAAGGAAAAGCGCCCACAATGGGAACCTCTAGGGCTCTAGAACCATAGGCAATACATGTGAGTGGAGTACCAAATCAAGCTGAGGTTTCTCTTCCAGCTTAAGATTTTACATTGTGGCACTTTGATTTTTTTGTTTGTGCGTTTTCAACATTTTAATTTTGTAACTTTGGGGGGTCATATAACATTGTTACCCTCCCCATGCTCATCACACTAGTAAACTCCCTTTATAATACTTAAGCTAAAGGTCAATAGGGACTAAGTCCACTAGAAAGCCCTAGTACATTGCAGACAATACTGCCTAAATCGGATTAAGAACCTAAGTAACCATAGATTATTAGGAAGGCATTCCCCATGGTATTAAGAGAAAATCTCTAACACCTAGCTTGGTCAAACTAGCTTAGTGATACTGCTTGATTTTTAAACCTAAACAAGTGATTATGACAAAAATTACATTGAATTTAATATTTGATACTAAGCAAATGCGTTGAATATTATGCTACCAATCACAATTAAAGCAGACAAACATGGATGCAAAAAGATAAGGGGCAATGCTAATAGACAAGAAACACCTGTTTGTGTTGATGGTCGTGCTTGATTTGAAGTGTGAATGAGAGAAAGATTCCATGAAGGTCCAAATTCCTAACAACAGCAACACGTTCGTGTACACACTAGGAAACACAAAGAATACCTCTAGGAGGCACATCAGTGGGAAAAGGTACCAACACTTATTGAACACAATTAAAAAACATAAAGAACCCTAACCTAATTATTTGCACTCCCCCTAGAGAGTCAAGGGAATAGGATATTGTAGAGATTGGTGGGAAACCCTAAGGCTAAACCCCTATCCTTGTCGTCGAGAAAAACAAAGTCATCATCCGTGAGACCATATGTTCCATCCGTATAATCATGTAAATCTTCTTCATCATCAGAGGCAATGGGAGATACACTCTCTACTAAGTATGGATCAGTCGTTGTCAAGAGACGTACCAGCCATTCTAACTCCTCAAAATTCCTCTCACATGCTAGCGTACCTACCAAATTCCATTCATAGACAAGCACCGGAAAGACCATGTGAAACATTTGTGAAAAGTAACGAGGGTACCTCTCACCCAAGGCAGGAGTGGATGATTCTAGTGTACCAACCATATCTGTACACGCAAATAGATGATGGTTAGAGTGCAAATATTACAAGGGTCGTGTTCTTGTGCATGATGTGTTTTTATGATTTTGTGTTATGACTTTTGCTCTTTTACCTTTTTATCTTGTTTTTGTGAGTATAAGGCTTTATATATACATTCCCTAAGATTGGAGATTGAGAGGTCAGGGAGGAAGGTTGAGAGGGAAGCAAGTGAATGATGGATGTCAGCAAACACTCCCCCCTTCCTTGGGTAGATCATACCTTTTGGAATGATGTCGTCACCTTTTGAAACCAATTGTTCCAAGTTGTTATGGGTGAAGGCTTTAACCAATAGTTTTTGACCACCCTATGCATTACATCTAGTTGCAAGGGTGGTAAGGTACTCTCCCATGATTTTATTTGCAACATTGCTGTAGGTGGTGAACTTACAATGGGAGGTGCAAACTCTTTCTTGCTGGTATGGATATGTACAATGGTAGGGGGAGGTTGTGTTGAAGCTTCTATTTTTGTATAGGAACTACACAAAGAGCAGGAAGCCTCATTTGATTTCCTTGTTCCTGAGATAGGTGGAACAAATCGTTCTTTCTTCGGTAGGCAAACTAGCTCTAGAGAAGGTGTGTAGCATTTTGTGATTTTTTTCTTTTTGTGATCTTCAATTTGTTTTGGAGCCACAGGATTGAGCTCACATGGGCCCGGTGACAAGTAAGAGCACAATTTATGTTTTGGCACCCAGATTTGATCATTTACTTTATAGTAGCCTTGGGCTTCCAATAGTTTTTTAGAAATCCAACGCAACATTTCTTTACATTTCTTGGGGCAAATGGGACGTCTCTTACTAGGCTCCTGTCTTTTAGTACTGGCTATGGTCGCTAAAGAAGCTTTAGGGACCCACTTGTATGTTTTCTTTGTTATATTGGGATGGGTCTTGTGTGTCTCAAGCTTTATTTCAACTACAACAGTTGAAGCTCTAGAGAGTTGGGCTATGGGGACATATGGTTCAACCTCTTGGACATACAATGTTTTGGGTTTTATTTCCTTAAGAGAAAATATCTCAGGGACTACGACTTGAGTGGCAGGGCTAAGAGGTGCTTTCTGTGTTGTGACACCCTGTCCCCCAATCAATAGTACATTTGGGGACTATCATCCACGTGCATCCTAGGTTTATATTACCCTCCATAGTTCCAACACGCATGACCAAATAGTCTTGAGCTACAACCCCATTGTCATAACTGATAGAAGTGTGCCAGATTCCAAAAATCGTAGTTTTTTTCTTGTTGACACCCTTGACTTGGATAATACTCTCAGATAGAGGTGGCTTCCCTAACTGGCACCACACCCTATATGATAGCAGATTAAATTTAGCACATGTGTCCTCGTCAATTTCAACGTGGAATGTATGTGTAACTCCAAGGTTAGCCTCTCGTTTTTGTCTTATGCGTTGTTGTCGCTCCTTAGCCTCAGCTTGAGCTTGTAATTTTTTCAATTCTGTTTGTGCCTTGGCTGCCTTTTTTGTATGGATGGCACGTAGCTCCTCTTGGCTTAAAGGATCATAGTATTTTTTAAATTTGCTCCCATTGAGGAATCCAATGGTTTCAACTTCATCAAGAGTCTCCACACGAATGGTTCTTTGTGGGGTGATCTTACATACTCTATATGGTCCTTTTCCCGCATATTTCAACCTTTTCTTTTTGTTAACGTACTCCATACATAAGGAATTTTTCACCAAAATTGATATCTTTGTTCTTTAGATGACGGTCAAACCATTTCTTCCTCCTATCTTTCTCCACAAGTGCATTTTGCATAGCTAATTGCCTCTCTTCATCTAGCCTTTCGAGGATATATAATTGCTCAACTAAGGGGTTACCATCCCAACCTTCTTGAGAAGCTACTCAAAGACTAGGAACAACAAACTCCCATGGCATAACCGCTTCTTGGACATACACCATCTTAAACGGTGTGCAGTTAATGGAAACTTTGTATGCAGTACGATTAGCCCATAGAGCTGATGTAAGCTTTAATCCCAATCTGTGCGATGAGCTTCTATCGTTTTGGTTAAGATAGAGATTAAGGTCTTGTTGGTGCTCTCAGATTGGCCATTTGTTTGTGGATAATAAGATGTGGACTTATGGTGAGCTATCATAAAGCTGGTAGTGAGTTCTTTTATTACTCTATTTATAAAATGAGTACCATTGTCACTCACAATCTCAAAGGGGCAACCAAATGTTGTAATAATGTTCTCAAAGAGAAACTTGGCAGTTGACCTCGCATCGGCCTTACGTGTCGCCCTGGCTTCCGCCCACTTTGTCACATAATCAGTGGCAACGATAATATATCGAGATTGAGTGCTACGAGCTGCCGGACTAATTGGGCCTACAAAGTCCAAACCCCATTTTTCAAATGGTTGAGTCACTTTAACAGGATGTAAGGGCATCTTATCCTTTCGTTGTGTGATCTTGTAACGTTGGCATTCATCACATCCTTTTGCAAAAAGTGATGCATCCTTGAATAAGGTAGGCCACCAATAGCTTGATTGCAACACCTTTCTAGCTGTTAGTTTCCCTAAGAAATGTCCTCCGGCTATACCCATGTGGGCTTCTTGCAGTATGTATAAATACTCATCCTCACGTGCACAACGTCTAAGAATATCATCCTTCCCTAGCCTGTAGAGAGTTCCTGCAATGAGAGAGTAAGGTTCACATTCTTTTAACAATTTTTATGCTATGTCCTTACGAAGCTCTTTGGGTGGAAAACCATTAACTAGAAAGTTCACAATCTTCTCACTCCATTCAGGTATAATTTTGACTAGGAATAGAGAAGTATCCGGCAACTCATCATGGATTCCAATAGAGGCTTCACCATTGGGTATGTGAGACAAATGATCCGCCATGAAATGTCTTTTACCAAGTCTCACCACAACGGTAAAATCAAACTCAAGGAGAATTAACAACCATCGTGTAATTCTTCCTGTGGAACAAGGTTTATTTACTAGATACAACAAGGCTTGATGATCAACATAGAAAACAAACTTGTTGGCCAGAAGGTAGTAGCGAAATTTCTTCACTTCATAAATCATACCTAAAACTTCTCGCTCTGTAGTGGTTTGTTTCTCTCGGCATCATTCAATTGACGGCTTGCAAAGCTAATGGGGTATTCCAATTTATGTTCTCTTGGTTGAGCTAGAACACTCCCAATAGAAAAGTTCGATGCAACAATATGCACATGGAAAATTACATTCCAATCGGGCACTCGTAGAATAGGAGCACTAGTCAATGTCTTTTTCAATGACTCATAAGCATGGTCAGACTCCACGGTCCATTGGAACTCAATAACAAGCTTGTACAAAGGACGAGCTATCTCGGCAAAGTTTAAAATAAACCGTTGGTAATAACCAACATGGCCCATGAACCTTTGAACTCCTTTATAGTTTGTAAGTGGTGACAATTCAGCAATGGCTTTAATTTTGCTCTCATCTAGGGAAATCCCATTTTTGGACACTATATGCTCTAAAATGACTCCATGTTTAACCCAAAATTGGCATTTGAAAGGGTTTAAGGAGATGCGATACAATGTGCACTTCTCAAACACTTTTTGTAAGCATGATAGATGTTCTTTCCAAAAAGAATAAACACAAAGGTCATCTACGAAATCTTCGTAAAACTCCCTCAAATATTCTCTAAAAGCAGTGTTTATTAATCTTTGAAAAGTAGCAGGGGCATTGGTTAAGCCAAAAGCCATAACACGAAATGCGAACACTCCAAATTCGATTATAAAGGCTGTTTTAGCTTGGTCCTCCAACGCAATTGCGATTTGATTGTAGCCAGAGTACCCATCTAAAAAGCTATAAGCTTCCTTCCCTGCAACTCTTTCAAGCACATGTTTTGAATATGGCAAGGGGTAATGTTCCCTCCTAGTGGTGGCATTGACCTTCTTGAGATCCACGCACACTCTAAGTTTCCCATTCTTTTTTGGCACAATCACTATTGGAGACACCCATTATGAGTGCTCAATAGGGTATATGAATCCACATTTCACAAGCTTTTCAATCTCTTCTTGAACAATTTTTGCATATTTAGGATTCATCGGGTAGGATCGTTGCTGAACTGGTTTAGCCATGCTATTCATGGGGATTGTGTGTTGCACCATGGAAGGTGGAACACCTTTCATATCATGATATGTCTAGGAAAATATATCCCTGAATTCCTTAAGAAGGTCTTTAAGTACACACTCCTCAGTCTCTGTCAGATCTTGGGCAATGAAAATAGGTTTGGACTCTTCTCCTGGGTCTGCTAACTCTATTTCCTTAACTATCGCTGGACCATCATAGACTCCATTGCTTGCATCGATAGGTTTTCTTTGTGCCTTTGTATACACAAAATTACGTTCCTCTGTGCTGTAGGATTTGAAATGTTCAGGTGCAGGGAGTAAGTCTATGGGGTCTTGTTGTTCTGTGGACTGTGATTTCACTTCTAATTCCTTTTGTTGTTGAGCTAACTCTCAATTTTGTCGTCTCGTTACGGTACGGCTCAACTTTGGCTTCTCTATAGCTTCTAGTTGTGAGATGTCAATGGGTTGTGGACTACACCACATAACGCTTTGAAGGTATTCACCCCAGTTATCTACCAACTTCCGATGAGCATCACATGCCCCTATGTAATTAAGCCATTCTGCATTATATTTCTTTTCATTTATTCTAGCACGCACATTTGCTCGATATCGTTGCCTCTTATATCTCTTACTCTTCTTGTCTAATTTTCGATTACAACCGATCTCTAGTGAAGAGTCACTAGATAAATTGCTTCTTGTGTCTAGTTCTGCTCCCTTGGATAGATTGTCATCTGGGGTACCACTGGGCCCTGAATGGTTTGTCCCCACATTTGCACTAAGATTTAACTCAGATTCTTTGTCCTAGAGTCAATTTCAATTGATGATTCTGACCCCAACTTGTGTGGGTTATAGTCTTGTGAGGCACTACTGGTTCCAATGCCAGTCAAACCTTCATCTTGTAAGTCATCAGAAGCTATATGCATTGCTTCTAGCATATTTAAGGGTATGAGTGGTGGCATTTCATCCCCTTCAGATGTTACCCAGATCGTCCCCCTATTTCCCAAAGTGTCTACGGTTGCTGCTAGGTGGACCCAATCCACATTGTCCGACTTAGTCATCCCAGGTAGTACATCCATATAAGAAGAATCTTCCCCAACATCAGTGTCCGCTTTACACGTGTAACAATACTACAATGGGGCCGAATGAACCATGGTGTCAGATCTATGATTAATTATAAACCTATTTCCTAGAGGATGTGCTCGACCAGTTACAAGATCCACTCGAATGACAAAATCTTAGAACTGCAAGTAGACATGGTTTTTAGACCAGTCATGCACCATTCTTGCTTCCCTCATGAAAGGATGTCCTAAGATCATCTCCGATTCCATAGTGTGTTTGGAGAAATCCATAACAATGAAGGTAATCCTTATTTTATGTCCAAAGACCTTGATCTTGAGATCTTCTAGCATCCCAATAGGTTTAACAATAGACCCATTGGCCATCTTTACTACTATATGGTTGTGGTCGCAAGGTGAGGTCTTCCCATAGTTTCTTAGCAATTTTTAGTCACAATGCTAACCCCAACGCCACCATCAAGGATTCCCTTCACAGTTAATCCCTTAGTAGTGATTGGTATGGTTGCATTGGATTCATCACCCTCAAAGTATTGTCCCAGCTTATTAACATGTATTTCTATGACAAGG
Source organism: Adiantum capillus-veneris (assembly GCF_014529385.1). Classification (NCBI taxonomy): domain Eukaryota; kingdom Viridiplantae; phylum Streptophyta; class Polypodiopsida; order Polypodiales; family Pteridaceae; genus Adiantum; species Adiantum capillus-veneris. The sequence goes on from NC_140942.1 coordinate 44,271,333, forward strand.
TTCTCATCTAGGTTGGGTTGTGGATCTAAGTGTTCCTCTGTGGGACGCATGTCTAACCTCACCATCCTATCTTATTGCAATATTAGCGAGAACCACGACTAATTTGTCAAACCATGGGACGAAGCTGACTCGACTAGTGCATAGAGGCTACAAGAGATTGTCAATCTCTTGGAAAACAACTAACAACTCGCATCTAACTCAAGCTACACTCAAGTGACTGAAATCGCCAAAAGCCAATCACTCATCAGCAAACAAATCACATCCGTTACAGCATCAAATGACATCCAAACGTAACGAAAATTCTAGGACAAGTTTATAAGACCTAAGCACACATGCCTATGGCCTCAAACCCCACTTTAGGTCAAGTTCCAAAATCATGATTATTAACAACAGTGGAGTTTTGACCTAGTCGTTTTCGACCCAGAATGCATCTAAATGCTTAGCAATGATGCTCCAATACCCCGCCTATGCTTAGTTTTTGTTTTAAAAGTGTAAATTTCTAGTTATGATGAAATTAGGCTGCGGGTCGGTGACGCCAAAAGCTACGAAATACTGTGAATGGCTTACATCAATACATAAAGCTCTTACCTACGATTGCAATGCAACAAACGCATTCGTAATGTGACAACTGGAGTGGGAGTAGGAAGCACGAGAAGGAGAGAAGTGAGTGCCGTTAGTTCACGCTGTGTATTTCTTATCCAAAAACTTATAAAAAAACTTACAAAAATTGGCTTTTATACCTTAGCCAAGGTTTTTGGGTGGTCAAAAGTAATAATCTGTGGTTCTACCAAAGCTGGGAATTGAATGGCTGATACAATCTAGAAGCTTGTAGTGCCGGCTCATTAATTACAAGGTTTATCAAGAAAACAAGAGTTACAATATTCCCGATTTATCAAAATAATAATTGTTTTTACAAGGAGAACTTCGAAAAATGGTGTCCGTGTTAGCTTGCTGCTAACATTGCCCCCCTCCTCGCCTGTGTCGTCCCTTGACTCAGCTTTATGGACTGAAGTAATCTTCCGATTGACGGCGGGCGAGGCGGTCCTTCAGTGCTTCTAGTGCCTTTTCATATCTGATTTTGCGTTCTTTGTCTGGCACTTGCAAAAACTGCATGGTGACTTTGTTTTTTAGTTCCACTACCGAGTAGCCTACAAATCTGGCTGTGAGGTTGCTTATCACCAGCGCAAATATCTTCGTTCTCTAGGTGAAAAAGCTAGTGTAGAAGGCCTCCTCAAAAGCTAGCATATTGTGCGAGGGCAGAAACATGCATCGGGCATAAAAGCCATAAAGAACTTCCTCTGAGGGCTGCCCACTTAGATCATAGCGAAGGCCTTTATTTCCTTCCAAAAATGAGAGCCATGGGGCTCTGCTCAGGATCATTGAAGACTTGTATGCAACTGAGTAGCGTTAGGGTTTTCACCATGTATTCTTCTGTTTCTTGGCCTCTCTCTAGAGCTGACATCCTGGGAAAATTCAGCCATGTTGGCCTCTTTTTTTGCAGTGCTTCGTGTGCTTGTCACGTCCTTACTCGCTGTACATGACAAAATATTGGATCTTTTTGTATGGCCGCAAGTGCTCTCGTGAATAGAGTCAAGTATCTTGGATTCTTGTTCAGCTAGCTTAGCCTCCACTTTGGGTGGTCTTGATCTATGCCATCTTCTTGCATATCCTTGTATAATCTTTCCTTTACTTGTAAGAGTTCAACCTTGATGAGAGGGTATGGCAGGGATTGTTGGTGCGATTGAGCATTGATTTGATTGGGAGTGAGCTATGTGACGTTGACAGAGTGTAAGATCCTCAACTCCCAATCCATAGCTGCCTTCCACTGCTCATCTACCTCCAAGGTGATCTTCTCCTTCAGTGCATCTTCTTCAGCCTTTGACAACTAGACCATCGGCACTGTGTCTTCTTCTGTGATTTGGATTTGAAAATCTTCTTTCCCACTCGGCTCTGCTGTAGACTGCGTCTCAAAGTCAACAAATGAGACTGAGCAGATTTCCACTTGGGGCGGCTCTGAAATGTCTGCCTCTTCCTGTGTATCTGGCTTTCCATCTTTGAGGAGTTGGTTCACTCTTTTCAATTCTGCAATCTCTTTAAGGAGCTCCTCCTCTCTTTGGACCCGCATGAGTGCCAGGTCTCTGCGTTGTGACTGCTCCAGCTTCAACTCCAGCTCTAATTCTTTGTTTTTCTTTTCAAGTGCTTTATACACCTCATTCGTTCCCTTGAGGCCACGGCTGGATTTTCTCTTAATTGCTGCAAGAAAGTGGCCTAATCATTAATTCTTTGTTCCGAATACTACAGAGATGCGTTTGCTACATCTAATTGTACTTGAATCTTCTGAGCGGACAGAGAGGTGGTAAGAAGTTCATTTGTCACCTCTGTCAACTGCTCATCTTTCACTTTGCAGGCATCAGATAACGTAGTCAGGAGGTCAACCAACTCCTCCATTTCCTTTTCTTCATGTTGCTCGGTGTGGTCAGTTTGTTGTGTAGCTTCTGTTTGGTGGGCCTCGGCCTTGGCCTCTTTTTCCTTATCGGTCTCGGCCTCTTCATGGTCTCTTGGCCTGGCGATGATGATGGTGGAGTGGGCATGGGATGGTCCTGTTGTTCCGGCGGCGGTGAGGTGGGTCGGGGAGATGCTTGGACTTGCTCTTGAGTTGCCCCTTCTTCAGCTTTCTTGGCCGGTTCTTCAGCCTCTTTCAGCTTCAAGGCCTCTGCCTCTTGGTACATTCTTTCTAAATGATCCTTGGGATCCTCGGCCTCTTTCCTTGAATGATGTTTCGTTCGAAGTCCTTTCAAGCCGGTGGGTACCCACTTTTCTGGATCTTTTCCCTACGCTTGCCTAGTGCGCTGATACTCCTGTTTTTCTCTTTCAAATCTCGCTTGCTTTTGAGATGGCTCCTCTTGGTGGGCAGCCACTGCTTTCCTCTTCATCTCTTCCCTCCTAACTCTTTTTTCTTCGTTGTCAGAGCTTTCACTGCTATGCTGCTCTGATGAACTGTCATCGGATTCATCACTTGATTTAAATGATCGCTTACCAGATCTTGTAGATCTCGGAGAGGGTTGAGCTACGAAGATCCATGTGTTTTGATCCGGGGCAGGCGGTAGGTTGTCAACCATTCCGATGGCATGATAGTCTATTCTGTTCAATACTTCATGTGCACCCAAGTATGTTATCTTTCCCTCCTTCTTGGTGGCCTTCAATGTTGTCAACACATAGTACACGTGGTTCACAAGTTAACTGGTGGTTGACTTCAGAACTTGTGTAAAAGTGGTGGCCACCGCGTGATTTGGTGTCGTATACCTTGGTGGCCTTTTCGCCAGGAAATGGAAATGTTGGTGGTACAGATGGGCTAGCTCTTCCACTTGCTTGTGGATGAGATCGAAAAATGTAGCCGTAGTTGTTTCCTTTGTAAACGTGCCCACTGTTTTCCTATCTCATGCCCGCATGGTTATCCCTTCAGTGGACAATCTGAGTGCCTCTGCCACTATTTCCTTTATAATTACAACCTCTACCTTATTTCCTTGGTTGTCTGAGATTTGGGCAGTTTCGTCTTCCTTGATGGTGGACAGAAGCTCGTAAGCTTTCTGAAAGTCTACTCCGCAGGGCTCTTGTTCATAGAAGTGTCGAAGTCCCAGCCTACGGTTAGCCTCTTTGGTTTCTGGCTTTGCTGCGACATCATAAACCTCTTTAGGCAAGAGTTGCAACTCCACCAAATGCCCTTCTTCACTCTTAAACCTGCCATTGAAGACTGTGGTGTGGTGCTCTTCTAACTGCTCTTTAGAAAGGTAAGATGCCTTTGCTGCCTTTATTGACTCGGGGTCCAGTTGATACGGGGGCAGTTCTTGCAGTTTCTCCTTTTGGTTAACTTCTTCTTGGCCTTGGCTTGCATTGCTCCTGTTCAGTGAATAGAGTGCAAAGTTAGCAGAGTTGTGAGATTTTTCTCCAGAATGTCCTTTTAGATTGAAATATTGATAATCTGGTCCAAATTGCTTCAAATCAAATTTTGAACAAGCAAAGATGCATAAAATCATGAAAGGAACAAAACTGTATGGTCAAAACAAAAATTTACAGCCAAAGTAAATAATCGCGATTATTTACACCTGGGAAAAATTTCAACTTTTTTGCAAACTTGTCTTTATACGCTTGAAGTATATGCCAAGTGACATGCTCTGAGGGAAATATGGGCTCATTTGGATGTACAGGATGAAAATGGTACTAGATTTTGGCTTTAGGTTTCTGAAACAGTAGATATAAAGAAAAATTGAGACTTTGAAATCCAAATTGACTTAGAATTGGCTAGTGGGCTTATCACAACATGTACTTTGGATGTATGATGACAAATTTTCCAAATTGCCCCATTTTGGCCAAAAAGTAAATAATCGTGATTATTAACTTTTCTTCCAAAATTGACATTTTTTGGCATAGACTGGTTCTAGGCATGGTATAGACCTTGGGTATGAAGTATGAGGTGATTTGGATCAAGAAAAGTTATCCATAACCCAAATTTTGGTTTTCAAAGACTTCTTTGCATTTTTTGGCATTTTTGCAAGTAATGGGTGGTCATTTTGGCTCATACTTGATTTTTGGCATGTAATAGGTGTGTACACATGATAGGTGAGGTGAATTGACAATTTCCATGCAAAAATGTTGCAAAAGTAAATAATCGCGATTATTTGCAATCGTGACAAAAACTTTGCATTTCACATAAATTTTGACATAAACATGTTTCATACACCTAATACAAGTCCTAAATTGAATTTGGTCAAGTTTGGTCATGCCGGTATCACTTTGTGCTCTGTTGACAGTGAAATCACCGTTTTTTGTGACTACTCTGTCTGTTGGGTTGGTCGGTCAACTTTGAGGCTTTGGACTTGCCCGTAACATCATCATGAAGCTACCTGTCCAATTGTGGCTCATTTGGAGTCAGTTTGGCCTCATATGTCGAATTTGACGCTTTATAACCTTTGAGCCATTTTTCGCTTTTCGAGGGCTTTACTTGATGGATTTCTCCAACTCAATCATATACATTGTATATGAACCCCATTAGCAAGCCATCTGTGGAGTCAGGTTGGAATTCTGGCCTTTCCCAAAAAACCCTAATTCTCTACTCAGGACCCCCTTGACCCCAGCCGAATGATCATCTGATGGTATGGAATGGTTCTATTATGTTAGGGCATGCTATGGTTCAAATCCCATCCGATTGAGTCAAGCTGGCAGGCCGCTATGGTCACTGTTAGGTCGTAGGTCTTCGTGCACTGCTCGGCTTCTAGGGTTTTTTCTAGGGCTTTAGACTAGCTACCGGCCGTACAAAATGGATCACTCATTCGTAAGGAACTTACCCCTCATGTTTCGTGTGAGACGGCACTGAAAAAGGTCAACTGTGGGCTTTGGAAATGACGCGCGAAAGAAGCCGAAATGCTCTCTTTGCAAAGCTCCAAGTGGAAATGAGGTGGTTTTAGCATAGGCTGGATATCTATACCTGGACTTCCCGAATCAATTTCCCCCAGATTCCCATGTTAGTCCTATTAGGCCATGAAATCTATGTTAGGCTCAAAAATGTCCAAAATCGGATTCCTGTAGCTCATTCTGCAAGAATTTTGCAAAAGTAGACTTGGCCGCCTAATTTAAGCTTCCCACTTCCATCTTCTGATTTCGTTGAAAATTTTTGTGCTTGTCCACCTTGTCTTTATGATCACCAGCGTATCTTCTATTTTTTCATCTGAGCTTTCCTGCTAATTATTAATTTTTGACCTTTTTATTAGAAAAATCAAAGAAAATAGAAAAATGCTCTAAAAAAGCAAAGTGAAAATCCAGTAATTAAGAAAATCCCTTGAAAAACATAGCTTTATTGTTTTTTTGTCGGATTTTTCCCCTTCCTGTCAGCAAAAATGATGAAAAATACCCAAAAAGGACTATTTTTGATGACTTTCTGATAATATATACACTATTCACACTCATCAGGAAGATATTAGCAGTGATTTTTTCCCATTTGATTAATTATAAGGGCATTATTAGGTAATTTTGCAAAAAATCACACGTTAACATGAAACGTTTTCCTCCCTCTTCAAACATTTCCCTTAATTACTTAGTATTTAGTAGTACCCTTCCACCCCTCCTAAATGGCGTTCTCTAGGATGACTGTGTGCATGGGTTGAACAATTGTGTCTATGCATAACCGTGATTGGCTCTACCATGATATGAAGATCAATGCAATTCAACTCAATATGATATGCAAGAGTTGGGTCTTGAGTCAATAACTCAAGGGTTTCCGATGTTGAGGTTTGCTGCTGGTATCTTCCAAAGAGAAAATCTTGTAGCCTTTGTGCTCTCTGCTTGATAGTACCACCAGGGTGTTTAAGCACGCTGATTGCTTGAGATGTTGATAGCACTTTAGACGGTTGTCGAGTTTTTTCTCGCGATTGGTAGCTCGGTTTGCTTGGTGCATGGTGTTTGAGAGTCTATTGAGACTTAACTTGCCACTGTTTGGTTGATTTCATGGTATGTGGAGAAGATAAGCGCTCCTTTTTCATCCAATCCTTTTTCATGTTAGGTTCACTGATCATAGATGTTCGATTCTGTGCTCGAATCCTTGGAACCGTCTTCTGCTTCTTTGGTGAAGTTTTAGGCACCCATATCTGATTTGGTTTTTCCACAAGTTGTGCTTTTGGTACCCAAATTTGCCTGACTCCTTGCATGCTACTTGTAGCATTTGTTTGTCGAGGGGATGGAGAAGATTTGCTTCGTGGATTGGTCCTCTGATTGCACCTTTTCCATTCCCCTTTGCTTGGTGCAATGGGAACAATGAGTTGCCCTCCTTTAAGTGATAGCTTTAGCTGATTTGTATCCCAATCTGGTACTACTTTGTATGTTCGGATCCAAGGAATACCAAGAATCATTGTCTCATTCATGTGTTCATCTGGCAAGCATACAAACTGATACGGACATGAACATCCATGTACTACCACGTGCAAGTTGACCACTCCCAATGTTGGAGTCGGATTCTTGTTGCATCCTTTGATTGTTGTTATTCCTGCAGTCAATGCTTGACTTGTTGCTTTCTTGTATGTGGAATAACTGACTGCATTCACTCTAGCTCCTATGTCTACCAAAGCATTAGTGCTATGATTGTTAAGCTGTACTTTGATGCGCAGATCCATTCCATCTAACCAGTCGTCATTTGTTGAAACTATGTCTTTAGGTAATTCCCATTGTTGATCATCTAGTTCCAAGGTGTTGATGAGAATCGGTATCTGTTGATTCTTGAGAGCAGCTTTACGCTTGAGTACCCGAGGTCTAGCCTCCTCTTGGGCTTCATCAATAACCTGATGTCGCTTGATCTTCCTTTGTTTGGCTGCATGCATTCTCTCTAGCAATTCATTGGTTAGTGGCAAATTGTATTTCTTTAAACGACATCCACTAATCAAATTAGCCATTGGTTCACCATCCAAGGTTGACAATTTTACTACTCCACTTGGAGATACATCTTCAATGATAAATGGTCCATTTCCCTTTTTCTTAAACTTGGGAATGTGTTGCTTAAAGGAATAGACTAGAACTAAGTCCCCTTTCTTGAAAATTTTGGTGATTAAGTGGGAATCAAAAACTGTTTTTGTTTCCTCTTTTGTGCATAGATATGAGCTACATCAGTTAGCCTTTGCTCATCTAGCTTTTCCAAATCTTCAAGTCTTTTTGACAATTCATGTCCAGTCCACTCAAGAGTTTGTGCTACCCTTAATGTCAGCAATAGAAATTCTATTGGCAATATGGCATCAAGACCATAAACAAGGTTGAAGGGTGTAGCATTTAAAGCTGTTTTTAATGAAACTCGATAATCCCATAGAGCAGCATGGAGATTCATTTTCCAGTCGGTCCTTCCTGAACTAACCACTTTGGTCAGTACCGAGCTAAGAATTTTATTTGTATGCTAAGCTTGTCCATTTTCTTGTGGGTGATAGGGAGCTGATTTGTTATGGATAACCATAAACTCATTAAGCAAATATTCTATTGCCTCAATGAGTTCCCCAATCACTGACAATCTCTATTGGCAGTCCATACCTTACAAATACATACTCATATAAGAATGCAACAGTGGTTCTGGCATCATTCTTTTGAGTCGCTTTAGCCTCGGCCCATTTGGTTAAATAGTCCGTAGCTACAATGATATATTGAGCTTGGGTTCTATAAGCAGGTGGCTGTATCAGTCCAACAAAATCTATACCCCATTTTGCGGAGGCTCTGGCCCTCATCATTGGTCTTAAGGGCATGCTATCTACACGTGTTGGAATTTTTGCTCGTTGACAAGCATCACACCTTTGAACATATTCTTTGGCATCTGCAAAAAGTGTTGGCCACCATATGCCTGCCCTCAAGATTGCTCTTGAGGTGGTCTCACTAGAAAAGTGACCTCAAGCTAATCCAGAATGTGCTTGTTCTATAATCGGAATACACTCGTTTTCATTTACACGAAGACGCAAATGTTGGTCTTTACCTCGCAGATATAATTGGTTCCCAATAAGAGCATAGTCTTTTGCTTTCGTTTTAATTGCTCTTTGACGGCGTTTACTCATATCCTCAGGAAATGTTTGACTTGATAAGTAAGTAACCAGATAGTTACTCCACTTAGGAACAGGTGACATTTGAAACAATGTTACATGAGGAATGGGGTTTTTTTTTTGACATTGAGGGCAATCTCTTACAAAAGATCGAACATCTCTCCTCATAGTCGGCCAAAATACTTCAAGTCTTAAGATTCGTTGCATACTTTGGTCTTCCGCAAAGTGAAGTCCTACTATGGTAACATGTGCTTGACTTAGGTACTGATCCCTTTCTTTAGGATTAATGCATAAAATCAATATCCCGTCTTGATTTCTTTTATATAGCCTCCCTGCTATAGTAATTGATACGTAGCCGATTGCTCGATTAAATCAACTGTGATAGGGAGTGCTGAATCCACTTGAGCTTCCATCATTAATGACACAATTTTTTCCACCCATCTAGGTATGATTTCCATGGACAACAAATAGGCATCTGGTAGATCATCATCTACCCCTTTAGGTGATTCCCCCGAAACAATCCTTGACAAATGATCTGCTCGTTGATGTGTAGTGCCTTTTTTTACAACCACAGTGAAATCAAATTCGAGAAGAATGATGAACCATCTCACTATTCTCCATGTGCTGCATGGTTTGTTGACCAAATATAACAAGGCTTGGTGGTCCACAAAGAATACAAACTTGTTGGCCAATAGGTAATGTCTATACTTTTTAACGGCATAGATCGTTCCTAGTCCTTCTCTTTCAGTGGTGGTGTAATTATTTTCTACCATATTCAATTGTCGGCTAGCATAAGAAATAGGAAAGTCAAATTTTCCATCTCCTGGTTGGGCTAGTATACAACCAATAGCAAAGTTTGAAGCATCTACATGTACGTGGAATACCTTATCCCAATCGGGTGCTTTCAGTATTGGAGCTGAGGTGAGAGCTTGCTTAAGCTTCATGAAGTATTCTTCACATGCCTCGGTCCATTCAAAGTGCGTAATCAAGCTGTACATGGGTTTTGCAATTATAGCATACATGTAGATGAACCATCGGTAATATCCACAATGTCCCATGAAGGCTTGTACCCCTTTGACTGTTGTTGGTCTAGGCAAAGTAGCAATGACATGAATCTTTTCAATATCAGTATCTATGCCATTTTTAGACACTATATGTCCAAGAATTTTCCCTTGTCTTCCCATGAATATGCACTTTTCTGGGTTTAAGCAAATCCTGTAAAGTCTACACTTCTCGAATACCTTTTTGAGGTGTTCAAAATGATCAGTTTGGATTGACAAATGTACGCATAAATCATCCATGTATACTTCCAAGAATTTTCAAAGATACTCTTTGAAAGCATGGCTCATCAATCTTTGAAATGTGGCTGGAGCATTAGTTAACCCAAACAGCATAACACGATAGGCAAATATACTCCATTCTGTTGCAAAAGCAGTTTTATGCTGATCTTTTGGGTCAACCAAAAGTTGATTGTATCCCAAAAAACCATCTAGGAAGCTGTAAGATTCTTTTCCTGCCACTCATTCTAAAATGTGCTCAGTTATTGGAAGAGGAAAGTTGTCTCTAATGGTAGCTGCATTCACTTTTTTGAGATTAACGCACACTCGTAATTTTCCATTCTTCTTAGGTACTACCGCAATTGGGGACACCCAATCAGTGTGTTCAATTTCGTAAATGAATTCAGATTCCTTTAGTTTTTCAATCTCTTCTTTGATCTTCCTGGCAAATGTTTCGTTATAAGTGCATGTACTTTGCATGTATGAAATAACTCAACAGAGAGACCAACATGACAAAAATTTGCAAGTTTCACCAATTTAGTGGGTATAGAGTTTCGGAGAGAGCTCTGAACATCCTTATAGAGCCTGCTCCTCAATGCCTCACTCATTGTTGTGTCGGGAACGGGCCAATCCATGGAGTTCCAGTTGGTTGGTAGTGAAACCTTAACCAACACTCCTCTCTGATTCCTTTGATTGAGTTGGTAGAAATGGTCATAGAAGAAAATACCCTCGTCTGCAAGGCTTTTGCTAGTTCTGCCCGCATATTGCAAGACCCCAATATGAGCATGGGTCACAGAGATGAGACCTATAATGCACTCCATTGGCTCGCATTCCTCATCTGAGGAAGGGTAAACATCTGTGTGTAAGAGAATAGAAATAAATAGAAACATCTATATAACCTAATTATATATCTGTAATAAGAGAAAAAAAGAACATATTCACATTTCAAATGTAAGATAACATTTATAGAGGAGTGCTAAATAATTAACTCTCAGTTGCACCGTGGATTATGCACCATGGAGACATCGTCGCCATTAGAAATCACATCAGAGTGAGCGAAAACATGTTGAACAAAGACTTCTTTCACAGTCTTCTTACCAACCTCGACTTTGTAATCCAGATTTCTTGCTTTCCATGCAAAGCGAAACATATTTGTTGCTTTCGAGCTTTTTCTCCTTCTTGGCTGCATAAGAACCCAAGAACCTTTGCTTATCCTCTGCTCTTGCCACCTATTATCTGTAGTGAGAGAGTTTGAGATTGAGATAGTGCTTATGCTACTACATGGTCTTCTTGGCACACTAATGGTGAGGCTAGTTGGGGACAGTATAGAGCAACCTCTAGAACTTCTTGGGCGGGTAGAAGACAAAGCCATATGTATAATGGAGGGAGAATGAGTTTTGAAAGCCTTTCATAAAGGTAGTGGATATCTTTTAATGAAGGGAGAGAGTTAGCTATCAATCAGTAGTCAGGTTTCAACAACTTGATGGCTACTGGCAGTGGGCCCTACTTTGTGAGACGAGAAGTTACCTTATGAAAATGGGACAAAACTCAATATTTTAAATTGTTTTATTTCATTTTTGTGTTATTTTCCATGCATTTCTACGTTACGTAAGGTTGCTGCTCATTGGTTGTGCCTTCTTTTCTCTCTCTCTCTCTCTCTCTCTCTCTCTCTCTCTCTCTCTCTCTCTCTTCAATAAGGCCCTCTAAATGACCTCCAAAATTTTCTAATGAAGCGAGTCATCTAAAGAGAAACATAGATGGAAGGGTCAATCATATTCTTAATGTTAATAGAAAGCCAACTCATCTCTTTGAAACTTGAAACTTTCTTGATACATTGGAAACTATGAGCCCTAATATTTTCTTACACAATGTAGCAGTCATTGGTCCTCATCTTTAACAACTTGCTAGCTTACCCAATTTGTACTTCTTGACTTGGTAGCACTTTTTTCAACCCTAGGTAGACCAAGGAAAAGACATCCTTCTTAATATATAGGCAATTATGATGTGCACTACTACCATGTCTTGCTCATAAGAAAGACGCAAGGATAGAAGCAAGTAAGAGAGTGGAGTAGAGACATTGAATCCAATTGTGTTCCTATCATTGAAACCAATTCTAGAATCCTCTCTGTTTTCAAAAAAAACTATTCACGTTGACTTCTCTTAGCCTTTATCTCTTCACACCATCCTAACTTATCTAATCTCTATCATCAAGTGATGGTAAAAAATGAGATAAGGAGTGATTGTTGGCTACATCTCCGCTAACCTTGCAAACCCTTTCATTTGAATAAGACCACCTTGTGGTTTGGTAAACCTCATAGATCAATGTGCAAACCAAGGAAACCAACTTGTTTGGATAAATTAAGAGATTTGACAATCTCCAAGTAGGACACCTTGGCCTTATATACTTATGCATTCCTGAAAAAATGATAACCACATATAGTGGGTGGTACAAGTCACACAATGCTTTAAAAAAAACCTAAATTTCTAGGTTTGAAATACTTTCATTCTTGCAAAGTAGTACGTTTTCTTGTGAAGTTTTAGCAGGCGAAGAAAGTTCTAGATGCACAAGGAAAATTTGAGTTAAGATTAATTAATATCTTTAAGCTTTCTTAGGTGCAATAGTGAAACATTACTTTTCACAACATTTTTATGTATAAAAGTTCATAGGGATTGTCCCAAAGAGTGGGTCTAACGATAAGGCTTTGGTCTCTCAACCTATGGGTTGTGGGTTCAAATCCCCCATTGGGTCACACTCTAGAGGGACACCTTGTGGTCACCTGGTGTTCGCGTTGCTAGGGCTCTTGCCTTTGGACACTTGAGTGCATCCTCCTCCTAGGGTGGGTCACCGGAGGAGGAGGGTCCTAGCTGATTGCTACAAGTTCTCTCCGTCGTTCCCAGCACATGGAGCATCAATTAGGTGGCCATGGTGATGCCAACGCATGGCTCTTGCCCGATGGTACACGGCCCTTGCCCGACCATGTAACATGGCTAATATTTGGAAGGGATAAGCACCTCCCCCTGTGGGCCCTGTGGTGTGTTGAAGAAAAAATAAATTCATAGGGATTCAAGGCTTCTTTGAGCTTTCTAAGAAACATGGCCATTAGACTTAACTTTAGGGAGAGGAGAAAAGTATTCAATAAAGTTTTAGGTACCCTTTGTTTTTAGCAGAATGGCTCAAAACATTATTGGCTCAAGTGCATTTCTATTATGCGGAACCCTTCAAGATTCCACCTTTTCTAAACCTGGCGCCCATTGAAGAATGGCCGCGTGATCCCACTCCTTCTTTTACTTTTGATTTGTTTTGCTTTGCAAATCTCAAGACCTTCCAAGATCTGCATGAAGAAGACAAACCCAGAATCGTAACTAAGAAACCTTCATTTCAACTTGAATCACCCAACATTAGTGTAAGAGCAAAAAGAGCCATGACTATATCACTTGAAGCAAGAGATGCCGACTTTATTTTCCATGTATTGAGTTCACACCACATGATGCTCTGGTAAGAAAGCAAGTGGTGGGTTGCTACTGGGTGGAAAGAATGCAAGAACCAAAGAAGCTTGCGAGGCATGGAGGGGCAAGTCCTGCAAGAGGTTGATGCAGGCTATCTCTGCCACCAACTACTCCCATACTCAAGAAAGATTCAAATGTGTTTGCTATGGGAAGGCCGTCATCACTGCAAGCATGGCAAGAGTAAAGCCTTTACGAGCATCACCATGTCATTCATGTGCCCTCGTGGACGACGACCAATGTGTGCAGCTAACCAAGGGAGGAAAGAAATGTAGGTGGCAAAGTTTCAAAACTTTTGCTTTTGGTTACAAGGCTTTCTAATTTAATGCTTTGTTTGCAAATGCTTAGCTATTGTCATACGGTTTTACCATTAAAGGCTTGACAAGGACTCATGCCTAGGAATATACGCAATAGTTCCTTTTGTTCTGTTTTTAGATTTATGCGAAGGCTTATGTGGGCATGTGGTTTGCCAGTGGAAGAGGCACCATCATGGTGGCATCCCACTGTGCTTTTATCGGTTATGGACATGATGGTGGGCCGCGCTTATGTGGAGAACATGGTGGATTGGGGTGACAGACCATCCATCCTAGTGGCATCCCCCTTGCATGTGCTAGAGAAGGTGTGGATTTGGTTGTTGGTTTCCAACATTTCCTGCTCTTTTCAAGACGTATGGCGTTTGAACAAGAGAATGCTATTGGAATTAGGGTTGCAAGAAAACACACATAGCTTGGAGAAGATGAAGGAAGCTCAAGGCACACAACAGAAAGTGTATTACTTAGTGTGCAATGAAAAGATAGATAGCCCTAGAGTGATGGGCGTATATACAATGCATGAGAAAAAAAAACCTCCTAAAGAGGTCAAAAATGCCCCGGTGGTCCTAGTGTGTTCACACACATCACTACCACATGTATATGGTAACAAATCCCCCCTAGAGTGATGTGGTAAACGAGAGCTGGCACATGAGTAAAGGGAAGTGCCATGTCCTGAGGACATGATCAATCCAAAAAAGGGAGGAAGCCCAAAGCTTTGCGGAAAGCTTCAAACTTCTCACAAGACAATGCCCTTGTGAGAAGATCTGCAAGGTTGTCTTGTGTTGGCACATAAGCCAAGCTGATCATTCCTGCTGAGAGCCTCTCCCTGACATAGTGGTAATGCACCTCAATGTGCTTTGTGCGAGCATGAAAAATTGGGTTCCTCGCAACTGCCAATGTGCTCCTACTGTTAGTGTAGATAGTGTTGACAGAGTCCCGTCCAACAACCAAATCAACCATAAGGCGTCTGAGCCATACACACTCAACCATAGCTGTGAAAACTGCCCTGTACTCAGCCTCATAGCTCAAAGTGGCCACAATAGGTTGCTTCTTGCTCAACCATGATATACATGAACTACCAAGCATGAAACAAAAACCACTTGTGGACACTCGCGCGTCAAAATAACCAGCCCAATCTGAGTCCGAAAAATCATGTAAGTCTGGTGGCCATGATCCCCTCTTGGGATAAAACAATCCAAGATGTAAAGTGCCATTCAAGTAGCGAAAAATGCTCTTGACTACCTACCAATGCTTAGACCCTGCGCTATGCATAAATGTGCTGACCTATGAGACTGCAAACTGAATATGTGGCCTCGTGTTGCATACATAAATGAGGTAGCCAACAACAGTTAGATAAAGAGTGACATTAGCAGAATCACCAACATCATGTAGAATCAACTTCAATAATGTTTCCATGGGAGTGGAAATAGGTTTGCAATCCTCAAGTCCAAACTTACATAGCAATGTCTCTATGTAACTTTTCTGACACAAGGCAATACCACCATCACACTGTTTAAACTGTATGCCCAAGTAATGATGCAACAACCCCAAATCTTTCATCTTGAAAGTAGCATTCAAATCAACCTTAAATTCAGCAATATGTGCCTCATTGGGACTAGTAATCAACAAATCATCCACATAAAGAACAACAATGAGAAGTACATCGCCCTCACACTTGACATACAACGTGCTTTCTATTGGACTGTTACGAAACCCTCATTTGACCAAATGAGTGTAAGCCTTATCATACCAAGCACGAGGAGATTGCTTCAACCCATACAAAGCTTTGTTACATTTGCACACCTTATCCTCTTGTCCTTTCTTGACGAAACCGCGAGGCTGCATTACATAAACTTCCTCAAATATGTCACTGTTCAAGAAAGCAGTAATAATGTTTCATTGATGTACATCCCAACCAAAATGAGCTGCCAATGCACATAGAAAACGAATGTGAGGAGTAATGGTGTGCTTCACAGACAACGCAATCAACACATAAGCCAGCACATCCTTTACATCCCAACGAGCTTGTTTTGCCGTAGGCAAAACAACTCTAACAACAACAATCCTAGCAGCGAGCCCTCCAACATCCTCAACATAACCTACAATCTCAGAACCAGGACGTAAATCAATGCCCTACACAATATTCCAGACTCTCTTTGACACAAGAACTTGTTGCATCATGTAAGCCCACATAGGGTAATTGTCCCCATCCAAACCTGTCCTCAGCATCAAACATCTTGAACACATCTGTGTTGTTGTCAGCCATGGAAAATGTCTGCACCTGATGTGAAAACTGCCCGAAATGAGGAGAAACTGAGTGAGACCAGCATGTGCTATATAGCACAACCCGCAGTAGGCTGTATGGGACCTGTTATGCAAAAAACAACACTGAAAAAGAAATTGCACTAAATGGCAAAATCGCATGTGCAAACCTACCTGTAGTGGAAACGGAGGCTGACATGAGCCCGAATCAGAAATCTGAGCAGACTAAGCTCTACGAGCCTTTCTGAAATTTTTGTTGACCTGCGAATGCTCATCAAAGGTCACTAAAATCGAAGAAAGTGAGTAGGTGTGTGCTGGAGCAGCTGGCGACTAAGCCCAAGAGGATGCAACCTGCTCTGATACCAATTGTTGGAATTAGGGTTGCAAGAAAACACACACAGCTTGGAGAAGACGAAGGAAGTTGAAGGCACATAACAGACTGTATTACTTAGTGTGCAATGAAAAGATAGATAGCCCTAGAGTGATGGGAGTATATACAATGCACGGGAAAAAACCTCCTAAAGAGGGAAAAAATGCATCATATTCTGATTGCATGGCAGCCATTCAATTCTCTGAATTCTGTGCTTCATCAAAAGACAGAGGTTCCTCAACATCATGTAGGCTAGACACAGCCAAAGCATAACAATCTGATGCATAAGATGCATGGCAAGAACCTGAACAAGTATGACTAGACAAAGGTGCATCCAATTTACTATCACGCAGAGTGTGCACTAGCCATTTTGGCATACCTCTAGCGTGCTCATTTTCAGTCCTTTCCACATCAATTACATCATGTACATCTGCGTCGGTAATAGGCTGATCTGTAACACTTTTAGAAACCCCCATAGGCTATACATTTGCCTCATTGGAATTTACATTTGTATTTCCACCACTGAAAAGAGGCAACAAAGTGTCATAAATGTCGCGTGAGCTTACATTACTGTCTTTAGTACATGACAGCAAGGGCTCAACAGAATCTTCCACAAACACAACATCGCGTGAAACCAGAATACGCTTTTTTTTTGGATGATACAACCTGTAACCTTTGCTTTCAGCACTATAACCAACAAAAATACATTTGATAGCCTTATCATCCCATTTTCTGCGCTGTGTTTGTGACACCAAAGCAATAGCCAAACATCCAAAAACACACATGTGCTCAATAGAAGGCTTTCTATCATGTCATGCTTCATATGGAGTAATAGACTGCAAAGCTTTCATAAGACACCTGTTTAGTACATAAGTGGCACACATGATGGCCTCATTAAGCCAAAAAGAATGCAGCAAAGCTTGACTTTTGACCATACATTGTGCCATTCCCATAAGTTACCCGTTTTTCCTATCAACAACACCATTTTTCTGAGGTGTATAAGGCACTGTACATTGGTGTTTTATCCCATGACTAGCCAGAAATGCATTAAATTCATGAGACATATACTCCCCCCTCGATCGGAAGGGAGGGTGCCCATAGTACATTTCGAAACATTTTCAGCCATAGCCAGAAATTGTTTGAAGCACATAAAAACTTTGGACTTTGCTTTAAGCGGAAATACCCATGCATGCCTGGAGTAATCATCAATGAAAGTCACGAAGTAAAGGTAATTTCCCAAGGACGGAGTTTGCATGGGCCCACAAACATCACTATGCACAAGGTGCCACTTGCATGTGGTCCTAACTGAACCATCCTTTGGAAACTTAGAACGTTGCATTTTACCCAAAATACAGCCTTCACAAACGTGTTTGATAGGTATTTCAAGAGGCGGCAAAGAAGAAACCATATTAGATTTTTGCAAACGTAGCAAACTGGCACAATTCAGATGCCCAAAATGTGCATGCTACATTTTTGCATCTGAAACAACCCTTGAATCTGCAACTGCATTTGCAAAACTTTGTCCACACTTGTCATACAAAGTGAGCGTATGCAGCAGACGACACAAAAGGCCAGATGCAACAATTGCATCACCAAAATTGAGATCATGAACTATACATCTGTCATCCACAAATTTGACCACAAGTCCAAGTCTAGCAAGTGCATATATAGACAAAAGATTCTTCTTGATCCTAGGTACATAAAATGCATCAACAAGTGTGAAAGAACTGCCATTTGCAGTAGTAAACACAATCTTTCCAACCCCCTGAATCGGATAAGAGGCATTGCTGGCAAAGTGAGTGAATTTTAATGAGGGACAGACTCGAGAGAGGTGAACAATTCACGATGTGAGGTAATGTGCTTTGTATCACCATTGTCGAAATATCGCACATGTGAATCTGCAGCAATTGACATGCATGCATCATGGACAATGGGATTGTAAGTGCACTCTGCACTAAATGCCCATTTTGCATCAACATCAGCATCATAGTCTCCTTTCATAGAATACTCAACAATAGCTGCATTTGTAGAGGAACCAGCATTTGCAGTGGAACCACGCTCTTTCTTCTTTGCCTCTTTGGCCTTCAACTTAGGACATTTTTTAATCAAGTGATGATTAGCTTTACAATAATGGAAACACATCTTCTTTTTGCCCTTATCACCAAAATTGCCAGACGAAGTGTTGCCAACAGAAGCATTAGGAACATAAGTTTTGCCACTCGTAGCAGAACCATAAGAAGTGGCTGCATTGTTGTTACCACCCTTTCTTTGAGAAGCAATAAAAGCCTATTCAACTGCACGTTGTCTAGTCCTATCTTTTTTGGAAAGTGACTCTTGCAACAGCAATATGCATAATGCATCAAACTTGACAACTTCAAGATTTCCTTGGGTCATAAGTCTCCAAGTACTAGCAAAAGTCTGTAAGAATCTGGTAAGGCATCAAGAACATTCTAGACAAGGGAACTGTCTGAAATGACTTCACCTACAGAGAAAGAAGTTTCTCATTGATATCCTTGACACCAACAAGGAAAGTGTCCATATCATCTTCCTCATGCATAATCTTTGATTCCAACGCTTTATGCAGCAAAGCAATTTTAGCCTCATTGCGGCTTGCATAAAGACCTGTTAGAATATCCTAAGCCTGTTTTGCAGATTTTTCTGAACGAATGTGAGGAGTAATGGTGTGCTTCACGGACAACGCAATCAACGCATGAGCTTGCGCATCCTTTGCATCTCAACCCGCTTGTTCTGCCGTAGGCAAAACAACTCTAACAGTAGTAATCCTTGCAGCAAGACCTGCAACATCCTCAGAACCAGGATGTACATCAATGCCCTGCACAATATGCCAGACGCCATTTCACACAAGAACATGTTGCATCATGTAAGCCCACATAGGGTAATTGTCCCCATCCAACCTGTCCTCAATAGCAAACATCTTGAACACATCTGTGTTTTTGTCAGCCATGGAAAATGTCTGCACCTGATGTGAAAACTGCGCGAAATGAGAAGAAAACTGAGTGACACCAGCACGTGCTATATAGCACAACCCACAGTAGACTGTATGGGACCTGTTATGCAAAAAACGACACTGAAAATAATTATGCACTAAATGACAAAATTGTATGTGCAGACCTTTCTGTAGTGGCGAAGGCCTAAATGAGCCTGAATCAAAAATCTGAGTAGACTAAGCTCTACGAGTCTTCTTGAATTTTTGTTGACCTGTGAACACTCACCAAATCTCACTGAAATTGGAGAAAGTGAACAAGCGTGTGCTGGAGCAGCTGGCGACTAAGCCCGGGAGGACGTAACCTACTCTGATACCAATGGTTGGAATTAGGGTTGCAGGAAAACACACACAGCTTGGAGAAGACGAAGGAAGCTCGAGGCACACAACAAAAGAGAGTGTATTACTTAGTGTGCAATGAAATGATAGATAGCCCTAGAGTGATGGGCATATATACAATGCACGGGTGGGGAAACCTCCTAAAGAGGGAAAAAATGGTTTGACAATCCTAGTGTGTTCACACACATCACTCCGCATGTATATGGTAACAAATGCTTGTGGCAAGAGCCCTTCGTTTGGTGGCATCCAGATGTTTTTTTTGCCAGTGATGGAGGTAATGCCTCCCCCCGTTTGCGATTATATCCTATTCTGCTTTGATCGATTGCTCTCTTTATCAAATGTTTCTTGAAATGTGGATGGGTGGCTCCCTATTAGCCAATGTATTCTTTTTGATAGCCCTGCACCGAATTGGTGAGGGTGACTTTCATGTATTTTTTTTGCTTTATAAATACATCTTCTGCCCTCATATAGGAGGGTTTTGCATATATATATATATATATATATATATATATATATAGGCTTTAAAAACCTTTATCCCGTAAAATCTCTTGAGGGGATACACTTGTGCTTTCCAATTTAAACTTGTAAAACCTACAACTTTGAAACCTTCAATTTTTTTGGGAGGTAAATCTCAAATTTCCTAGGTGGAGCTACACCAATCTTAGATTTTTTTTTTTGGCACATAGTGGTGCATAGTCGATCTCCCAAAGGAGATCCAATGATTTTTCAGATTCCCTATAAATATTCCTCCCGCCTCCCACATCTACATCGACACATTTTTCCTACTTGTGCTTGCATTGCTCTCTTGTGGTGCCCCCAATGGAAGCAATGCAGAAAGGCAAACACTATAAAGATGGAGCAAGGTTGTTGCTGATGTGAGTTTTGTGTAGAGAGTGGTACCCAAGCCGAGAGAGAGAGAGAGAGAGAGAGAGAGAGAGAGAGAGAGAGAGAGAGAGAGAGAGAGAGAGAGAGAGAGAGAGAGAGAGAGAGAGAGAGAGAGAGATCTCCCAAGGCCACATCACTCACTACCACTCGCCACCTCTGCTCTCTACGACCCTCTGCCATGTGGCTCCCTTGTTCCCTCCCTCAGCCCCACCCCACGCACACACCTCATTTGGCCTCTCTCACTCTACACCTGTGAGCTTGCCCTTGCACCTGCTACCTTTCAAGTCACACACCATTTCCACTTGCAAGAGACAGTGATAGAGAGCATCCTTGTGAGTGATTCCTCGATAGACATGCAAAGAGAGTAATGAAGGGGGAGAGGACCTACACCCTTACGAGGGCTGCCCACCACTTTGCAAGCCTCTAGACACTGTGTGTGTGTGTGTGTGTGTGTGTGTGTGTGTGTGTGTGTGTGTGTGTGAGAGAGAGAGAGAGAGAGAGAGAGAGAGAGAGAGAGAGAGAGTTCTGGATACACTTGGGGGGCGAGAATTTCTATCGACTTTGACGTGTGCCTCTCCTCTCTGATACCCACTATGGCCATCTTGACAAACCATCCTTCATAGTCATTGCTACAACACATTCTACTCATTGATTTCTTTCTAATTACTCTAATTAACTACATCTTCCAATGATTCTTTGTTTTTGCCATTTTCTCAAAATTGGGCATATATGCCTAGCAACTAACACAAAATTAAACTCATTAGTTTCTCGGAAGATTCTTTTGACACTATGGTTCTAATGGTTTCAAGTGGGCAGCAACCTTGGTAGTGGTGCAGATTTTGCGCACAAAGGCACTTGTCAAACAGAGGCACAAGGGGTGTAGAGTGCATAGTTTGCAGAGAAAGGGCATGCATGTAAGAGACCTACCCCACTTTGCAACACTGTGGTATGTAGAGCTAGAGAGAGAGAGAGAGAGAGAGAGAGAGAGAGAGAGAGAGAGAGAGAGAGAGAGAGAGAGAGAGAGAGAGAGAGAGAGAGAGAGAGAGAGAGAGAGAGAGAGAGAGAGAGAGAGAGAGACGCGTGGCGTCGATCCATGAATAGAAAAAGCTAGAAAGACAGAAAACAAGATCCTTGTACATCTATTAGAGGCCAAAGTTGTCCTATGAGATAAATCAAATGTACATGTGTGTGTCCTCCATCTATTGAGAAAGGACAAAAGTACAAAGTAGCAAAATGTGGTCGTGCGGTAAGGGGGGAGGGGTGGAATTATGGGAGGCTTGGATACAAGATACATGGTAATTTGGGGGGGGGGGGGGGGGGGGGGGGGGGGTGAGGAGGAGCTCTATCTCTAGGGGGTATGGGTGCACATCTATATGCTCAAAGAAGTACAATCAGGAGGGCCATCAAGATAACTAGCCCCATGGTATGTCAAACTGGGGGTGTACTATCCCGTACATGGGTGAGTTTGGTGTAAGGGCTACATGTATGATCACGGTTGTTTTTGCCAGCGTCTGAGAAAATCTCTCCTTGGCTTCCTGGTGGTGGCAAGTCTAGATTTCTTGGAATTTTATGTGATGGAGTCTCGAAGCTCTGTATGTTGGAGCTCGAGGGTGTCTCCTAGCTCTGACCAATTTAGCCTACTATAGGGTGACCCCTGTTTGTTTCTGTGTGATGCGTGGTAGTAGGGTTCTAGTCCTTTGAAATAATTCTATAAGATGTGACTGTTTGCCACCCTCTAGTGCCGCTACAAGTGCCATTAATGTCCTGCATCTCCAGTAGAAAACGACCAAACTAGCACTAATCTCTAGACTCCATGATTTTCCTAGGGTGGGCTATCCTATAAAAGTGCCTCATATCTATCTTTGATGCTCTCATAGGCTCTAATCTACATACAAAGTGCTCCTCCTCCTCAGTAACCCTCTTTGTGCAAAGCTAGTAGAACCTCTCAGCTCACGGGGGAGGGGTATGAGTAGCTCTTCCTATCTCTATCTCTAGCCAGTGTGATGATACTTAGAGATGAAATCGCCACTCATGAGCTATGTGTCCATGTAGCATGGTCTGTGAATGAACCCCTCATCTAGAATGGTCAAGAAGTGCTTATTGTAATACAACATCTTTTGGGGGAAGTGGTTGTCGAGGGGCGATCCATGTCTCTTTAATGTAGAGTTGCCATAGATCCTGTCTGAGTACAATGTTCCTCTCATTATGTGAGAGCTCGCTTGATGAAAGGTGAGTCTGGGTCATACTAGAATGGTGGTAATCTATCCATGTATAGTCCATGTACTCAAAACCACTCTCTCACTTGCGAGTACCAAGACTCCCCTTGCCTGACTCTAAAATCTATATGGAGGCCTCAAAGGGTATGCATGTGAGTCTATCTGAGGGCATCTCTATCATCCTTTGAATAAGGCAATTTTTTTGGGAAATATCCTCAACCAGCATGGGTGGAGTAGCTAGTTCTGATCAAATAATGTGCGTAATGGTTAATTATGTGCTGTTTTAATTGAGTTGATGATGATTTTGTAGAGTGAATGTGGGGAGTTGATGAAGAGGCACCGGCAATTACTCTTGGCCATTTTATATTCGCATAGTATTTTAGAATCTCATTTCAATAAGCCACTATGGATCTGTAAATAATTCTAGTGGGAAGTCCCCTTAGGGGTCATACAAGAACTAATGAGCTTCACTCATTTATAAAAGTGAAGTGGTTGTAAAAAGAGGGGCCTCAATTTTTGGCACCTTAAACTCAAAAATAATATATTAAATACCAACTCCACAAGAGAGGTGCCGTGGAGATTGGGGCTAGATTTAGGCCTTTCTCTTGCAGATTCTCCTCTTTACTCTCTTATGCTATGTTCTATTTGTTGTGTACTCTCTAATATAGTCTCCATCTCTTACACATATCTTACACTCTCTTACAAGCATGTCTATGTCAATTCTATGTTTTGTGTGTGTGTGTGTGTGTGTGTGTGTGTGTGTGTGCTTGGAAATTGGGAAAAGAGGTGGGCAGGTTGATGGTGATGTTTGGGAGCATGCGTTGAATAGCTTAAGGAGTCGATCTCCCCCTCTTCTCCGAACAGTGGTATCAGATCTTTAGGTTCGAGGAAAAATTGGCATTAGATTTCAAGCTCAAGAAGGAATTCCTCGAATCGACAAAATTCAAATTGCAATTCATCAACGTGCAATTCCCAGATTCAAGGATTCGTGGGAATTCAAAGATTAATCGGTCGAATTTGCAAATGAAATTTTGCTTGGTCGTTAATTGGCGGCCAATCGACTACTAATCAGAAATCAATTTTCAATTTTGGCTTCAAGACGATCAAGAACGGGTATGTTCAGTGGTTAAATTTAAGCACTAGCTAACCTTGCGTATACATGAAGATACGAACAAGACAGTGAGCTGACGCATAATTGAAAGAAGTCGGAAAGCTTAATTACAACTTTGGAAGAGAAGTTGAAATTGGGAATGAGAAGGCGGATTATGGCTTGCTAAAGGAAAGAGAGAGCAAGAATTGGCGGCCAATCGACTACTAATCGGAAATCAATTTTCAATTTTGGCCTCAAGACGATCAAGAACGGGCATGTTCAGTGGTTAAATTTAAGCACTAGCTAACCTTGCGTATACATGAAGATATGAACAAGACAGTGAGCTGATGCATAATTGAAAGAAGTCGGAAAGCTTAATTACAACTTTGGAAGAGAAGTTGAAATTGGGAATGAGAAGGCGGATTATGGCTTGCTAAAGGAAAGAGAGAGCAACAATTGGCGGCCAATCGACTACTAATCGAAAATCAATTTTCAATTTTGGCCTCAAGACGATCAAGAACGGGTATGTTCAGTGGTTAAATTTAAGCACTAGCTAACCTTGCGTATACATGAAGATACGAACAAGACAGTGAGCTGACGCATAATTGAAAGAAGTCGGAAAGCTTAATTACAACTTTGGAAGAGAAGTTGAAATTGGGAATGAGAAGGCGGATTATGGCTTGCTAAAGGAAAGAGAGAGCAAGAGTAGAAGACAACAGGGAAATTTGAGTCACGTCGATTCGGCTTGTCATTGGGAAGCGGCATTGGAAGGTGTAAACAAAGAGAAGGAAGAAGGCAAGACAATTCTGTGGGAATCCTTGCTTAAAAACAAAAAAATTCTCAATCGACCTGCTTGAAAAAGCTCGAAATTGCTATCAATACGGACGCCCAGGCTATGTGAGCACTTTTGCCTTCTTGGACTCGGGCCAAAACTGCCTGCTCTACAGTCAGCATGTGCAACTCTTTCTTGGCGCTGTCGTTCTCAGCGAGGAGCTCGCTGTCTTCACTTTTTGCCATGCAATTTGTAATTCACACTTTTTATTAAAAGGGTGTGGCCATTAAGCCTCAAAGAGAGTCGTTACAAAGTTTGGCCATTAAGCCATCCTCAAGGGTTGAGGTATAATAAGAAGGTGGTCATTCCGTCCTAAGCCGGCAACCGAGTATTAGAAACAGACGCACGATACCTGCTCCCTTGGCCTAGCAGTACAGAAAACTCGGAAATAACATTCAATTTAATTCGACGGTGACCATAACGTAAAATTACCGAATGTAATACCATTAATTTTGGCGATACGGGAGATCGCGCACTACACAATTCGACCGGCTCGCTGACGCACCATCGGACCGCTCCCTTTTTTGGCAATTTCCTAGCGCATCGCCATTCCGGACTGGACGCCACCGCAATTTTTCAGCTAAGTACATTACATTTTTGTTATTTATTTTACTCTTTTATTCCACATATTGTATCTGTAAATATCACCAAATAGCCCTTTTTAAGCATTACCATTTTTATTTTTATTTTTAAGAGAGAAAAATATAAGAAGCACGCAATCATGGCACACCTTCCTCAGGCACCCACGATTGCAGAACAACTTCAAAATTTGCAACAGTCCCTCACATATGAACGCATGCGAAGGCAAGAACTTGAAGATAAATTATCGCATTCTGCATGCACCGAAGCTGCACTAGCACCCAAGAAAAACAAAATTAGCAGAAAAGTCTTCACTTTCAAGGATTTTGATGGCACTAAAGATGCTAGCACGGTTCTAGCATGGGTTAGTCAACTAGATGACTATTTTCATGATGAAGACTTCCGCGAGCATGAAATGGTAAAATGTGCATCAAATCATCTCACTAGCAGCGCTGCATTGTGGTGGAATTCCACCAAACAACATGGGAAAAGACTACGTACCTGGCATGCATTTAAAACAGTGTTTTTACTCCAGGTTTTGCCCACATAGTACAAAGCTAAAGCACGACGTCAATGGGATTTAATTCGATAGGTTCGAAATGAAGATGTACAGGGTTGCACTCATCGTTTTTGGAATTGTTTAATTCAATTGCAAGCTATTGAACATGTTAGTCTCACAGGAAATTGAAGCGTAAGTACATATCAGGCTTGGCACTACAAATTGGCGTTGAGGTAGATATGTTCAAACCAGATTCTCTGTCAAAGGCTATTAATTTGGCTCTCAATGCAGAAAAGAAGAAAGGTGGACAACCCTCTCACACTGATCAACCTGCTAACACTAACCGTAACAAGAGACCTCCTTTCTCTACTAAAATTTGACAGAAACAAATACCAAAGCCTTACTTTTTTCAAGAGACGTAGATTTGACAATTCTCCTACAATTGCTCAACCTCATACAAGCAACAACAACAACAATACCCAGCAACGAGGCAACCAAAATTCTTTCCACCAACATCCTACTCCAAATTCTAATGGTAAAAAAAAGGTGAAGTGCTTTAAATGCTTTCAAAACTGTTTTTAATAATCAACGTTTTAATTGTAAAACCCAAGTCACTGTGGAAGGTGAATTTACACAAGCACGAACATTTTTGGTAGCACCCTGCATGGTCTTGATATGATTTTGGGAATGCAATTTCGTCATGAATTTGACCCGTTGATTAATTATAAAACATGTACAATGTCTCTCACTCATAATAATAAAAATTTCTCCATCCAAGCAACACTAGTGCATCAAAAATTTCCACTCCTCTCTCACACTCAAGCCAAAAGAGCAATTCGAAAACAGGGGAAAACATCCCTAGTATTGGTAAATCAATTTTCTGCTCAAACTGAACCTCCACGTAACTCCACACACGATGAGTTTCTCTCACAATTTAAAGATTGTTTCATGTATGATCTGCCACCTGGAATTCCACCATCACGCCCAGAAGACCACAAAATTGACATTATACCGGGTAGTGAACCTCCTTGTAGAGCACCTTATCGTGTAAATCCAACCGCACACAGGGAGATACAAACTCAAATCATTGATTTACTTGAACGAGGCCTAATCCAACCTAGTAGTTCACCATATGGAGCTCCAATACTTCTTGTCAAGAAGAAAAATGGAACCTTTCGTATATGTATCGACTACAGGGCTTTAAATAAGATCACCATTAAGAATAGGTTTCCTATCCCTAGAGTGGATGATCTACTAGACAAACTGAAAGGGGCAAACATCTTTAGAAAAATTGACCTTAAATCAGGGTATCACTGTTACCATATACATGTGGTAGTGATGTGTGTGAACACACTAGGACCGCCAGGGCATTTTTTCCCTCTTTAGGAGGTTTTTTCCCCCGTGCATTGTATATACGCCCATCACTCTAGGGCTATCTATCTTTCCATTGCACACTAAGTAACACACTCTCTATTGTGTGCCTTGAGCTTCCTTTGTCTTCTCCAAGCTGTGTGTGTTTCTCTGCAACCCTAATTCCAACAATTGGTATTAGAGCAGGTCACGTCCTCCCGGGCTTAGTCGCCAGCTGCTCCAGCACACGCCTGCTCACCTTCTCCGATTTCAGTGAGATTTGGAGAGCGTTCGTAGGTCGAAAAAAATTTCGGCATCTGTTTCCACTACAGGCAGTACTACACAGGCTATTTCGTCATTTTGTGCAGAATTTCTGTCAGTGCCGTTTTCTGCATAACAGGTGCCTTACAGTCTTCTACGGTTTGTGCTATATAGCACGTGCAGCATTTACCATGGCTGACAACAACAACACAGATGTGTTCAAGATGTTTGCTGCTGAGGACAGGTTGGATGGGGACAACTAACCTATGTGGGCTTATATGATGCAACATGTTCTTGTGTCAAAGGGTGTCTGGAACATTGTGCAGGGCATTGATGTACGTCCTGGTTTTGAGGATGTAGGCGATGCTGAGGATGTTGCAGGTCTTGCTGCAAGGATTGCAGATGTTAGAGTTGTTTTGCCTACGGCAAAACAAGCTCGTTGGGATGTTAAGGATGCGCAGGCTCATGCATTGATTGCGTTGTCTGTGAAGCACACCATTGTTCCTCACATCCGTTCTGCAAAATCTGTAAAACAGGCTTGGGATATTCTAGCAAGTCTTTATGCAAGCCGCAATGAGGCTAAAATTGCTTTGCTGCGTAAAGAGCTGGAGTCGAAGATTATGCATGAGGAAGATGATATGGACACTTTCCTTGCTAGTGTCAAGGATATCAATGAGCAGCTTATTTCTGCAGGTGAAGTCATTTCAGACAGTTCCCTTGTGCAGACGGTTCTTGATGCCTTACCAGATTCCTACCAGACATTTGCTAGGACTTGGAGACTGATGACCCAAGGAAATCCTGAAGTTGTCAAGTTTGATGCATTATGCACATTGCTGTTGCAAGAGTCACTTTCTAGAAAAAACAGGACTAGGCAGCATGCAGTTGAACATGCCTTTATTGCTTCTCAAAGAAAGGGTGGTAACAGTAATGCAGCCACTTCTTATGGTTCTGCTGCGAGTGGAAAAAATTATGTTCCTAATGCTTCTGCTGGCAGTACTTCGTCTGGCAATTCTGGTGATAAGGGCAAAAAGAAGATGCGTTGCCATTATTGTAAAGCCAATGATCACTTGATCAAGTCGTGTCCTAAGTTGAAGGCCAAAGAGGCTAAGAAGAAAGAGGGTGGTTCCACTGCAAATGCTGGTTCCACTACAAATGCAGCCATTGTTGAGTCTTCTGTGAAAGGAGACTGTGTTGCTGATGTTGATGCAGAATGGGCTTTTAGCGCAGAGTGCACTTACAATCCTACTGTCCCTGATGCATGCTTGTCAGTTGCTGCAGATTCACACGTGTGGTATTTCGACAGTGGTGCTACAAAGCACATTACCTCACATCGTGAATTGTTTACCTCTCTCGAGTCTGTCCCTCATGGGAATTCAGTCACTTGTGCCAACAATACCTCTTATCCAGTTCAGGGAGTTGGAAAGATTGTGCCACTACTGCTAATGGCAGTTCCTTAACACTTGTTGATGCACTTTATGTACCTGGGATCAAGAAGAATCTCTTATCTGTATCCGCACTTGCTAGACTTGGACTTGTAGTCAAATTTGTGGATGACAGATGTACAGTTCATGATCTCAGTTTTGGTGATGAAATTGTTGCATCTGGGCTTCTGTGCTGTGGGCTGTAAGCTCACTTTGTATGACAAGTGTGGACAAAATTTTGCAAATGCTATTGCAGATTCAAGGGCTATTTTAGATGCAAAACTTTGGCATGCACGTTTTGGTCATCTGAATTTTGCCAGTTTGCTGCGTTTGTAGAAATCTGATATGGTTGCTTCTATTCTGCCTCTTGAAGCACCTGTCAAACATGTTTGTGAAGGCTGTATTTTGGGTAAGATGCAGCGTTCTAAGTTTCCAAAGGATGGGTCAGTTCGGGCCACATGCAGGTTGCAGCTTGTGCATAGTGATGTTTGTGGGCCCATGCAAACTCCGTCCTTGGGCAATTACCTGTACTTCGTGACTTTCATTGATGATTACTCCAAGCATGCATGGGTATTTCCGCTTAAAGCGAAGTCCGAAGTTTTTATGTGCTTCAAAAAATTTCTGGCTATGGCTGAAAATGTCTCGAAATGTACTATGGGCACCCTTCGTTCAGATCGAGGGGGGGGGTATATGTCTCATGAATTTAATAAATTTCTGGCTAGTCGTGGGATAAAACACCTCAGCAAAATGGTGTTGCTGAGAGGAAAAACAGGTCACTGACGAAAATGGCACGATGTATAGTCAAAAGTCAAGATTTACCGCATTCTTTTTGGCTTGAGGCCATCATGTGTGCCACTTATGTACTTAACAGGTGTCCTACGAAAGCTTTGCAGTCTATTACTCCATATGAAGCATGGCATGATAGAAAACCTTCTATTGAGCACATGCGTGTTTTTGGCTATTTGGCATATGCTTTGGTGCCACAAGTGCAGTGCAGAAAATTGGATGATCAGGCTGTCAAATGTATTTTTGTTGGTTATAGTGCTGAAAGCAAAGGTTACAGGTTGTATCATCCGCAAACAAAACGTATTCTGGTTTCTCGGGATGTAGTGTTTGTGGAAGATTCTGTTCAGCCCTTGCTGTCATGTACTAGAGACAGTAATGTAAGCTCACAGGACATTTATGACACTTTGTTGCCTCTTTTTAGTGGTGGAAATACGAATGTAAGTTCCAATGAGGCAAATGTACAGCCTATGGGGGTTTCTGAAAATGTTTTAGATCAGCCTATTACTGATGCAGATGTACATGATGTGCTTGATGAGGAAAGGGCTGAAAATCAGCAGGCTAGAGGTATGCCAAAATGGCTGGTGCACACTTTGCGTGACAGTAAATTGGATGCACCTTTGTCTAGTCGTACTCGTTTAGGCTCTCGCCATGCATCTTATGCATCAGATTGTTATGCTTTGGCTGTGTCTAGTTTACATGATGTTGAGGAGCCTCTGTCTTTTAATGAAGCACAGAATTCAGAAAATTGGATGGCTGCCATGCAATCAGAATATGATGCACTTATGGAAAATGACACATGGACTTTATGTGATTTGCCTCCTGGCAAAAAGGCCATTGGTACAAAGTGGGTTTACAAGTTGAAACGCAAACCGGATGGTGAGATCGATCGCCATAAGGCTCGACTTGTTGCAAAGGGTTATGCACAACAAAAAGGCATAGATTATGAAGAGACTTTTGCTCCCACTTGTTGTATGACTACTATGCATTTTCTATGTGCATTGGCAGCTCATTTTGGTTGGGATGTATATCAATCAGACATTGTTACGGCTTTCTTGAATGGTGACATATTTGAGGAAGTTTATGTAACGCAGCCTCGCGGTTTTGTCATAAAAGGACAAGAGGACAAAGTGTGCAAATGTAACAAGGCTTTGTATGGGTTGAAGCAATCTCCTCGTGCTTGGTATGAGAAAGCTGACACTCATTTGGTCAAACAAGGCTTTCGTAACAGTCCAATAGAAAGCACATTGTATGTAACGCGTGAGGGTGATTTATTTCTCATTGTGGTTCTTTATGTTGATGATTTGCTGATCACTGGACCAAATGAGAGACATATTGCTGAATTTAAGGCTGATTTGAATGCTACTTTCAAGATGAAAGATTTGGGGCTGTTGCATCATTACTTGGGTATACAGTTTAAGCAGTGTGATGGTGGTATTGCCTTGTGTCAGAAAAGTTACATAGAGACATTGCTATGTAAGTTTGGACTTGAGGATTGCAAACCTATTGCCACTCCCATGGAAACAGGTTTGAAGTTGAGTCTACATGATGCTGGCGATCCTGCTGATGTCACTCTTTACCAAACTGCTGTTGGATGCCTCATTTATGTATGCAACACGAGGCCGGATATTCAGTTTGCAGTCTCAGAGGTTAGCAGATTTATGCATAGCCCAGGATTTTCCGCTACCTTAGTGGCACTTTACATCTTGGCTTGTTTTATCCCAAGGGGGGACCATTCCCGCCAGACTTACATGCTATTTCGGACTCAGATTGGGTTGGTTGTTTTGACACACAAGTGTCCACAAGTGGTTTTTGTTTTATGCTTGGCAGTTCATGTATATCATGGTTGAGCAAGAAGCAACCTACTGTGGCCACTTCTGTTGGAATTAGGGTTGCAGAGAAACACACACAGCTTGGAGAAGACGAAGAAAGTTCAAGACACACAATAGAGAGTATGTTACTTAGTGTGCAATGGAAAGATAGATAGCCCTAGAGTGATGGGCGTATATACAATGCACGGGGAAAAAACCTCCTAAAGAGGGAAAAAATGCCCCGGCGGTCCTAGTGTGTTCACACACATCACTACCACATGTATATGGTAACAAATCCCCCCTGGAGTGATGCGGTGAACGAGAGCTGGCACATGAGTAAAGGGAAGTGCCATGCCCTGAGGACAGGATCAGTCCACAAAGGGGAGTAAGCCCAAAGCTTTGCGAAAAGCTTCAAGCTTCTCACGAGACAATGCCTTTGTGAAAAGATCTGCAAGGTTGTCCTGTGTTGGCACATAAGCCAAGATGATCTCTCCTGCTGAGAGCCTCTCCTTGACATAGTGGTAATGCACCTCAATGTGCTTTGTGCGAGCATGAAAAACTGGGTTCCTCGCAACTGCAAATGCGCTCTGACTGTCAGTGTAGATAGTGTTGGCAGTGTCCTATCCAACACCCAAGTCAGCCATAAGGCGTCTGAGCCATACACACTCAATCGTAGCTGTGAAGACTGCCCTGTACTCAGCCTCACAACTCGAAGTGGCCACAGTAGGTTGCTTCTTGCTCAACCATGATATACATGAACTGCCAAGCATGAAACAAAAACCACTTGTGGACACTCGCGTGTCAAAACAACCAGCCCAATCTGAGTCCGAAAAAGCATGTAAGTCTGGCGGCAATGATCCCCCCTTGGGATAAAACAAGCCAAGATGTAAAGTGCCACTAAGGTAGCGGAAAATTCTCTTGACAGCCTGCCAATGCTTAGACCCTGGGCTATGCATAAATCTGCTGACCTGCGAGACTGCAAACTGAATATCTGGCCTCGTGTTGCATACATAAATGAGGCAGCCAACAGCAGTTTGGTAAAGAGTGACATCAGCAGGATCGCCAACATCATGTAGACTCAACTTCAAACCTGTTTCCATGGGAGTGGCAATAGGTTTGCAATCCTCAAGTCCAAACTTACATAGCAATGTCTCTATGTAACTTTTCTGACACAAGGCAATACCACCATCACACTGCTTAAACTGTATACCCAAGTAATGATGCAACAGCCCCAAATCTTTCATCTTGAAAGTAGCATTCAAATCAGCCTTAAATTCAGCAATATGTCTCTCATTTGGTCCAGTGATCAGCAAATCATCAACATAAAGAACCACAATGAGAAATAAATCACCCTCACGCTTTACATACAATGTGCTTTCTATTGGACTGTTACGAAAGCCTTGTTTGACCAAATGAGTGTCAGCTTTCTCATACCAAGCACGAGGAGATTGCTTCAACGCATACAAAGCCTTGTTACATTTGCACACTTTGTCCTCTTGTCCTTTTATGACAAAACCGCGAGGCTGCGTTACATAAACTTCCTCAAATATGTCACCATTCAAGAAAGCAGTAACAATGTCTGATTGATGTACATCCCAACCAAAATGAGCTGCCAATGCACATAGAAAACGCATAGTAGTCATACGATAAGTGGGAGCAAAAGTCTCTTCATAATCTATGCCTTTCTGTTGTGCATAACCCTTTGCAACAAGTCGAGCCTTATGGCGATCGATCTCACCATCCGGCTTGCGTTTCAACTTGTAAACCCACTTCGTACCAATGGCCTTTTTGCCAGGAGGCAAATCACATAAAGTCCATGTGTCATTTTCTATGAGTGCATCATACTCTGATGGCATGGTAACCATCCAATTTTTTGAATTCTGTGCTTCATCAAAAGACAGAGGCTCCTCAACATCATGTAAGCTAGATACAGCCAAATCATAACAATCTGATGCATAAGATGCAGGGCGAGAGCCTGAACGAGTACGACTAGACAAAGGTGCATCCAATTTACTGTCACGCAAAGTGTGCACCAGCCATTTTGGCATACCTCTAGCCTGCTCATTTTAAGCCCTTTCCTCATCAAGTATGTCATGTACATCTGCATCAGTAAAAGGCTGATCTAGAACATTTTTAGAAACCCCGGTAGGCTATACATTTGCCTCATTGCAACTTACATTCGTATTTCCACCACTGAAAAGAGGCAACAAAGTGTCATAAATGTCTTGTGAGCTTACATTACTGTCTCTAGTACATGACAGCAAGGGCTGAACAGAATCTTCCACAAACACTACATCTCAAGAAACCAGAATACATTTTGTTTGCGGATGATACAACTTGTAACCTTTGCTTTCAACACTATCACCAACCAAAATACATTTGACAGCCTTATCATTAAATTTTCTGCGTTGCACTTGTGGCACCAAAGCATATGCCAAACAGCCAAAAACACGCATGTGCTCAATAGAAGGCTTTCTATCATGCCATGCTTCATATGGAGTAATAAACTGCAAAGCTTTCGTAGGACACCTGTTAAGTACATAAGTGGCACATCTGATGGCCTCAAGCCAAAAAAAATGTGGCAAAGCTTGACTTTTGACCATACATCGTGCCATTTCCGTTAGTGACCTGTTTTTCCTCTCAGCAACACCATTTTGCTTAGGTGTATAAGGCACTGTACATTGGTGTTTTATCCCACGACTAGCCAGAAATGCATTAAATTCATGAGACATATACTCCCCCCCTCGATCGGAACGGAGGGTGCCCATAGTACATTTTGAGACATTTTCAGCCATAGCCAAAAATTGTTTGAAGCACATAAAAACTTCGGACTTTGCTTTAAGCGGAAATACCCATGCATGCCTGGAGTAATCATCAATGAAAGTCACGAAGTACAGGTAATTGCCCAAGGACGGAGTTTGCATGGGCCCACAAACATCACTATGCACAAGCTGCAACCTGCATGTGGCCCTAACTGAACCATCCTTTGGAAACTTAGAACGCTGCATTTTACCCAGAATATAGCCTTCACAAACATGTTTGATAGGTGCTTCAAGAGGCGGCAAAGAAGCAACCATATCAGATTTCTGCAAACGCAGCAAACTGGCAAAATTCAGATGACCAAAACGTGCATGCCAAAGTTTTGCATCTGAAATAGCCCTTGAATTTGCAACAGCATTTGCAAAATTTTGTCCACACTTGTCATACAAAGTGAGCTTATACAGCCCACGGCACAAAAGCTCAGATGCAACAATTTCATCACCAAAACTGAGATCATGAACTGTACATCTGTCATCCACAAATTTGACTACAAGTCCAAGTCTAGCAAGTGCGGATACAGACAAGAGATTCTTCTTGATCCCAGGTACATAAAGTGCATCAACAAGTGTGAAGGAATTGCCATTAGCAGCAGTGAGCACAATCTTTCCAACTCCCTGAACTGGATAAGAGGCGTTGTTGGCACAAGTGATTGAATTCCCATGAGGGACAGACTCGAGAGAGGTAAACAATTCACGATGTGAGGTAATGTGCTTTGTAGCACCACTGTCGAAATACCACACATGTGAATCTGCAGCAACTGACAAGCATGCATCATGGACAGCAGGATTGTAAGTGCACTCTGCGCTAAAAGCCCATTCTGCATCAACATCAGCATCACAATCTCCTTTCACAGAAGACTCAACAATGGCTGCATTTGTAGTGGAACCAGCATTTGCAGTGGAACCACCCTCTTTCTTCTTAGCCTCTTTGGCCTTCAACTTAGGACACGACTTGATCAAGCGATCATTGGCTTTACGATAATGGCAACGCATATTCTTTTTGCCCTTATCACCAGAATTGCCAGACGAAGTGCTGCCACCACAAGCATTAGGAACAGAATTTTTGCCACTCGCAGCAGAACCGTAAGAAGTGGCTGCATTACTGTTACCACCCTTTCTTTGAGAAGCAATAAAAGCCTGTTCAACTGCACGCTGCCTAGTCCTGTTTTTTCTAGAAAGTGACTCTTGCAACAGCAATGTGCATAATGCATCAAACTTGACAACTTCAGGATTTCCTTGGGTCATGAGTCTCCAAGTACTAGCAAAAGTCTGGTAGGAATCTGGTAAGGCATCAAGAACAGTCTGCACAAGGGAATTGTCCGAAATGACTTCACCTGCAGAAATGAGTTGCTCATTGATATCCTTGACACTAGCAAGGAAAGTGTCCATATCATCTTCCTCATGCATAATCTTCGACTCTAGCTCTTTACGCAGCAAAGCAATTTTAGCCTCATTGAGGCTTGCATAAAGACCTGCTAGAATATCCCAAGCCTGTTTTGCAGATTTTGCTGAACGGATGTGAGGAATAATGGTGCGCTTCACAGACAATGCAATCAATGCATGAGCCTGCGCATCCTTAACATCCCAACGAGCTTGTTCTGCCGTAGGCAAAACAACTCTAACAGCTGCAATCCTTGCAGCAAGACCTGCAACATCCTCAACATCGCCTACATCTTCAGAACCAGAACGTACATCAATGCCCTGCACAATGTTCCAGACACCTTTTGACACAAGAACATGTTGCATCATATAAGCCCACATAGGGTAGTTGTCCCCATCCAACCTGTCCTCAGCAGCAAACATCTTGAACACATCTGTGTTGTTGTTGTCAGCCATGGTAAATGCTGCACCTGATGTGAAAACTGCCCGAAAATAGGAGAAATGGAGCGGGAACAACTTGTGCTATATAGCACAAACCGTAGAAGACTATAAGGCACCTGTTATGCAAAAAATGGCACTGACAGAAAATCTGCACAAAATGACGAAATAGCCTGTGCAGTACTGCCCGTAGTGGAAACGGAGGCCGAAATGAGCCCAAATCAAAATTCTGAGCAAACCAAGCTCTTCAAGCTTACCCAAAATATTTGTCAACCTGCGAACGCTCGCCAAAGCTCACTGAAATCGGAGAAAGTGAGCAGGCGTGTGCTGGAGCAGCTGGCGACTAAGCCCGGGAGGACGTGACCTGCTCTGATACCAATTGTTGGAATTAGGGTTGCAGAGAAACACACACAGCTTGGAGAAGACGAAGGAAGCTCAAGACACACAATAGAGAGTATGTTACTTAGTGTGCAATGGAAACATAGTTAGCCCTAGAGTGATGGGCGTATATACAATGCACGGGGGAAAAAAACTCCTAAAGAGGGAAAAAATGCCCCGGCGGTCCTAGTGTGTTCACACACATCACTACCACATGTATATGGTAACAACTTCGAGTTGTGAGGTTGAGTACAGGGCAGTCTTCACAGCTACGGTTTGTTGGGGTATAAAGCCCAATGTGGTCGCCCAGGTAAGTGGGCGGGCCGCCAGGTATGTATACATATTCTTTTGTTAAAACCTAATAAGAACTCACTATGCTCTACACATTACAGTAGAGCGAGTTCACCATATCGTCATGCTCTTCTTCTCGCACTCTCTCTCGCGTCGCACTTCCGCTCGTACTCCTTCAAGTGGTATCAGAGCTCAGATCGAGGCTCGGGGCAGCACTGCAGGAGGCTAGAGTCACCAACTCAGATTGGAGTGAAATTCGACAGGCGAAGACACGGCCCCAAATCTCGTGGGGGAGCCCTAAGAGCATGGTGTTGTCAGAATTTCATTCTGAGGTCATCTCGGCCACCGTTCGGCTTCGACAAAGGTCTGCGCAGGCCATTTTCGACTACGTGGTCTCGACGGGTGCAGATCCGACTCTGCAAATTTGGGGTTTTCGGCCTACGACTGCAGGTGCTGAGGATATTGACACTCCCAGAGTGTTGATTTGTGGCTGTCTACACATCGAAGGATGGCTCACAGTTCTTGGAGGCGTGTCACATACGACACGGGCGCATCTACACACAGACTGTAGGGGACATCCACTAGTTCATCAGGTAGCTTGTGTTTGCTGCTTGATATTCCAGATTTCATCCTGACATTGTAGGTACTTCCACATGGGATGTATTGTCAGAGATGATGTATGTCTGTTGAGGATTTGCTGGTTGTGAGTCACGCAGCAAACAACCGCCGCAGCGGTTACAGCATACAGTGGGAAATTTATGGATTTATGACTTTGTGGGAAGTCTATGTACTGTTACACTTACTGCAGCCTTTGTTGAGGGTCGAGTGAGGTTTTATTGACCGGGGGGATTCTCGAATGTTGAGATCCTTTCGGTGATACAGGTCTTGGAGCGATCCCTCGAGCACCCTTAGATAGGCAGCTAGGATGTATTGACTGTGAGTTAGACAGTTGGGATTGCATCTTTGCTTTACTGCCGTTGAGGCATTGTTGGAGTCTATGCTTACAGGACAGTGACATGACAGTCAGAGACAGTACAGGTGCAGGACAGGTTTACCCACAGCTTATAGTGTTAGAGAGACAATGATTTTTTGAGCTGTTTTTTGAGTACACCAGAGCCATTTTACAAAGGAGACTCTGCCAAAATTTATGCAGAATCCGAAGCTTTCTTGGTTCATTTGACAGGTTGATATTGGTTCACAGGTCAGTTTACAGGGGAAACTCTGCTGAATTTTTCCCAGGAAAGTAAACCACTGTGAAGCGTAGCTATGGCTGGATCACAAGACACTGCTCTTTACAATATCAAGAAGCTGGATGGAACCAATTTCCCATTGTGGAAGAAGCAGATTTGGTACGTGTTGGTGCAAAAGAAGCAGATAAAACCTATAAAGCTCAAGGGGATAAAACCAGAAGATATTGACGAAGATGAATGGAGCGAAATGGATGAATTGGCACTTTCTACCATTATGTTGACTTTGGCAGAAAGCGTTTACTTCAATGTAGCAGACGAGATGTCGGCTTATCAAGCATGGTTAAAGCTGAGTGATCTTTATGAGAAGCAGAGTGCAGCTTCACATGTATACTGGCTTAAGAAGCTTGCTAACTTGAAGATGAAAGAAGGGACACCTATGTCCAATCATCTGAATGAATTCAACACAATCGATAGTCAGTTGTCAGCTCAAGGTGTCAAGTTTGATGAACCTGTTAGAGCTATGTTCCTGTTGATCACATTGCCGGAAAGTTGGGACACTTTTCGCACAGCTTTGAGTAATTCTGCACCTCCAGATGGTTGAATATAGCAGGTGTAGAAGGAAGTCTGCTTACTGAAGAAACCAATAGAAAGACGATGGACAAAGGAAAAGGAACAGCCTTAGTTGTCAGGGGAAGGACCAAAGAAAAGTACAAAGGTGGAAAGAGGAATCAGTCTCGTAGCAAGTCCCGCAGTGCTAAAGGCAAGAGTGACATAGAATGCTACCATTGTGGCAAGAAGGGTCACATGAAAAGAGACTGCAGAGAATGGAAAGCAGAAAAAGGCAAAGAGAAAGCTGAAGACCATGGTGAGAAGAACAAGTCCTCAATGAAGATTCAAGAAATAAATGTGACAAACACTGTTGCAGAGGATGATAGTCTAGTGTCAGGAGACATCTACTTCTTGAAGAATACAATGGACTCAGCTCTTCTTACAGCATCTGATGGAAATGCACTAAGTGACTGGATTATAGACTTAGGGGCATCACTTCATGTGTCTCCAAACAAGGAGTGGTTTACCTCTTATGTGACCACTAAAGATCATGTTCGGCTAGGCAATGGGCAGACATGTGAGATCTTAGGTGTTGGAGATGTTCAATTGAAGTTTCAGAATGGCTCTTCTTTCACACTGAAGAATGTGAGACATGTTCCCGCAATTACAAAGAGCTTGATCAGCACAAGTT
Organism: Adiantum capillus-veneris; assembly: GCF_014529385.1. Classification (NCBI taxonomy): domain Eukaryota; kingdom Viridiplantae; phylum Streptophyta; class Polypodiopsida; order Polypodiales; family Pteridaceae; genus Adiantum; species Adiantum capillus-veneris. Next base: position 44,310,418 of record NC_140942.1, read on the forward strand.
TACTTGATGATGCTGGCTATGTCACCACTTTTGGATAGAACATGTGGAAGATATCCAAGGGTTCTATGACAGTAGCACATGGAGTAAAGTCTGGAGGACTTTACATGATTTATGTATCAAATGTCTCTAAAAATGTAATCAATGTAACCGAGCAGCCGAACGTTTCTTTGTGGCATAGCCGGTTAGGACATATGTCCAAGAAGGGAATGAAAATCTTGTCTCGTTCTGGTTGTTTGCCTGGCTTTTCATTTAATGATTTTGAATTATGTGAACATTGTCTGTATAGTAAGCAAACACAGCAGCCACATACGCATAGAAGCAGTAGAAGAGATACACAGTTGGCACTTGTTCATAGTGATTTGTGTGGACCTATGCCTAACCTATCTCTAGGGGGAGCTTCTTACTTTATGACATTTATAGATGATTACTCGAGGAAAGTATGGGTTTACTTTCTCAAGCACAAGAATGAAGCGTTTAGTGTTTTCAAAACGTTTGTGAAACTTGTGGAGAATCAGAGTGGCAAGAAGCTTAAATGCTTACGCACTGACAATGGTGGAGAGTATGTTTCAAAGGCCTTTCACGACTTTTGTGAGTCAAAAGGTATAAAACGTGAACTTACTGCTCCTTACAATCCTCCTCAAAATGGTGTTTCTGAGAGGATGAATAGGACCATACAAGAGAAGGTCAGAAGTATGTTGTCTAATGCACAGCTGCCAAATGGGTTTTGGGCTGAAGCTGTATCAACAGCTGTTCATCTTGTAAATAGATCTCCTAGCAAGGTTTTGCAGAAGGATTCAGTGCCAGAGATGGTATGGTCAGGCAAAATGCCCTCATACAAGCATCTCAGAGTCTTTGGCTGTAAGGCATATACTCATGTTCCAAAGGAATTTAGGAATCAACTTGAGCCATAGAGTAGAAAGTGCATCTTTCTAGGCTATGGTAATTCTAGTGAGATGGGGTACAGACTTTGGGATCCCGAATCCAGAAAGGTTGTCCGCAACAATGATGTTCACTTTAATGAATCCAAATATCATTCTAAACCAGAGAAAGTTGAGGAGATTAGAAGAGATGTCTTCCAAGAAGATGGACTTGCACGTGCAATACAAAATGCCAGGGCTCAAGAGGAGCAAGGACAGGATAGAGTGGAACCACAGGTTGGGGCTGAGCCTGAGCCACCTATTGTGCGTAGATCTGGACGTGTCACGCGACCTCCTGATAGGTTTGTTCCATCTATGAACTATGTCATGTTGACTGATTGCAATGAGCCTTCATGTTACAAGGAAGCAGTGCAAATGAAGGACTCCGGGAATTGGCAATTGGCCATGCAGTCAGAGATGATAGCTCTGCATAAAAACCAGACATGGAAGCTAGGTAAATTACCACGGGGCAAAAAGGCTCTACCCTGTAAATGGGTTTACAGGTATAAGATCACTGCTCATGATAGGCAGCCAAAGTACAAAGCAAGGCTTGTTGCCAAGGGCTTTAAGCAAGAACAAGGCATTGAATTTGATGAAGTCTTCTCTCCGGTGGTCAAAATGACTACATTAAGATGCTTTCTTGCATTGGTTGCCATATTAGATTTGGTGTTGCACCAAATGGATGTCAAGACAGCGTTCTTGCATGGTGATTTAGATGTGGAAATTTTGCATGCAGCAGCCAAAAGGGTTTGTTGAGACAGGCAAGGAAGATTGGGTATGCCAGTTGTTAAAGAGTCTTTATGGCTTAAAACAATCACCGAGGGCATGGTACCATAAATTCCACAAGTTTATGCTTTCTCAAGGCTACAAACGTAGTGAGTTCGATCAATGTCTATATACAAAGAAGGCTAAGGATGGTAGTTGGTTGATCCTTATTTTGTATGTGGATGACATGTTGATTGCTGGCAAGCACTTGGAAGAAATTTCATCTTTGAAGTCAAAGATGGCAAAATTGTTTGACATGAAAGACATGGGTAAGGCAAGTCATATACTTGGTATGCGCATTGAGAGAGACAGATCAAAGAAGTTGATTTGGTTATCTCAAACAGAGTATATTGACAAGGTTTTGCAACGTTTCAATATGGAGAAGGGAAAGGCACTGAGTGTTCCATTGCCACCATATGTGAAACTTAGCAAACAAGATTGGCCTGTGTCTGAGGAAGAACAGGCTGAAATGGATAAGATTCCATATGCGTCTGCAGTGGGTAGTTTGATGTATGCAATGATTGCTACTCGCCCAGACATTGCATTTGCAGTGGGAGTAGTAAGTCGATACATGTCAAACCCAGGCAAGAAACATTGTGAGGCAGTGAAAGGAATATTGAGATACCTGAAAGCTACAAAGAGTATGCGTATATGCTATGGGAGTCAGGAGCTAAGTGTAAAGGGTTTTACAGACTCAGATTATGCAGGTGACTTAGACAACCGAAGGTCTACGTCAGGGTATGTCTTTACATTGGCTGGTGGAGCAGTATCATGGCGTTCTAGATTACAAGATTGTGTTACTCAATCTACTACAGAGGCTGAAGATTTTGCAGCATCAGAGGCATGCAAAGAATCAATTTGGCTTAATCGACTAGTAACAGATTTCGGAATCAAAGAAGAGATACCTGTGTTATATTGTGATAGTCAAAGTGCTATACAATTTTCTCGCAATCCAGTTTATCACTCAAAGACAAAGCATGTGGATGTGAAGTATCATTTCATCAGGGAAATGCTTGAGGATAAGCAACCTCAGCTTGTCAAAGTTCACACCATAGAAAATCCTGCTGATCTACTTATAAAAGGACTTCCCTCAGAGAGCTTTGCGCATTTTCGCAAGCAGTTAGGTGTAGGGTAGTACATCACTTCTCTACATCTCTTGTATATTAGCTTGTATAGAAGGTTCTCTCACACTTAAAGAACCACATTGGGCTTTACGGTTGAGTGTGTATGGCTCAGACACCTTATGGCTGACTTGGGTGTTGGACAGGACACTATCTACACTGACAGTCAGAGCGCATTGGCAGTTGCGAGGAACCCAATTTTTCATGCTCGCACAAAGCACATTGAGGTGCATTACCACTATGTCAGGGAGAGGCTCTCATCAGGAGAGATCAGCTTGGCTTATGTGCCAACACAGGACAACCTTGCAGATCTTTTCACAAAGGCATTGTCTCGTGAGAAGCTTGAAGCTTTCCGCAAAGCTTTGGGCTTACTCCCCTTTGTGGACTGATCCTGTCCTCAGGGCATGGCACTTCCCTTTACTCATGTGCCAGCTCTCGTTCACCGCATCACTCCAGGGGGGATTTGTTACCATATACATGTGGTAGTGATGTGTGTGAACACACTAGGACCGCCGGGGCATTTTTTCCCTCTGTAGGAGGTTTTTCCCCCCGTGCATTGTATATACGCCCATCACTCTAGGGCTATCTATCTTTCCATTGCACACTAAGTAACACACTCTCTATTGTGTGCCTTGAGCTTCCTTTGTCTTCTCCAAGCTGTGTGTGTTTCTCTGCAACCCTAATTCCAACAATCACCAAGTCAAAATGTTTGAACATGATGTCTACAAAACTGCTTTTAGAACACAAACTGGACACTATGAATTCCTTGTCATGCCATTTGGTTTGACAAATGCACCAGCTACATTCACACGCATGATGAATAGAATTTTCATTGACTGTCAAGATTTTGCGATTGTATTTTTTGATAACCTTTTGGTATTCAACAAATTTGAAGAAGAGCATAAGGAGCACTTAGCACGTGTATTTGATCTGCTTGCACAAAATCACCTGTATTTGAATCCTAAAAAGAGTTCATTCTTTCAATTTGAAATTGAAAGAATATTTGGGACACATTGTATCGGGTAAGGGAATACATGTAGACCCCAAGAAAATTGAAGCCATTCAGTCATGCTTATACCCAAAAACTTGCATGAGCTACGTTCTTTTATTGGTCTTTGTAGCTATTACAGGAAATTTGTTTGTAATTTTGCTTACAAGTCACACTATTTGACTCTCCTGTTGAAGAAAAACACACCTTATGAATGGACTGATTTACAAGAAAGCTCATTTAATGCACTTAAACATGCTTTGACTAATGCACTTGTAATGCAATTGCCTGATTTTGAAAGACCATTCTTTGTGGTAGTCATTGATGCTAGTGGAAAAGGTATCGGTGTAGTCCTTATGCAAGATAACCATCCAATTGCTTTTGAAAGCCGTAAATTCAAACCTTCTGAATCAAAGTTTAGTACTTATGATAAAGAGTTGATTGTTGTGGTACATGCATTGAAAATTGGGAAACACTATGTAATGGGTACTGATTTGATCATAAAAACTGATCAACAAAGTATCAAATATTGACTTTCTTAGTCCTTAATAGATGATAGACATATTAAGTGGGCCGCTTTTATTCAAAGTTTTCAGTCCAACATTCAATACCAACCTGGTAAAGCAAACGTTGTAGCTCATGCTTTGAGTAGAAGACCCTCACTTAATCATCTATCAACCATTACAGGAACTTCATTTGACACTATGCCTGACACTTATGCACATGATGATGACTTCAAAACGACATGGTTGCATTTTCTTGATAATTCTGTGCACACATTTCTCGAATACACTATCCAAGAAAACTTCCTTTATTTCAAACAAAAATTGTGTGTGACTAAACCTTTCTGTACATTAATTATTGAAGAATTGCACAAACCACCCTATGCTGGACATAGAGGATTTGCTGCAAGTTTTCATAATTTATGTCGTGATTTCTATTGGCCTACTATGAGAATGGATGTTAAACAATATGTTTCAACTTGTATGATTTGTCAAAAAATCAAAGCAGCTACAGGTAAGAAATTGGGACTTTTACACCCTCTCCCCATTCTTGAAAGACCTTGGAACACATTTCAATGGATTTTGTTACTGGTTTCCCACTCACAGTGCACAAACATGACATGATTTGGACTATTATCGGTCATTTTTCTAAACAAGCGTATTTCATTCCTTGTAAGAAAACACTCACAGCACATCAAGCTGCACTTTTGTTTCTTAAGACTCTTTTCCCACATCATGGTTTGCCTAAAGTGATTATTTCTTATTGAGATTCAAAATTTTGTAGTGCTTTTTGGATTATTGTGTTTGAAAATCTTGGCACTACACTTGACTTCACTTCCGCATTTCATCCTGAATCTAATGGTCAAACCGAAGTCACCAACCACACTATTATTGACTTGTTAAAGGCTTATGTTTCTTCTCAACCTAAGAAATGGGATGATTACCTACATATTCAACAATTTGCATACAACAACACCACTCACACTGCCACGGGTAAATCTCCATTTGAAGTTGTATATGGTCACTCTCTTCCTACTCCTGCTTCACATCTTTCTAATGTTGTGCCTGGCGCTGATGATTTCACTAGTGGCTTTCATGATATTTTATGCAAGTGTGCATTCTGCCATTAAACACTCACAAGAACTTTACACCAAGCATGCTAACAAGCACCACAAGGCACACCAATTCAAAGAAGGTGATCATGTTTTACTTCGCATCGAAAAACGAAGGATCAAAAGTGTTGATACCAATGTCTTTGTTAAGCTTGCTCCTTGTTTTTATTGGCCTTTTAAAATTTCAGCTGTCATTAATGATGTTTCTTTCCATTTAGACCTACCTGCACATTGGCACATTCACAATGCCTTTCACATTAGTCTTTTATGCCCATTCAGAGGACCCCTACGTACACACCACATTTATGAAGACCCACCTTCACTTGTAGACCAAGAAGAGCAACTCATCCCTGACAAAATAGTTGATCATAATACCACCACTACACGCACTAGCATGGTTTCTAACCATTACCTTTTGACTTTCAAGGGCCACCCTGAAGAGGATGCCAAATGGATGCCTGAAAAGTTTTTTCGCAACTTCCCCGATCTTCTCCACACTTTCCATCACTCATGGTTCAATTGATTTCTCTATTGAGCAACTGAGGACAATTGCTATCCCTGGTGGGAGGGATGTTACGAGGCTAGGCATCCTCCTGTTGTTGTAGTGGTTAGCTACAATTGGGATAACTGGTGTAATGGTTAATTATGTGCTGTCTATTTATTTTCTAATTGAATTGATGATGATTTTGTAGAGTGGAATGCGGGGAGTTGATGAAGAGGCGCCGGCAATTACTCTTGGCCATTTTATAATCGCACAATATTTTAGAATCTCATTTCAATAAGCCACTATGGATCTGTAAATAATTCTAGTGGGAACTCCCCTTAGAGGTCATGCAAGAACTAATGAGCTTCACTCATTTACAAAAAGTGAAGTGGTTGTAAAAGGAGGGGCCTCAATTTTTGGCACCTTAAACTCAAAAATAATATATTAAATACCAACTCACAAGAGAGGTGTCGTGGAGTTTGGGGCTAGATTTAGGCCTTTCTCTTGCAGATTCTCCTCTCTACTCTCTTATGCTATGTTCTATTTGTTGTGTACTCTCTAATCTAGTCTCCATCTCTTACACATCTCTTACACTCTCTTACAAGCATGTCTATGTCAATTCTATGTTTTGTGTGTGTGTGTGTGTGTGTGTGTGTGATTGTCTAGGTGTGTGTGTGTGTGCTTGGAAATTGGGAAAAGAGGTGAACATGTTGATGGTGATGTTTGGGAGCATGTGTTGAATAGCTTAAGCAGTCGATCTCCCCCTCTCTCCGAACAAGTCTGCACCCTCGCCACCAATTCACATTATGTAATTTGAGATCTCACCAATGTAGATCCCACAAAGGGTTGAGGAGAGTGGGCATCGTTGCTTCACACCAATGGTGCTAGTAATAGGGTCTGATATGCCTGCGGGGCATCGTAGTCTCCCCTTCACCTGCTCATATAAAGCATAAGCAACCCATATCATTTGTGAAGGTATACCCACACTCTGGAGGAACTCAAAGAGCCTCTCATGGGGAATTGTATTAAATGATTTGTGGGAGTCCACAAAGCAACAATGTAGTCTCTTCTTCCATGCTTTTGCCCCATTATGAGGCAATCAGAACAAAGATAAGATCTATAGTAGGGGAGGCTTGTCCAAAACCTTCCTGGCCGGAGGCTATGAGTACCCCTCTCTATGAATTTTGACATGAGCTTTACCTCAAGTAATGCTTTGTAAATCTTGGCCACGGTGTGTCCAATCATGATGGTCTTGTAATTCCTTGGGTCCAGGGTGTCACCAGACTTGTGGATATGCACAAGTGCATCTAGTCCACTCCTGTGGAAGATCTCCGTCATGGCCCTGCTGAAGATGTGTCCAATCAACAGGGCTATAGTTTTGGATTTGTAAATCAAATGCTCACTCTCTAGTCCTATGTGGTTAGCAGATCTTTGGTCTTTTAGTTGACGTATGGCTCGTGTAACAATATCTGTGGTAAAGAAAGTGGAGATAGTAGGTCGTGGATCGAGTGACTCAAGGATTGGAGGCTTCTCGGGGACCACTTTCTGTTGGGGTATAAAGCCCAATGTGGTCACCCAGGTAAGTGGGCGGGCCGCCAGGTATGTACACATATTCTTTTGTAAAAACCTAATAAGAACTCACTATGCTCTACACATTACAGTAGAGCGAGTTCACCATATCATCGTGCTCTTCTTCTTGCACTTCCGCTCGTACTCCTTCAACTGGTATCAGAGCTCAGATCGAGGCTCGGGGCAGCACTGCAGGAGGCTAGAGTCACCAACTCAGATTGGAGTGAAATTCGACAGGCGAAGACACGGCCCCAAATCTCGTGGGGGAGCCCTAAGAGCATGGTGTTGTCAGAATTTCATTCTGAGGTCATCTCGGCCACCGTTCGGCTTCGACAAAGGTCTGTGCAGGCCATTTTCGACTACGTGGTCTCGGCGGGTGCATATCCGACTCTGCAAATTTGGGGTTTTTGGCCTACGACTGCAGGTGCTGAGGATATTGACACTCCCAGAGTGTTGATTTGTGGCTGTCTACACATCGAAGGACGGCTCACAGTTCTTGGAGGCGTGTCACATACGACACGGGCGCATCTACACACAGACTGTAGGGGACATCCACTAGTTCATCAGGTAGCTTGTGTTTGCTGCTTGATATTCCAGATTTCATCCTGACATTGTAGGTACTTCCACATGGGATGTATTGTCAGAGATGATGTATGTCTGTTGAGGATTTGCTAGTTGTGAGTCACGCAACAAACAACCGCCGCAGCGGTTACAACATACAGTGGGAAATTTGTGGATTTATGACTTTGTGGGAAGTCTATGTACTGTTACACTTACTGCAGCCTTTGTTGAGGGTCGAGTGAGGTTTTATTGACGGGGGGGATTCTCGAATGTTGAGATCCTTTCGGTGATACAGGTCTTGGAGCGATCCCTCGAGCACCCTTAGATAGGCAGCTAGGATGTATTGACTGTGAGTTAGACAGTTGGGATTGCATCTTTGCTTTACTGCCATTGAGGCATTGTCGCAGTCTATGCTTACAGGACAGTGACATGACAGTCAGAGACAGTACAGGTGCAGGACAGGTTTACCCACAGCTTATAGTGTTAGAGAGACAATGATTTTTTGAGCTGTTTTTTGAGTACACCAGAGCCATTTTACAAAGGAGACTCTGCCAAAATTTATGCAGAATCTAAAGCTTTCTTGGTTCATTTAACAGGTTGATATTGGTTCAGAGGTCAGTTTACAGGGGAAACTCTGCCGAATTTTTCCCAGGAAAGTAAACCACTGTGAAGCGTAGCTATGGCTGGATCACAGGACACTGCTCTTTACAATATCAAGAAGCTGGATGGAACCAATTTCCCATTGTGGAAAAAGCAGATTTGGCACGTGTTGGTACAAAAGAAGCAGATAAAACCTATAAAGCTCAAGGGGATAAAACGAGAAGATATGGACGAAGATGAATGGAGCGAAATGGATGAATTGGCACTTTCTACCATTATGCTGACTTTGGCAGAAAGCGTTTACTTCAATGTAGCAGACGAGATGTCGGCTTATCAAGCATGGTTAAAGCTGAGTGATCTTTATGAGAAGCAGAGTGCAGCTTCACATGTATACTGGCTTAAGAAGCTTGTTGACTTGAAGATGAAAGAAGGGACACCTATGTCCAATCATCTGAATGAATTCAACACAATCGATAGTCAGTTGTCAGCTCAAGGTGTCAAGTTTGATGAACCTGTTAGAGCTATGTTCCTGTTGATCACATTGTCGGAAAGTTGGGACACTTTTCGCACAGCTTTGAGTAATTCTGCACCTCCAGATGGCTTGAACATAGTAGGTGTAGAAGGAAGTCTGCTTACTGAAGAAACCAATAGAAAGACGATGCACAAAGGCAAAGGAACAGCCTTAGTTGTCAGGGGAAGGACCAAAGAAAAGTACAAAGGTGGAAAGAGGAATCAGTCTCGTAGCAAGTCCCGCAGTGCTAAAGGCAAGAGTGACATAGAATGCTACCATTGTGGCAAGAAGGGTCACATGAAAAGAGACTACAGAGAATGGAAAGCAGAAAAAGGCAAAGAGAAAGCTGAAGACCATGGTGAGAAGAACAAGTCCTCAGTGAAGATTCAAGAAATAAATGTGACAAAGTTGCAGAGGATGATAGTCTAGTGTCAGGAGACATCTACTTCTTGAAGAATACAATGGACTCAGCTCTTCTTACATCATCTGATGGAAATGCATTGAGTGACTGGATTATAGACTTAGGGGCATCACTTCATGTGTCTCCAAACAAGGAGTGGTTTACCTCTTATGTGACCACTAAAGATCATGTTCGGCTAGGCAATGGGCAGACATGTGAGATCTTAGGTGTTGGAGATGTACAATTGAAGTTTCAGAATGGCTCTTCTTTCACACTGAAGAATGTGAGACATGTTCCCGCAATTACAAAGAGCTTGATCAGCACAGGTTTACTTGATGATGCTGGCTACGTCACCACTTTTGGACATAACATGTGGAAGATATCCAAGGGTTCTATGACAGTAGCACATGGAGTAAAGTCTGGAGGACTTTACATGATTTATGTATCAAATGTCTTTAAAAATGTAATCAATGTAACCGAGCAGCCGAACGTTTCTTTGTGGCATAGCCGGTTAGGACATATGTCCAAGAAGGGAATGGAAATCTTGTCTCGTTCTGGTTATTTGCCTGGCTTTTCATTTAATGATTTTGAATTCTGTGAACATTGTCTGTATGGTAAGCAAACACAACAGCGACATAAGCATAGAAGCAGTAGAAGAGATACACAGTTGGCACTTGTTCATAGTGATTTGTGTGGACCTATGCCTAACCTATCTCTAGGGGGAGCTTCTTACTTTATGAAATTTATAGATGATTACTCGAGAAAAGTATGGGTTTACTTTCTCAAGCACAAGGATGAAGCGTTTAGTGTTTTCAAAACGTTTGTGACACTTGTGGAGAATCAGAGTGGCAAGAAGCTTAAATGCTTACGCACTGACAATGGTGGAGAGTATGTTTCAAAGGCCTTTCAGGACTTTTGTGAGTCAGAAGGTATAAAACCTGAACTTATTGCTCCTTACAATCCTCCTCAAAATGGTGTTGCTGAGAGGATGAATAGGACCATACAAGAGAAGGTCAGAAGTATGTTTTCTAATGCACAGCTGCCAAATGGGTTTTGGGTTGAAGCTGTATCAACAACTGTTCATCTTGTAAATAGATCTCCTAGCAAGGTTTTGCAGAAGGATTCAGTGCCAGAGATGGTATGGTCAGGCAAAATGCCCTCATACAAGCATCTCAGAGTCTTTGGCTGTGAGGCATATACTCACGTTCCAAAGGAATTTAGGAACAAACTTGAGCCAAAGAGTAGAAAGTGCATCTTTCTAGGCTATGGTAATTCTAGTGAGATGGGGTACAGACTTTGGGATCCCGAATCCAGAAAGGTTGTCCACAGCAATGATGTTCACTTTAATGAATCCAAATATCATTCTAAACCAGAGAAAGTTGAGGAGATTAGAAGAGATGTCTTCCAAGAAGATGGACCTGCAAGTGCAAGACAAAATGCCAGGGCTCAAGAGGAGCAAGGACAGGATAGAGTGGAGCCACAGGTTGGGGCTGAGCCTGAGCCACCTATTGTGCGTAGATCTGGACGTGTCACGCGACCTCCTGATAGGTTTGTTCCATCTATGAACTATGTCATGTTGACTGATTGCAATGAGCCTTCATGTTACAAGGAAGCAGTGCAAATGAAGGACTCCGGGAATTGGCAATTGGCCATGCAGTCAGAGATGATAGCTCTGCATAAAAACCAGACATGGAAGCTAGTTAAATTACCACGGGGCAAAAAGGCTCTACCCTGTAAATGGGTTTACAGGTATAAGATCACTGCTCATGATAGGCAGCCAAAGTACAAAGCAAGGCTTGTTGCCAAGGGCTTTAAGCAAGAACAAGGCATTGAATTTGATGAAGTCTTCTCTCCGGTGGTCAAAATGACTACATTAAGATGCTTTCTTGCATTGGTTGCCATATTAGATTTGGTGTTGCACCAAATGGATGTCAAGACAGCGTTCTTGCATGGTGATTTAGATGTGGAAATTTACATGCAGCACCCAAAAGGGTTTGTTGAGACAGGCAAGGAAGATTGGGTATGCCAGTTGTTAAAGAGTCTTTATGGCTTACAACAATCACCGAGGGCATGGTACCATAAATTCCACAAGTTTATGCTTTCTCAAGGCTACAAACGTAGTGAGTTCGATCACTGTCTATATACAAAGAAGGCTAAGGATGGTAGTTGGCTGATCCTTATTTTGTATGTGGATGACATGTTGATTGCTGGCAAGCACTTGGAAGAAATTTCAGCTTTGAAGTCAAAGATGGAAAAATCGTTTGACATGAAAGACATGGGTGAGGCAAGTCATATACTTGGTATGCGCATTGAGAGAGACAGATCAAAGAAGTTGATTTGGTTATCTCAAACAGAGTATATTGACAAGGTTTTGCAAAGTTTCAATATGGAGAAGGGAAAGGCACTGAGTGTTCCATTGCCACCATATGTGAAACTTAGCAAACAAGATTGGCCTGTGTCTGAGGAAGAACAAGCTGAAATGGATAAGATTCCATATGCATCTGCAGTGGGTAGTTTGATGTATGCAATGATTGCTACTCGCCCAGACATTGCATTTGCAGTGGGAGTAGTAAGTCGATATATGTCAAACCCAGGCAAGAAACATTGGGAGGCAGTGAAAGGAATATTGAGATACCTGAAAGCTACAAAGAGTATGCGTATATGCTATGGGAGTCAGGAGCTAAGTGTAAAGGGTTTTACAGACTCAGATTATGCAGGTGACTTAGACAACCGAAGGTCTACGTCAGGGTATGTCTTTACATTGGTTGGTGGAGCAGTATCATGGCGTTCTAGATTACAAGATTGTGTTACTCAGTCTACTACAGAGGCTGAATATGTTGCAACATCAGAGGCATGCAAAGAATCAATTTGGCTTAATCGACTAGTAACAGATTTGGGAATCAAAGAAGAGATGCCTGTGTTATATTGTGATAGTCAAAGTGCTATACAATTGGCTCGCAATCCAGTTTATCACTCAAAGACAAAGCATGTGGATGTGTAGTATCATTTCATCAGGGAAATGCTTGAGGATAAGCAACTTCAGCTTGTCAAAGTTCACACCATAGAAAATCCTGCTGATCTACTTACAAAAGGACTTCCCTCAGAGAGCTTTGTGCATTTTCGCAAGCAGTTAGGTGTAGGGTAGTACATCACTTCTCTACATCTCTTGTATATTAGCTTGTATAGTAGCTTCTCTCACACTTAAAGTACCACATTGGACTTTAAGTGGGAGGTTGTTGGGGTATAAAGCCCAATGTGGTCGCCTAGGTAAGTGGGCGGGCCGCCAGGTATGTACACATATTCTTTTGTAAAAACCTAATAAGAACTCACTATGCTCTACACATTACAGTAGAGCGAGTTCACGATATCATTGTGCTCTTCTTCTTGCACTCTCTCTCGCGTCGCACTTCCGCTCGTACTCCCTTCACTTTCAAACCTCTCTGCATAATCATACCATGCCTGTGGGTCCTCAATGGGTGTGGTCAGGCGGGGCTCTCTAAGACTCCACCATGCCATCGCACTATCAATGCTCATGAATAGGCGGTAAAGCTCAAGCTCCTTTGCCTCATTGAAAGCTTGCTGCTTGTGGCATGTGAGAGTATTCATTTGTCTTATGGCCTCCTACTATGTAATCTTCCCAAGTGCTCTCAGTGCTCATAGGGTGCGGTAAAGCCCTCTGGAGTCATCATCATACCAATGAGTTCTATGGTAATGTCCCTAGGGGGAGTACGTCACCAGAGTGAGTAGTGTATGAAGAGGAGCTAAGGGCTGATGTGTGTAAGATGGATGAGATCTCAGAGGTGAATGTGGACAATGATGCAGATGGGCTAAGCTGACAGAGGCCGCATGAACATCAATTGAGTATATAGGGGATAGTTCTCGTGTGAAGTGGATCGTAGAGTGTGAGTAGGTGTAACAGGTGCATGGGAGATGGTGGCTCCAGTGAAAGAAAGAGAGAGATAGGCATGGTCGTCTTCGATGGGATGGGTGGGATGGTGAAAGAGATGAGATCTATAGCCTCCGACAATCCTCCCGTAGTGCCATAATATAATCCGATGTACTACCCCCCTTATTTGCCACTCCATGTGGCATCCATGCCATACCTTCAGATGTAGGCCAAAGTGCCCGTTATATAAGCAAGACGGTGTTGAGAGCTCAATTTGAGTAAATGGCATCCATAGGCAATGGGATGGGTGGTGTCTGTGAGACGCGAATGAGGTCCTCCTCCTCTGTAGCATGTAGTATTTCTTGGTCCTCAAAGCAAAGGTCTCACAATGGTGCACGTTTGGGCATTGAAGTCTCCCATGAAGAAAACTTCCTCGAGTGAAGAGTACTTCATAATCCCCTCCATCAAGCTATGTGGGTTGTGTGTGTGTGTGTGTGTGTGTGAGAGAGAGAGAGAGAGAGAGAGAGAGAGAGAGAGAGAGAGAGAGAGAGAGAGAGAGAGAGAGAGAGAGAGAGAGAGAGAGAGAGAGAGAGAGAGAGAGAGAGAGAGAATCTACGCTATGTGTATGTTTGTGGATGTTCTAGTGTCTATGTGTTGATGTGTAAGGAGTGTGTTTGCAAGGTTATGTTGTCAACATGGCTCTGTGTGTGTGTGGGATTCAAGCACACCCCCTACTTGAAGCAGGGCCTTTGCTTGGAGGAGCTTTGCTAAAATTCTTTTAATGTTGAACCTTATGGCTAATTGGACGGATGCACATGCATGAGGGATATCCGATGGGGTTGTGTGCATGTTGTTGCGCATAAGGTTGCGTGCATGAGAGAGAATACACGTGGGTTATAAAAGAGTGGCTTCCTCCACACACACACACACACACACACACACACACAAAGAGAGAGAGAGAGAGAGAGAGAGAGAGAGAGAGAGAGAGAGAGAGAGAGAGAGAGAGAGAGAGAGAGATAAGGTGGTATATCTATAGTTCATATAATATATAATATATACAAGTAGTACGTATTTTTTGGAAAAATGATCTAAATACCCCTGAAATTTGTGGAAATCCTAAAATACCCCTCAAATCTCAAAAATTCCTAATATACTCCTCTTATTTGGCCAAAAATTCCCAATAATATATACAAGTAGTACGTATTTTTTGGGAAAACGATCTAAATACCCCTGAAATTTGTGGAAATCCTAAAATACCCCTCAAATCTAAAAAATTCCTAATATACTCCTCATATTTGGCCAAAAATTCCCAAAATACCCCTCTTAACCTTGCAAACATCTCTAAATACAATTTTTTTGCAATTCTTCATAGAAAAATTGGCAGGATTTTAGATGGTATTGTGGGGGGCTCTTAAGATGAAATCGTTCATCAGTTTTAGACACAGATGCGGGCTCATCCGTGAATAGTTTTGTCTTAGACATTTAAAAATAGGCTCCCCTTCTCATGAAGGCTATAGGCACGGCCAATTTTGCATAAGGGGTTTAATAGGGGGAATAAATGGAGATCCAATGGTGTTTTGGGATGGGAAAAGGAAGGGGGGAGGTGACAGGTGGAACATACACAGGAGTCAGTTGCTTGCTTTCCTTGAATTTCTCGAAAAGAGATTTTGGAGATTAAAACGGAATGATATTAAGCTGGCACGCATTTTTGCTGAACACGTTCTCTCTCTCTCTCTCTCTCTCTCTCTCTCTCTCTCTCTCTCTCTCTCTCTCTCTCTCTCTCTCTCTTTGCCCTCACAATCTGACCAAAGCTCGCGCTGTCCCACACACCTGGCATCTCCATTAGGACTGCTTTCCCCTTGCTGGACCACACAATCTTGCCTTGCAGCGCTTGATGATACATCTCCTGCAACGCAATGGAGCAGGCTGCGACAGTCCAGCATGGTAGGCAAGCACGGGAGCTTTGGTTTGGGGGGCGGACAGAGAGAAAGGGAGATGTTGTCTGAGGGCAGAGATGCGCATTGATGGAAGGGGGGGAGCACACACACAAGAAGAGTCGGTCGGGGTCTCTCTCTCTCTCTCTCTCTCTCTCTCTCTCTCTCTCTCTCTCTCTCGCATTGCCATCCGGACTTGAGCAAGGCAACGACATGAGGGAGCGTATGTCGTCAGCTAAGGACTGTGGCGAGCTGAGGTTGCAACACGGGGCTGCAATGGTGGATGTGTCCATGCAGAGATAGGCTCCTCTCTCTCTCTCTCATGTGCAGGAGCAAAAGCTAGTCTCAGTCACTCACTGCAGGCAAGGCGGCAGGCATGCGGAGAAAAAGAGAGCCATTTTCTTCTCGTAGGCAGTGTTGGACGAGGTGCAGAGCAGGTCTGCATTGGTGGCAAAGCAAGCAGGCATCGAAGGGTGCAATTGCGACAAGAGAATGGAGACGTTATTGAGATGATGATGACAAGGGCTTGATCTCCGACCGAAGGTGGGTAGGCTGGAGAGCGGTTCATGCACTTGAACGCGGCCCCAAGGCCTTTTCCTTCTAGATTTGCAAGATTCGCACAGAATCTTGGTGGCTAATTAATTAATAGAACTTGAAAGTAGACCCACTAGGAGTGAGTTGCTAGAGTATGCAATAATGGGGGCAAATCCATCCCAAAATGATACAAGAGTATATTGGGAAATTTGGGAATTTCCACAAATTAGAGTAATTTTCCAATATTTTTTGGAAGGAAATATAGTTTCTTGCGCTACGACAGTCTCAAAAATAGCCACTGTTTCCAAGTTTGCCACAATTCTGCGCATTGGAGTTTTGCGGTCGCTGTGTGAAGATGGAAATCCGTGTCTGTCATCCTGGGCATGCCTACCTTTATACTAATTGTGAGGAAGGCTGTGTCGCATCATCATTATACTCATCAACAACAGCATACTTCTGCTGTGCATCGCCATCTCCAACATCATCATCTTTACCCTCACCATCATCATCTCCATGGTTACCGCCATCTTCCTCGTTGCGACCAGCATGGGATGCAAACGAGAACGCAAGAGGAGGAAGAGCTTCTTTGGGAGGACCTCTTCTCCAAGCCACTCAACTGGGTAGACTGCCGACGACGCAAGCGCACTCCTTTGCATCCAGACTTTCGGCACAAGACCTCAAAGGCCCCCCTTTGGCTCAACAGTATGTGCAAGCCCCATTGGGTCGACTCACGCCTTGCAGTGCCTGGCCCTGGCAACCCCCCTGAAGAGAATGCTGTGCGTGAATTTTGCAACAAAGGAGAGCTTGATATTGCGATGGATGCTCTGTCTCACATGGATTATGATGGTTTTATTCCGTCAGATGATCTCTACATTACCATATTGAAGGCTTGCTACAAGTGCAAAGCCTTGTCTCATGCCGCTTATATCAGCGCCCACATCTTTCGGCGAAATACAGAACTCTGTGAACCGTTGCAAGATGCCTTGATTATTGCTTTGGCTAAGTGTGGAGGGGTTTTGCATGCACGTAGTCTGCTTCATACATTACCTCACTGCAGTGTTGATTCTTGGACAGCAGTTATTGATGGCTTTGTTGAATATGGCAGAGATAGAGATGCATTGATTACATTTGGTCAGATGCATGAATTAAATTTGCAGCCAAATTCTAACACGTATGCTAGCCTCTTCAAAGCTTGCAGTAGCTTAGGCAAGCTTGAAGAGGGGAGGTGGCTGCATGCAGATGGAGAGTCGAAGGGCTTTACTTTAATGCCTGCCACTGGTACAGCACTTATGAGTATGTACAGCAAATGCGAAAGCTTTTTGGAAGCAGAAAGTGTATTCAGCATGCTGCTGCAACGTGATGTTCTTTCTTGGAATGCAATGCTCTCTGTGTATCTTGAGCATGGCATCTGGGACAAGGCATTAGTGGCATACAGACAAATGCAAGAGGAGGGTTGGACTTCAAATGCCCTTATCTACACGATTGTTCTTCAAGCTTGCGGTTTTCTTGGTGAGAAAGAAAGCCTCTTTTTTGAAAGACAACCCAACAGTGAAATGTATCTTGAAATTGGCAGAGCATTACATGCAGACATCAGGGAAAATGGTTTTGCCACAGATATTTCCCTTGGAACTGCACTTATAACCATGTATGGAAAATGCGGAAGCATCCCAGAAGCATTGAATGTTTTTCAATGTTTCTCTGAGTTTGATATTGCTCCTTGGAGGGCCATGCTCTCAGCATATGTGCAGCAAGGTCAAGGTGCTGAGGCTTTAGTTGCTTACAAGAAATTGCATGAATACTGCCTCATTCCAGATGTCCATATTTTTGTCATATCTCTTAGAGCCTGCATTATGTTGATGGAGAATGAGGAAACGACACCCATGGCCTCGCTAGAAATTGGGGAGGCATTAGGTGAAGATGCTCAATCTAATGGCTTTGCTTCAAACACGCTCATTGGAAACACCCTAGTGAGCATGTATGGAAAGTCTGGAAATATCGTGGGCACTGAGAATGTATTTGTTGGGTTACTTCAACGTGATGTGGTGTCGTGGAATGCAATGCTTTCAGCATATATCCAACATGGTCAAGTCGCCAAAGCTTTCTTGTTATACAGACAAATGGTAGTTGAAGGTGTAACTGGGGATGTGCTTTCGTACGTATTATGTTTCCAAGCATGTGGCATTCTGGCAGAGCAAGAGAATCTTGTTTGTAAACCCCAACCCAATTCAGTTTCGATTCAAGTTGGCCATGCCTTACATGCCGTTGCCCGTATAGAGACGCATTGTTCAAATCTTTTCATATGTAATGCCCTGATAAGTATGTATGGAAAGTGCGGTCGATTGGTCGAAGCAGAGAGTGTCTTTTGTTCCTCTGTTGCTGTTGATGTGGTGTCATGGAATGCAATGCTGACTGCCTACGTTGAGAATTGCGAAGGACATAAGGCACTACAACTATACACGCAAATGCGAAGAGGTCATGAGTATCCAAACAAGCTGACATATGTGATTGCACTTCAAGCATGCATTGATCTTGCCGAGCAGGAAGGAGAGTCTAATGAGGTTGTGGCTTTAGAGATGGGTCATGCATTACATACTGATAGATTGCTTGAAGGCTACTTGTCCGACGATGTTATTTGCAGTACTCTTGTAAGCTTGTATGGAAAGTGTGGAGCACTGGCTGATGCAGAAACAATGTTTAGTAGATTGATCCATCGTGATTTGAATTTGTGGAATGGAATGCTCTCATCCTACGTCGAACAGGGCCATGATGAAAAGGCTTTACACATGATTAACCAAATGGAATGCGATGGCATGCCTATCGATGAGATAACAGTGGTTTTGGCTTTGCAAGTGTGCAGTACATTAGGAAGTGTAGAAATGTGTAGGCAGATCTACTTCAAGGTTATTTCAATTGGGTTTGATTCAAGTCCAAATCCCATCAATACTCTTATTCACTCTTTTGGGCACTGCGCGAGCAGTGTAGAGGCTAAAGATGTCTTTTTTCAGTTATCTCAGCCTGATAAGGTGGCATGGAATGCATGGATTGGAAGTTATTTACAGGAAGGAGATTTTGAACGTAGCCTTTTTGTTTTCCGAATGATGCAGTTGGCAGGTATTACACCAGATGCTTTTGCATACTTGTCACTCTTATGCACATGTAGTCATGTTGGCCTTGTTGAAAGCAGTTTTGAGATTTTCGAATCCATGAGCAGAGATTTTCATTTGTCTCCTGAGGTAAAGCATTATTCTGTGATGATAGATATACTTGGACGAACAGGGAACTTCAAGAAGGTGAAACGACTTCTGTCAGCAATGCCAATGCAGGCCAATCTTCCTCTTTGGCTAAGCTTGTTGGGAGCTTGTCGAACGCATGGCAACTTGGAGCTCGCGAAAGAAGCCTTTAAGCAGGCAATGGACTTGCAACCCAGTGATCCTGCAGCTTATGTGTTGATATCAAACATTCATGCGATTGATTATTGCTCAAGAGAAACTGGATGAAGACTGACCGTTTGAGCTGCAAAAGGGGCATGTTTTGGCTTGTGATTTGAGTCACTATTGTACTTATGGTTAGGCAGGGAAGAGACCTTGAACTCTTGAAATGTGCGACCTTTTTTTTAACTTGGTTAGCCCAACACAGTTCTGCCGATTGCCAGTATCTCATTCGTGAAGAGTCCCTGCACCTCTATCATGATACCCATACTGATATTTAATTATATTTATTTAATTATATATCGTAGGTTCTTTATTATATTTTAATTAGTGGCTAGATTCCTCCCAAATCAACCCTCACTAACTCAGTTTTTCATTCACTGCGGCAAACAAAAGACCATGCATCGGATTCGATACCCCACCGTACACAGGTTCACTCCTGCAACCTCCGATTTATACCAACTGAGCTTCACCGCTTGACTGCTAACGGAGGGCGCTCAGGTTTTAAAAAAGATTATTTTTGCTGTTTGCTTCCCCTCGTCCACCTCCCGCCGCACCCTGGTCCGCCGCCTCGCACATGGCCTACTACTTCATCGTCTCTGCCTCCACCTTGTGCTTTGTCCCTCCAGGCTCCCTTCCTGCTTCGCCCGACGCTGCATCTGAAAAGGTTCGTCTGTTTTTCTCTTTTTTCGAAATCGTTAGGACAAGTCTCGACAGTACGCTTGGTTGCATATAAGATTTGATGTTTTGACTGCAGCTGGCATTGTTTGAAGCATAATGCATCCAGCCCATGCCGTGAGGTAACCTTCAGTCCTCATCAAGCATAGAAGCTTCGAGACCAGATGTCTGTTCTATGCATCAGTAACTCACGGCAGTCGAGGCAGTCTTAGAGAGAACATAAGTTCTTCAGTTCAACATTGGGAACTTTCCATATTAGGCATTTGATTGCAGAGAAGAAGATGTAGGAACAGGCTTCTGTCCAAACAATGAGCAGACCTTCGAAGATGGTGAAGATGAAGCTTGCTGTGGGATTCTTTGAACTTCATTTTTTCAAACCGAATGATAAGGCAAATCCAGAATCGTTTTTCACAATGCTGGACAGAGAGAGGTCCACGTAGAGGGATCATGATCCTTGAAAATGGTTCACCACATGCGAAGCAAAAGCGCAATCAATAACCAACGTGCAGAGGCTCTCTTAAAACGCACCAATGCCATAAGGTCAATCTTCAGTCAAACCCGTAACACAGGAAGATCAATGTTTCCACAAGGTATTACTGTGAGGTTACAAGCTGGCATTACTCATATTTGGGCACCATATGAAAGTGGATGAGAGTAGCATGACAGGAGAGAGATAAGGAGGCTCCCTTCTAGTCAGGGCTTGCTTGGGTTGCCTCATTCATAGGCAAAATTGGCATCAGTTTCGCGACAATTGTCCTCATAGTTCTTCTTGTCTTTTAGTCTACTAAATCACTGACCGCATAACAGACTCAACGAAGGCAAGGGGAACTAGTGCAAATGAAGGGTTATCAGTGTGATTACTATTGTTTTCCGGGAGCCCTACAGAGAAGGTTGCAGCGATAAGGAGGCTCTTCTCTGAGAAGAAAAGAGCATCATTTACTATCGTACAAGTGGAGACTTCACTAAAAAAGAGGGGAGGGGTTGCGGTTAAAGAGGCAGATTCGAATGAGAAGAGGGTGCATTATGAAGGAGCTTGGGAAGGAGATCTGCATTTGCTTAGTGCTGGAAATTGAAGACAGTAGCGCAAGCTGAAAGTGAAGCAAACAATTGAATTGCTTGTTGAACAAAGTGAAATGCAGCCACAAAGTAAGCTATACAGGTCAGCCGTGAGTACCATGGGGCAGAAGCAGGCACTTGTGGGTACTCTTGGTGCAGTGAGGGATCAGTATGGAGGCATTAGGGCCATCATGGGCCAGTAAAAGGGCTAGCAAGAGCAGAAGGAGGTGATTCTTGTGTACAAATAGGAGCCCAGAAATGAGAGGCCCCACACGCAGCAGAGAGAGAGAGAGAGAGAGAGAGAGAGAGAGGGAGAGAGAGAGCGAATTCACTGTTGAATCTATTTTCTCTCTTGAATTTGCATCCCGGTGACTCGGTTTTGCTTAGACGAGGATTAGAGAGTGTATGTAGCTTGTCGAGACACACACTCAGAGCATCGAAGAGGATGTGTAGCCTTGAGAGTGTGTATATCACATACACACATGGCCCAATACACATAGAGCATCAACAAGGGAGATGGCGCTTCTTCTCCGACATCAAAGAAAGAGAAGCCGGGATTGTGTGCTTTTGATGCGCACATACACATACAAGTTCTTCGGCATCGAGATTTGGCGTTGATTTACACCCTATGGCACTCGTTGAGTGGCTTTCGGATTGCGGCATTGGTGGCATTTTCTTTTGACATCCGGTCCCTGACATCAGGCTTCGATTTCAGCTTCACGCATAGGCGTTTTTCCGTACACAAGTTCATAGGGCGACACGTAGCCTGTGTATGCATTGCTTTGTAGTCACAAGTGTTTTAGGACCTGGTCGCGTGAGGCTGCCAAGCAGCTAGCCTGCCCAGTCACCCGGTTTCCATTCACTAAATGATGGCTAAATAATTACGTGCGGAGAGTAGGTCAACTTCGCAGGTCAACTTCTCAAGCAGAAGGTGTTCAAAGGGAGGGGGTTCCCGAAGCGGGGCGGCTGCTCTAGTTTAATGAGAATCTCACTCCACTCGAGGCGATTATTGCATATCTTGCAACTCACGAGGTCCAAACGTTGCTTACGAGGTGATGTGATTGCAGTTTCTCTCTCTAGTTTACCTGCTGGTAACCGGTTGATGAGCAGCTCCTGTGCTCATGCGACCAGGCTCTTACAAACTCTCTGCGTTCGTCAGAGAGGTTATGGTATGCATATGCATCGGGAATTTGATATATGACATCTTGGAGCACTTATGATATCTTGGAGCTCTTGGAGTGCTATTGAGCTCTTTTGGGAGTAGCTATTTCCACACGGATTTGGTATGCAACTTGCATCAATTTTTGGCGCTTGTTTGTTTGCGATTTACTCATGTACATTGGCGGACATCGCCTATTGTATTTTGCTTGTGAAGCCATGTTTTGGCCTTTTGGTAGTCCCAACCATTTTTGAGACTCGGTTAGGAAGATAGCCCTTTCTGAGACTAGGCTATATTGGCCGTGTCTATTGAGTCTTTTGGAGGGTTGTTGTTGAGGTTTTCTTTGAGGGGGTATCTTCGAATATTGTGATATCGTCGGTGATACGGGCTGGTGGAGTTGTCCTATTTCGGTATCCTCGCCATAGACTATGTGTAGAAAGAGATAGGTGTATTTGACACCGAGTTTGCGGTTTTGGTGAGTTTTTGAATTGGTTTACAACATGACTTTTTTTGAATGGATAGAGCACATTCAAAATGTGTTGATCCAAAAAAGGTCAATTGGAGTCAATTTTTGAGCACCAATAGGGTGATGGCTACATGGCTTCACAATGGAAGATGCTTGATGCCAAGCTAAGTCCACTATCTATCTACACATCGTAGAGTTTGTGTACTTCACTATCATTAGTGAAGCTACTGCTAAAGCATTATACAAGTTGTGCAATACGTACAAGAGTAAAAGCACAAATAACAAGGTTTACTTGATGAAGGAGCTCTTCGAGAAGAAGGTGACACAATTTCTAAACACTTCACCTCACAAGGATTCGATTTTGGCAACGTAGTACAATCTATCTTCTTGTTGTACTCTCTACCCTCCTCATGTGGAGTATGGTCTATCTTCTTGTTGTGCTCTCTACTCTCCTCTCGGGATGTTTTTTGCACAGCCATAAGCAACTATGTGGCTGAGGGAAAATTGGTTTATGATGATGTAGTTACCAGTTTACTTACTGAACAGATTTACAAGAAGTCTATGGAGCTTGCCAAACAAGGTGATACGTACATTGCCAGTGGCAAAGGACAGATGGGATCATGCAAAAAGAAAGATTGCGAGAACTTTCGTAGCAAATCTAGGGGTTTTATTACACAACATTGAGTGCTATCATTGCCATAAGATAGTGTATTTAAAGAAAGATTATCGCACATGAAAAAGAGACAAGAAAGAGTCTCAAGGTAGCAAGAAATCTGATAACGATAATAATTGATTGTTTATAGGCTCTAGCTGATTCACCATCTTATGGTTTTTGGCCACAAACGCATAGATGAACCGGCCATTTTGCTTTAGGTTGTTAAAGGCATTCAAAATGTGCATGGCTATCGGTTGCAACTAGAATGCATCGAGAAACTCCTCCTTCAATCCTCATAGGGTACCCAAGCCTGTGCCGCAGTGGTCATTGTTATATGAATGTTTATTTTATTTGTAATGACTCAATCTTCATCGGCTAGCAAGATTAACTATCAGATTATTGAGATGATTCGAGCTATTTTTGGGAGGAGGCAAAAAACGGCTTGCATATGCGTGCGACGCTCTGCTTCTCTCCCACGTTACGCAGACAATGACGTCTCTGCTGTGCAGCAAAAAGAAGGCAGACATAGTTTTCTGTGCGAGCAACGCGTGGAAATTGCGGAGCATAGAAAACAAAAAGACTTCAATTTCTCAAGGTATAAGTTGTCGTTTTTTTTCTCTCTTTGCATTAGTGTGTGTTTACCATGGCCAGTGAGGATATCCCACCTACACACGTTTGATTTTGAGCACGTAGATCAAAATGAGGGCACCACGGGTGTTGCTGACACTAATATGCATGATGATGATGATCTAAGAGATCATGGGCTTGTAGATATTGTTTCTTTCAAGACTTTGAAACATCGCCAAAGCGTACTTGAAAGAAACCTCTTTGCACTCAATGTAAATGTTACCAATCTTATGGAGTTATTTGTGAAATTTATGAATTCACAGACGAGTCAAGGAGCTACAAGTGGCACAGTTCAAGGGAACCAAGCTCGCACGACTCAAGGAGCCCAAGAGACAAGTGCTGCAAAAGATGCAGAAGGCAGCAATGCATTATTAGAATATCACCATTCCTAAGTTTCACGGGGAAGAGCGTGATTGCAACAAAGATGCGGTCAATACGTTCTTACACAAATGGAGTGATATTTATAGATTGAGACACACCCCGGGTATAAAGACGACTGTGGAAACAAGTCTATCTCATAAAGGCAAGGTCTATAAGTGGTGGATGACATTTTCAATAGATGCTCGTCCTCCGTCTTGGGTTGCGTTTCAAGCTTCTTTCTCGAAAGAGTTTTTGGACTCCAATGAAGGACTCCAATGAAGAAGATAAGAATTGGTTAACATGGGATGCATGCCGCATGTCTGGCCTCTCTTTCACACAGTACCTATCGAAGTATCGAGAAATCATATTAAAACTAGAAGGTATAGATGAATTTCAAAAGATCCGAGGTTTTAATAGGGGTCTTGACAAAGATTATCGTCTTCATGTCAAGACCCAACATCCAAAAACTTTGGAAGAAGCAATCAGCCATGCCCAAAGATACGATGATGACCAAGAGAGGAAAGGAATGTTCCCTACTTTAAGAATACTTTTGCTAAGAGCAATGTGGCTAAGAGCCAATGGCGAGGAAGATCTCCCACACGTTCCAAGAGGAATAAGAGACAATCTACCTCTCCATGGCCACAAGAGGCTAAGAAGCCTAAGCAATCACGAGATACTCCACATGGGTCTCTCAACACTGCTGATTTTGAGCGTGCAAAGAAACACAATTTGTGTTTTAGATGTCTTTCGGACCAACATAACAAGAAAGATTGTCCTCTTTTGCAAGGCAAAGAAAAGGCCATGCACACGGTGCAATGGCTCACATTAGATTCATCTCCTAAATATTGTGCTGTAGAGGTTCTTCATATGGAAGAAAAGCACAAGTGTTGTGTGCCTGCTTCAATGTGGCAGCCCACCTTTGGCCCCCATGATTTGATTCGCATGCATGGCACTATTAACAGACAATGTGCTCGTATTTTAGTGGATGATGGTGCAACTTATAACTTCTTGAACTATAAGCTAGTCAAGAAATTGAAGCTTACACAGACTCCCTGCTCTCACAAGTATGTGGTGGAGCAGATGTTTGGGAATGATAAAGAAGTATGGGCACGGTAGTTCAAGGGGTTGAGCTTATTGTTCAAGATCATACGATGACCCTTGATTCCAAGTTATGAACATGGACCGTAGTTTTAGGACAAGAGTGGTTGCATGGTTTAGGAAACACATTACACACTAGTTATGAACACAACTCCTTATCCTTTATGGCCAATGGTAAACATGTGCTTTTGCTTGGTGAGAAAAAATATACCATCTGCACCTCTTATATGTACACCCGAGCTTTTTATTTTGCAAAAAACAAATTTAACAGATGAAGTCTTTTTGGGTTACTCCTTGTCTCTAAGTCTTGTGAATTCTCAAGAGCAAAGTGCGGTGAATTCTAGTAATGGTATGCAAAGCACAATGAATTCTAATGGTATGCAAAGTCCAATGAATTCTACTGATAAACAAAGTGTTAACAAATCTAACAAGCAAAGTGCTATCAATTTTAATTCTATACAGCAACGTGCAACTGTTGTAAAACAAAGATTACAAGAATCACAAGATTCTCCATCTCAGCATAACTCTATTTTACTTTCTCCTTTTGCACGGCAAAAGCTAACTCACTTACTCACGGAGTATAGTGATGTGTTCTCAAGTGATTTACCACCGGGTTTACCCCCTACACGTGATGTGCAACATGGCATAGATGTCTTGCCAGGCACTAAACCAGTGAGTAAACCACCTTATCGTATGAGTGCTAAAGAAGCCAAGGAGGTTGAGAGTCAGTTGGCTGACTACCTCGCCCGTGGCTTCATTAGACGTGATGTGCAACATGGCATAGATGTCAACTGCCTTGGGCATCACCAATTCTATTGGTAAAAAAGAAAGATGGTACTATACGCATGTGCGTAGATTATCGCGGATTAAACGCTATAACTATCAAGAACAAGTATCCTCTGCCAAGAGTAGATGAGTTGTTTGATCAACTCCATGGGGCAAGATACTATACAAAGATAGATCTTCGTTCAGGATACCACCAGGTGCGTATCCTTTTACAAGATATCTCCAAAACTGCCTTTAGAACACGGTTCGAGCATTTGGAATTTTTGTTTATGCCTTTTGGTCTAACCAATGCTCTAGCTACATTTATGACACTCATGGATAATGTCTTCCGTCCCTATCTTGGAAAATTTGTTGTGGTTTTTCTTGATGACATTCTCACTTACAGTAAGACTGAAGATGAACACATAGAACACTTACGATATGTTTTTGAACAGCTACAAGCTCACGCACTGTATGCTCAGCAATGCAAGTTCGATTTCTTTAAAACATAGATACATTACCTCGGTCATGTGATCTCTTATTCTGGCATTAAGATGGACACTGACAAGGTCGTTGCCATTCTTCGATGGCCACATCCCAGCACGGTTGAGGAGCTTCAAATATTTTTAGGCATGGCTGGATTTTATTGATAGTATACCCGTGATTATGCCAAAATCGTTGTTCCTATGATGGATCAACTTAAAGAAAAAGGTAAGACCTTTTCTTGGGAAGAAGCCCAAAAACGCAGTTTTGAACAACTCAAGGTAGCTATAGCCACTGCTCCCATCCTAGCAATCCACGATCCACTTAAGCTGTTTGTGGCAGAGACTGATGCTAGTGATAAAGCCATTGGTGCAATACTTCTCCACGAGGGAAGACCTATAGCCTTTGAAAGTAAAAAGTTAGATAGAGCTCAACATAATTATTTTGTTTATGAGAGAGAGCTCTATGCCATAATTCACGCTTTACGAAAGTGGTGACACTATCTATATGGTACCGAGTTTGAAGTAGTTTTTGACCATGAGAGTATCAAATGGTTTACTACTCAAACAGACTTGAAATGCCATAAAGCTAGATGGGCAGAAATACTTCAAGATTATGATTGTAAGCTACGATATCGCAAGGGGCGATATAATGTAGTAGCGGATGCACTAAGTTGGATGCCTCAGATTAATTCACTTGCTTTCACTGAATTAAAGAGTGGATTTTGGAGTCATTACGTGGCAAGTGTACACAAGATCAATCATATGCTAAAGTGTGGAGTACAGTTTTAAAAAGGGATCCCTCACACTTGTCTCTGAACAACCAGATCAACTTGTCTTTGTACGCGCAGATAAAAACTCCAACACACATAGCTCCACCCCTACTCAGAAAGAGCTTAATCGATGGAAGAATTTTTCCATTGATGATGGCTACTTACTCCACCAAGGTAGAGTATG
Source organism: Adiantum capillus-veneris (assembly GCF_014529385.1). Classification (NCBI taxonomy): domain Eukaryota; kingdom Viridiplantae; phylum Streptophyta; class Polypodiopsida; order Polypodiales; family Pteridaceae; genus Adiantum; species Adiantum capillus-veneris. The sequence continues at coordinate 44,338,034 of NC_140942.1, forward strand.
CGTGCCAAAGGACTCAGACACTAGGTGCCAAATCTTAATTGAGTGTCACGATAGTCCAAGTACTGGTCATCCAGGTATTCGTAAGACGTATGCCTTAGTTTGACGTCAATTTTATTGGCCGGGCTTACATCATGATGTTCAAGAGTACGTACGCGTTTCTTTGCAGCACATGTTCGCGAATTTTGTCGAGTTCGATCAGCATCTATTATAGATCACAGATTTGTTGCCAATTATAACTCGTCGACTCTGACGCTGGCCAACAGGCAGCAATCTTGCAACCCAATAGACGTGTTCGCAGGCGTTTGGTCAAGCAGCATATGTGAGGCCACAAAATGTAGCCTCTGACAGCTCGGGGGATGATCATGCAGAACACATTCCCAACGAGGCAATGTTTGAGCCCGAAATTGATGAAATGATCGAGACAGTCATGGATTCAGAAAGGCTTGTCTATGATGATATGAAAAGTGAAGCCGATACTCCATTGTATAATGGAGCACGTGTGTCTAGATTGAAAGCGCTCCTGGTTCTTCTCAACATGCAGACAAAGTTTGGATGGAGTGACACTAGCGTCACAATGCTTTTCAGGTGATCTATTACAATAATTAGTTACTTTAATAAAACTCTAAATGTATAATGATCTGATAGATTTTTACACAATTGTACCGTATTTTTATGTTGTGTAGATTGCTCAAAGAGCACATACTACCAGTTGATAATGTGATGCCAGATTCTCGAGAGGAAGCAAGAAAGATTTTGTTAAACTTGGGGATGGATTATAATTCGATCCACGCTTGTGCTAATGACTGCATTCTTTTCAGAGGGGAATGCATAGACATAGAGAAGTGTCCGAAATGTGATTCCGAAAGATATCGATTAGATCTCCACGGAACAAAAATTCCGCAAAAGGTTTTGCAAAATTTTCCTCTGCTTCTTCACTTCAAGCATTTCTTCAAATGTAAGTCCATGGCCGCCCTAGCATCATGGCATGAGGAGAATAAATCTTCGGATGGTGTGCTACGGACTCTTGCAGATTGTGCAGCCTGGAAAGATATAGATGGAACATGGACGGATTTTGCCAGGGAAGCTCGAAATTTGCGCTTAGGCCTGACTATGGATGACGTAAATCCATTTGGTCAAAGATCAACATCCATTTGGATTCTCATGAGCTTCGCACCAGACATCATGTCAGACGACATGTGTTGGTAAAATGGCTAGATAGACTTGAAGAACGTTCTACATGGGAGAATGTCTCTACACTTAAGAAACGTTTTCCTACGTTTGTTTTTGAGGAAGAAAAGGATTGTGCAAGGGGGGGGGGGGGGGGGGTAATGTAAGGACATGGGTCCTATGGGCAAGGCCACCGGCACGGCCGGACAATGTGTACGCTAGGGGGAGGCTATAAGATAGCACGATTGGGTGGAGACTAGCACACACATTACCACTGCTCTTTTAGTAACCCTCATTGAAGAGTATGCAATTGAGATCCTGCTAAGGCACTTTCAAGAACTTTGTGTACTTTAGTTTCAGCATCGCGATCACAATTCTACTAGGAAGCATTTTTTGATATAGCAAGTGGGGGTGAAGGTGGGTGGGTTGCTACCAAAGAATCAAGCAACAACTATTGGACGAGGCTATCTTCAGTGACTCAGTGAATAGCGTGTCTCCCAAAATTTGAGGAACGCATCACTGATGGGGTCGGCAAGGGTGGATTGGAAAATGGTGAGGACGTACGAGTGGGGCTCAAACACGGCAAGGCTCATCCAAAATCTTAGTACATGAACCGAAGAGCCAAGTCCACCAAGGGAGGCATTCGTGTAGCTGCAGGGGAGGCCTCCCCCTTGATGGAGTATTGGGTGCTTCATCTTCTTCAAGTGTGACGGAGATGTCCTTTACCTCTGACGCATTCTCCTAGGGGACAACATCCAATTTACATCTAGGAATTTTTTTAGCAGTCTCCTAGGCCTGCTCTTGCACCTCCCATCTCCACTGCTAGTGTAGGGACTACTTAGAGGGAATGCTCATGCATTCCTGTTTTGACCACTCTAGTGCATGGGATCAGCATTAAGATGCATCAAGCACTAAAAGTGTTGGATCGTAAGGACCAAAATGGGTATGCTATGCCAAATTATTGTACATTCATACATGTATTGTGAACTTGTCTCAAAACTAAACAACACACACACTTCTTATAGGAGAAAACACTTCTACATTATTCTAGGATAAGGGAGAAGATGATACATCTGTCTGCCGATGCTACTATATGACTACATGCCCAATGGGTATCATCACATTTGGAAAAATATGGCATCCAATGATTGAATTATGCTAGGTAATGGGTTTAATCGATAACAACAAGATTTTCACACACAAATTAGGTTAGAGGAGAATCACTAAAACAATCAGCTTAAATCTAGCCCCCAAAGTGCACGACATACTCTACACTTGGGTATTTGATATATTATTGAAAAAGTAAGTGCCAAACATTGAGGTTTCATTACCCCCAAAGCACACGACACACTTTACATGGGTATTTGATATATTATTGAAAAAGTAAGTGCCAAAAATTGAGGCCCCTCTTTCTTTAAAACATTGCATGAACCATAAGGGGTTAGTTTCCACTTTGTTCTCTACTTGACCATACAAGAATGAGCTAGTGTCGGCTTTATTGAACTAAATATAACAAGCTAATGGAATCCAATAAATAAACTAATAACATTGACTCTACAACAACTTCTACGACTTTCAAAAGTCGAATCTACACAGTCATCAATCTCACATTAGTTAACCACTAGTAAAATAAGACATCAACAAAGTAAATTGACCATCACAATCTTAACTGTCCCTACATATGTTGATGCTACCCATATATAACTTAGAAATCCAAAGGGTCGTTACATCCTTTTTGCCAAGAATAGCAATTATCCTTAGTTGCTCATTAAAGACATCATTTGCTCTGCGAGTGATAAAAGGAAGAGAGAAGATCCAAGAAGTTGTGAAAAAAATTCTTAGGTATCCAATGGGCATCATCTCTAGGGTGACCCCAAAGAGTTAAAAGATATCTATTATAAATTGTGCATATGTGTGTAGTGGTAGGGTCATCAATTTGTGTAGGGATAAGTTCCTCTTATTGATCTACAAATGTGGGTAGATATTCATAGATTGGATGAAAGGGTAGGGGTCCTCGAAAAGGTCTCAAGAGGTTGATGTGAAAGGCATTGTGAATGTGCCAAAGGAGATGGTAAATCAATCCTAAAAGAAACATCGGTAATGACAATTGACATTTTGAAGGACCATAAAAAGGAAGACCAAGCTTCACAAAAGCATTAGTGTCCACACTCTTGATGCAATGCTTTTCAATACACAACATGACATAATCTCCTTCTTGAGAAACATGAGCTGTCCTATATTGGCATGCTTAGTGTGTCAATGTTTAGTAGCAGATTGTACACTAGCATATTTTTATGAAAATGGAAAAATTATAGTAGTAGTTAGCGTATTAGACATATGAGGTGTAAGCGTAAGAAGTGAATAAACATACACAAATTCAAAACGTGACTCACAAGTAGCAAAGTGAGTGGTGTTATTATACGCAAAGTGCAAAATATGCAGCTAGTTATTCCATTGCTTTGGTTGACAATGCATGCATGCTTTAAGTAAGTCAATAATAGTATGTTTTGTGTTTGCCCATTTAATTTATGATGAAAAAAATTTAAAATCAAGTGTAGTTACAAGATTTTCAAACAATATGGTTCAAAAAACACTATAAAACTTTGAATCTCAATAAAAACAGTGCCTTTGGCAAACCATGATGTGGAAACACAATTTTGAGGAACAAAAAGGTAGCTTGATGTTTTGTGAGTCTTCTCTTGCAAGGAATGAAATGTAATTTCTTAGAAAAATGATGAATAACATTCCATGTCATATCATGGTTGTGAACAAGTGAAAAATTACTAAGAAAATCCATCGAAATATGTTCTCAATGTCTTTCAAGTAGATGTAAAAGACCTAAATTCTTACTTGTGGCACACTTAATCTTCTCATAAACCAAACAGTTTTCAACATACTTTCATAGTAGGCCCAAAAAAAAAAACAACACAAATTTTGATACGTAACACCAAAACCTTTATGGCCAGCATACGATGGTTCATGAAATTCTTCAATGATTATCAAGACAAAATGGTTGAATTATAACACAGCTTTTGCTTCGATATAAAAATTGATCTTTAATGGTGCACTATAGAAATGAATATATAGCATTCTCAGTCATGTACAACCATGTAATTTTGAAATCATCATCTAACACATATGTATTAGGCATGGATGCAAATGATGTACTTTCAATGGTAGACAAATTATTAAGATAAGGTCATCTACTCAAGGATCAACCACAACATTTTGGGAGGGCTGGAAACTTGTGGTAGACAAATTATTAAGATAAGGTCATCTACTCGAGGATCAACCACAACATTTTGGGCGGGCTGGAAACTTGAATAAAAGATCCCAGTTAGTGTCTTGGTCAGAATTAAAGATTGAGAGAGTAGGTATTTGTTTGATGCTTTGTTGGTCCATTTTGATGGAAAAAAATCAGGGCTCACTAAGTAATGTTTAAAAATCTCAATTGGATGAATAATAGCTATAAGTTCCTTGTCATAAGTGGTGTATTTGAATTTAAACAATTCATAAAATATCCTTGTGTCAAATTTACATGGATTACTCCAAATTTTTCATAGATTAGTCTTTTTGACAATAGAAATCTATCTTTGAATGTCCTATATATATATATATATATATTTTCACTAATGAGCTCACAAATAGAGATATTTGTGTCTACTAAGGCCTGTGTCACAAGATGCCCAAGACAAGCATTAAAAGGGTGTGTTTAGATGCTTTTTGTGTTACACAAGAGGCAAAGGATAAAATAATTTAGATATGCTCAACAAGCCAACACAAGCTAGTTGGAGGTCATCGTTAGTGTGAGCATGAGTAATAGACCTATTAACCTTCTTCATGGGTTCACTTTCTTCCATGTTTGTAGGTTGTTGCAGATGGGTGAGGGGGTGCAACTGCCTCACTTTGCCCACAGATGGACACCCTTGTTGGCCAATGGATTTTATCCATATCATTAGTACATACGTTTGAGCAAACGTGTGTGACATGGACTTAATAGTATATAAGCTATTTTAGCTTAAGGACCCTCAATTACATCCAAATCCTAGTTCTAATACTCAAAGAACTAATACTCCTAAGAAGATTTGCAATAAAGAAAGTGTTTGGAGATATTTGTCAGACAACAAGGGGTATTTTGGGAATTTTGAAAAAAAAGGATTTTTTGGAAAATTAGGAGAAATATTATGGGAATTTTTGAAGTTTGAGGGGTATTTTGAAACTTAGGCAAAATTTTAGGGATATTCTGGTAATTTTTCTTAAAATTTTTACTTTCAAAAGCAATTGGGTGATTACCTTGCATAAGTGCAACACATATAGCTTTTCAAATAGCATCAACCAGTGAAAATGACAATGAATGGATGAGAGAGATCAAATTTTTTTTTAAAATAGGTGCATTGGTAATTTTCAATTCTTGAAAAGATAGGTCATGCACATCATTCTAAACATATGGTGTGGTTTTTCTCACAAGTAAGGTGAGATAATTGCCATATATGCAAAGTTTTTGACAAATTTCCTATAATAACTACACAAGCCAAGAAAAGAACTCGACTCATGTAGATTTGTCGGAGTTGGCTAGGACATATTAATCACTTCAATTTTCTAGGGTCCATGTGAATGCCACTTTGAGACACAATTTCATTTAAATACTTGATTTCAATTTGAAAGAAGGACCCGGTGCTGTGTTTAGCATTCAAATAAATGTGTTATTTTGTAGCAACTTAAATACATGTGACAAATGCTCTTTATAATCTTCCATTTAGACACAAGAATTTCATTAAAAAAAACAATCAAAAAGCTTTGATAGTCAATGTAAATACGGTTCATCTTACAAGTGAAACTAGTAAGTGCATTAATTAACCCAAATGACACAAAAAGAAATTCACAATGCCATGTTTGTTTCTTAAATGCAATTTTATAAATATCCTCTTGTATCATTTTAACTTGAGGGTATGCCAATGTAAGGTTAATTTTGGTAAAAATTGTAGCCACTTTTGATTTATTAAGTAGCTCATCTAAGCTAAGAATGAGAAATGTGTTCTTGATAATGATTTTGTTCAAATCCCTAAAGTCAATACATATATGAACGTCCTATTATTAAATCTGCTACTTGGGTCTGTATGTCTTTTTGGGTAGGAGGAATTTACTCTATTAGGTGCCATGCAAGGCGGTTCATTACCAAGAATGATATCTATCCTATTGTCTTCAAACCTTAAAGGTAGAACCCAAGAAGACAAATCATGCATATCCAATCCTTGAATTGAGACATAAATTCTTTGTGTGAATCGTCACGTGGTGGTTGTAATTTTATAGACGCTTGATTAACAAGCACAAGCTATGTTTTGTTTTGCTTTTTGGTGGCTTTCGATCTAAAGATTTATTTGGATGAATCAACTACAATCATAGAGTAACCTAGATGTCATGCAATATAACCAAATATACATAGCATATTTTGATACAACAAATATTTTTACAATTATAAAGGTGCACTACTCCACTTTGACAACAATTAATAGAAGCAATCAATCAATGTTACAAGTACACATCCAACTCAAGGAAACCTGAGATTAGCCTACTTTCTAGATACCTTGAAAACTACCCACAAAATAAGCTTCAATGTATTGAGAAGCATAATTATGATTCACTTTATTCTTATCCAATTCAATGTATTAAGAAGCAAGTATGATTTACTTTAAAGTTATCCAATTCTTAGCTCATAAACATAATTGCATGGGGAAAAAATCATAATATTATAGTTAGGAAGAGTTTGTTGAAATAATGATCCTCTTTAAAATTCTATGGTTGATCCAGGAACACCACCTGGATTCTCGTAACAAGATTTAGGGAAAAGGCTTGCATTCTATGGAGAAGGAAGTGAAGGACTCAATGCGTTCTACTTATTGTAGACAGAGAATTGGAACCAAAGATGGGTTTTAATCACCCCTCTGCCAGAGTCCTTGGAGTTAGGATCAGGTGGTATGATCAACCCCTCACCATTATTAATGTGTATGGCCCGTGTAATACAAATGATAGAGCTAAATTGTGGATGCATTTCAGGGATACTCCTATAGAAGGGGAGTGGCTGACGGTTGGGGATTTCAACATGGTTGAGAAGAGCAAGGATAGAACAGGTTCCACCAGTATGTTGGCTGGATCTGAAAAATCTAAATGGTTGACCTTGTGTGAGAAGTGGGATATGGTTGATTTGTGGGAGGTGGGCCCCTGGAACAGCATGCCTGGGTTCACCTACACAAGTCTCCAGTATGCCCACAACGCCTTCAGGCTTGACAAATGTTCTTGCTCTCACTAGACTGATTGTATCCCATCAATGCTAGTGAAATGAAGATGGAGGCTTCAAGCACTAAGCTAACACTTTTTAAAACACAAAATCAATTCCTCGTTGGTCTCAAACCCAAGACCTTACACACCTTTGAAGATGGTGAGAGCTAGCGGGGTATGAGAGTAGATCTTAAAAGAAAAAGAAGTAGTCTTACGAGAAAGAATTATTTCTCCTCACATAATCAAGGCATAATCACTCATAATAGCTTAGCATAGCGTAGTAATTAGCATGGTAGAGCAGATGAGCATGCATTGGAGCTTGTCTCTTGGTTGGATTTGCATCCCAAGCCAAGAGTTTGTTGGTGTAGGCCTCACTTCTCACAAGCTTGGAGTAGATGAAGAGCTTTCCATTAAAGCTTGAGAAGGAGACAGACTTTCTTCACTTCACACATGTGTGTGTGTGGAATAATTCCTTTCCAAATCAGCCCCCTCTCTCATCTTGGTCGACCCCCTATTGCCACTTACTCATGCTAGCTTCCTATTGGTCCTTGAAAAGCCCGGCCAATAGCATTTGAGCAAGAGTTTTACTCTTGTTGGCTTCCTATTAGCCCGTGAATATTTTAGCCAATAGCCTTTGAGAGGCCCAATCAAAAGCTTTGTGACAAGTGTGCACCCGTTTCCCCTTTTGGTAAACTACGTTACATTTATACGCCCGTATAACAAAAATTATACGTATAAAACTTCAATATATGCTGTATTTTTGAATAATTATCGAATAACCGTATAAAACCGTTTTCGATCGAGATATTTTTCGATTGAAAACTATTTCGATCGAAAAATATCTCGATCGAAAAACTGTATATATACACAATCGTCGCCATATTCGATCAAAAAGCATTGTGGACTTTTTTGGAGTTTGGAGAGCTTGGAGCTTTTGAGAGTTTGGCAGATAGCGACAGCGTCTTTGGTTTACAGCGGTTTTCAGGTATATTTTTTAAATTTTCAGTAAATACTAACTTTTTATTTGGTGTTGTGCCAGACTTGTGTGGTGCAGTAGTTTCGGCTCTCACCACAAAGTTGGCTTGCAGGTCGTAGGCCACTTCGTGGTGTGTAGCCATATGGTTCACTCCAGAGGTGTGTAGAATATAGTTTCCTTTCCCGTGGTGTGTAGTTATATAACTCACTCCAGGGAAGGCTTAGGGTAAATTTAGATTCTCACTCGTATGGTGTAGTAGTATATCTCTCACCATAGAGATGAGTTAGAATTAGAGGTCGACTCGTGGAGTGTAGAAGGCATGATGCTACACTTCTCACTTCAGAGTGGCCAATAAAATTTACAATCTTAAAGTAAATCATTATTGATTATTCTACATAGAAGCACAAAGATTAACGTTCGTCATTTTAAGAGTGTAGAGATGCATACTTTATGCCCTCTTCATCTTAATGTGACTTTCGTTATTTTTGTGCTTCTATTTCTGTAGTAACATCATTGTTCATTAGCAGATGACTTGGTGTTACTCTGAACGTAGATATATACAACAATTGATTTACATTTGAGATTGTTGAGCTGTTTGCTGATGGTGTTGTGTTGTGCGTTCCACACACTCCATTAGAAATAGATTATAAAATTTACAATTTTAGATTAAGTTTTTTTGTCATATGTGTTACATAGAAACACAATCGCTACCACTCGTTATATTAAGAGTGAAGAGATTCATATTTTCATGCTCTCTTCATCTTAATGTGACATACTGGCTACTTGTGTGTTTCATATTCCAAAAGAACATCATTTTTTATCATTAAATGACTTGGTGTTGTTTTGGATGTAAACACATACGATAGGTAACTTACATCTGCAATTGTTAATTTATCCGTTGATAGTTGTGTTGTGAGTTCCACACACTTTATCAGGGATTAGATTGATAAAAACTATCAATCTATTTTACAATAGCATCCAGGACTTGTACTGAGAATATCTCACACTAGCTGAGCTGTTCACATGTACGATTTTCCAACCCGTTAGATGTAATTTCTTTCATCATCTCACACTTCTGCACATAGCAGGGTCCAGTTCTTGTGCTGAGAGAATCTCACACTCCTGGCCTGTTTCTCTCTCTCTCTCTCTCTCTCTCTCTCTCTCTAATTTAATTTTCATGGTCGATTCGCACAATGTTTTTTGTAATCATAAGATTTTCTCTTTAATTTGCAATAATTTAATATTGTTTAATAAATTTGAATCATCATTTAATATATATAGGGTTAACACTCATTATATAATAACTATGTTACTATGGTGTACAATCTTTTCGTAAGATTCTTAATTTATAATTTTGTCATACAGATATGGCAGACACGAAGCTAGAGAAACATCAACGAAAGTTCTTCTCCGAAGTGATTGTGAGACACTTCCATTACACATCAGAGGAAGAGATTAGACGTTGTTTAAACCCTGTCGCTCCGGAGCATTTTTATCAGCTTACAGAGACTCCAACCAAGTCTGTGTTTGAGCAGCTCCAGGCAGAGTTTGCACTAGCTATTTTTGACATAGCCCTCCTGACATCAGGTGCTTTAGTAAACATGGTCAAACAAACCATTGGACAGATCATGAAAACCTTTCAAGAACTGAAAAATCCTACAATTACTTCCTTGCCAAACATAGCTGAGCGCATACATCTTGTGCAACAGCTTTACACGGAGTTCAAGAGCAAGGAAAAGTTAGAAAGAGCAGCAAAGCATGCAAGAGTGGAAGCCACCTCTTTTGAAGCTGCTGTTGAACCAGAAATCATTCTTAGAACAGAGTCTGCAACGTCATCCATTGCTACATTAGACCTCTCTTAGCTACCACCTATTTTACACCTTTTACCCGACACAGCCGTCTTCAATATCCAAGCTCCACAGTTGGGAGAGGGAAGATGGGCACATGTGAAGCGTGTGGGTGTCACACATCCCGCTTTCAAAGATCAAGTGTATGTTGTAAAAGTGTTCAAAGTACACTTAAATGGGCCCACCATGGAGCAACAGGTCAAAGACGAAGCAACAATTTTGGATATTTCACATCGAGGTATTATCTACCCTCTTGCCATGATGCGCCACGTGGAGCGACCAATGCTCATTTCACGATTTTGGAATGGCGGCCATGTGGAGCAATGGATCAAAGAATGCACTATAGACGGCAGCCAGCCTGTCATTCGCGATTACGTACTCACTGTAGGAACAGTAGAGCTATTCCAGGAGAATATTTTGCAGATCATCAATGCTCTCCTTCAAACTCTGAAGTATATACATACACATAACTACCTCCACAATGATCTACACTCTCGGAATATGATGCTGTATTTTGGCGAAAAAGGTGTTTACGCCAGCATTGTGGATTGGGGTTCATGCACCAAAACAAATACGACAGCCGGTTTTCCTCCTCTACGCGGTATGCAGATAGAAACTAGAAAACAATATGAGAGAGATTATCCATGGGCAGCCCCCGAATGTATATCTAGTAATCCTCCCTCCTAGACCAAAGCTATGGATATTTATTCCATGTGTCATACATGTAAACGCATTTTGAAGTGCTTACCAGAGCCCCAACAACAAAGCAAGAGACATTTTTTGAGTAATGTACTTGCTCATCTTGAAGTCGGCAAAGCGCCAAAACCCCAAAACCCGGCCTAATGCTTTTGATCTCTCCTTATGTTTAAATGGTGCCCATACAGTGGGTTACAACATTGTAATGACATCTGGCTTACGACTAGCTGATGATTAATGAAAACACAGTCTCATGATTTCATCATTGTTTTACTTTTGGTGTCATATTTAATTGTATGTTTAATTAAACAAAATGTCTATGTTTGTCATTCGATATACTGTCCAATGTCAAATTAATTGAATGGGTATTTAAAAGTAATGACATGTTCACCTGATATGCAGATATGGAAGAAGAACTCAACCACGCTGAAGCTCAGGAAATTTTTAAAGAAGAACAAGTTAGATGTGGACAAGCAGATCTTTCTACTATTGCCAACATTGAAGAAGATGAATCTGAGCTGGAGGGCGAACCATTAACCCTTAAAGTGTAAGAAACTAGGCAACTAGGCTCTCTTGGATCCTCCTCCCAACCTCCCTTTATAGGTGGGCTCCTAGCCCCTTGCCCTAGATGGATCCCCTGTCCACACTGCCTAGCCCGGCCCTTGGCCGTAGTCCTTGCCTAGCCTAGTTCTTAGGGTACAAGACCCGTGTCCTAGCATTACTCCCCCCTTAAAGAAGAGTTTTCTTCCTCAAAAACAAAAGTGGGAAACTTCTCCTTAAGAATACCGATGTTCTCGTTTTTGACGTCCCATAAGTGAGCCAGTTGTCTGTATGACCGATAATTGGTGCAGTGAGGAGGTTCAATGAAACAAAGAGGAATATCTTGATTTTCAACATTGTTGTTCGTTTGCAACCACTTGGGTCTAAATGGTAACTCCATATATAACTCACTTGAGTGCTGTAAAGGAGGAACCACAACTAAGAGTCACTTGGGTTTAAATAGTAACTCCATTTATAACTCACGTGAGTACTGTAAAGGAGTAACCACAACTAAGAGTTGTCCAAAGGCATAACCAGTTTTCAGATCTTCTGAAGGTACTAGAATAATGCAAGGAAACCTTGGCATAACTTTCCATGCAATTGTGAGCCAGATTTCCTACTCGCCTGAGTATCTTGAAAAGTCCGTTACATGTTCGTCCCTAATGAAGGTTACGTGCCAACGTACTCTGTCAGCACACTTGGTAAGTCCTTGACGTATGAAAGTATTGACACAATCTCCAACCCCACCCCATGAGGTGTTCAAAGTCGAAAATCTTACTTAAGCAAATTCTAGAATAGGGAGAAAATCATATATTTAGAAATGCGTTGTGTTAACGTATGCTCTTAGCAGATCCTTTAGCACAAGATTACTCTTTTTAATCTTTGTAATCTGTCTATCCCCTTGGATAACTGACAGTACTGAGGTGTGTTTTCCTCACGGTTTACAGACAGTCGTCCCAGATGTCTAGTAAACGGGAAATCACAGTAGTATTTAACATTGGTGAAGAATCAACAATGTCCGAAATAACCATCGTGGTTAACTTGAAAAAATCCACAAACGCCCAAACCGAGCCATGACCTCTATTGATCATTTAGTGGATTCAAAAGTAATATCATAGAGATAGTGCAAAATGCTTCATAAGCAACAACTTGAGGAATATGCATGCCGTTCCAAATCAGCCTTTGCTAAATACTAGGACCCATAACACCTAGTGTGCATGCATTTAGCAAAACCTAACTTGAACATGTATATTCATAATGGTCCTTGCCAATACTGATGGAAAATGTGATGTGCCTAGCACACATTAAAAGGAATGTAAATAGTTTTAAAAAGAAACTAAATACTTTTAGTTGCAATCTTTTGCAAGCCTTGCTGAAACGTGTGAGTCACAATAGAAGGTGAAACATTGAGCACTTCTAGGTACAGACAATGAAACATTTCATTAACAACTTATAGCCTTGCTATATGTATAAACAACCATCTGTAATGTTGTGTAGCAGTACTTGTACCTTAACAAGTCATTCTAAATATCCGACAATTTCTGGCCACGAAATCGCTCCTGATATGTCGTGCTAAAAATGGTCTAGAAAACAGATGTGACCAGCACCTAGGGACTTTGTCGTGGCACATAATTGAAATAATGGCACCAGTGTCAGTCCAGAGACTCATATTCTCCACATGTGGAATATGTCTCATGCAAGGATGTGTAAAAAAGAACATCCTTCAAGTACAAGATGTACTTGTGTGTGGAGGAACTTCAAAACACTCCACGAAAAGAGTGAGAGGGACCCTCATTATCTTTCTCCACACTAGCTAAACCGAACTCCTTGAGTTCCTAGACCATGTTGTATCCCATGTGACAACATGTGCCAAATTGAACCCTACAAGGAGGTTCATAACAGCATAAGACATAAAGATAGATTGGACACTTGGCCCAAAATACTTTGTGCCGACATGGCCTTGGCAGGGCTCTGTAACATTCAAGCATACTTAGACATCTTGAAAAACCAAGCAAAGCATACAAAAAATGGAATAACACCAAATCAATAGATGCGTACCTGGAGATTTGAACGTAATGTACACTTACCTGTATTCAAATGGAGAGGAGCACCTCCCCTACCTAAAAAAACAAACAACATTGCACTGGAAACCTTGGGTGTTGCCTTTGCAAACCCAGCCCTTGGATTTAGAATCTACGTAGTCAAACGGCTTGGTAAGACGCCTTGTAGAAACTGCTCAACTAGCAGATAACGGTAACCAACATAGTCAACCGTGTGCAGAATGATTGGAATCAACCTGAAAAGTGTGTTCGGGCCCTACCGCGTGGTAGATTGTGGAAGTCTTTCCTTGAAAGTATAACTAGGAGAGATCAACTGTGATCCTTAATGCCTATGGGCTGATGTAACAATCACTCGTCGGGTCTTACCCCAAAATAATGGTACTGTGACCACAAAGCATCATAACCACCTGAGGCTATAGAATGCTATAGACAAGATGCCGTGACCTTGACCTTCAGACTAGGACTACCTACAAGAGAGTGGTAAGTCGTATGGATTGTTTACACATAAAAACAATCTTAATGAACAGTTGTACTCTCCTTGAACTATCGTATAGAAAAAGGACACTATCTCTGAGGCATTGAGAAGAGAAACACCTCACAAAAAAACAGTAATGACTCATAGTCATGAGACTTGTATCCAAGTGGCGTACCACAGTGTAACTCATAGTCAAAACTATGGTAAAAGAACCACGAAGACAAAGTGTCATCCACCTGCTGAAACTGATCCTCATGCCTTGCATGTAAGGACAAAACACCTCAAGTGTATACTACACTTGCAACTTTGTGCATAATGAGGGTAGACATTCTTTAAATACCAACACTGTAGTGAAAAAACTAGATGTTCACAAGAGAAGTTCATGGCTCCTAGCCTAGCTTGAAGTCGGACAATCCTTGCTTACCAAATCCTAGTTGTGTCTTGCACAAGTCAAGAAATAACAATAACTCACGCAGCTCTAGTGTTTCATCTTACAACTTCCCACATGCCTTAGATGTGGTGCATACATAGCATACAAACTTTGCTTGATGAGAGGTTACCTCGAAGACAAGAGAGTTGAACACAACTCTTTTTTTTCCACACAAAGGAGAAAGCGTGTCTCACCAAAGTATCAAAAAGTCTCAATGGAACAACTACTGGAAGTATGCCTTGCATATTCCTTGTTGAAATCTCTAACACATGCTCATAGCAATGTGGCATGTAGCTCTGGAGCAAGTAAACCATAATAGATGTAATCACAGGCAAGATAGAATCTTCATGCATCAAAAAAGATATACCCTTACTCAACATATGAGGTCATTCCCAATTCATAGAGTCTGCCTTGTCATGCGAGTAGCAGGGATACCAATTCATGCAAGCAAGAAAATCCCAAGCAACATGTTACATACGATGGTCTACTAGTACTCCAGTAGAGCATACACCTTGTGTGACCACTCTACCCACCTTGTGAAGAAGAGTATGATTTAATTCATAGGTTATGTCTCGTACATACTTTACATGCCAGAAACTACTTGTAGTCTTCATAAGACCTCGCAACTAGGAGTGTTCATATGTGCACAAAGACATGGCATCCATGACAGTAAGTTCAAAGTACTCTGTAATTAGCCAGGACTGTGGGGTAAGCATACTTTGTCAGCTTCTAGACACGGTAAGAAGGAGTCAGTCATGCACCGAGCAATGTGCCCCCTTCATCAATTCAAGCAATAGAATATGCCAATCTCCTTGAGATTCCAAAATAGTGCGAATTTGCTATGCTTTTTCATCAAAATGAAACCGCTGGGAAGATAGAATTATATGTGCAAAGTATGTGCACATACTTGAGTCTATGAGTGATATTCGTGATCAGGCGTAGACGCACATTGCATACCATAGTTATGGAGCACATGCACAGTCTCCAAGCTAATGAATGATGCAGTGCCAACATACCCATATATGTCTGTGCGGTCAAGTTTCAAGGTCAAAATAGAATTTGAAGAAACGTGACCGCGTCGATCCACCACCTCGTTGATCAGACGCCATATTGAAAGCACATAATTTCAAAAAATCCATAGCTAGTGCAATCATGTAAACAAAGCGTACCTGGATTGCAACCATCAATATTGCCAACTACGTACCTGGAAATTTGTTGTCTCGTGGGTTTGGAGCCTTGCTCCTCTCTTCATGATGCCCTTGCACCTTGTGCAGCCTCCTTATGCAGCAAAAATTTGAGCTACATCATCACTTGCTCGGCATGCTTGAAAAATTGCTCGTTGCAGCATCACTCACTTGCCCAAGCCATACTACCGTGCAAAAATATCTCACTTGCCCAAGCCATACTATGTGTATCTTAGGAGGGTTTTCCGCCAACATATATCCATCTTTGTGATGCCGAGCCCATGTGTGAGGCATGTGCATGCTTGAACCCATGCCGATATAACCATGCCTTGAAATCTGGATTTTGGGTTGCCCTCGATGCTACCTTCTGCATGTATTATGACTGATTTTGGAGTGCCCTCGATGCTACCTTCTGCATGTATTATTACTGATTTTTCTGCACCAACCCATGCATGCGTATGCCTCAGAAACATGGTTGTCGTATGCATCAGGCCGCCGAGATGGCGAGGGAGAAAGACCCCACCATGGGCTGCTCTGCGAGGCCTGTCCGTTCCTGCATGAGGCTCGGCCCTTATTAGGGGAGGGTGCCCAAAACGAATAGCCATCGTTTAACTGTGGGTAGCCCCCCAAATGGAAAACGAAGGTGAAAAAAAAAACGATGGCAGAGGGCGAGCGACTACGCAGGAAGAACTTTCATGTTTGCTGCATCATGCAAGGGTCGACTACCTGCGGCACAGCGACGTAAAAGAATCCTCTGCCGTCTGCGAGCCTGTAGAGCCGCTCTGCAACAGTTTTGGAGGTGGCCGCCCTCGCCTCGCTTCCCCTTCCTAGGGGTGCTTGCACACGGCTGCTACACCCGAAACCTTCGTCACAGCTTTCCCTTCAAGGGGCCATGCCCACGGCTTCCACAAGCTTCAAGCCCACCAAGAACGAGAGAGAGAGAGAGAGAGAGAGAGAGAGAGAGAGAGAGAGAGAGAGAGAGAGAGAGAGAGAGAGAGAGAGAGAGAGAGAGAGAGAGAGAGAGAGAGAGAGAGAGAGAGAGAGATCGAAGATCCATGGCAAGAAGTGCTAGCCCTGCCTCCTTCTTCTTCCTCCCCTTCCCCCTGAGCTCTGATACCAGTGTAAGAAACTAGGCAACTAGGCTCTCTTGGATCCTCCTCCCAACCTCCCTTTATAGGTGGGCTCCTAGCCCCCTGCCCTAGATGGATCCCCTGTCCACACTGCCTAGCCCGGCCCTTGGCCGTAGTCCTTGCCTAGCCTAGTTCTTAGGGTACATGACCCGTGTCCTAACATAAAGAGTGCAAAAAGCTTTGCCCGAATCACTTTGTACGGCATCAACTATTTCAAATAAGTGGCAATGCAAAAGATACAGCTCCGTTAAAGCTCTCTGATTTGCAACATAAAGGACTGGCACGTGTATTGTTGCAAAGGTTTATACGACAAGAGAGATGCCTACCAAACAACAACCAAGTAGCAATTTACTTTATCCAGCAATGCTATGTTCGATATGTTTTTCTGAAGAGAGTGGATTGGTCAGATAGTCCAAGCACCGCTGGCGTTGGACGTGGACGCATTGCAGAAAAGGTGTCAGCACGCAATGCAAATAATCCAATGCCTCCTCGCAATCGTCCTATTGTTTTACTTCCTGAAGAGTCAAAAACACTGGCTGAATTAGCCAGCCAAGGACAAGACCTTGCCAGCCAAGGAGAAACACCGGACATGCTTCGTGGCCATATTCTTGAGCTTGAAATAGAGTTAAGTGATGCACAAGCAAAGCTTCAACGATATGAATCATTGTATGGACCTTTGGCAGATGATACTACCACTTCACATAAATATGTTGCTCAACCATCCCCTGAGCTAGGAATTACAGATTTTACCATAGACGAACTTACAGCAAATCTATCAAACTCATAAGTCACTCAGAATCTTTTTGTAATCTCAAAATTATATCAAACTCTTTTCGATTGAGTAATTTCCCAGAACCTTGTTGTAATTTCAAACCTACATCGACTTTATGTAATTTTTATTCAACAAGATATTATTGGCAGTTTATATTTGAGTGTGAGTGAATATGTGCGTCTGAGAGAGAGAGAGAGAGAAAGAGAGAGGTTTTGATGTAAACGACAATGAGATAACACTTTCTTTCATCATATACAAAAACTTGTTGAGTAAGTATTACAATGGTACTCTCACAAATCATCTCCATCTTCAAAAACTGCAACCATATCATCTACTTCGTCCATATCTGAGCATTCTGAAACTATCTCCCATTCCATATCATAATCATCATCAACTTCTGCAGAAATAGCTTCATGCGTTTGGAAGACTCCATATTGCTTTTGAGCGGCTCTAGTTGCAATGTTTTGAGGCTTATAAATAAGTCTCATATTGCCAAAAACATACACCAAATCAGCAGCCCGTTTAGTATGAAGTCTGTTTCGCTTTTTAGTGTGCACAAAGTCGAATGCTGACTAGTTTCTCTCACAACTTCCACTTGATGCAGCTACTGATAAAATTCTAACTGCAATGTGTTGCAACTCCACTTTCTCTCCACCATACTCCTTCCACCATAAAGGTGCACTTGTTTTGCCAATGGCATCTATATGCCATGGATCCTAAAACATACCAGTTCTGTTGGCATAATCTACTCGTTGATGAAAAGCTATTTTTCCATCTTTGTGCCCTAAGAGTTGGGAGCACACTGTTTTGAAGTCGGACATAACTTCTTTGTTGGCAGATTGCTGATGCATTTGAAACTTAGGATCCAATACAAAAGCCGCACCATGCAATGGCGTATGCAACTGCACCCAACGCTTGTTAACAATTGTAATCATGGTAGCTTTATCCTTTGCACCAAAACTGACATTTTCTCTTAGCTTGCGTACAGCCTCTGACATATACCAATAGACCCGACCAAAAATAAAAGAGTCTGTGTCAACTGCTCTCAAAAGATCTACAAATGGCTTTGACACAGTTACTATTCTTTCTACATTACGCCAAAAGACTGGCGAGTTTACTATTTGCGCACATCGACCAGCTGCTTCCTGATAACTTGGATACTTGCTGAGCCATCCATCCCATCTTCTGTCTGCTAACGTTTCCATCAATGCAGGCTTCAACTCTTGCAAAGCAGCAAGAACATAGTATGCCGTAGCAAACCTTGTCGCGCAAAATATTTGCAAAGTTTTATTTGGTGACTTGGTTCGAAAAAGAGCATACGAAAATTGATGCTCTCTAATGAATTTCACCACATGATTTGCATCCAATAAAGTTTGCTTCACACATGCCATTTTACCAATATCTTTTAAAAGCAAATTTTAAGTGTGCGCTGCACATGGTACCCAAGAAATCTTCGGATACTTGACTTGAATAGCTCTTCCTGCTCCTTTGTAGTTGGCCGCATTATCTATGACAATAGCAGTCACATTCTTTGGTCCACCTACCTTTGCAATTGCACGCTCATACACCCTTGCTAGGAAGGTGATAGTCTTCTCTTTCAATGAGCTGTCAATTGCTTCCACGAACATAGCCCCTCTAGGGTTAATAAGCATTACATTGATTAAAGGTTTTTTCTGACAGTTAGTCCATCCATCCAATGCTATGGTGCATCCATATGCTGGAACAAACTCTAGAACTGTGCGTTTGAGAATGGCTTCAGTACTGTCTTTGACTTAATCAAGATATTCAGTTCGCATCTTGTTATAGTCAGGAAGCACAGATCCTTTTTTGGCTGTACTCATCAAAGCATCTTGAAATATTGGATTGCACATAGCATTGAACAATATGCCACATGCAAAAAATGCCTGTGTCCATTTTAAATGCAACTCAAGCAGCCATTGTTTACCTAATGCTTCAGGCATTGTCTTTCCATTGGATGACGCTCTGCCGGATTTGCTTGTGCTAGGAACTCCTCCTGATGTAGAAGCATGTCCATGAAGAGGGTTCAATTGAGAACTTTGATCGTTTACTTGAGTGGTACACACCTCTTCTGTTGCCTCATTGCATACAAATGGTTCAATATTCGCATGAATATCTTTAGAAACATCACCTTTATGTTTAGCTGCAAGAATCAACTTTACTTTGTGAGAATACATGGCAAATTTTTCATGAATATCTTTTGGTGGTGCCCCACACTTTTCAACATTGCCAGGGACTTTAAATAAATGCTCTTTAATTCTGGTTGCATTACCACTGAACTCGTGGCCACACGATTTACATTTAAGTCGAGATGTATTTCTCCCAGCTTTCAACTCATGCACATAACTCCACTCTTGTCCTTTCACCATGATGCACAAAAGTACTTTGCTAGTAAAAACAAAGTGAAGGATCATTTTCATAATCAAAATCAATTAAAACATTAAATTAATTTAACTAACAATGATTGAACGAAATTAAAATAATTAAAAACAATGATTGAACAAAAATACAATAATAAAAAACAATACCATTGGATTACATATAAATTGCATCGATTTATCTAAAGTACAAGCTTGTAGCTTTAACACATTACGATAATCAATAATTACGATTAAATCAAGTATTAAAATGATTATCATTATAAATTTCTATACATACAAGAGCTATAAGTGACATTTTTAAATGTCAAAACGATAATCACTTACAATACTTGATAATTATCGTATCTATGTAAAGTGCGAACACAAAGTTCTTACACTTTACCATAGATTTTTAAGCGATTATCTATCTACAATGCGAGCATGTGTATGCTCTCACACAGTACGGTAGATTTTGCAGTCCAGATAGAGATAAGAGAGTATCAATATTTTTGGACATGTTTTTTCTAAATTTTTACTCTAGTGAGAGCATAGCAGTGTGAATAGCTCTACACAAAAGGTAAAAATATGATTCTGTTTCATTATGTTCATTTTGAAGTGAGAGAAAATCTCTATACATCAAAATCGAACTTTAAATTACATAAAATTAATTTTTATGTAAATATATTTTTAAACTAATTATCTCATGTGAGAGTACACTCTACACACAACGATAATATCTTACTTTTTTTTAATTAGTCACTTTCAAGTGTCAATTAATTGAACACATTGACAAGTGATTCTTATAATTACAGTTTGTATCAGGTGAGAGATTAAACTCTTCACAAAATACAAACTTTCAACTATTTACTAATTTTTTTAAAAACAAATTCATAAATTTGAATCACAAAACTTAAATTCCATTGAATTTTAATTTTTATTTATTTCAAATTGTTTTATTTTTTTAATATATAACTCTTTTGATCGTTTGGTGGGAATATTCACATGGAAAACACTGACTGTGAAAGCTGGTGTGAGGCCTGTCGCATGCTGCTATATGTACTAACATATTCGATCGTTATAATTTTGATCGAAAATAATTTCAATCAAAAAATTAAGAAGTTATATGATTAGCCGTTTATGCTGATGTAGCACCGTATAATACGGCCGTATAATTTAGATAAACGAATAATATGCCCATTATTCGCGTATTATACGTCTCCCGAATAACGAATAATGCAACTTAGTTGGTAAATGCTCAAATAATAAATTTAATTATCTGAATTTCTATTGGACCTTTTAGTCTTCTGGCCAATAGGAAGTAAGCAAATTTAGGAGTTGCTTTCTCATTGGACCTTTTGAATGTCCAATAGTCTTTTAGGGAGACCATTTCTTATTGTTTTTTTTAAAAAAGCATTTATAGAATAAGAAATTCAGTTTACACTAGCAGAGTCCTCATTGGTCCACCTCTATGTCCATGCAATAGGATTCATGCAAGAACTGAGGGTTTTCCTGCATGCCTGACATGTGTCCTATTTGCTTTGTGAAAAGTGTAGTGTGTGTGTGTGTGTGTATGTTTCCCAGTCTGTCCTCTTCCCAGCTCGCCCTCTCCTTTGTCTTCTTGTTGATTGTCTTTTGTTGACTTCTAGAGTTAGCACTTTTAGTCAATAAGCCAAGTTCCCATGGCCTATGACCTTTAGAGTTAAAAAATTGGAACTTTGCTCTATGTAAGTCTTAATGGGATTAAACCTAGGGGTCTTTTAAACTCCATTGATGTACTGTGATCTTTAGCAGACCATCCCCATCTGGATCTCCAATTCCCATCTTTTGGATCCCCTGTTGAAATCGGTATGGCAGCCTTTCCAATATCCAACCTTTGCTTCCTCCCTGGTATTTTCCTATATTAAATGATGAGTTTAATATGAGAAAATCATTTGGGGAAAGTAGAAAGTGGGTTTTTATGACATTACCTCTCTCTTGATATCATAATCGTCCCTCGAGGGGTTCACCGTTCGGTACCCCCTATATAACGTGCGTTCGGGGGGTATTAAAAAACCCCTCTTTTAATATGTAAAAATGAATAAAATGACCCCTTATTTTAGGGATTTTTTTCAAAATTGAATATAAAACCCCCTTATTTTAATGTATCTCTGTTAAATTGCCTAAAAGTTTTGCATTTTAAAACCCCTTCCTTCGAACTCACGTTATACATTAACATGATTACATAGTGCACCCCCCGAGAGTCGTCCTCGACTATGAGGTAGAGAAGATAAAGCCTAATCATTAGTCCGTTTGCTAGCAGGTAGAGGATACCTATTTTACCGTATGACATCGTTCCAGAATGGATTAATCCATTTGGTGCTTGAGAGACTTAGCTGCCGCAAGCGTGTCTGCTCATTAGTCCGTATCAATCTTCCATAGTAGAGTGACAAGCTCTACTTGGTGTTTGGGAGACGTCTCGCCACAAACATGATCGTAAGCATGCATACTTCTTGACATTTGTGCACAATAAAGAAAAAGAGAGTCTTATAAGACAAGAACATTGATCATTTAAACATATTTACATTTGCTTAATCTAGGGAATCATTGTAAGCATTGACAAGGTTTAGGTTATCCTTTAATTGTATGCCTTGCATCCATCTAGCATCTTCAAAAGGATAATTCTTAAACTTAATAATATACCGTCGAATAATCTTACTGCTTCTCAATACCTTGTCTTCCTGTCGGAGAATGGACTCGAGCTGCAGTACCTCTTCTTGGTCTTCAATCTCCAGTGGGTCTTTTGTGGTTGCTTCTTGGGGTGGCTCTCCTTGGTAAGGCTTTAACAAGATCACATGGAAACTATTGTGTATGAGACATTGGTTGGGCAACTTGAGCTGATAAGCCGTTTCATTGATTGGCTTAAGAATCTGAAAGGGGCCATAGTACCTTTCTGCTAGTTTAGCATAGTACTTTTGGTGTCCCGTAGGATTCTTGCCTGTCGTGTGCCTTAACAGAGCCTTGGAAAATTTAAGCAAGATCCAATCATTTTCTTTAAAGGTCAGAGCTCTTTTGTGCTTGTTAGCAGCAACCTTTTTCCTTTGCTTTGAGATGGATATAGCATCTTTAATCTTTTGGAAATATTCTTACAGGTTGCGGCTATATTCATCTGCAATGAAGATCTTCCCATGTACCTTAAGTAGCAGAAGACTTTTTTATCTTCCCTCAATTACCTCAAAAGGTGATTTTCCCGTGGATATATGTATTGTGTTATTGTAAGAATACTCCATCAAAGGTAAGTAATTCTCCCATTAGGACCTTTGATCTTCTTCAGTGACATAAGCTTTTAATAGATCAAGAATTGTTAGGTTAGCTATCTCACTTTGGCCATCCGTTTGCGGGTGATAGCCTGAAGAGAAATTTAGGCTTGTACCTAAATCCTCAAAGAGACCCTTCCAAAAATTATTGGTCATTCTAGGATCTCTATCCGACACTATTGAAATTGGCAAGCCCTGGTACTTAAAGATTTGTGATATAAAGAGGGTTGCCATTTGATGGGCCCTAATAGTCTTTTTGACATGTATTGAAATGCGCTTGTTTGTTGAACCTGTCTACTATTGTCCATATTCCCATAGTCCCATGGATAGACTTAGGCAATCCAAAGATAAAATCCATGGATATTCTCTCCTAGGGTGAATTAGGGATTGGCAAAGGTTGAAGCAAACTAGGTTGCTTCCCTCTTTCAAACTTTCTCTTTTGGCAAACCACGCATTTTGAAACATACTCTTGTATGTTTGCTTTCATGGTAGGCCAATAGAAGTACATCTCTATACCTTTTAGGGTAGCTTGAATCCCTCTATGCCCCGCATATGGAGGAGCATGATATTCATACATTACTTTCTCACGTAGTGAGTTAGTAACGCATAGCCTATTACCATAGAGAAGATAACCATCTTGTAGGGTAAATGGTTCCTCTTTCTTCCCTAGTGCAAGGGTTGATGTCACATCTTTAAAATCGGGATCATTAGCATACTCATCTATCATATCAGATAGATCATTGTGGGTCGCTATTGATACCACGTTCACTCTTGGTCGTCTTGAGAGTGCATCGGCTACTTGATTACGCTTGCCAGCAATGTGAGCAATATGAAAATGAAATTGTGAAAGGAAATTTGCCCACCTCATTTGTTGTCGGAGAGCTTGGTCTACGTCATGAAGTACTTAAGGCTTTGGTGACCCTTGGTGACCCGTTTGCAGAATGAAAGGAGTCCCCAATAAATAGTGCTTCCACGTGTCTAGGGCATGTAGAACTGCTAATAGTTCCTTTTCATATATGCCTAGAGCTTGCTCAACTGGGTAGAGCCTTCGACTTTCATATGATATGGCATGCCCTTCTTGGAGCAGCACGGCTCCAAGGCAATCACTACAAGCATCACATTAATCCTCAAATGGATTTGAGAGATCTGGTAGTATAAGCATATGTTGAGAGATAAGCTTCTCTTTAAGCTTTTCAAAAGCAGTGTTCTCCTTAGTAGACCATGCATACTTAACGTTCTTTTTTGTTAGGTCACGCAATGGCCCTGCTATGAGTGATAATTTTTCTATGAAGCGTCTATAGTATGCACACATAAAAAGAAAACCTAGGTTAGTGGGACCATTGGTACTAATCTTTGAGATCCTCTCAGTATATCTAGAACCATTTTCATCCATGTCATATTTAGATAAGAGTGGGTAGTCATACTAGACTCTTGTGGTATCTAGAGATTAATAGAAATCTTGAGTGCTACTTTTGGATATTTAAGGTGTATGGTTTCTTGATTATGCTCATGTCGGTGTTATCAATTTAGACAATTCCAAAAACCTATCTTCACCCAGCAAACCACCATAAGATAGGAATTTTAAAGTTATTTTAGCATTTTTCACTTATGATCAGGATAGCTAGTCCAAAATGGGTATCTAACTAAGTGCAAAGTTGAGTTGCTAGTTAATTAACGTCAAACAGTGCAAAAAGTGAAACTATGTTAATTTTGGCCATTAGAGTGTCGTTAAGGCATCAACTTGTGAATCAACTATGCTCCTTGATCTTGTTTAAGCTATGTATGTCATTAGAAGTGAAAAAATCATCACAACATTGGAGAGCCCAAAAATCACAAAGTTTGGGTTCTTCATAGTGGGCATTACAAAACTATCTAAAGTACTTCCTCAAGGTCTAAAGAGAACATACTCAAGAGGAAGTCAAATTTGGATCACAAAATCCACTTCAAGCATAAGGAATTGGGCTTTCAAAACATCCAAGTACACCTTTTGCTAGAAATTTATCAAACAAGGGAGGAGATTGCAGTTTTAAATTGAATTAAGAGTTTATTATGGCTTCTAACATCCATAATCTAGCATTCTAAGAGGTCAAGGTTCCAAAAGTTAACATAATTGAGGCTTCCACCAATTTCCACCACAATTTGATGGTGAAAAAATGGTTGACAATGTGCTCTAGGGGGAGCTGCTTCCCTACTTGCTTCAACTCGATGAGGGAAGGGATGTGCGTGATTTGATTGGTTTTAATTGTTATGGAAAACCTGAAGTGACAAATAATAGCGAATACAAAGAAATCATAGAGGGAAGGGATGTGTGTGATTTGATTGCTTCTAACCGTTATGGAAAACCTGAAGTGACAAATAACTTGCTTCAGTTAGATGAGGGAAGGGATGTGCGTGATTTGATTGCTTCTAATTGTTCTGGAAAACCTAAAATGGAAAATAACAGTGAATACAAAGAAATCATAGAGTATCGGAAGCATAAAAATGATGCCTGGTCAGCTAAGGTGTTTTTTACAAGAAGAATACCACCTGCAAAATATGATAAAGGTGACCCTTCAAGAAAAACTGTACCGAGCAGGTGACACAAGCCACCACAATGAAATAAGAAGATCCTAAATACAAGAAATATTGGCAAAGGAAGGTACACCCATTGAAATCATGAAGGCACCATAATTGATCTCTTTAGCTAGGCAATTGGGTTGTAGCACAAAAGGACCATTGAAGGAAACCATTACAAAGGCATATATAAATAAGGTAAAAGTTGAGAACAATCTTCTAAATCTGGATAGAAAAAAGTCCTAAGGTACTATTGAAATGTCTTAAACCTGCTAGCTTGAACATTCATGTCCATGGTACTGATCAATCGTTCTTTTTATTCCTACTTGCAGGTTCTCACAGAGGGTATATCTTGATGGAAGTTAATCAATACAAGTTTTGATATGTTTTATCAAATTAACAAAGAAAACACCTAGATTTTTTAAATCAATTTCTTGGGAGATGTTTTCTCAGTTTGTAACACTACATATGAAAATGAAATTATGCTTCTTCTTAAGATCGCCTATTTTTTGTCTTGTAAATGTTTCAATTATAATTTAACACTAGGTTGGTAATGGGACACTTTTATGTCCTGTTAAGTGACCATTTTCCTTGAATTATGTCAAGAGTTTCAAAATGGATTTTGAGGTGTGATCTCTCTAGAAAGTTGTCTCATGAGCTGAAAAAAACTTGACATTTTTTTGAAATATCAATTCCATCTTTAACCTTGTCCTTGCACAACATTTCACAACATAAATTGTGTGAAAAAACGGGTCTTGTTTTTGACGTTTTTCAACTTTTTGCAACTTTACCACTCTAGAATTCATGTTTGTGAGGTCTATAATGCTAGAAAACTATCTTTAGTAGTCCTCAACATGTCCTGGTGCTTCTAGGGAGAAATAAATGTTAAAGTTGTAAGTTATGACCAAATTACAAAAATTGTCAAATCCTGTTTTTTATCCAATTTTAGCTCTTCTATGATTTTTTTGGTGGCTTTCATGATATCCAAATGTAGTTTTGATTTTGTATGTTGCATATTGTAACATAAAACTAATATTCCTTGAGTTTTGGGGCACCTAATACCCTATTTTGCATAGTACACAACGATGGTTGATTTTTTCAATTATAAAAGAAAAAGAAACATTCTAGTATATCAAGTATAGCTTTTTCAATATTACTAGTTACTTGTGAGAACTATATGCATTTTGTAGGTAGTAACCATATCTAGTCATAAGCATCAAATTTGGCTAGATATTGAATAATTTCTATGGGATTCTACAACTCATAATGTTGAACCCAGTTTTTTCATGTTTGCTGTATTTAGCACTTCATCTTTGTCCCCAAGATTACCCTTGGTAAGAGATGTATTATTATTTTGACATTCTCCATGGCTCCTTATCAACCTAAAGGACAACAGGGAACTAAGAAAACATGCATATATTATTTGTATTGAGCGTGGCTATAGAAACTTTGATGATAGGTTTGCAGAATGGAAAAAATTCAACTTTTTTGTACCTATTTCTTTTAGCAAAACAAAAAATAGTGAGTGAGAAGCAATCATATTTCTGATCACCAACCATTGAAGTTAACCAGGGAATTTATTTCAAGTCCTACAAAAATCCCTAATCTTATTTTTATGCAACAAAACGTAAGAAATGACTATTTTGATGAAAAAGTTCTGGTCCATCAACTTTGGAGGCTTGGTGTGACCAAAAGATGAGAAATTTTACAAGTCTCTTAGTTTTTCCATGTGTAGTAGGCCTTGAACTATAACCTCATGAAAGGAATTTACAAAATGAGTGGATCTACTATGGTTTTGGAGGTTTTTTTCAAACCCCTGAAAGGACACTTTTATGTCCTGTTAGGTTACCAACCTAGTGTTAAAGTTTTGATAAAATTAGATTGTACTTGTTTTGTTTGGGGAAAAAAATCAAAGATTCGTGTCTTTTTTCTTTGATTAATTCATCGATTGCCTCATTTTTCTAGAGTTCTACTCCATCAAGAAGGTTAGAATCTATCATAACCAATTAAGACTCTTTTGGATCCTAGATTAGACAAGTGGTGGACCTTCAAAAATTTATGATTGAGTTAGAGATTAGCTTAGACAAGTGAAAAGCCTTCAAATCAACACTTGAGTTTCCTACTTAGATCATTTATTTGTACAAATGCAAGCTAATATTCAAAGGCCCTGTAGGCTAACACATTAGATACCTACTTATAACCTAACTTGGATGATTAGAAAGTGCTTTCTCTCATTATGTTTCAATGAAGATTTATTTTGACTTCAGATAGTCACTTTGCCCAATTCTATAACATACCATAAACGGTGAAAAAATTACTCTCTATGCTCTAAGATAACATATTTTGGACCAATGGTATCACACAACATAGGTTGGGACCATGGTGTGAGATCCTCTTTTCCTTTCCTAGCTGGGCCATTTGTGAATCTTGCTTATGCATGTGTTTCAATAGTGCCTAGCATGGACAAGTGGTGGATTTTGATTCTCTTCATGCTCCAATTGTGTGTAGCTTAAACGTGTGGGCATTCCTTCTGTCTACATTTGAAAGGAACCTCTAGTTTGGACAAGTGGTGGATCTTGCTTCTCTCCATGCTCCAATTGTCTGTAGCTTGGACAAGTGGTGGTACCTGGGAATAACACTTAGCTATCATTTTGACCCAAAAAAGTTTAAAAGTGTGGACATTCCTTATGTCCACATTTTAAAGGAGCCTCTAGTTTGGACAAGTGGTAGACCTTGAAACAAAACCCCCAATGTTATGGCAAATGGTGAGAGAAAATATCTTCCATAATATAACATAACATAGGCTTAGGACCCTCTATCAATTTTCCATACCTAGCTTGGACAAGTGGTTGACCTTGCTTCTTTGTATGCTTCAATAGAGTGTAGCTTGGTATTTTCAATATTGCTTCTATATATGCTTTAATTAACTCTAGCTTGAAAAAGTGGTGGAACTTGATACCAAAGCTCATGTGCTAAAACATAGCATATCTTAATAGAGAATTACTGGACCATGTAGTGGTTTTTATTGCTTAGTTTTGACATTTGGTGAATCTGTTTTCTCTCCATGTTCAATGGAGCATATCTTAGACAAGTGGTGGGCCTTGCTTCTCCCCATGAAGAAAAGATTGGACATATGGAGGGCCTTAAAACTAAAAATCTATATACTACAATGGAATGAAACTTAGATAAAACTATACCTTGAGATCCACTACCCACGCTACTAGAGATTATAGGTTGGCCATGTGCATAGATAAATCATTTAACCTAACCAAGGGAAACTAGTTAAAGGTCCACCTGTCAATCTCAAATCCATTGAAGTCCTAGTGAAGTATGAAGATAAGTAAGGTATACTTAATCCAATTGAATCATGAAGAAAAATAAGGTATATCAGTAAATAATCCAAGGCATGAGAAAGAAATTCAAGGTCCACCACTTGTTCAACCTATACTATGTTGTAGCATGGGGCTTACAAGAGATCTATCACTTTTTTGACTTGAAATCCTTAAAGTTTCAAGAGTCAAGAGAGGCAATGCCCATTAACTACTAGCTCTGCATTGAAATTTTTTTAAATATCCACACATTAGGGGAAAAAGGTCCCTTTAGGGTCAAAGATGCTTTTGTATATTATTGTCTACACCAATGAGAATGGGCTTGTGGCCACGGTCCCATCAATTTTTTCTATTTTTCAAATGGCCATAACTTGAGCATTTTAACTTCAAATTTGTCGTACAATAGTGCATTTGGATCACATTTCCTAGCTCTTTCCATAGATATGCTACATGATATAGTTTTGAGGCACATAGATATGGGCTATCCATGCCCCCCCCCCCCTTTTATCTCCTATCATTGACTAAAATTTGATTGGTTGCTCTTACAAGGCCTCTTTGGGGCTCATATTTTTCCTAATTCACTTTCCCAATCTTAGATCTATGAATTCATTAAGAGTTAGCTCCATTGAAAGATAAGGATAAACAAGGTATGTCACTTGTCTAAGTTGGGCATGAAGAATGAACACAAGATCCACCACTTGTACGACATATGATATATTGTAGATAGTAGCTATAAGACTCACCATTTTTCCAAGATAAACTTCATTGAAACACAAATAGACAAATACCATGGATTGAATGTTACGATCATGGTTTTAATCTATCATTTCTATTAGCATGGTACGTTTGGTCTTAAGCTCCACCACATGTCCAACCTTTATTCTTTTGTAATATGGAGATTTGGTTTTCACAATCACCACCTATCCAAACCCTAGTCCATTGATGCGTGAAGAGAAGAAAAGTCCACCACTTGTCCAAGCTATCCTTCCTTAAAACACATAGAGAGTAAAGTCCCCAACTTCTCCAAGCTTGAAGAGAAGTAAGGTCCACCATTTGTCCAAGCTATGCTTCCTTAAAAGACATAGAGAGTAAATTCTCTTTCCATACCCAAATGTATCTTATATTGGAAAAGTGGTAGACTTGACACATAAGCACCCATTCTATAGTAGAGAATTGGCTATTAATTTATGCACTTCGAGCATATCTTTGACACGTAGTACTTACTAATTGACTTAGATGTAGTTGAAGTTTATGATATTGAGACTACAAGAGAATGCAGCATAAAAAAGGTTAGTGTCATAATAATCAATATCTAATTCTCCTAAATGATTTTCTCATGTTAAACCGATCATTTAATATGGGGAAGTGCCAAGGGAGAAAAAGCTAGAATATTGGTTAAGCTAGCAAAGTGGCCACAATAGGGATCCAAAGCAGGGAAATTAGGGATCCAAAGGGGGGCCATCTGTAAAAGAGCCATGTGCAACAATGGGATTAAAAGACCCTAAGGTTCTGCCCATCAAGACTTCCAAAATGCTAAGGTTCCAAAATTCAAAGGTTGTGTCCAAAGGTCAAACTTGGGGGAATTGGATGCTGTGTGTGTGTCCCAAAAGTCTTTATCAATCCCTACATAGGAGGGGGCGAGCCTTGCAAGTAGGGGATGAGAGAGAAACTCTCTCTCTCTCTCTCTCTCTCTCTCTCTCACACACACACACACACACACACACACACACACACACACACACACACACACACACACACACACACACACACACACACACACACACACACACACACACACACACACACACAAGCTCCCTTTACACAAAGGGAATGAGGGACACATGTCAGCTCCCTAGCCCAGATGCCCACAAGGTGTATCCAAATCCTATTGGATGGCCTTGGAGGTGGACCAATGAGAATTAGGCTAGAGTAAATCTAGCTTAATTAATTTAAAAACACTTAATAAAATAAACAATAAGAATTAAGCTCTCTAGAAGACAATTGGACAGTCTCCCAAGGGGACCAATGAGCATTCAATAGCCCAGTGGCTTGCCGGATTCCCGTTGGCCAGGAGGCAAAGGGGTCCAATGAGACTTTAGTTGCATTTATTAATTACCTAAAGCTCTCACAAAAGGGGAAAGGGGGACACATGTCAGAAGGCTATCACTTATACTGTTTAATTCCCATTGGCTAGGCCTGGGGAGGTCCAATAGGACTGTAGCAAGAGCAAATTGGAAGGGGGGTCGACCAAGAGAGAGAGAGAGGGGGCTGATTTTTGCAAGGCATTATCACACACACTCACACAATCTTATGTGTTAAGAAAAGAAGACTCTCTCTCTTCTCAAGATTTAATGGAAAGCTTACCACCTACTCCAAGCTTGTGAGAAGGGAGGCCTACACCAACAACTCTTGGCTTTGTGATGCAAATCCAACCAAGAGCCAAGTTCAATGCATGATCATCTCCTCTACCATGCTAATTACTAAGCTAAGCTATGCTATTATGAGTGATTATGTGAGGAGATGTACATCTTTCTTGTAACAATACTGCTTCTTCCTCTCAATCTACTCTCATTCCCCTCTAGCTCTCACCATCTTCGAAGGTGTGTGAGGTCTTGGGTCTAAGACCGTGAGGGAATTGATGTTGTGTTTGATATGTGTTTTGCTTAGTGCATGAAGTTTCCATCTTCATTGCATTAGCTAGTATTGAAGGAACACAAAGGATTGTATTGTAAAATGTCTCTCTTGATGGGAGAAACCATAATACAAAGCCTTTTGGAGGGGGGACCGCCGGCTCCATGCAAATCCGATTCTCAACTGTTGTCAATTTCTTAATTTCTTTCTCTGTTGAAGTATTGTTCATGCTATCTAACTAGGTGTTATGCTTTTTGTTTCTCTCTCCACCCAAGCACTCTTGGTATTCTCATTAGGAAACTATTCTAATGAAATGCTCACTATGTTCATGCTATTTTCCGCTACACGCAAGTTACTAGACCATTAATGTTACATTGGTATCAGAGCACAAGGTTTCTCTTTTCTTGCTCAAGAAGGGAGGTCCTCAAGCTAGCTATAAATGGTTGGTACTCTTAATTGCATGTGAGTAATTAGAATAGGGATTTTTCAGCCTTGCAGTGCGCCTGCCTTTGTGCAGTTAACGGGGCTTCACCGTCGAGAGCTATGGTCTTAATAGTGGAGTCCTATGGGGTTGACTACGGCTTATAACCACTATTGAGCTATTAGAAGCTTGACAGGAGCCAGTGTTGTTTTGGTGTTGAATGACCCTCTCTTCTATTCCTTGCAATTAATGGTATTCAAGCCATGGGTATAGTAGATTGAGTGCTTTTTCTAAAGGGGTAAAGAGGACTAGCAACTAGGGATTGAAATGCCAAAGTACACCTAAAAAGTTTGCACCTAAAAGTTGTTAGAATGGCTGACAATAGTAAAGAGAGTGAAATTAATGTTGATAACTTTGATTTTGCTTATGAGAAAGCTACTAATGATGGCCCGATGCTTGTTAACTATCTTGTTTCTAGGCTTCAACAAGCCATGGGCAATCCATCCCTCCAAAGTGAAGTGCAACGACAACTTCGTGCTCATGGGATTCTGCAAGCTCCTCACCATGATGAGAGAACCTAGGAAGCCTCCTTGCGAGACTTCCAAAAGAGGTCTCTCTTCGATTCGGGAAGAAGAAGAGGATCCCTATGAAGGGCTAAGAAATTTTCTCCTTGATGACGCATCTCCTTCTTAAAGGAGAACTCAAGAGCCTCCACCGAAGGAACGAGAAAGAAGTGAGTCTCCCGCCACCTCTGTGGAGATGTCTCCACAAAGACAGCGGGCTAAACGCTCTCCATCGCCTCCAACAAAGCTAAAGAGAAGGGAGTTTATAAAGGTAAAAATAAACTCTGTCCTGAAGAGCTTGAGCATGCGTACCGCGCTTGTCCCCAAAAGAACACCCGCCATGAACCTCCTAGAGCTACCTTGGTCGAAATTTAAGAGGAGGAAATTCACCACAAAGGATCTCCTCTATGCCATGCTTGGGGAAAGGTAAGAGAACATGATGCTTTTATTCTCTTTGACCCTGGTTCTACTCACAATTTTATATCTATAGAGTTGGCCACTAAGCTAGGCATACAAGCCTACGACATGGGAGATGTCCTACCCGCAGACGATGCTTTCAAGGGGCAAGAAGCTTCAGTCACTCCCTTAATCGAGAAATTGAGGCTCCATATCCAAAGCTATGTGGACAAAGAGGACTTCTTTATCTCTCCTCTTAAGCATGAGGATGTAATCCTAGGGGAACCATGGTTTGATCGCATGGCTGCCAATGTTAAATTCCATGAAAGGAGAATCTCCTTTAAGTTCAAGGAAAAAGATATGTATATAGATGCTAAGGAAATGGGTAACACTATACCCATTGTACATACACCAGCTTTCAACAAGTCAATAAAGAGCTCTATTTCTGTGTACATGATTTTTGTTAAAGATTCTCAAAATGAACCTGATGTTTTCATTAGGAAAAATATGAACCCTCTACGGGCCCTTTGGGATTAAGGTTAATTAGTGGCAAGCCAATAGGAATAGGGTGGTGGACACACTCTATACCTTCAAAAAAGTAGGGGGACAAGGTAGCCTTACACCTCTTAATGGCCTCTTACCTAGTGAGAAGGTAAGGGAGGTGGCTAGAGGAAAGGGAGGGGGGGGGGGGGGGGACCACTTTGACATTTTTTTCCCCACTTTCTGGCCCGGATTTAAAAATACACTAAAAATTTCAAATTTTTAAAAAAAATCAAATTTCAAGTTTTCTCTCCTTAAAAGGTCCCCTAACCTATTTCATGGTCAAAAAAGTATTTTTGACCTCCAAAAGTAAAAAACGTGCACTAAAAAATTCCAAAAAATCAAAATTTTTGAAAAAAATTCAAAACATCATTTTCCACCCTCCAAAGTCTTTCCAAACCTATTGAAAGTGATTTTCTCTCTCTACAAACCCTTTTCCAAGCTCTCCATGGCTGCAACAACCACATGCACCCCCTATAGTCCAGCATTATCTCTCTACTAGATTTCTCCCATCTCCATTGTAGCACCAAGCAAGCTTCTCCCCCATCTCTTCCCCTTGCCCGCCACATAGTTCCATACCAAAAAAACCCATTACCTCACAATCTCACCCACTTTGAATATTGCAGCCTTCACCTTAGTGTCCCCATAACCACTAATAGTTATGGGAAGTACAAACTACAAACAATAAAACATATTAGTGAATGTCAACCTATATATAAGGACACATAGACACCACAAACTGTTCTACTCTTACCTGAAGGATTTTATGCCAATCATGGGATTTCAATCCATACAATTGAGTGGAGCCACCCTTTTTGGTTTTTGTGAAAGCACCTTTGAGTGACCGCATATATCCCGTTGGAGTTCTGATGGATGCAATAACTTGCTTTGTCCGCTCTTGGTCTGCCTTTGACAGTATCCACGGTGCTTTTGG
Source organism: Adiantum capillus-veneris (assembly GCF_014529385.1). Taxonomy (NCBI): domain Eukaryota; kingdom Viridiplantae; phylum Streptophyta; class Polypodiopsida; order Polypodiales; family Pteridaceae; genus Adiantum; species Adiantum capillus-veneris. The sequence continues at coordinate 44,372,625 of NC_140942.1, forward strand.
GAGAATCATCTTTCCCCGCTCCCCCATGCGGGGCGTGGCTGAAGGGGGGAGACATCTCATGGCTCTTAAATTTTCCCTAGCACCCAATGAATCCTTCTTGCCAATTATGTGATCCCATATAGCTTTCCCAACATTTTTGAATACATGCATAGGGTCCAATAAGTGCTGAATTTTCAACGAAGCCCAATAGGGGAGCGACAAGAAGATTGAGTACCTCGACATACCCTTTGGCAACCCATTGGGAGGCGGTGAGGTACCATGATGCTCCTCCCAATGCTTTGCCCAATCATCCATGTTCCAATGGAACGGCTGCACTCCATTGATAGGGGGGGAATATCTACGATGTGAAGGAGGCAGGAAGCGATGGTTGTTGGGATAGATCACCTTCCCAAGAAGAGGAGGTCTCTCTGTCACAAGGGAAGGGCCACAAGTGGGAGACACACTATGTCCAAATGTTGGCAATCCGGCCAAGAGGTAAACAAACGTTACACATGAGATGATAAACCTAAAGCAAAGAGTAGAATTAACATGTGCATACTTACCAGATACCTCTCCAAATCCTGGGTAATCATGCATGGTCTACATGAGGATGCACTTGATGACGGCTTTACGGTCTCGTGGTGGCCGTGAAATGTCAATGACATTTATGTCTCTCCATAGTTCTTGAAGCTCATCAATAAGAGGCTGCAGATATACATCCATGTTTTTTACCTTGTGCTTTCCTGGAATGAGAAGTGATAGTAAAATGTTTCCCTTTTTTGTTGCCTCCCAAGGAGGAATATTGTAGTTTACAACCACCACCAGCCAAGTGGTCCATGAAGTAGAGCGGTGCCCAAATGGATTCACCATAGTTCTTGAAGCTCATCAAGAAGAGGCTGCAGATATACATCCATGTTTTTTACCTTGTGCTTTCCTGGAATGAGAAGTGATAGTAAAATGTTTCCCTTTTTTGTTGCCTCCCAAGGAGGAATATTGTAGTTTACAACCACCACCGGCCAAGTGGTCCATGAAGTAGAGCGGTGCCCAAATGGATTCACTCCATCACTAGCTAACCCAATCCTCAAGTGACGAGGCTCATCCCTGAACTCTCGCCATGTGTCCTCTATGTACTTCCACGCTGGTGAGTCAGTTGGCACTCTCATAATACCATCTGTGGAGCGATTTTTTGCATGCCAACTCAAAAGATCGCTCGTACCCTTCGATCTAAACATGTGTTGGATGCGAGGGATGAGTGGAAAATGCCTCAAAACTTTACGTGGATTTCTGTTGCTCTGCATTCCTTCTTTGAACCTAGGCTCCCCGCACAATGGAGATGTGTCACAATCGGCATGCTCATTATGAAAGAGCACACAATCGTTCACGCAAGCATGAATGCGATCATAATCCATCCCTAATGCAGTCACCACTTCAGGTGCTTTTCGTCTATTCTCTGGCATGTGATTGCCAGCTAGCAGCATCTTTCCTAGCAACCTATCACAAGAAGAAAGTACATTAGAAGCTAATTTATGCAATTTTGCAAGCATCCTTCACAATCTGTATACATACCTCAAAAGTGCGTCGACACTAGCATTGCTCCATCCAAACATCGTCTGAAGGTTAAGGACTTCGAGAGATGCCCTTAAAATGGAGTAAGGGAATCTATCATATAGTGCGGTGTGTGCCGAATTGAGTAGCTCACTCCTCGTTCTTTCGGAAGCTTCTTCGCATGCACACTCTGGTTTATGCTCCTCCTCTCGTGCAAAGAGATCCTCAACCATTCTATGCAAATGGTCGTCTTCTGCATCCACGTAAGGAGATGGGATGTGGTCACTCGTAGAGGGAGCAACAGTTGGCTGATTTGATGTGCTTCCTCCCTCTCTAATGGATTCCTGGCGCATGCGCTCTTCCACCCTCCTCCAACCACACGCCAATGAGGTGTGACGTCAATAGCCGCTACAATTCGCGGATCGTTTGTTTCCATCCGTGCACGCTTGCGAGGATCGTCCCATAGTCCATAATCTTCTACATGGCTCAAGCATATCCATCATAATTGAGCAATGGCGCATTTGCACCGCACGCATGGGCATGGTAATCGCTCGGCCAACCACTGTGATCTATCCGGTTCAGTGTGGACGGGCCAAAATCATCCCAAGCAACCTACATTAATAAATTACATACACTAATTAAAATCAAATTACCAAAAAATGTTAATAAAATATCAGTAAAAAGTAAAAATAAATAAATTTAACATGCATGGTAACCAAAACTTTTAGGTAAAAATGTCATTTTCAAAGTACTAGGTATACTTTTATTTTATATACATTTTATAAAAAATATAGTACCAATAGATTTTGGAAATCAATAGTAATAATGTCAGAACGTGGCCATCTGTGTGGATGGCCCGAAATTGCGCCGCGGTAATAGTTGCGGTAATTCTCGCAGTAATAGGTGCGGAAATTTCAATTTTCAAATTTTTTTATAAATAGGGACACCCGCGTGCCCCGCGAAATTCAAAACCCTAAAATTCGAATTGCATCGTCTTCTCCACAGAAGCCGAGAGCGCGAACCTCACAACCTTCAGCTCTTCCTCCATCTCTACTCTTCTACTCTCCACCATCTCTACTCTTCCACTCTCCTACCCTCTCCCAACAAGCTCTTCAATTCCATGTAAGTTTTGTTGTTATGTTTTTTGATTTTTTCACACGCATACACACACATGCATACACACACACACGCATACACACATGCATACACTCATACACACGCATACACACATGTATACACTCATACACACGCATGCACACACATGCATACACATGCATACACACACACTAATTAGTGCATGTGTTCTTTACACACACTAATTAGTGTGTGCATCATTCTAATGCACACACTAATTAGTGTAAGTAAAGACACACCAAAACCTAAATTTGTTAATTATTAGTTACTTGCAAAATCTAAACTTGTTAAATTTATCAAATTTGTTAAATTTATTACTTGCAAAACCTAATATGTGTGTACATTGACCAATCACATTGGCCAATGCACACACTAATCACACACTAATTAGTGTGTGCATTGACCAATCACACTGGCCAATGCACACACTAATCACACACTAGTTAGTGTGTGCATGGCCAACGTGATTGGTCAATGAGTGTGTGCATGGCCAATGTGATTGGTCAATGCACTTAACACACACTAATTAGTGTGTGCATGGCCAATGTGATTGGTCAATGAGTGTGTGCATGGCCAATGTGATTGGTCAATGCACACACTAATTAGTGTGTGCATTGGCCAATGTGATTGGTCAATGTACACACTAATTAGTGTGTGCATTGGTCAATGGGATTGGCCAATGCACACACTAATTAGTGTCAGTATTTACTGTGTGATTAGTGTGTGCATTGACCAATGTGCACACTAACTAGTGTGTAATTAGTGTGTGCCTCCATCAATTAAATTGGCCAACGTACACACTAATTAGTTTAGGATTAGTGTGTGCTAACACACTAATTAGTGTGTGTTAACACACACTATTTATTGTGTGATTAGTGTGTGCATTGACCAATGTGATTGGCCAATGCGCACATTCATTAGTGTGTAATTAGTGTGTGCATTGGTCAATTGGTGATTGGCCAATGCGCACACTAATTAGTGTGTGATTAGTGTGTGCATTGGTCAGTTGGATTGGCCAATACACACACTATTTAGTGTGTGATTAGTGTGTGCATTGGTCAATTGGATTGGCCAATACACACACTATTTAGTGTGTGATTAGTGTGTGCATTGGTCAATTGGTGATTGGCCAATGCGCACACTAATTAGTGTGTGCATTGGTCAATTGGATTGGCCAATACACACACTATTTAGTGTGTGATTAGTGTGTAATTAATCAAATTACACACACTAATCCCAAACTAATTAGTGTGTACGCTGGTGTGTAATTAGTCCAATTACACAAGCCAATGCACACACTAATTAGTGTGTGCACAAGCCAATGCACACTTTAATTAGTGTGTGCACAAGCCAATTACAATAGCCAATGCACACACTAATTAGTGTATGTTAACACACACTAATTAGTGTGTACACAAGCCAATTACACAAGCCAATGCACACACTAATTAGTGTGTGCACAAGCCAATTACACAAGCCAATGCACACACTAATTAGTGTGTGCACAATCTAATGCACACACTAATTAGTGTATGATAACACACACTAATTAGTGTGTGTTAACATACACTGATTAGTGTGTGCACAAGCCAATTACACAAGCCAACACTAATTATGTTAAATTAAACAGTAATCAACACAAAAACATAACATACCTCCATGATTAAGTCGTAGGTGACGTATTAGGCCCCAATGGCCGTCCAAGTGATCGCGCAATCGGTCACACTAATCATAAACACAATAATCTCTTATTAGTCAATACACACACTAATATCTTATTAGCACTCAAGGCTTTGCACGAATCTTTTATAGGTTGTAGACACACCTTGGATTCTTTCCACATTGGATACTATAGAGAATCCAATGTTAAAAAATCCAATGTTTGAAAAAAATCAATGCGTAAATTTTTAATCATATATTCGAATTTTTATACCCTAGTTTAATATTTGTCGTAATAAATGCAGACCATGTCTTCTTCTTCCACACCACGCTTTCGCAGCATTGAGGATTTCATGGCGGACGGGATGTCATATCCCCGACGCTCTCTCTGCCTATCATTCACAGCCGTCGCCTCAGCAGTCATCATCAGGGTTCGGCTGGTTTCGGGACGCTCTTGGTGGGTCTACTACCGTGCCTGTGACCGATCCAGATGTGGAGAGGGCATTGCGTCTTCGGGCTGAGTGGTTAGGTTCGCAACAGACCCTTACGCAACGCTATTCACCGACGCAACTAGCTGCTTTTGGATTATCAGAGGTCTCTACTCCGACTGGTGGCACTCCGTACCTGCACAGTTTTCCAGCTACAGCTCCAGGTTCATCTTTTCCTTCACAGGGTCCAACGCCCTAGGGTCTGACACCGTCACAGGGTCCGATGCCACGGGCGTCTACCTATCCATCACCTATCCCACCTTCTGCCCCAGATTCATGTCGACGCTCTTCTGGCAGTCAGCACCAGGGCAGCTCGCGCGTTAGCGCCGATCGATCTCGACGAGGGAGCGAAGCTAGTTGTTGTTTTGGGGGGGGGGGGGGGGGGGGGGGGGGGGGGGGAGTACTATAGATTCTCCTCCACAGTCACCGCTCCCTGCTCTAGCAGAAGATGAGGACCATGACATGCCTTTACCCGATGCTCGCGGGTTATACTACCAGGTTCATAGAGGAGGTATGGTGGATCTCGGGACAGCGCAGGGCAGGAGATTCCGCACACACGTCAACCAATTAATCCACTCCACATATATCAATTGTTTTCTCAAATTTGATCAGCAAGATCCCTACAACCTCACATATATAGAGACAACCATGCACATGCATTTCCCCAACCCTGAGGGGCAACAATTCTCAAGGCAATGGTTACAAGAGCATGTCAAAACATTTCTCAAGAACAAAAAATCTAGTGTGAGGAGAGCTGCAAAGAAGACAATGGAGTCTCCAGAGCATAGCTATCGGCCAGGAAATGTCCATGATGTGGAGTGGGAGACAACTATGGAAGAGAAAGAGGACAAAAGGGCAACGGGTGCGAGGATGTATACGCGTCAAGTTGAGGCCAGATCCCATCAAACTCCTACGCATTATGGTTCGGGAGGAAAAACGGCTTGGAAAGACAAATATGTAAGTAAAAATATTAGTTTTATTGTAAAAAATCTAATGTTTTTCATTTAATTGATTGGTTGCTATTTTTTGTCAGTATAACATTACCATGAGTCGCCTGACCAGAGATGTGCAGAGATATAGAGAGAACCATACCGAGTATCAAACTTGGTGTTGGTTGTTTGAAAATCAAATGATCTCTCGAGAGGAGTTCGAAAATGCGTGCAGAAGTCTGCAACATGTAAGTTTAATCTTATTTAAATTATCAAATTGTTGATTTTATATCAAATATTAAATAACAAAGTGTTAATTGTTTCTTTTTCTGGTTTTGCAGAGTCAAGGAGTTCCACGCGAAATGCCGCCATCTCCCCCATGAGCATCCTCTATTTTGTATACACGGGCCCCGCTTGCCCTATCCCACATGACCATACTCTATTTTGTACACGCGGGCTTTTTTTTGCCCTTTATGTAAATGCAATACCTATCATTTTTTGGCTCAATACCTTTCCCAATTGTAATTCCACTTATGTAAATGAAATTATCAATCTTTTTTTGGCTCAATGTATTGTCCAATTGTGATATTTTTTTGTAATTAATAATAATTTTGTAAAATATCTTAAATAAATAAAAAAATAGATGACCTTTTGGATGGTCCTGCAAAGGACAATCCAAACGGTCATCTGTTTTTTTATAATAAACCCGTCTGTGGTAATGCAGGCGACAAAGTCTACGCGAGAACTGTCGCGGGTATTTCTGCAGTAAAGCACGCGGTAATAGGCGTGGAAATATAGATGCAGGCATTACCGTGTATGTTACTGCTAGACCATAACCGCAAGTGTTGCCGCAATATTTTCCGCATACGGGAAATTTCATATTACAAATTTCTTTGTTTTTGTGCGGTAATGTGAGCGATAATACCGCGCATATGTTATAGTGAAATAGGTGGGGTACATTTAAATTTGTGCAACAAACTTACATGAAAGGAGTTGTGGATGCACCAGTGATGTGGAATGTCAAGCCTATATGCATTGGGGTTAATGATTGCGGTGATCTTGAAGGGACCATAAAATCTAGGGGCTAACTTGACCTCGGGGTGCTTTTCATTGTTTTCAAACGATGCTTTTCAATACACAACCAAACACAATCATTTAAATTGAATTCAATGAACTTACGCTTTTTGTTGGCTTCTACTATATAGCATGCTTGGGCTTTTTGGATAGCGTTGGTGACTTATTGCAAAATGTGAACGTGATCTTGTGCAAGGGTGTTAGCCACAGGAACATTACTAGTGAGGGTGGTCATAGGAATAGGCAAATTCTAACCATAGACAATCTTGAAGGGAGCTTTGTTAGTGGCAGAGTGGGGAGTGTTGTTGTAAGCTACAAATTGGAGGAGAGGAAGATGTTGGTCCCAATTTGCTGCATTGTCTATTGTGTAGGCCCTAAGGAGGTCAAGTATAGTGCTGGTGAAGTTCATTTTGGAGCCTAAATTAGTGCACAATACATACCAAAAATGATTGCAAGATTGACCATCACGATAAAAAATTAGTACTTTAGGAAAATCATGGTGAGGGAAAATGAGATTCAAAAACATTTTTGCAGTTTGAGGTGCAGTGAGAGCCTTTTTACAGGGAATAAAATATGCTTGTTTACTACACCTATCTACAAAAGTCCATATCATATCATTGTGCGAAGAAGTGGGTGGAAAACCGGTGATAGATCCATGGTTGTCTGAAAGAAGTAACTCTTAGTAGGGTTAGCATAGAGATCATGATCACGTAAAAGCGCAAAGACGGGTTGCAAATGTTGCTCATGTTCAATGTGTGACTACTAAAAATAAAAATATCATTGAAAAAGACAATAACAAAATGTTGGTGCTCCGAAACGATTTTGTTTATCATGCGAGAAAATGTTGCGGGTGCATTTGTGAGACCAAAGGGGAGTACAATAAATTCATAGTGCCCGAATTGTGTGCGAGATGCAGTTTTAAAAATATCATTTGGGTGCATACAAATTTGATGATATCCGGTCTTGAGGTCTATCTTGCTAAACACAGAGGCACCTCCTCTTAACTTATCAAGAAGTCATCGACGCGTGGAATAGGGTAGCGATTCTTCACAATGACCTTATTGAGATCCCTGTAGTCTATGCACATCCTAAATGTTTTATCTTTTTTCTGGACAAGTAGGACGGGAGCACCAAAAGGAGAAGAGATAGGTCTAATAAGGCCTTTTTCAAAGAGGTCAGAGACTTCACGCTGGATTTCATGTTGGTGCATGGGACTGTGACGATATGGTGCACGGTGCAATGGTTGACTGCTAGGGATGATTTCTATTGTGTGATCTATGTTGCCCCGAGAGGGAGGTAAGTGAGGCGGATAATCGTGAGCAAAAAAATCATCGTATGCATGCCAAAACTATTGTTGTTGAGGAGAGAGAGTGGGTTGCTGCTCTTCCTCATCATGTGTACCATATACAATCTACGCTTTGTTTTCTTTCCTGAGTGCACGTTTAACTTGAGTGTGGGAAAGGAGTGCATGCGTTTCAAGTGGGGGGTTCCTGTGAGAGTGATTTGTTGACCTTGAAAGGTGAAATACATCGTGTGCATCGTGTAGTCCATGTTAGGGTTATGCTCATGACGAAAAGGCATACCTAAAATTATGTCGGTGGATTGTAGTGGTGCAAAAAAAAAATTATGCTTTTGGGTGTAAGCACCTAAAGTAATTTCAACATCATTAACCATGTAAAGACCATTAAACCGCCTACCTTGGAATGCACTCTTCACTTTAAAGGGTGATTTTACTTTAGATAGTTGTAATTTGTGTGCAAGATGTTCAGAAATAAAATCATGGGTGTTGCCGGTGTCATGCAAAAGAGAAACTATTGTATTGTGTATAGAAGCAGTCATTCGCAACTACAAGGAGTGTAGAGTAATAGGAGTATCTGTTGCATAGGTAGCATTGAGATCAACAAGTGAGGGATTGGTAGTTCAATCATCGTAGATTTTCGTATTCCTGTCAAAAGTATGTAGTTGAGCCACTTGATTGGGATGTTGGCGAAATTGACCATGACATGGCCAATTTTGTGGCAGAGCAATGACACACTATGCGAGGACGATTGTTTGTGGAAGGTGCAGTGTTGGGTACAGGCGGTGGAGATCAAAATTATGAGGTGTTTGCCCAAATGTAGGGCGTCATGGATTAGAATTAAAGACAGTGCGTGGAGGTGGTGTATTACATGGAGCAGTCAAGCACATGTAGGTGCAAAATGGTGAGCTCATGGTGTCTGATAATTATTGGGGTTATATCTACAATTATTGTTGAAGTATAAGAAATTGTTGAAAGGAGGTGGTTGGTGCTGCGGTGGATTAACTTGTAGCATATGTGTGATCAAATTGATCTCTTTTGCAGCATCATGTGCATAAGAAATTGCCTCATAGAGAGTGGTTGGCTTCAAAGAATGGAGCTTGGCTTGAATACCTTGTTGAAGTCCATCTTCATACTTGATTTGAAGCGCATCTTTGGGAACATCCTCCATCATGCACAAGAGCAGCAGGTGTTGCCAAAATATGTCAGTGTACTAGTTCACTGTTTTGCCTTCTATCCGAAAGAAAACAGACCAGGCACGTCGAGCCTGCAAGTGGAATTGGGGTGGGAGAAAGTTGTGCTTGATTTGGCTTTGAAATTTAATCCAAGTGGTTGGGTGGTGTGCGCTGTGGAGGATACTGTTCTACCAAAGCGAAGCCTTACCCGTCATGTGGTTTGTAGCACACTTAATTTTGTCCTTCTCAAAAAAAGATTCGTCAACAAAATAATCATCAAGTTGACTAAGCCAAGAAAGAGCGATGTTACCAATTTTGAGGCCAACATAGCGGGAAAAAGTGAAAGCACGACGATTGATTTTTTGTTCTTTACAGTCAGCTTGGTTGTCAAAGGTGGCCTTGAGAATTTTGGCAAGTCTCTCGTCATTGAGCTCGGCATTGCGGTCACGTTTTTCACGTTCAGCCAGTTGATGTAGGAGCTCTTGGACATCCTGTTGGAGAAGTTCAATCGGCTAGGTCATAATCCAGTGCGTTAAAATTGTGTGATGGTAGTCACGGTACCATAGGCATAGGCAAGGCAAGACAAATCGACCGCTTTGGCATGTAGCTGCAAAGCAACTTGCGTCTGTTGGAAGACGCGTGCAGGGATCAGTGTTCGATGGAGCAGGTGACGTCTTCAACTTACATCAATGAGTGGAAATGAAACTGAGAGAAGCCATCAATCGTGAAGGAGATGCCCAAGTGTGAAGATTGTTGCATAGCCCCAGGAGGAGAGGATAAGGAGAGAGGAGAGGATAAGGAGACCAAAGTGGTGAAGCAAAAAAACGGAAGCGTTAAATTTTTAGAACTCGTACTCAACCGCGCAGAAACGGTCCATAATAGCTAAGGAATATGAATAAAGAAAATTAAATCGAAAGTGGGGAGCAGACTCTGCGGGTTGAGGTCGGTAAAGGACGCAAGGAAGGGGCATGAACGTCGCCCATTAGCCGGCAGCCAGCAGGGGGTAGAACCAGCCGGGGATTGTGGCAGGAGCCAGGAGAGTCGGCAATGTGCAGGAGGAGAGGGAGGCCTAAGCGGGCTGTATTGTGAAAAGATGTGTGTGTGTGTGCGCGCGCGCGCGCCAAGGTGGCGAGAGGGGAACGCTATGGTAGTGAAAGGCTGGTGAGAAAACAATGTGCGTGGAGGAGAGTGTCCAAGTGTACTGGTGGTTGGGAGCCATCAGCAATATAGGACGCATGGAGACATGCGATGGAGAGATAAGGACACTCGATAATTGGGGTGGCTGCAGTGAGAGAGAACGACGAGAGGATGGGATTGTATGCGTGTGTGTCGGCTTGCAGTTGACGAGGGAGTTCAATTGGGTGTTTGTGGGTGTGTGCATGTTGGTGGGTGAAAAAGCATGCGAGAGAAAGCATGAAGTGGGTGGAAAGTATTCACAGCAGGTAGGAGTGGAGTACGGGAGAGATAGAGCATGGCGCTAATTGTGTGTGCAAGAGGGTAGCATAGTGGGGGACTGGGAAAGGAGGCTCGACTCATTTTTTTCTGTGTTTCGTCTTGGTTAATGTCCCATATACAGAGACACTGGTTAAGCGATTGTAATGATATCACAGGTAGGCCTGATGAAGTTATACGTGTGCTAATTGTTTTCTTTGCCCCTTATTGTAGTGTGCTCACTACAAGACACTAAGAGAGAGAGACTGGACCAAACTAAGCTTGCCCTCAATGAGTGAGGCAGCTCCTTATATTGAGCACTGGAAAGGCTACATGCCAAGAACAACAGAAGTGTCCTCCCACACTAGGTGGTCGGACACACGACCACCCACCACACCTCCCCCCTTAGGGAGAAAAAGATGAACATCTTTTACAAATTTGGACGGAGAAGGGACTCGACAAAAGAAGGATCAACTCCAACGCTTCATCTGGGGGGAGTGATCATACAACGGCTTCGGGGCTAAGGGACTGAGCTTGGGGGTTGGACTCGTCATCATGCCAATCATCATCAAGGCATGGAACTCGAACATCTCGCTTATGCAAACATCAGGTCGCGATCCCAATGAAAAGGACAAGACGAGGAAGGACTGACCAAGAATTAGGTGCGAATTTTTTATTTTTTATTTTTTTGCGACATACATCATCTCCATAAAGGGGTTCGGTGTGATCGAGTAAGACAAAGACTAGGAAAAACCTACTACAAAGAAAGAGACCTTAAAACTTAAACTGAATCATGGAGCTTGACTGCTACTTATGCAAATGAAAAGACAAGGCACCTCTGCACCAAAGATGCAGCAACTCCTATGTCTGTGAACAACCCATGAATATGATTCTGGATTTTGTACTTCTTCTAGAACTCGACCTACGTGAGCTCTGGGAAATTTACACCAGCGTTGAACTTTTTCCAAAAGCAAGACTTGATTAGAACAAAGCAGCATGCAGTAAACACCACGGAGAGTGCAACGAATGCCAATGAGGAAGATTTGCAGTTATTTTATCGGGCATGCAATTGAGGCTTGGGCAGCACCTCGAACTGCTCAAGAAGTGCTTCTTGGACTTTGTTATCGAAAGAAAGCCCACAAAAAACAAGTTGTAAGCTTCATGTGGTTGACGATGCAAGCCTAGGACTGATCAGTTGCTAAATGTGCCATTGCCATGGCTCCTTCTCCACAAGGAGCAGCTCTCGTTTCTTGATCGTTTTTGGCAGCGACCTCCACAAGCTTCCTTGTCGCCTCTAGGACTGGGGCTCGTTTCTCAGGAAAAGCAGATGGCCTAGCAACGATATGCAAGTATTTTTGCTTCGCTAGCTGACGTGTGCATGAACGCGCATGCACGAAAACTCCAGATTGGGCTGTCGTTAACTGAGGCGTATGGGTGTGAGCAGGTGCTGATGTGATAGTGTATTGCCAACTCAAAGTGAGATTGAGATGATCATACAAGATGACAACCAGCCAAGACTGTGGTAGGGCTTCAAGAAGGTGTTTTGACAAGCTCCAATGATAATGAACGAGAAATAGTCAAGGAACCAGAATGCAGTAGAAACTGTAGCAGGGGCAATGAATCATGGGCAACCTATGACAACTGAAGAAACGTCAGAAAATCTTAGAACAAGAGCAAAGATTAAATAGGATCTTGTAGCAGTCAATGGAGGGGCACTAGCGTGACAAGAGGTGTTGTGTATGCAAGAGCGGCGACAAGGGCCGCTATAGCGACGTGTGTGGAGCAGAAGGTAAATGGCAGGCTAGCACGATACAGGTCGGCAAAAAATTTTGGCTGCGGCTGAAAAGGTGAGCACTGGCAAAGGGCACTAAGTTTCTCTCTCTCGCTACCCTGTGTCAAGCAAGAACTCCATGCTTGCGTGCAAAAAGCAAGAACTGAAATCAAGAATTGCCTCTTAACTGCCCGCCGTCTCCACCAATGTAGTGTGCTCACTACAAGACACTTAGAGAGAGAGAGACTGGACCAAACTAAGCTTGCCCTCAACGAGTGAGGCAGCTCCTTATATTGAGCACTGGAAAGGCTACATGCCAAGAACAACAGAAGTGTCCTCCCACACTAGGTGGTCGGACACACGACCACCCAACACATTATTTGGCCTTAGTCTATATTAGGTTGCCTTTTTGTGGGTGCACACAACTTCCCAAAGGGCTGAACATTATTTTGTGGACATGTCTCTTAATGTGCTGGGGATATTCGTGCAGAGCTGCTAGTTGTTTGTCGAGTTTCGTTAAGGCAGAGGTTGGGGAGGGAAAAAAAATGTGAGAAGGCGCTCTCGTTAATCTTTTCAAATCACTAACTACAAAGTGAAACGATGACTGGAATTTACAAACATAAGTAGCAGAACACTTAGCTAAACATAAGTAGCAGAACACTTAGCTGATGTTGGTCGTCTTTAGTTTATTTAAAGGTTGAGAGTCCGGTTGCGCGTGCTCGTCTACCATACATCTACGTCTCTGTAGCACAAACAGTCGTGCTCCCTTTCTGTATGGAGGGGAAGATATCGGTTTGAATCCCATCAGAGATGAATTTTGCGTGCTTTGCTTGCTTTCTATGTGTAGCCTTCATAGTGTTGAAATCGATCGGAGCGTGAGCCTAAGCTCTGATACCATTGTTGTTGAGCAAGATGACATGATGAACTAGAACGTACTTCATGCCCCTCTAGACCGAGGGTGTCATGAAGAGAGAGAGAGAGAGAGAGAGAGAGAGAGAGAGAGAGAGAGAGAGAGAGAGAGAGAGAATGCATTGGGTACAATCATCCGCCCATGCCTAGAGTGAGCTGGCTTCCTCTAGGCATGTATTTATATTATTTTCAAAAAGGGGACAGCCATAAATGAGGCTATTACATTCCACTCTGGGGATAAAGACTTTATTGAAATAACTAAGTTCTTATTGAATTATTCCATGTCTTGCTATCTGCTGTCAGCCACCTGCCCATGACTCACCTACCTTGACCTGCTACATCACGCACACATGACCATAAGTATTAGTATCCAACTTCTCAAAATCCATTACATAACCTTAACAATTTGATAGGTGAAAATCCTTGCTTTGACTTAACTATCCACTCAAAAAATATTATCTTTGTCACTCTTTAGAGTCCTTTATGAAATGATTCTTCCTTCAATGCTAAAGTGAATGCTCCCCAACTTCCTCCATGCTCATTTCTAACTCTTTGACATGCTCTCTGATCTCAGGAACCACAAGTTACTCAAAACTTGGTACCATCTATGCTTTAGGTATGTGATGCAATTCCGTCTCCTTTACATACCCACAAAAACAATTTGCTACATCTTTATCATCCAATTGCTCCTTTTTGTTCACTTGAGATAAAGTGTTCCTTCTTTCAATAGCTTGTTGTTCCATAAACATAACGAAGTCTTGAAACATTTGCATTGTGGGCCAGATCAAACTACATCCCTTGTTGCTTATAACTTTGAATATTTGCATGGAGACCTTCAATGAAGCTTTTGAATCCTCATCCTAGCCTACTTTGCATCGGGTTCACAAAAAATTATGTCAAGAATGTAAGATTTCCAATTTTTGGGTCTCTTTTTAAAATAAGCAAAATAGCTTTCAATATCTATTTTTGTCAAATTTTGATCTAAGATGCTTAATTGACAGTATTGGAAGGTTCTAAAGTAAAAAGCAAGGCCGCTTCCATATTCAAATAGGTTAGATGGACGTTTTCACTACAAACCATGCTTAACACTAGCGACGCTCATATTGCGACGCTGAAATATGAAAATTGACGGCGTCGCTATTACCGTCGCTATGTCAAGAGTAACATAGCGATGCTCATAGCGACGGTCATAGTGATGGTAATAGCGACGCCCGCAGGGCTAAAAAAAATAACCGAGGGCGTCCGAAAACTCAGATCTCAGATCTGAGTTTTCGACGCGCGCTCAAGAAAGCAAGGTAACGCTCTCCCTCCCTCTCTCTCTCTCTCTCTCTCTCTCTCTCTCTTTCTTCTCCACACACACACACACACACACACGAGGAGAGGAAGGAGAGCCAGGTATGCTCCTTCCCTCTCCTCACCCTCATGTTCCCTTCCCCTCTTTCTCTCTCCTTCTCTCTCTCTCTCTCACACACACACACACACACACACACACACACACACACGAGGAGAGGAAGGAGAGCCAGGTATGCTCCTTCCCTCTCCTCACTCTCATGGTCCCTTCCCCTCTTTCTCTCTCCCTCTCTTTCACTCACTCACACACACACACACATTGTGTTTTTGAGAGAGAGAGAGAGAGAGAGAGAGAGAGAGAGAGAGAGAGAGAGAGAGAGAGAGAGAGAGAGAGAGAGAGAGAGAGAGAGCACAAGCATAAACAAAAAACGCACACACATATGCATACATAAAGAAAGCACACACACATTCAGAGAGGAAAAGAGAGAGAGCTTGCATAAACCAAAAATACGCACACACACATGCATAATCAAAGAAAGCACACACACATTGAGAGAGGAAAAGAGAGAAAGAGAGAGCATGCATAAACCACAAAACCGCACACACACATGCATAATCAAAGAATGCACACACATTGAGAGAGGAAAAGAGAGAAAGAGAGAGATATATATAGAACAAAGAGAGAGAGAGATAAAAGAAGAAGAAGAAGAGAGTTTTAACATCGTAGGAAAGTATCCCAAGAGACCTTAAAGATCTAGTCGACAGGAGTTGAACTCAAGACATGTTATTCATAAGGAAAATGGCATAACCAATCTATCACACTTCGGTGATAGAATAGTTATACCATTTTTCTCCTATTTTTATTGGCGTGCACACACACTCGAGAAGAAGAGAGTTTAATTTAACGTCGTAGGAAACTAATTAAAGAGACCTAAAAATCTAGTCGACGAGGAGTTGAAACCAAGACTTGTTATTCAAGAGGAAAATGGCATAACCAATCTACCACACTTGAGTGATAGAAAGGTTATACCATTTTTCTCTTTTTATTGGCACACACACACCCACACACACACACAAGAAGAAGAGAGTTTGAAGGCTGTAGGAAACTATCCCAAAAGACGTTAAAGATTAGGGTTTTAGTAGACTTAATTATGTTAAATTAGATCTAGGTTTATTTAAATTAGATTAGATTAGATTTAGGTTCATTTTTAGTTAGATCTACGTTAGATTAGATTTAGGTTTATTTACGTTAGATTTAGATTTACGTTATATTAGATTAGATTTAGGTTTATTAATTTAGATTTATATATGTTATATTAAATTAGATTTAGGTTATTTAATTAAGTTAGAAGAAATGACGAGGAAATCGTTTAAGATAAGGTTAGAAGAAATGGCGAGAAAATTTCTTGCGCTCACAGCCTCGACAGTCCATGCGGACTAGCAATTCCACCTGCATGTTCGACTGCTGCTACCATACAATAAGCCATCATGTTCAGCTCATGGAAGAGAAAATTGAGCATACACAGAAATTAGTGATGCAAGATGACGATTCCAAGGGTCACACACACACACACACCACATCCCGTCAAATCTAGAATAAGAATTAGTGCCTTGAGCAGACATCAGCTACATTGCAAGAATGACGTACCTGCATGCTACAAACAAAGATCTACTATGAAAAGATGTTAAGATGCTGTGAAATGCTACAGCTAGAGAAGTGGCAAAGGGGTTTTGTCCACTACATGCACTATCATGTAGACGTGGGTGTGTAGATTTCTTGTACCCACAAATATAGGCATTGACCAATAAAGACGAGATTATAACCCGGTGGTTCTGATCCCCGTGCACCTCTAGACCGAGGTGTGCGGGGATTGGACATGACTAGAGAATGTGAGGTAGTTTACAGTGTGAACAAAGAGAGAGAGAGAGAGAGAGAGAGGAGAGAGAGAGAGAGAGAGAGAGAGAGAGAGAGAGAGAGAGAGAGAGAGAGAGAGAGAGATATAAAAGACAAAGAATGTCAATAGAAGATTAAATTTGTTGTCTAGGTTATAAGATTTTTGCCCTCATTATGAGTAGTGACGAGGATGTGGGGCCGTCCAACCGAAACACCTATCTCTCAACGAGGATCTTATGTCCCTGTAACCATTGCAAGCATGCTGTGCGACAGAGGAGACGCGTTTCTTTGCAGCATGTTCGCGAATTTGGCGAGTTCGATCCATCTATTATAGATCGAGTTGTTGCCAATTATAACTCGTCGGACTCTGACGCTGGCCAACAGGCAGCAATCTTGCAACCCAATAGACGTGTTCGCAGGCGCTTTGGTCAAGCAGCATATGTGAGGCCACAAAATGTAGCCTCTGACAGCTCGGGGGATGATCATGCAGAACACATTCCCAACGAGGCAATGTTTGAGCCCGAAATTGATGAAATGATCGAGACAGTCATGGATTCAGAAAGGCTTGTCTATGATGATATGAAAAGTGAAGCCGATACTCCATTGTATAATGGAGCACGTGTGTCTAGATTGAAAGCGCTCCTGGTTCTTCTCAACATGCAGACAAAGTTTGGATGGAGTGACACTAGCGTCACAATGCTTTTCAGGTGATCTATTACAATAATTAGTTTACTTTAATAAAACTCTAAATGTATAATGATCTGATAGATTTTTACACAATTGTACCGTATTTTTATGTTGTGTAGATTGCTCAAAGAGCACATACTACCAGTTGATAATGTGATGCCAGATTCTCGAGAGGAAGCAAGAAAGATTTTGTTAAACTTGGGGATGGATTATAATTCGATCCACGCTTGTGCTAATGACTGCATTCTTTTCAGAGGGGAATGCATAGACATAGAGAAGTGTCCGAAATGTGATTCCGAAAGATATCGATTAGATCTCCACGGAACAAAAATTCCGCAAAAGGTTTTGCAAAATTTTCCTCTGCTTCTTCACTTCAAGCATTTCTTCAAATGTAAGTCCATGGCCGCCCTAGCATCATGGCATGAGGAGAATAAATCTTCGGATGGTGTGCTACGGACTCTTGCAGATTGTGCAGCCTGGAAAGATATAGATGGAACATGGACGGATTTTGCCAGGGAAGCTCGAAATTTGCGCTTAGGCCTGACTATGGATGACGTAAATCCATTTGGTCAAAGATCAACATCTTATAGTGTATGGCCCGTTGTCATCGTCAACTACAACATTCCCCCGTGGTTGACTACGAAGAAGGGGCACCTATAGCTAAGCTTGATTGTGCCGGGGAGATATAAAGTGAAGAATATGGATGTGTATCTTCGTCTACTATTGGAAGAGCTACAACAATTGTGGATTGGCATAGAGGTGGTGGATATGAGCCGACACACAGATCGACAGAATGCTTTGATCATAGGCATTCTAATGTGGACCATGCATGACTATCCCGGACTAACAGAATGCTCAGGTGATCTATTTACACTCCTAACTCAGACACTGTAAATCTTGCTTTTTCTCAAGTTGATCTATTATCATGTGTATACATGCAGGGCTTCAAACAACCGGATACAGAGTATGTGTCACATGTGGACCTAGACTAAATGCACGTAGGGCGCCCTCACTGAAGAAGCAAATCTACGAAGGTCATCAAACGTATCTTCCAGAGAATCATGTCATACAGGATGGCTTTTTGGGAAGAGAGCCACCGAGGATGTCTGCACAAGCATGGTTAGAACAGAAGGAGATGTGTGATGACGGATTGCCCCCAGGAATGAAGAGACTATCTCTATGGTATGAGTTACCATACTGGCCCCGACTCATGATCAATCACTTGCTCGATCCAATGCACATATTCAAGAAATGATACTTTGGGAGCCAGAGTTGACCTTAGAAATGTGGATCGTATGGAGCAATATTGGCCTCAAACAGCGTCCGATGGATCGATAAAACTCCCTAAAGCACCGATGGATCGATAAAACTCCCACTGGTGTAATGCAGTCGCTCCGAACGTGTTTTACTAAAGAAGGAAAGATTACCGGTTTGAAGTCACACGAATGGCATAAAATGTGTCAGGTATGTTTATAGTGGAGTATATCATAGTGAGAATTGTGTAACAAATTCGTGTGTGGACGTACTTTAATATCATTGCTGCACGTGTTTTGCAGTTTATTTTACCGGTTTCCATTGAGGGATGTCTGTCTCTCGACATCCGTAACACAATCTAAAAACTTGCGAAGTTGGTACAATGGATCTCACAAAAGGAGATCAATGTAGACTCCATACCATTCGCCAAATTAAACGCTGCGGAGGTTGTGTGTATGTTTGAGAAACATTTTCCTACTACCATGCTAACCATTCAGGTGCATCTTCTTGTTCATATAGTTGATGAGGTGGAAAGAGCCGGCACAGTACATTCCAGATGGATGTTCTTTTTAGAACGTTTCATGAAAACGCTTAAGGGATATGTGCGTCAGAAGGCACGTCCGGAGGGTAGCATGGCAGAAGGTTGGCTGGTATCAGAGTCCCTAGTGTACATTGCAGAGTGGCTAGATGGATTTGATAAAGCCCGGGATACGCTATGGAGAACCATAGATTATGAGCGCAGATCTGGAATTGTCATGTGCAATCTCGGTATTGAGAAGAAGATGACGGAAGATCTAGAGGCTAAAATCAACCGATTTTGCATGCTTCACAATCCAGTCATGCAGAAGTGGATCTCACAATATGAGAATGCAAACCAAGAGTGACAAAGGGCAAGAATCGAGTGGAGACAGGGAAGACGACCACCGATGCACTATCCGACGGGTCTGGAGAGCCTACCAGCATTCATGAGCTTAAGATGGTTGCACAACCAAGTGAAAAGCGCACAACAATGCGGTGAAGAAGTGACTGAGGAAGAGTGGGAGTACTCTAGGGGTTGCACGACCAAGGTAAGTTTGCAATGTATGACAGTAACTTTCTAGATGTTTGAATGGCCACTCATAATCTTTGTTGGTTGTAGTATAAGTCATACACAGCAGCATGGTGTAAAGGTTGACATTTTAGGGTGGAATGGATCGACAAAAAAAGTTTTACTCAAGATTGTGGAATCATGGCAAAATTTGAACAGTCTAGTTGACGACGGTCCTCTGATGCAGATCCTGTGGTGGTGGAACTCACTTACTTCGGCACGTTACAAGAGATTTTGAGGATCGATTATAGAGGATTTTTTGTCGACTTGTTCGACGTGCAATGGTTCAAGATAATCATGGAGGGTCGCAACGCTACTGTGCGTAGAGGAGAGTCTGGTTTTCTTGAGGTGGATTCAACTAAGAAATGGACTGACCTAAGAGACACTTTTGTACTACCCGAGCATTGTGAACAAGTAAGTATGTAAATAGTTAACGTGTGTTTTAGAATTTATGTGCTTGGAAGCTCTCATGTAAGTTATGTGTCTCTGGCAGGTGATATTTCATCCCACAAAGTCTGCATCAAACTGGTGGTACGTCATAGAGGTAGCCCTTCGTAGTGCACGGACGTATGAAGGCTACCATGTGCCAATCATAGCGGCATCAATGGAGGAGATCGGAGAAGATGCTCAGTCAGAAGCCGTGGAGGTGGTGCCAGACGAACATCAACCTGTTACTCTCTATGGGGTGCATACAGAGGCTCTACAAAATGAAACAGAGGACATCTATTTAAACGGAGAGCTCTATATAGATATAGGAAGTTATGCTGAGCTATGCGAGGATGAGAGAAAGATCTCTTAAAGCCATAAATATTGTTTTGTAAATTCAGAGTTATGCACTTGCCTCTTTCATCACTCAAGTTGAATAGAAGAAAAACGCTTTCTGTTGCTGCTAGCCTTTGAACATTCCAAAGCTACAAGCATTGGAGTGTTCTTGTATGATTCTCCGGCTCTTTAAGTATTTGCATCATAGCGTCATTGTATTTATCTCTCTCTCTCTCTCTCTCTCTCTCTCTCTCTCTCTCTCTACTTGTCCATGTTTTCTACTCCATTCATTCAATATTAAGTTTAAATGTTCGTGTGTTTAATGCAGGTATGGATGATGATGAGTTTCTTTCTTCTTTGTCACCCCAGCAGAGACAGTGGTACGTGGAGCGTCATCGATCAAGCGCACCATCGCGCGTTCCTACTCCATCCGCATATCCCTCTATTTCGGAGTCCTCAGCGCGCTTCGAAGCTTCGGTGTCGACGAGACGATCTTCACACTCGTCTAGGGACCGGCGCTCTAGTGGTGGCGGTGGCGGTTGTTGTGGGGGTGGCGCCACCGATGCTTCGACACCACCTCGTGTTCGACAAGGCTCCTTACCTTCCCTTTCTTTGCCCATCCCGACACTAGCCACGGCATCACCATCGACACCAGGTTTTGCGCGGCTGAGTGCCGTTCCCCACAACTACACACCACTAGCTACTCCTTCAGCAGTCACTCTAGTGGACACTCCTCGCTTCGGGGCTCAGACTCCAGTGGAGACACCTGGAGTTGCTACCCCCGTTGACATGCCGCTAGAGACCCCTGTCGAGACACCCAGGTTCACGCGTCAGCGGCGAGAGGGCTTGCCTTACTCCGTCGACTTCAGCGGCGGCATCATCTTGGATGATGACGGCAAGAAGGTGATTTCGCGCATGCGCGGTCTTTGCTCTCAGGTGTTTAGACACTACATACTAATCACCTGGAGTGAAATACAAAAAGATATAAAAGACAGAGTCATCAGCATGCTTCATGACGAGTTTCCGGTTCCAACACGGGATGACCGCTTCAATGAAGATGTGATGAAGGTTCGAATACGCGAATACTGCAAGCATAAGCATTTTGAAGTGCAAAAAGAAATCAAGCATGGATGGCACAGACCACATTGGCTGGCCAAAGAAGATTGGAAGCATGCAAAGAAAGAAGCGCGCGAGAATCCCGACAAGTGGAAGCAACAAAAGGAGGCAGCCAGAGCGCGAGTAGAGGCAGGGAGCTCGCACCACTTGGGGAGCGGCGGGTGGGCATCATTTGAGGCCGATTTTGTAAGTGTTTTCGCATCTATGTTCGATAGTTTAGGATTTATGGGATTTAAAATTCTAACATAATGGATTCTTTGTATGTTTTGGCAGTGTTCGTTTACAAGACGTGATCCCACTCCGTACTAGCGTGAGTACGCAGGCAGGAAGGGCTTAAACGCCCTTATAGACATCCTGACTTCTCGCGGCGGCATGGTTAGTATTAGGATTTATTCTTTTCTATTTATTGTATTGTTTTATAAACGTCGCTCGCTATATGTTTAATTATACTTACAAAAAGCTATCTTATTGTTTTTTTTTTGCAGAATTCGATTGATACGCCGCTTGGACGCGATGAGACGTCTGATTAGACGACGTCAGTTTAGCCATAGCTAGATAGCATTAGTTTCTTTTTGTCCTAGCTTATGTATCATGAGACCATATAACTATGTATTTTTGAAAGCCATGTATATTTTTTAAATAATGACAATGGTTTGTATCTATTACATTTGCAATGATTAACAATCAAGTGATTTTGCTGCTGTGTACAATTGTCATTTACTTACTTCCATCAATTCACGCTTGTCATTTTTGTATCTTTA
This sequence comes from Adiantum capillus-veneris, assembly GCF_014529385.1. Classification (NCBI taxonomy): domain Eukaryota; kingdom Viridiplantae; phylum Streptophyta; class Polypodiopsida; order Polypodiales; family Pteridaceae; genus Adiantum; species Adiantum capillus-veneris. Next base: position 44,394,867 of record NC_140942.1, read on the forward strand.
TTTTGCAAACAATACTTACTATGGATGATGAAGTTAATGATTATATTGTCTTGTGGCTGACTATTTTGGGTCTATATTTACCTTTGTACCTTTTTTCAAAGGTAAATTGACCAATGAAACATTCAATATGGTTGATGGGTGGCAGGGTATTCAATGCCCTGCCACCAAAAAATTTTAATCTCGGGTGTCGCTATAGGCGTCGCTACATTGTGCACTGCAGCATCGCTATAAGCGTCGGTATTTATGGCCCTGCAACGTCGCTATATAGCGACGCGTATAGAGATGCTCATAGCGACGCCTGTAGCGATTTCTATAGCGACGTTCTCTTATCGACCTTGTTAGCGACGTCGGGGGATTAAAAACCCAATGTATTTCCGTCGCTATAAGCGTCACAAGAGTACACAACCTCTTGTAGTGTTGGTTCAGTTTTGGAAAAATCCGTTATTTTGATCTTTTTCATGCTTTTAGGTGTTTTTTTACAAAAAGCAAGGTCAGATCCTTGATCTACGTGTTCCAGGGAAGCTATGGTTCAATTTTGTAAAAATATGCTTTTTCATTGCTTTTCACACTATTTTTAGCTTTTCATGGTTTTTATTTCTTTTTAGTGAAAAGCGAGTCCGCTTTCTTATTCCAGCGGACGAGGGGAACCCATGGTTCAATTTTAGATTTTTTTTTTCTTTTTCCGCTATTTTTAGCTTTTCGTGCTTTTCGGCGTTTTTGAAAAGCAATGTGCTTTTTAGGATGACCTAAACATAAAAATATTAATTTTACTCTCCATCGAATTTAAAAATGATCACCCGGAGCAAAAACGGGACCAAACGGAATTTTTACGGGAATTAGTTTTATAAAAATCGGTAGCGTAAATACGTCGGGGCAGTACAAAAAAGTCATAATTATATCGAGACATTACGGTGCGGCATAGTCTAGCTAAGGTTCCATTAGTTGGCCGGATACTGTTCAATTGGCCAATTTTGCTGTAAAAATTGAATGGTAAGTGGGAAAGTTGACCACCAAAAGCAAAGACATGTTTTTCGCAAAGTTTCCAAAAGTAGGGAGCTATTCCTGGCTCAAAAACTAGCGCTACCTTCTGGCTTGGGCATCACTCTGGCCTGTTGCACTTGCCTATAAATTTCCAGTTAGAGCTCAATTTTCAGGGCCATCTATTGTGTCCACTACCGCAAGGCTATATGTATCTATTATACGGAGAGGTGCAAGCTCTTCATCACCATCTCCATAAGCTCTTCTCTCTCGGGAAGAAGAAGAAGAAGAAGAAGGATATTCTCTCTCTACTTGCTTACTATCTCCTCTCGTTTCACGGTGTACACGCTCTTCGGAAGCTCTCGTGACAGATACCTCTACCACTACAAGAGGTTGTGTACTCTTGTGACGCTTATAGCGACGGAAATACATTGGGTTTTTTAATCCCCCGGCCTCGCACAAAGCGTCACTAACAACGTCTATAAGAGAACGTCGCTATAGAAATCGCTACAGGCGTCGCTATGAGCGTCGCTATACGCGTCGCTATATAGCGACGCATATAGCGACGCTGCATGGCCGTAAATACCGACGCTTATAGCGATGCTGCAGTGCACAATGTAGCGACGCCTATAGCTACGCCCGTGATTAAAAATTTTTGGTGGCAGGGCATTGAATGCCCTACCACCCATCAACCATATTGAATGTTTCATTGGTCAATTTCCTTTGAAACAAAGTACAAAGGTAAATATAGACCCAAAATAGTCAGCCACAAGACAATATAATCATTAACTCCATCATCCATAGTACGTATTATTTGCAAAATAAAGATACAAAAATGACAAGCGTGAATTGATGGAAGTAAATAAATGACAATTGTAGTACACAGCATCAAAATCACTTGATTGTTAATCATTGCAAATGTAATAGATACAAACCATTGTCATTATTTAAAAAATATACATGGTTTTCAAAAATACATAGTTACATGGTCTCATGATACATAAGATAGGACAAAAAGAAACTAATGCTATCTAGCTATGGCTAAACTAACGTCGTCTAATCAGACATCTCATCGCGTCCAAGCGGCGTATTTGTCGGATTCTGCAAAAAAAAACAATAAGATAGCTTTTTGTAAGTATAATTAAACATATAGCGAGCGACGTTTATAACACAATACAATAAATAGAAAAGAATAAACCCTAATACTAACCATGCAACCGTGAGAAGTCAGGATGTCTATAAGGGCATTTAAGCCCTTCCTGCCTGCGTACTCACGCTCGTACGGAGTGGGATCAAGTCTTGTAAACGACCACTGCCAAAACATACAAAGAATCCATTACGTTAGAATTTTAAATCCCATAAACCCTAAACCATCGAACATAGACGCAAAAACACTTACAAAATTGGCCTCAAATGATACCCACCCGCCGCTCCCCAAGTGGTGCGAGCTCCTTGCCTCTACTCACGCTCTGGCTGCCTCCTTTTGTTGCTTCCACTTGTCGGGATTCTCACGCGCTTCTTTCTTCGTATGCTTCCAATCTTCTTTGGCCAGCCAAACTGGTCTGTTCCATCCATGCTTGATTTCTTTTTGCACTTCGGAACGCTTATGCTTGCAGTATTCGCGCATTCGAACTTTCATCACATCTTCATTGTCAGTCATCCCGTGTTGGAACGGGAAACTCGTCATGAAGCATGCTGATGACTCTGTCTTTTAATTCTTTCGGTATTTCACTCCAGGTGTTTAGTATGTAGTGTCTAAACACCTAACAGCAAAGACCGCGCATGCGCGAAATCACCTTCTTGCCGTCATCATCCAAGATGATGCCGCCACTGAAGTCGACGGAGTAAGGCAAGCCCTCTCGCCACTGACGCGTGAACCTAGGTATCTCGACAGGGGTCTCTAGCGGCATGTCGACGGGGGTACGAACGCCAGGTGTCTCCGCTAGAGTCTGAGCCCCGAAGCGAGGAGTGTCCACTGGAGTGACTCCTGGAGGAGTAGCTAGTGGTGTGTAGCTGTGGGGAACGGCACTCAGTCGCACAAAACCTGGTATCGATGGCGATGTCGTGGCTGGTGTCGGGATGGGCAAAGAAGGGGAGGGTAAAGAGCCTCGTCGAACACGAGGCGGTGTCGAAGCATCGGTGGCGCCACCCCCACAACAACCGCCACCGCCACCACTAGAGCGCCGGTTCCTAGACGAGTGTGAAGATCGTCTCGTCGACACCGAAGCTTCGGAGCGCGCTGAGGACTCCGAAACAGAGGGATATGCGGATGGAGTAGGAACGCGCGATGGTGCGCCTGAGCGATGACGCTCCACGTACCACTGTCTCTGCTGGGGTGACAAAGAAGAAAGAAACTCATCATCATCTATACCTACATTAAACACACGAACATTTAAACTTAATATTGAATGAATGGAGTAGAAAACATGGACAAGTAGAGAGAGAGAGAGAGAGAGAGAGAGAGAGAGAGAGAGAGAGAGAGAGAGAGAGAGAGAGAGGAGAGAGAGAGAGAGAGAGAGAGAGAGAGAGAGATAAATATAATGGCGCAATGACGCAAATACTTAAAGAGCCGGAGAATCATACAAGAACACTCCAATGCTTGTAGCTTTGGAATGTTCAAAGGCTAGTAGCAACAGAAAGCGTTTTTCTTCTATTCAACTTGAGTGATGAAAGAGGCAAGTGCATAACTCTGAAGTTACAAAACAATATTTATGGCTTTAAGAGATCTCTCTCTCATCCTCGCATAGCTCAGCATAACCTCCTATATCTATATAGAGCTCTCTGTTTAAACAGATGTCTTCTGTTTCATTTTGTAGATCCTCTGCATGTACCCCATAGAGAGTAACAGGTTGATGTTCGTCCGGCACCACCTCCACGGCTTCTAACTGAGCATCTTCTCCGATCTCCTCCATTGATGCCGCTATGATTGGCACATGGTAGCCTTCATACGTCCGTGCACTACAAGGGGCTACCTCTATGACATACCACCAGTTTGATGCAGACTTTGTGGGATGAAATATCACCTGCGAGAGCCACATAACTTACATGAGAGCTTCCAAGCACATCAATTCTAAAACACACGTTAACTATTTACATACTTACTTGTTCACAATGCTCGGGTAAGTACAAAAGTGTCTCTTAGGTCAGTCCATTTCTTAGTTAATTCCACCTCAAGAAAACCAGACTCTCCTCTACGCACAGTAGCGTTGCGATCCTCCATGATTATCTTGAACCATTGCACGTCGAACAAGTCGACAAAAAATACTCTATAATCGATCCTCAAAATCTCTTGTACCGTGCCGAAGTAAGTGAGTTCCGCCACCACAGGATATGCATCAGAGGACCATTGTCGACTAGACGGTTCAAATTTTGCCATGATTCCACAATCTTGAGTAGAATGTTTTTTGTCGATCCGTTCCACCCTAAAATGTCGACCTTTACACCATGCTGCTGTGTATGACTTACACTACAACAAATATTATGAGTGGCCGTTCAAACATCTAGAAAGTTACTGTCGCACATTGTAAACTTACCTTGGTCGCGCAACCCCTAGAGTACTCCCACTCTTCCTCAGTCACTTCTTCCCCGCATTGTTGTGCGCTTTTCAGATGGTTGTGCAACCATCCTAAGCTCATGAATATTGGTAAGCTCTCCAGACCCGTCGGATAGTGCATCGGTGGTCGTCTTCCCCGTCTCCACTCGATTCTTGCCCTTTGTCGCTCTTGCTTTGCATCCTCATATTGTGAGATCCACTTCTGCATGACTGGATTGTGAAGCATGCAAAATCGGTTGATTTTAGCCTCTAGATCTTCCGTCATCTTCTTCTCAATACCAAGATTGCACATGACAATTCCAGATATGCGCTCATCATCTATGGTTCGCCATAGCGTGTCCCGGGCTTTATCAAATCCGTCTAGCCACTCTCCAATGTACACTAGGGACTCTGATATCAGCCAACCTTCTGCCATGCTACCCTCCGGACGTGCCTTCTGACGCACATATCCCTTAAACGTTTTCATGAAACGTTCTAAAAAGAACATCCATCTGGAATGTATTGTGCCAGCTATTTCCACCTCATCAACTATGTGAACAAGAAGATGCACCTGAATGGTTAGCATGGTAGTAGGTGTAGACATGTAGTAGTGTTAGTGTGTATACGCGCTTCACCAGGGGCACTTTTCTCCCACTGGGTTTTTCCCCCTGGACACTTGGTGTGAAAGGACACCTTATCTCTTAGGGTTTCATATAAGCTTTGTAGCTCTGAGTTTGTATACACTATTATTCCAATACAGAGAGACAGACTACAGAGATCTCGTACGCAAGCTCTGTGTCTTCTCCTTCTCCATCTTCTTCCTACTCTGAGTTGCTGTCTTCCTTCTGTTTCCTGTTTCATCATCTTCAACAATTGGTATCAGAGCGAGGTGATTTCCAGAGCCTCTACTTGCGTTTTCGCGTCCGCGTGCGCAATCGCAGTTTTCAGGCAGTTTTCGGAAAATTTGCTCGTGGGAGCATCCTCGATGTTCCAGGAGTATTCTGAGCAGGTGACTTGTGGTTTTACCCCCCTTTCGAAGCCGTTCGAGCCCTCAGAATTTTGTTCTGAGCAGCGTAGCAGAAGTTACTTTTCGGAGGCGTTTAGATCAAGAGGGTGTGCTTTTTGACAGATTTTCTTCAGGTAAACAGTTCTTTTGGGAAGCAGCTTTTCTGAGCTTTGTGCTGAGATTTTGTGTAGAGTTTTGCTTGCATTGGAGAGGAGATTTGTGAATCTCTTGGAGGTTCTTTTGCTCTCTTGTGTGCATCTACAGTATGGCTCAATCTACGGAGAAAGAGATTTTTGGTGCGTTTACATCTGAAGACAAATTGGATGGTACCAACTATTCTCTTTGGTCTTTTATGGCCAAAAATGTTTTGGTTGGTAAAGGATTGTGGGATTATGTATCTGGAGATGAAGTTCGTCCAGGTAGCATTGCACCTGCCACGCCTGGTCGTGGTGCAGCTGTTGGTGCAGGACTCTCACAAGTCACTCCAGAGCAAAAGAGATGGGATACTAAAGATGCACAGGCTATGGCTGTGATTGCCTTAACCATAAAGAGGACAATCACACCACATATCAGATCTTGTAGAACTTCTGAGGATGCTTGGAACACTCTGCAAGCTATGTTTGGAGGAAGAAACGCTGCCAGAATAGAGTTTTTGAAGAAACAACTTGACAAAATACAGATGGACGAAGGTGACGATATTGTCGAGCATCTTACAAAAATCAGGGATCTTAAAGAGAAATTGCTTAGCATTGATGAAGTGATTCCAGAGAAGGACTTGGTTTCCAAAACACTCAATTCACTACCACCATCTTATTTGACTTTTCAGACTTCTTTGACTCTGTCTTTGCGAGCTAATCCTGACCCTCTTCATTTTGAAGAGTTAGTGGCATTGCTATTGCAGGAGGATCAATCACGTAAGAACAAGTCTTTACAGGTGGATGGTATGGATCATGCTCTTGTTGTACAGAACAAAAACAAGGGTAAAGAGAGTGCTCATTACTCCAAGTCTAGTGCAGGACAATCTTCAGGGAAGTCTAAAGGTGATTCCAACAAGTCCAAGAAGAAAGGTAAATGTCACTACTGCAAGAAACCTGGTCACTACATTAGTGAGTGTAAAAAGCGAATTGCTAAAGAAAAGAAGAAAGAGTCAAGTTTGGTTGTTTCAGCTTCTGGTGATTCTTCTACAGCTAAAGAAGAGTCTGCAAACTTCGTGCAGGATTCTTATGCTTTTGTAGTATGTTCAGATTTTTCTGCTTACAGTGTTGACAAGACACAAATGATTTGGTACTTTGATAGTGGTGCATCCAGGCATATTACTTCAAGGAAGGATTTGTTTTGTTCATTGGATGCAGCTCCAGCAGGAAAGAAGGTGACATGTGCAAATAATGCTTCTTATCCAATCAAAGGCGTTGGTAAGATTTTGATTACCATTTCAGATGGTTCAGATTTATGCTTGCCAGATGTCTTATATGTTCCACGGATCAAGAAGAATTTGTTGTCTGTATCCTCTCTTGCAAAAAATGGTCTTCGGGTCATTTTTGAGGATGACAGATGTGTTGTACGAGATCGAGAGAATGGTTATTCTCTTATCACTACAGGTACGCTGGAAAATGGACTATTTGTGCTAGATCGTTATGGAAAGCAGATTCAGGTATGTATTGCAGAAACAAAGACTCAGGCCATGCAGGATGCTGAGTTGTGGCATGCTAGATTTGGGCATGTTAGTTATGGCAGTTTGATGACTTTACAACGTCATAATATGGTGCATGATTTGTCTTTATTGGAGATGCCACCAAGACATGTATGTGAAGGTTGCGTTCTTGGAAAGATGCACAGATTTGCATTTTCGCAGGATGGTTCAGTTAGAGCAACACGAAAGTTGCAGCTTGTACACAGTGATGTATGTGGTCCTGTGAGGACGCCATCTATAGGAAACAGCCTTTATTTTGTGACCTTCATTGATGACTTTTCCAGGTTTTGTTGGGTGTATCCACTCAAAGCAAAGTCAGATGTGTTTGCAGTTTTTCAACATTATGTCGCCATGGTTGAAAATGAAACAGGTTACAAAGTACAGACTCTTCGTACCGATCGAGGAGGTGAATACATGTCAGGTGCATTTAAGGATTTTTTGGGAAAGAAAGGCATTAAACACCAATGCACTATGCCATACACACCACAACAGAATGGTGTTGCAGAGAGGAAGAACAGGTCTTTAATGAAGACAGCTAGATGTATGCTCAAGGCTAAGAGTTTGCCTCATAAGCTATGGATGGAGGAAGTTGCTTGTGGAGCACATGTTTTGAACAGGTGTCCTACTCGTGCCTTGAAGACCATTACTGCATATGAAGCTTGGTATGACAAAAAACCTTCAGTCAGTTATCTTCGTGTTTTTGGTTGTCTTGCTTATGCTCACATCCCTCAGCAGTTACGTGGGAAGCTTGATGATAAGGCAATCAAATGTATATTTGTGGGGTACAGTAGTGGAAGTAAAGGTTATAGACTTTACAATCCTGCTACAAACAAGATTTTTGAAAGTCGTGATGTAATTTTTGCAGAAACTACTGCTCAACCTATGGTTGCTTTTGATGTACCTCATATGCAGACACATGATGTATTTGAAGGTTTGCTTCCTTCTTTTGTGGAGAATCAAGAATCACAACAGGTTGATAATCTTGATCAATCTTTTGATCAGCATGTGACACCTCATGATGTAGAGGAAATTGTGCGTGAAGAGCAAGAAGTTCTCAGGGAAGAAAGAACCTTGCCTAAATGGGTTCAGAAAACTTTGCAGGATAGCAAGTTGGATGCACCGTTGCCACGAAAAACACGTGCTGGTACTACTTTTGGCAGAGAGAAAGTAGATTTGGCTTGCTTTAGCACTCTTTGTGATGCAGATGAGCCTGATTCATTTGATCAAGCTTTAGAGTGTGTTCAGTGGAAAGATGCTATGCAGCAAGAAATTGATTCTATTCATAAGAATCATACATGGGATCTAGTGGACTTGCCTACAGGTAAAAAGCCTATTGGTACAAAGTGGGTTTTTAAGGTAAAAAGAAAACAAGATGGTACTGTTGACAGGTACAAAGCAAGGCTTGTGGCAAAAGGCTATGCGCAACAGAAAGGCATAGATTATGATGAAACCTTTGCTCCTACTTCTCGTGCGTCCACAGTTAGATCACTAGTTGCAATTGCTGCTCATCATGGTTGGAAAGTGCATCAGTTGGATATCAAAACTGATTTTTTGAATGGTGATTTGCAGGAAGAAGTTTATGTAAGTCAACCAAGTGGTTTTGTTGTAAAATGTCAAGAGCAAAAGGTATGTAGATTGCGTAAAGCATTGTATGGTCTCAAACAGGCTCCAAGAGCATGGTATGAGAAGATACATACTTATTTGATTGGCCAGGGATTTCAGAATAGTCCAACAAAAAGTACTTTGTATGTCAAAAAGAGAGATGGAGTTCTCATTATGCTAACACTTTATGTGGATGATATGCTTCTTACAGGCAATACTGCAGATGAAATTGAAGCGTTTAAAGATGCTTTGAGAAAAACCTTTGAGATGTCTGATCTTGGTTTGCTACATTATTACTTGGGTATTCAGTTTGTTCAATCAGAGGATGGCATATACATGTTGTAGGCAAAATATTTGCATAAAATTTTGGACAAGTTTGGTATGCAAAATTGTAAGCCAATCTCTACACCCGTAGAAACTGGATCAAAGTTGAGCATGCACGATGCTGGAGAACCTTTTGATGTACATACTTATGCAGCAGCGGTTGGTTGCTTGATATATTTGGCAGGCAACACTCGTCCAGACATTCAATTTGGGGTTTCACAAGCAAGCAGATTTATGCACAGCCCAGGTATGCATCATTGGCAGGCTGTGAAGCGCATACTTCGTTACCTTTCAGGTACCCCTAATCTTGCCATGTTCATTCCAAGGGGGGATATGTATGGAAAGCACAGTTCTATGCAGCTTCTTGGTTACAGCGATTCAGATTGGGCTGGTGATTTTGACACACGAAATTCCACAAGTGGAAATTGTTTTTTCTTGGGAAATGCATGTATATCTTGGCTAAGCAAGAAGCAACCCACAGTGGCTACATCAACTTGTGAAGCTGAGTACAGGGCAGTTTTCACGGCAACAGTTGATTGTGTATGGATACGCAGGTTATTGGCAGATCTTTGTGAGTGTCAACAGGCACCCACTACCATTTTCACTGACAGTCAGAGTGCTATGGCAATTGCAAGGAATCCAGTATTTCATGCAAGAACAAAGCACATAGAGGTTCACTACCACTATGTCAGGGAAAGGCTACATGTAGGGGAGATCACACTAACTTACTGTCCTACACAGGATAACATTGCAGATCTATTTACGAAGGCGTTATCACGAGAAAAGTTTGAAGCTTTCCGAAAAGCTTTGGGCTTACTCTCATACACATAATGATCTGCTACCTTGTACGGATTCACACTATCGCTACAGGGGGGATTTGTAGACATGTAGTAGTGTTAGTGTGTATACGCGCTTCACCAGGGGCACTTTTCTCCCACTGGGTTTTTCCCCCTGGACACTTGGTGTGAAAGGACACCTTATCTCTTAGGGTTTCATATAAGCTTTGTAGCTCTGAGTTTGTATACACTATTATTCCAATACAGAGAGACAGACTACAGAGATCTTGTACGCAAGCTCTGTGTCTTCTCCTTCTCCATCTTCTTCCTACTCTGAGTTGCTGTCTTCCTTCTGTTTCCTGTTTCATCATCTTCAATAGTAGGAAAATGTTTCTCAAATATACACACAACCTCCGCAGCGTTTAGTTTGGCGAATGGTATGGAGTCTACATTGATCTCCTTTTGTGAGATCCATTGTACCAACTTCGCAAGTTTATAGATTGTGTTATGGATGTTAAGAGACAGACATCCCTCAATGGAAACCGGTAAAATAAACTGCAAAACACGTGCAACAATGATATTAAAGTACGTCCACACACGAATTTGTTACACAATTCTCACTATGATATACTCCACTATGAACATACCTGACACATTTTATGCCAGTCGTGTGACTTCAAACCGGTAAGCTTTCCTTCTTTAGTAAAACACGTTTGGAGCAACTGCATTACGCCAGTGGGGGTCCGCAAAGATCCAATGGTCTCTTTTACTTTGCGTTCTTGGGCTCCTGTGAAAATCCATGGTGCTTTAGGGAGTTTTATGGATCCATCGGACGCTGTTTGAGGCCAATATTGCTCCATACAATCCACATTTCTAAGGTCAACTCTGGCTCCCAAAGTATCTTTCTTGCCGGTCAGATGGTCCCATAGTAGATTACCCACATTCTTGAATACGTGCATTGGATCGAGCAAGTGATTGATCATGAGTCGGGGCCAGTATGGTAACTCGTACCATAGAGATAGTCTCTTCATCCCTGGGGGAAATCCGTCATCACACATCTCCTTCTTCTCTAACCATGCTTGTGCAGACATCCTCGGTGGATCTCTTCCCAAAAAGCCGTCGCGTAACACATGATTCTCTGGAAGATACGCTTGATGACCTTCGTAGATTTGCTTCTTCAGTGAGGGCGCCCTACGTGCATTCAATCTAGGTCCATATGTGACACATGCTCTGTATCCGCTTGTTTGAAGACCTGCATGTATACACATGATAATAGATCAACTTGAGAAAAAGCAAGATTTACAGTGTCTGAGTGAGGAGTGTAAATAGATCACCTGATCATTCTGTTAGTCCGCGATAGTCATGCATGGTCAACATTAGAATGCCTCTGATCAAAGAATTCCGTCGACCTGTGTGTCGGCTCATATCCACTACCTCTATGCCAATCCACAATTGTTGTAGCTCTCCCAATAGTGGACGAAGATACACATCCATATTCTTCACTTTATATCGCCCCGGCACAATCAAGCTTAGCCATAGGTGCCCCTTCTTCGTAGTCAACCACGGGGGAATGTTGTAGTTGACGATGACAACGGGCCATACACTGTAAGATGTTGATCTTTGACCAAATGGATTTTCGCCATCCATAGCCAGGCCTAAGCGCAAATTTTGAGCTTCCCTGGCAAAATCCGTCCATGTTCCATCTATATGTTTCCAAGCTGCACAATTGCAGGAAACGTAGCACACCACGAAGATTAATTCTCTGATTCCATAATCGGCATGGGCTTAATTCGAAGAAATGCTTGATGCGATGCAGCAGAGGAAAATGTCGCAAAACCTTTTGCGGAATTTTTGTTCCGTGGAGATCTACTCGATATCTTTCGGAATCACATTTCGGACACTTCTCTATGTCTATGTATTCCCCTCTGAAGAGAATGCAGTCATTAGGACAAGCGTGGATTGAATTATAATCCATCCCCAAGTTTCGTAAAATCTTTCTTGGTTCCTCTCGAGAATCTGGAATCACATTATCAACTGGTAGTATGTGCTCTTTGAGCAATCTACACAACATAAAAATACGGTACAATTGTGTAAAAATCTATCAGATCATTATACATTTAGAGTTTTATTAAAGTAAACTAATTATTGTAATAGATCACCTGAAAAGCGTTGTGACGCTAGTGTCACTCCATCCAAACTTTGTCTGCATGTTGAGAAGAACCAGGAGCGCTTTCAATCTAGACACACGTGCTCCATTATACAATGGCGTATCGGCTTCACTTTTCATATCATCATAGACAAGGCTTTCTGAATCCATGATCGTCTCAATCATTTCATCAATTTCGGGCTCAAACATTGCCTTGTTGGGAATGTGGTCTGCATGATCATCCCCCGAGCTCTCAGAGGCTACATTTTGTGGCCTCACATATGTTGCTTGACCAAAGCGCCTGCGAACACGTCTATTGGGTTGCAAGATTGCTGTTTGTTGGCCAGCGTCAGAGTCCGACGAGTTATAATTGGCAACAACTCAATCTATAATAGATGAATCGAACTCGCCAAATTCGCGAACGTGTTGCAAAGAAATGCGTCTTGTCCGTCGCACAGCATGCTTGCAATGGTTACAGGGACATAAGATCCTCGTTGAGAGATAGGTGTTTCGGTTGGACGGCCCCACATCCTCGTCACTACTCATAATGAGGGCAAAAATCTTATAATCTGGACAACAAATTTAATCTTCTATTGACATTCTTCGTCTTTTATCTCTCTCTCTCTCTCTCTCTCTCTCTCTCTCTCTCTCTCTCTCTCTTTGTTCACATTGTAAACTACCTCACATTCTCTAGTCATGTCCAATCCCCGCACACCTCGGTCTAGAGGTGCACGGAGATCAGAACCACCGGGTTATAATCTCGTCTTTATTGGTCAATGCCTATATTTGTGGGTACAAGAAATCTACACACCCACGTCTACATGATACTGCATGTAGTGGACAAAACCCCTTTGCCTCTTCTCTAGCTGTAGCATTTCACAGCATCTTAACATCTTTTCATAGTAGATCTTTGTTTGTAGCATGCAGGTACGTCATTCTTGCAATGTAGCTGATGTCTGCTCAAGGAACTTAATTCTTATTCTAGATTTGACGGGATGTGGTGTGTGTGTGTGTGTGTGACCCTTGGAATCTTCATCTTGCATCAGTAATTTCTGTGTATGCTCAATTTGCTCTTCCATTAGCTGAACATGACGGCTTATTGTATGGTAGCAGCAGTCGAACATGCAGGTGGAATTGCTGGTCCGCATGGACTGTAGAGGCTGTGAGCGCAAGAAATTTTCTCGCCATTTCTTCTAACCTTATCTTAAACGATTTCCTCGTCATTTCTTCTAACCTTAATTAAATAACCTAAATCTAATTTAATATAACATATATAAATCTAAATCTAATGTAACGTAAATCTAACTAAAAATGAACCTAAATCTAATCTAATCTAATTTAAATAAACCTAGATCTAATTTAACGTAATTAAGTCTACTAAAACCCTAATCTTTAACGTCTTTTGGGATAGTTTCCTACGGCGTTCAAACTCTCTTCTTCTTGTGTGTGTGTGTGTGTGTGGGTGTGTGTGTGTGCCAATAAAAAGAGAAAAATAGTATAACCTTTCTATCACTCAAGTGTGGTAGATTGGTTATGCCATTTTCCTCTTGAATAACAAGTCTTGGTTTCAACTTCTCGTCGGCTAGATTTTTAGGTCTCTTTAATTAGTTTCCTACGACGTTAAATTAAACTCTCTTCTTCTCGAGTGTGTGTGCACGCCAATAAAAATAGGAGAAAAATGGTATAACTATTCTATCACCGAAGTGTGATAGATTGGTTATGCCATTCTCCTTATGAATAACATGTCTTGAGTTCAACTCCTGTCGACTAGATCTTTAAGGTCTCTTGGGATACTTTCCTACGATGTTAAAACTCTCTTCTTCTTCTTCTTCTTTTATCTCTCTCTCTCTCTTTGTTCTATATATATCTCTCTCTTTCTCTCTTTTCCTCTCTCAATGTGTGTGCATTCTTTTATTATGCATGTGTGTGTGCGGTTTTTTGGTTTATGCATGCTCTCTCTCTCTCTCTCTCTCTCTCTCTCTCTCTCTCTCTCTTTTCCTCTCTCAATGTGTGTGTGCTTTCTTTGATTATGCACGTGTGTGTGCGCATCCTTGGTTTATGCAAGCTCTCTCTCTTTTCCTCTCTCAATGTGTGTGTGCTTTCTTTGTGTATGCATGTGTGTGTGCGTTTTTTGTTTATGCTTGTGCTCTCTCTCTCTCTCTCTCTCGTTCTATCTCTCTCTCTCTCTCAAAAACACAATATGTGTGTGTGTGAGTGAAAGAGAGGGAGAGAGAAAGAGGGGAAGGGACCATGAGAGTGAAGAGAGGGAAGGAGCACACCTGGCTCTCCTTCCTCTCCTCGTGTGTGTGTGTGTGTGTGAGAGAGAGAGAGAGAAGGAGAGAGAAAGAGGGGAAGGGAACATGAGAGTGAGGAGATGGAAGGAGCATACCTGGCTCTCCTTCCTCTCCTCGTGTGTGTGTGTGTGTGGAGAAGAGAGAGAGAGAGAGAGAGAGAGAGAGAGAGAGAGAGAGAGAGAGAGAGAGAGAGGAAGAACGTTACCTTGCTTGCTTGAGCGCGCGTCGAAAACTCAGATCTCAGATCTGAGTTTTCGGAAGCCCTCGGTTATTTTTTTTAGCCCTGTCGGTGTCGCTATTACCGTCGCTATGAGCATTGCTATGTTACTCTTGACATAGCGACGATAATAGCGACTCCGGCAATTTTCATATTTCAGTGTCGCAGTATGAGCTTCGCTAATGTTAAGCATGGCTTGTAGTGTACATAGCTCTCATCACCGCTCTCTTGCGGCAAAGCAAGAAGCCTTTTAACAGTCCCTAATTGATTCTAAATCACGGTGAGAAGCTCTAAACTCCATACCCATCATCATCTCTCTCTCTATGTCATTTTTTTGAGTAATCACCCTCTTGGTGATTTTTTTTTTGTATACGAGTGCATGTATGGATGAACCGAGTACGTATGAAGTTGCCCCATGATTATTTCATCATGTTTAACACGCTGATTTATGCACCTGATGCATTTATGATCGCGTGCGTGCATAAAAATCACTTTTCGTTCACGTCATAGAGGCGATAGGAACACTATTTTGTTCATAACTGACAAACCATTATGAATCAGCCCGAACCTTTTATTCCAGAGATAAAACGCATCCAGAGTTGTCACATCATAGGTGAATCAAAAAAAGAATCTTCTCAAATATGAGGAATTTCATGGTGTGCTATATATCAGTAGATAGAGCTTGAAGAGGACATTGTTACTGTCAAACCTCCACCAACTTTAGAGTTTGTTTGCAAAAGTTTATCCATGCGCCCATTTTTGGTAGAGAGAGTAAAGTCAAACTCCTTAAAGGGCCCCTTTGTGAGTCCAAATTTTGCCTAATGGCACTAGTTGCTAGGTGCCTCTGGATGGAGTCTGTTGGAATTAGGGTTGCAGAGAAACACACACAGCTTGGAAAAGACAAAGGAAGCTCAAGGCACACAATAGAGAGTGTCTTACTTAGTGTGCAATGGAAAGATAGATAGCCCTAGAGTGATGGGCGTATATACAATGTTCGGGGGAAAAAACCTCCTGTGTTGGCACATAAGCCAAGTTGATCTCTCCTGCTGAGAGCCTCTCCTTGACATAGTGGTAATGCACCTCAATGTGCTTTGTGCGAGCATGAAAATCTGGGTTCCTCGCAACTGCCAATGCGCTCTGACTGTCAGTGTAGATAGTGTTGACAGTGTCCTGTCCAACACCCAAATCAGCCATAAGGCGTCTAAGCCATACACACTCAACTGTAGCTTTGAAGACTGACCTGTGCTCAGCCTCACAACTCGAAGTGGCCACAGTAGGTTTCTTCTTGCTCAACCATGATATACATGAACAGCCAAGCATGAAACAAAAACCACTTGTGGACACTCTCGTGTCAAAACAACCAGCCCAATCTGAGTCCGAAAAATCATGTAAGTCTGGCGGCAATGATCCCCCCTTGGGATAAAACAAGCCAAGATGTAAAGTGCCACTAGGGTAGCAGAAAATCCTCTTGACAGCCTGCCAATGCTTAGACCCTGGGCTATGCATAAATCTGCTGACCTGTGAGACTGCAAACTGAATATCCGGCCTCGTGTTGCATACATAAATGAGGTAGCCAATAGCAGTTTGATAAAGAGTGACATCAGCAGGATTTCCAGCATCATGTAGACTCAATTTCAAACCTGTTTCCATGGGAGTGACAATTGGTTTGCAATCCTCAAGTCCAAACTTACATAGCAATGTCTCTATGTAACTTTTTTGACACAAGGCAATACCACCATCACACTACTTAAACCGGATACCCAAGTAATGATGCAACAACCCCAAATCTTTCATCTTGAAAGTAGCATTCAAGTCAGCCTTAAATTCAGAAATATGTCTCTCATTTGGTCCAGTGATCAGCAAATCATCGACATAAAGAAACCACAATGAGAAGTACATCACCCTCACGCTTTACATACAATGTGCTTTCTGTTGGACTGTTACGAAAGCCTTGTTTGACCAAATGAGTGTCAGCTTTCTCATACCAAGCACGAGGAGATTGCTACAACCCATACAAAGCCTTCTTACATTTGCACACTTTGTCCTCTTGTCCTGTTATGACAAAACCGTGAGGCTGCGTTACATAAACTTCCTCAAATATGTCACCATTCAAGAAAGCAGTAACAATGTCTAATTGATGTACATCCCAACCAATGCACATAGAAAACGCACAGTAGTCATATGACAAGTGGGAGCAAAAGTCTCTTCATAATCAATGCGTTTTTGTTGTGCATAACCCTTTGCAACAAGTCAAGGCTTATGTCGATCAATCTCACCATCCGGCTTGTGTTTCAACTTGTAAACCCACTTCATACCAATGTCCATGTGTCATTTTCTATGAGTGCATCATACTCTGATGGCATGGTAACCATCCAATTTTTTGAATTCTATGCTTCATCAAAAGACACAGGCTCCTCAACATCATGTAAGCTAGATACAGCCAAATCATAACAATCTGATGCATAAGATGCAAGGCGAGAGCCTGAACGAGTACGACTAGACAAAGGTGCATCCAATTTACTGTCACGCAAAGTGTGCACCAGCCATTTTGGCATACCTCTAGCCTGCTCATTTAAAGCCCTTTCCTCATCAAGTACGTCATGTACATCTGCATCAGTAATAGGCTGATCTAGAACATTTTTAGAAACCCCGGTAGGCTATACATTTGCCTCATTGCAACTTACATTCGTATTTCCACCACTGAAAAGAGGCAACAAAGTGTCATAAATGTCTTGTGAGCTTACATTACTGTCTCTAGTACATGACAGCAAGGGCTGAACAGAATCTTCCACAAACACTACATCTCAAGAAACCAGAATACATTTTGTTTGCGGATGATACAACTTGTAACCTTTGCTTTCAGCACTATCACCAACCAAAATACATTTGACAGCCTTATCATTAAATTTTCTGCGTTGCACTTGTGGCACCAAAGCATATGCCAAACAGCCAAAAACATGCATGTGCTCAATAGAAGTCTTTCTATCATGCCATGCTTCATATGAAGTAATAAACTGCAAAGCTTTCGTAGGACACCTGTTAAGTGGCACATCTGATGGCCTCAAGCCAAAAAGAATGTGGCAAAGCTTGACTTTTGACCATACATCGTGCCATTTCCATCAGTGACCTGTTTTTCCTCTCAGCAACACCATTTTGCTGAGGTGTATAAGGCACTGTACATTGGTGTTTTATCCCACGACTAGCTAGAAATGCATTAAATTCATGAGACATATACTCCTCCCTCGATCGGAACGGAGGGTGCCCGTAGTACATTTCGAGACATTTTCAGCCATAGCTAGAAATTGTTTGAAGCACATAAAAACTTCGGACTTCTCTTTAAGCGGAAATACCCATGCATGCCTGGAGTAATCATCAATGAAAGTCACGAAGTACAGGTAATTGCCCAAGGACGGAGTTTGCATGGCCCCACAAGCATCACTATGCACAAGCTGCAACCTGCATGTGGCCCGAATTGAACCATCCTTTGGAAACTTAGAACGCTGCATCTTACCCAAAATACAGCCTTCACAAACATGTTTGACAAGTGCTTCAAGAGGCGGCAAAGAAGCAACCATAGCAGATTTCTGCAAACGCAGCAAACTGGCAAAATTCAAATGACCAAAACGTGCATGCCAAAGTTTTGCATCTGAAATAGCCCTTGAATTTGCAACAGCATTTGCAAAATTTTGTCCACACTTGTCATACAAAGTGAGCTTATACAGCCCACGGCACAAAAGGTCAGATGCAATAATTTCACCACCAAAACTGAGATCATGAATTGTACATCTGTCATGCATAAATTTGACTACAAGTCCAAGTCTAGCAAGTGCGGATACAGACAAGAGATTCTTCTTGATCCCAGGTACATAAAGTGCATCAACAAGTGTGAAGGAACTGCCATTAGCAACAGTGAGCACAATCTTTCCAACTTCCTGAACTGGATAAGAGGCATTGTTGGCACAAGTGACAGAATTCCCATGAGGGACAGACTCGAGAGAGGTAAACAATTCACGACGTGAGGTAATGTGCTTTGTAGAACCACTATCAAAATACCACACATGTGAATATGCAGCAACTGACAAGCATGCATCATGGACAGCAGGATTGTAAGTGCACTCTGCACTAAAAGCCCATTCTGCATCAACATTTGCAGCATTTGCAGTGGAGCCACCCTCTTTCTTCTTAGCCTCTTTGGCCTTCAACTTAGGACACGACTTGATCAAGTGATCATTAGTTTTACAATAATGGAAATGCATCTTCTTTTTGCCCTTATCACCAGAATTTCCAGACGAATTGCTGTTCAACTGCACGCTGCCTAGTCCTGTTTTTTCTAGAAAGTGACTCTTGCAACAGCAATGTGCATAATGCATCAAACTTGACAACTTCAGGATTTCCTTGGGTCATAAGTCTCCAAGTACTAGCAAAAGTCTGGTAAGAATCTGGTAAGGTATCAAGAACAGTCTGCACTAGGGAACTTTCTGAAATGACTTCACCTGCAAAAATGATTTGCTCATTGATATCCTTGACACTAGCAAGGAAAGTGTCCATATCATCTTCCTCATGCATAATCTTTGACTCCAACTCTTTACGCAGCAAAGCAATTTTAGACTCATTGCGACTTGCATAAAGACCAGCCAATATATCCCAAGCCTGTTTTGCAGATTTTGCTAAACGGATGTGAGGAACAATGGTGAGCTTCACAGAGAACGCAATCAATGCATGAGCTTGTGCATCCTCAACATCCCAATGAGCTTGTTTTGTCGTAGGCAAAACAACTCTAACAGCAGAAATCCTTGCAGTAAGACCTGCAGCATCCTCAACATCGCCTACATCCTCATAACCAAGACGTACATCAATGCCCTGCACAATGTTCCAGACGCCTTTTGATACAAGAACATGTTGCATTATATAAGCCCACATAGGGTAGTTGTCCCCATCCAGCCTGTCCTCAGCATCAAACATCTTGAACACATCTGTGTTGTTGTTGTCAGCCATGGTAAATGCTGCACCTGATGTGAAAACTGACGCAAAATAGGATAAATGGAGCGGGAACAACACATGCTATATAGCCCAAACCGTAGAAGACTATAAGGCACCTGTTATGCAAAAAACGACATTGACAGAAATCCTGCACAAAATGACGAAATTGCTTGAGCAGACCTGCTTGTAGTGGAAACGGAGGCCGAAATGAGCCCAAATCAAAGATCTGAGGAGACCTGTGAACGCTTGCCAAGGCTCACTGAAATCGGAGATATTGAGTAGGCATGTACTGGAGTAGCTGCGGCGATTAAGCCCGGGAGGACGCAACCTGCTCTGATACCAATTGTTGGAATTAGGATTGCAGAGAAACACACACAGCTTGGAGAAGACGAAGGAAGCTCAAGGCACACAATAGAGAGTGTATTACTTAGTGTGCAATGGAAAGATAGATAGCCCTAGAGTGATGGGCGTATATGCAATGCTCGGGGGAAAAAACCTCCTTAAGAGGGAAAAAATGCCCCGGCGGTCCTAGTATGTTCACACACATCACTACCACATGTATATGGTAATAGAGTCCGGCTCATGGCCTAAACTCCATGCTTGGTTGGGCTCTGAGAACTCCTCCCCTATGAAAACGCTTTCGCAACTCTGATGTATATTGAAAATTGTATAAAGGTGTAAATTGTATTTTTTGTGCATAGACCCCCCCGGGGGGGGGGTATCTCTCACCTGGTATCAGAGCCTATGCTTAGGTTATGAGGATAGCTTAAAGCTTGATACTAGTTGGGTTAGTGTTACCATATGCATGTGGTAGTGATGTGTGTGAACACACTAGGACCGCCGGGGCATTTTTTCCCTCTTTAGGAGGTTTTTCCCCCGTGCATTGTATATACTCCCATCACTCTAGGGCTATCTATCTTTCCATTGCACACTAAGTAACACACTCTCTATTGTGTGCCTTGAGCTTCCTTCGTCTTCTCCAAGTTGTGTGTGTTTCTCTGCAACCCTAATTCCAACAATTGGTATCAGAGTAGGTCACGTCCTCCCGGACTTAGTCGCCAGCACATGCTTGCTCACTTTCTCTGATTTAAGTGAGCTTTGGCAAGTCTTCGCAAGTTGACAAATTTTTTTGGGAAAGCTCGAAGAGCTTGGTCTGCTCAGAATTTTGATTTGGGCTCATTTCGGCCTCCATTAGAACTACAGGCAATACTGCACAGGCTATTTTGTCATTTTGTGCAGAATTTCTGT
Source organism: Adiantum capillus-veneris (assembly GCF_014529385.1). Classification (NCBI taxonomy): domain Eukaryota; kingdom Viridiplantae; phylum Streptophyta; class Polypodiopsida; order Polypodiales; family Pteridaceae; genus Adiantum; species Adiantum capillus-veneris. The sequence goes on from NC_140942.1 coordinate 44,415,660, forward strand.
CAGTGCCGTTTTCTCCATAATAGGTGCCTTATAGTCTTCTACGGTTTGTGCTATATAGCACAGGTTGTTCCCGCTCCGTTTCTCCTATTTTCAGGCAGTTTTCACATCAGGTGCAGCATTTACCATGGCTGACAACAACAACACAGATGTGTTCAAGATGTTTGATGCTGAGGACAGGCTGGATGGGGACAACTACCCTATGTGGGCTTATATAATGCAACATGTTCTTGTGTCAAAGGGTATCTGGAACATTGTGCAGGGCATTGATGTATGTCCTGGTTCTGAGGATGTAGGAGATGTTGAGGATGTTGCAGGTCTTGCTACAAGGATTGCAGCTGTTAGAGTTGTTTTGCCTACGGCTGAACAAGCTTGTTGGGATGTTAAGGATGCGCAGGCTCATGCATTGATTGCGTTGTCTGTGAAGCGCACCATTGTTCCTCACATCCATTCAACAAAGTCTGCAAAACAGGCTTGGGATATTTTAGCAGGTCTTTATGCAAGCCGTAATGAGGCTAAAATTGCTTTGCTGCGTAAAGAGCTGGAGTCGAAGATTATGCATGAGGAAGATGATATGGACACTTTCCTTGCTAGTGTCAAGGATATCAATGAGCAGCTTATTTCTGCAGGTGAAGTCATTTCAGACAGTTCCCTTGTGCAGACTGTTCTAGATGCCTTACCAGATTCTTACCAGACTTTTGCTAGTACTTGGAGACTTATGACCCAAGGAAATCCAGAAGTTGTCAAGTTTGATGCATTATGCACATTGTTGTTGCAAGAGTCACTTTCCAGAAAAAACAGGACTAGGTAGCGTGCAGTTGAGCAGGCTTTTATTGCTTCTCAAAGAAAGGGTGGTAACAGCAATGCAACCACTTCTTATGGTTCTGCTGCGAGTGGAAAAAATTCTGTTCCTAATGCTTCTGTTGGCAGTAATTCGTCTGGAAATTCTGGTGATAAGGGTAAAAAGAAGATGCGCTGCCATTATTGTAAAGCCAATGATCACTTGATCAAGTCGTGTCCTAAGTTGAAGGAAAAAGAGGCTAAGAAGAAAGAGGGTGGTTCCACTGCAAATGCTGGTTCCACTACAAATGCATCCATTGTTGAGTCTTCCGTAAAAGAAGACTGTAATGCTGATGTTGATGCAGAATGGGCTTTTAGCGCAGAGTGCACTTACAATCATGCTATCCATGATGCATGCTTGTCAGTTGCTGCAGATTCACATGTGTGGTATTTCCACAGTGGTGCTACAAAGCACATTACCTCACATCGTGAATTGTTTACCTCTCTCGAGTCTGTCCCTCATGGGAATTGAGTCACTTGTGCCAACAACGCCTCTTATCCAGTTCAGGGAGTTGGAAAGATTGTGCTCACTGCTGCTAATGGCAGTTCCTTCACACTTGTTGATGCACTTTATGTACGTGGGATCAAGAAGAATCTCTTGTCTGTATCCACACTTGCTAGACTTGGACTTGTAGTCAAATTTATGGATGACAGATGTACAGTTCATGATCTCAGTTTTGGTGATGAAATTGTTGCATCTGGCCTTTTGTGCCGTGGGCATATAAGCTCACTTTGTATACAAAGTGTGGACAAAACTTTGCAAATGCTGTTGCAGATTCAAGGGCTATTTCAGATGCAAAACTTTGGCATGCACGTTTTGGTCATCTGAATTTTTCCTGTTTGATGCGTTTGCAGAAATTTGATATGGTTGCTTCTTCTTTGCCACCTCTTGAAGCACCTGTCAAACATGTTTGTGAAGGCTGTATTTTGGGTAAGATGCAGCGTTCTAAATTTCCAAAGGATGGTTCAGTTCGGGCCCATGCATGGTGATGTTTGTGGGCCCATGCAAACTCCATCCTTGGGCAATTACATGTACTTCGTGACTTTCATTGATGATTACTCCAGGCATGCATGGGTATTTCCGCTTAAAGAGAAGTCCAAAGTTTTTATGTGCTTCAAACAATTTTTGGCTATGGCTGAAAATGTCTCGAAATGTACTATGGGCACCCTCCGTTCTGATCGAGGGGGGGAGTATATGTCTCATGAATTTAATGCATTTCTAGCTAGTCGTGGGATAAAACACCAATGTATAGTGCCTTATACACCTCAACAAAATGGTGTTGCTGAGAGGAAAAACAGGTCACTGACGGAAATGGCACGATGTATGGTCAAAAGTCAAGCTTTGCCGCATTCTTTTTGGCTTGAGGCCATTATGTGTGCCACTTATGTACTTAACAGGTGTCCTACGAAAGCTTTGCAGTCTATTACTCCATATGAAGCATGGCATAATAGAAAGCCTTCTATTGAGCACATGCGTGTCTTTGGCTATTTGGCATATGCTTTGGTGCCACAAGTGCAGTGCAAAAAATTGGATGATAAGGCTGTCAAATGTATTTTTGTTGGTTATAGTGCTGAAAGCAAAGGTTACAGGTTGTATTATCTGCAAACAAAACGTATTTTGGTTTCTGGGGATGTAGTGTTTGTGGAAGATTCTGTTCAGCCCTTGCTGTCATGTACTAGAGACAGTAATGTAAGCTCACAGGACATTTATGACACTTTATTGCCTCTTTTCAGTGGTGGAAATACGAATGTAAGTTCCAATGAGGCAAATGTACAGCCTATGGGGGTTTCTGAAAATGTTTTAGATCGGCCTATTACTGATGCAGATGTACTTGATGAGGAAAGGACTGAAAATGAGTAGGCTAGAGGTATGCCAAAATGGTTGGTGCACACTTTGCGTGACAGTAAATTGGATGCACCTTTGTCTAGTCGTACTCGTTCAGGTGCTCGCCATGCATCTTATGCATTAGGTTGTTATGCTTTGGCTGTGTCTAGCTTACATGATGTTGAGGAGCCTCTGACTTTTGATGAACCACAAAATTCAGAAAATTGGATGGCTGCCATGCAATCAGAATATGATGCACTTGTAGAAAATGACACATGGACTTTATGCGATTTGCCTCCTGGCAAAAAGGCCATTGGTACGAAGTGGGTTTACAAGTTGAAACGCAAGCCGGATGGTGAGATCGATCGCCATAAGGCTCAACTTGTTGCAAAGGGTTATGCACAGCAAAAAGGCATAGATTATGAAGAGACTTTTGCTCCCACTTGTCGTATGACTACTGTGCGTTTTCTATGTACATTGGCAGCTCATTTTGGTTGGGATGTACATCAATCAGACATTGTTATGCCTTTCTTGAATGGTGACATATTTGAGGAAGTTTATGTAACGCAGCCTCGCGGTTTTGTCATAACAGGACAAGAGGACAAAGTGTGCAAATGTAACAAGGCTTTGTATGGGTTGAAGAAATCTCCTCGTGCTTGGTATGAGAAAGCTGACACTCATTTGGTCAAACAAGGCTTTCGTAACAGTCCAACAGAAAGCACATTGTATGTAAAGCGTGAGGGTGATGTACTTCTCATTGTGGTTCTTTATGTCGATGATTTGCTGATCACTGGACCAAATGAGAGACATATTTCTGAATTTAAGGCTGACTTGAATGCTACTTTCAAGATGAAAGATTTGGGGTTGTTGCATCATTACTTGGGTATCCGGTTTAAGTAGTGTGATGGTGGTATTGCCTTGTGTCAAAAAAGTTACATAGAGACATTGCTATGTAAGTTTGGACTTGAGGATTGCAAACCTATTGTCACTCCCATGGAAACAGGTTTGAGGTTGAGTCTACATGATGCTGGTGATCCTACTGATGTCACTCTTTACCAAACTGCTGTTGGTTGTTAAGTATGGAGCCTGATTTATCCTTGTAATTTTCTGTGGTAAAAGTGCACATTTGTAAGGCCCTCATTATGAGGAGAAGCCATCGTGCGTGAAGGAAAATCACTCACGGGAAACCAAAATTTTCACGGACATGAATCAGGGGCAACCAGGTAAAGAACATTGGCAAGCTGTGAAGTGGATACTTAGGTATCTAAAAGGGAAAACAACAAATGCTTTGTATTTTGGAGGAACTGATATTTTTCTAGAAGGGTATGCTGATGCAGATATGGCAGGTGACAAAGATACTCGAAGGAGCACTACTGGCTATGTGTTCACGGTTGGAGGCACAGCAGTAAGCTGGGCTTCAGAAAGTGGTTTCACTTTCTACCACGGAAGCAGAGTATGTAGCAATAACGGAGGCAAGCAAAGAAATTATGTGGCTTCACAGATTCTTACAAGAGCTTGGATTCAAATAAGACAATTGTGTCTTGTACAGTGATAGCCAAAACGCTATTCATCTTGCGAAGAACTTAGCCTTTCATTCAAGGACAAAGCACATTGAGGTGAAATATCACTTCATACGCACTCTTTTGGAAGAGGGACAGCTAAAGCTAGGAAAGGTGCATACAAGTGAAAATCCTGCAGACATGTTTACAAAGGTGGTCAACAAGGAGAAGTTGAGTTTTTGCTCATCTTCAATCGGCATTCAAGGATAAGAAGCCAGAATGGAAAGCAGTCACAGGTTTGGTTTGGAGATCAGCCTCCAAGTGTGAGATTGTTAAGTATGGAGCCTGATTTATCCTTGTAATTTTCTGCGGTAAAAGCACACATTTGTAAGGCCCCCATTGTGAGGAGAAGCCATCGTGAGTGAAGGAAAATCACTCACCGGAAACCAAAATTTTCACGAACAAGAATCAGGGGCAACTTTAGAGGAATATTCCTTTTTGCCGGAATATTATGGACGGACGGCGGCCGGAAAGTGGTCGAAAAACAACCGGTCGGTTAGCCGGTGGCCGATAGTCAATGGCCGATGGTCGAAAGTCAATGGCCGGTGGCCGGTGGTCAGAAGTCAATGGCCAGTGGCCGGTGGCCGAATTCAAAAGCGGACTTGTCTTCTCAAGGGCGGCCACACATGGGCGGATTGGACGGTCCGATTTGGACTTATTCGCACAAGGGCGGCTACACATGGCTGTCTCTCATAAGAGAGGGCAGCCCTTTTGGCCTATAAAAGGAGGCCATTTCTACACAGATTTCATAGTGTGAAGTTGATGCAACAAGGTGAGTGTGAGGTGGTGAGAGTGAAGCAAGGCGGGAGCTCTATCAAGGGTTTAATCCCTTTGTAAACTACTTCTTCTTTTGAAGTGCTAAAGCCATTGAGTGGCTGCTTTCCCGTGGACGTAGCCCACATTGGGTGAACCACGTATATCGTGTGTACTCTCTCTCTCTCTCTCTCTCTCTCTCTCTCTCTCTCTCTCTCTCTCTCTCTCTCTCTACTCTATAATCTCTTGTGTGTGAAATCTATCTCTCTCCATTAAGTAATCTACTCAAAAATCTATTTAGCTACGTCTTATTTCCTAACATTGGCTGCCTCATTTATGTATGCAACACGAGGCCGGATATTCAGTTTGCAGTCTCACATGTTAGCAGATTTATGCATAGCCCAGGGTCTAAGCATTGGCAGGCTATCAAGAGGATTTTCCGCTACCTTAGTGGCACTTTACATCTTGGCTTGTTTTATCCCAAGGGGGGATCATTGCCGCCAGACTTACATGCTTTTTCGGACTCAGATTGGGCTGGCTGTTTTGACACGCGAGTGTCCACAAGTGGTTTTTGTTTCATGCTTGGCAGTTAATGTATATCATGGTTGAGCAAGAAGCACCTACTGTGGCCACTTCAAGTTGTGAGGCTGAGTACAGGGCAGTCTTCACAGCTACGGTAGAGTGTGTATGGCTCAGACGCCTTATGGCTGATTTGGGTGTTGGACAGGACATTGCCAACACTATCTACATTGACAGTTAGAGCGCATTGGCAGTTGCGAGGAACCCAATTTTTCATGCTCGCACAAAGCACATTGAGGTGCATTACCACTGTTAGGGAGAGGCTCTTAGCAGGAGAGATCATCTTGGCTTATGTGTCAACACAGGACAACCTTGCAGATCTTCTCACAAAGGCATTGTCTCATGAGAAGCTTGAAGCTTTCCGCAAAGCTTTGGGCTTACTCCCCTTTGTGGACTGATCCTGTCCTCAGGGCATGGCACTTCCCTTTACTCATGTGCCAGCTCTCGTTCACCGCATCACTCCAGGGGGGATTTGTTACCATATACATGTGGTAGTGATGTGTGTGAACACACTAGGACCGCCAGGTCATTTTTTCCCTCTTTAGGAGGTTTTTTCCCCTGTGCATTGTATATACGTCCATCACTCTAGGGCTATCTATCTTTCCATTGCACACTAAGTAACACACTCTCTATTGTGTGCCTTGAGCTTCCTTCGTCTTCTCCAAGCTGTGTGTGTTTCTCTGCAACCCTAATTCCCACAGTTAGTTATGCATCATGCATGCATTCATGCATGCTGTTTGAGAAAGGATATTGTATTTATGATGTATTTATAAGTGACATTGGTTGATGGTACTTGTTTGACTTGTCTTTATCAACTATCCTTACTTGATGGTAGCCACTTTTTTAGTTAATCCTACTGAAGTAGGTCGACCCCTGTAGCTTATCAAATAGGTCTTCTACTTGTGGAACGCGAAACCTATTCTTGATAGTGATCCTATTTAGTGCTCTATAGTCGACACACATACCATATGTGCCATCTTTCTTTTGCACTAATAACACTGGTGAAAAAAAATGGAGATCAGCTAGGCCTAACCATGCCTTCTTAACCAACTCATGCACCTGCCGCATAATCTCCTCTTCTTGAGTTTGAGAAACTCGATAAGGAGGTTTACTAGGCAGTGAGCTTCCTGAAAGAAGTTAAATTGCATGGTCATCATCCCCTCGTTTGGGAGGTAGCTCACAAGGGATGTCATCAATAAAAACATCTTGAAATCCCCTGAGGAAATTGAATTACTCTAATTCCTTTTGATTGCTTATATATTCTTTTTCTAAAACATTAGGTTCATTTTGAGAATCTTTAACAAAAATCATGTACACGGAAGTAGAGCTCTCTATTGACTTGTTGAAAGCTTGCTTATGTACAATGTGTATGGTGCTACCCAACTCCTTAGCATCTATGTACATATGTTTTTCCCTGTACCTAAAATAGGTTTGTTTTTTAGGGAATTTAACGTTGACAGCCATGCAATCAAACCATGGTGCCCCTAGGATTACATCCTCATGTTTGAGAGGAGAGATGAACAAATCCCCTTGCCCACATAGCTTTGGACATGCAGCCTCAATTTCCCAATTAAGGGAGTGACTGAGGCTTCTTGCCCCTTGAAAGCACCATTGATAGGTAGGACATCTCCCATCCCATAGGCTTGGCTGCCTAGCTTGGTTGACAAATCTGTGGATATGAAATTGTGAGTAGAACCAAGGTCAAAGAGAATGAAAGCATCATGTTCTCTTACCTTTCCCCAAGCATGACATAGAGGAGATCCTTTGTGATGAGCATCCTCTTCTTGAATTTCGACCAAGGTAGTATAGGATGTTCACTATGTGTATTCTTGTGGGGGACAAGAACGATAGGCATGCCCTTGCTCCCCACACTTGAAACAACGGTTATCTTTTGATAACGCTCTAGCTCTTCAGGAGAGAGTTTATTTTTGCCTTTATAAACTCCCTTCTCCTTAGCTTCCTTGTTGTTGGAGTTGTCTTTGGGAGACTTTTGGACGTTTTCCTTTCCCTTAAGCTCACTACGGTCCTTGTTTTCCATGGGCTTAAGATTTCTCTTAGCCCCTTGTTGGAAAGTGATTCTTGAATTCACCATGGTATGGTGTATGACCGTAGATATGGTGCGAGGCCTTTGGGAGTTAGCATACTCCACCATATCCTCTGATAAACCCGCACAAAATTGTTGTTTTTGCTCTCCAAAATCCATCTTTTTGTAGACAGTGGCTTTGAGATGTAAATCCCAAAACTTGTCTACATATTTGTGAATAGATTCATAGGGAGAGAGCTTCAAGCTTCGCCATTTGGTGAGTACCTTGTCTTTGGCCTCGCTAGCCAAAAATTGCTTCATGATGGAAGCTCTTAATGCTTTCCATGTTTGTGGAGATTCACCGTTTGCTCGTAGGCTAGACCATCATTTCCTGGCGGACGTTTGAAAATGCATAGCTACATGACATAGCTTAGAGGACTCCATGAAGCCCCCATCTCCAAACGCCGCATACAATTGTTGGATAAAGGCCAAGACTTTGTCCGTACAAAGGTGCAATCATAGGTAAGGAAAGAGATGTTCTTTCCTTCTTCTTTGAACTTTTTGAGCTTGGATGACCTTTTCCAGGTGGTGTAGGATTTCCTATGGGCTCTTTGTCTTGGACGGTTCGAGAGCTGTACCATCACTTTCTTCAGAAGAGGAAGAGGATGAGGAGGATGGAGAAGAGGGTGACCTCTTTCTTGCCTTTTTCTTCCCTTGTTCCTCCTATTTTGCACCATCACTTTCTTCATAAGAGGAAGAGGATGAGGAAGATGGAGAAGAGGGTGACCCTTTCTTGCCTTTTTCTTCTCTTGTTTTCTCTCTTCCCTCTTTGAATTATGGTTTAGAGGAGTATGCAATGGTCTTCTCCGTTTAGGGGGTGTTGGGGAGCATTTTTCCTGCCGTTTTCATGGAGCCATCTTTGTCGAGGTGGCACAATACTCGCTTCTTTCTCGTTCTTTTGGTGGGGGCTCTACCGTTGAAACTTGGGTTCTACTTTGCAAGGAAGATGTCTCATCGAGTAGTAAGTTTTGAGCCCTTCGTATGGATCCTTCTCTTCTTCCCTTATCGGAGAGAGTCCTCTTTAGGAAGTCTGACAAGGAGCTTTCCTAGGTACTCTCTCTTTTTGGTGGGGAGTTTCGAGAATACCATCGGTGCGCTATCACTGTAGCACTTCACCTTGGAGGGATGGATTGCCCAGGGCTTGTTGAAGCCTAGAAACAAGATAGTTTACAAGCATAGGGGCATCATTAATTGCTCCTTCATTAGCAAAATCAAAGCTATCAACATTTAGTTCAATCTCTTTTCCTTTGTCAGCCATACTAGCAAATTTTAGATGTAAATTTTTACTTGTACTTTGGCAATTCAAGCCCTAGTTGCTACTCCTCTTTACCTTCAAAGATAAGCACTCAAGCATCTATGACCATGGCTTGAATATTATCAATTGCAAGGAATAGAAGAGAGGGTTTAACAGAGCCAAGATATCACCAGGTTTTGTCAAGCTTCTAATAGCTCAATAATGGGTAAGCCATAGGCAAGCCCCATAGGACTCCATTATTAGGACCATAGCTCTGGACGATATCCCCGTTAACTGTATAAAGCAGGCATGCTTAAGTAATGAAATTTTTTTCCTATTCTACTTACTCTTTTGCAATTAATAACACCAACCATTTGTAGCAATCTTGAGGACCTCTCTTCTTGAGCAAGAAAGAGAAACCAATAGCTCTGATACCAATGTACATTTAAAGCACTAGTAACTTGTCTGTAGCAGAAAATGATAACATAGCGAGCATTTCATTAAGAAGAAGTTCCTAATGAGCATAGAGAGAGTACTTATTTGAGAAAGCAACATAGCAATTTACACCTAACTAGTGTAGCATAGATAATACTTGAAAAGAGAGAGAAATAGAACAGTTGACAACAGTTGAGGGCCGGATCTTCATGGAGCCGGTCCCCCCTCCAAAAAGGCTTTATATTATAGCTTGTATGATTTGTCGTACATGTCAAAGCTGGGAACTTGCATGTGCACTGTGTAAGAGCCTCAAAAGGCTGCAAACACACTATTAGAAGATCCTAGCAAGCTTAAAGGGGCAGGGGTGTGTCACTCAAGGAGCCAACGTCGATGCCACACTCAACCGCCTCACCTCTGCCGATGCCATCACAACGCTCTCTCTCTCTCTCTCTCTCTCTCTCTCTCTCTCTCACACACACACACACACACACACACACACACACACACACACACACATGAGCACACGAAGGAGAAGCAGATAGAGATGGAGAAAGAGCACTTCTCAGCTTACACCTCAGAGAATGAGGATTTTTAGTTCAAATGGACCTTTTATAAGAGTTTAACCCATTCACACATGGGCGCCCACAATGGTCGACCGTTGCAAAACTATTGTCAAAATAAGATAAGTGGTGTGTCTCTCATCGGCAATCACCTACACACCTATTGGACCAACAAGCTCGGCCCATGACTCAATCAAATAAATAATATGCATTCGTCAAAGGTGATAGGATGTTCATCAAGGGTAACATGCCCCCCTTCCTGATGTAGGTTCCATCCTCGGAAGCTATTGAGATGAAGCCCGTTCGTCGAGGTGGAAGAGCATCCAAGATTGAATGCTCTTAGCCTTCTTCAATCACTGCAAAATCAACCAAAATTGGCACAGTAACTGCATTCTCACATACATTTGAAAAGTATATGCAGTTGTTGGTAACAAAATATTAAACATTTTGTCAATAGCAATAAACATTAAACTGTAATATAATCAAACGCATAAACAATTGTAAAGGTCAAAAATCTAAACAAGTCTGGGGTCGCTAATTTAACAGTCGAAAGGCACTAGAGGTCAACTATTAATACCATCGGCAAGCTTTTCAATTTTCTCTGGTCAATTAAGTTGTTTAATCACAAGAGCCAAGTATTTCATGTCCGAGGGCTGACTAGAGGATATCGCTAGAAGACCTTGTAGTTAAGCTACGATAAAAGGAATTGCTCATGAAATCATTGCTTGACTTATTCCCTTTTCTTTGATCCCCCAAAGTCTTTTCACATTGATTCAATTTGATGTGTTGCTTATTTTGTATGGCTTGGGTTTTTTGCTTTTCAAGGAGAAGCACCCACACTGGGAACCTCTAGGGCTCTAGTACCATAGGTGATACGGTGATACCTGTGAGTGAAGTACCAAGTCAAGCTAGGATTTCTCTTCTAGCTTAATATTTTACATTGTGGCCCTTTTGATATATTCTTTTTGTTCGTTTCTAGCATTTTAATTCTGTAACTTTGGGGGGTCATATAACATTGTTACCCTCCCCAGGCTCACCACACTAGTAAACTTGCTTTATAATACTTAAGCTAAAGGTCAATAGGGACTAAGCCCACTAGGAATCCCTAGTACATTGCACACAATGATGCCTAAATCGGATTAAGAGCCTAAAGTAACCATTGATTATTAGGAAGGCATTCCCCATGGTATTAAGAGAAGATCTCTAACGCCTAACTTAGTCAAACTAGCTTAGTGAGACTGCTTGATTCTTTATCCTAGACAAGGGATTATGAAAAAAGATTATATAGAATCTATTGTTTATACTAAGCAAATGCGAGGAATATTATGCTACCAATCATAATTAATGCAAAACAAAAAAAGACAAGGGGCAATGCTAATGGACAAGAAACATCTCTTCGTGTTGCTGATTGTGCTTGGTTCGAAGAGTAAACGAGAGAATGACTCCATGAAGTTCCAAATCCTAACAACAGTAACACATTCCTGTACACACTAGAAAACACAAAGAATACCTCTAGGAGCCACATTAGTGGGAAGAGGCACCAACCCTTATTGAACAAAATCAAACAACATAAGGAACCCTAACCTAATTATTGCACTCTCCCTAGAGAGTCAAGGGAACAAGATATTGTAGAGATGGGGAGGTAACCCTAAGGCTAAACCCCTATCTTCATCATCGTCGAGAAAAACAAACTCATCATCTGTGAGACCATACATGTTAGGAAATCACACGTAGCTAAATAGATATTTGAGTAGATTACTTAATGGAGAGAGACAGATTTCCACACAAGAGATTATAGAGTAGAGAGAGAGAGAGAGAGTACACATGATATACGTGGTTCACCCAATTTGGGCTACGTCCACGGGAAAGCAGCCACTCAATGGCTTTAGTACTTCAAAACAAGAAGTAGTTTACAAAGGGATTATACCCTTAATGGAGCTCCCGCCTTGCTTCACTTTCACCACCTCACACTCACCTTGTTGCATCAACTTCACACTCTGAAATGTGTGTAGAAATGGCCTCCTTTTATAGGCCAAAAGGGTTGCCCTCTCTTATGAGAGGCAGCCATGTGTAGCCGCCCTTGTGTGAATAAGTCCAAAGTTGCCCCTGATTTTTGGCCGTGAAAAATTTTGGTTTCCGGCGAGTGATTTTCCTTAACGCACAATGGCTTCTCCTCATAATGGGGGCCTTACAAATGTGCGCTTTTACCACAGAAAATTATAAGGGTAAATTAGGCTCCATACTTAACAATCTCCCACTTGGAGACTGATCTCCAAACCAAACCTGTGACTGCTTTCCATCCTGGCTTCTTATCCTTGAATGCCGATTGAAGATGAGCAAAAGCTCAACTTCTCCGTGTTGACCACCTTTGTAAACATGTCTGCAGGATTTTCACTTGTATACACCTTTCCTAGCTTTAGCTGTCCCTCTTCCAAAAGAGTGCGTATGAAGTGATATTTCACCTCAATGTGCTTTGTCCTTGAATGAAAGGCTAAGTTCTTCGCAAGATGAATAGCGTTTTGGCTATCACTGTACAAGACACAATTGTCTTATTTGAATCCAAGCTCTTGTAAGAATCTGTGAAGCCACATAATTTCTTTGCTTGCCTCCGTTATTGCTACATACTCTGCTTCCGTGGTAGAAAGTGAAAACACTTTCTGAAGCCCGGCTTACTGCTGTGCCTCCAACCGTGAACACATAGCCAGTAGTGCTCCTTCGAGTATCTTTGTCACCTGCCATATCTGCATCAGCATACCCTTCTAGAAAAATATCAGTTCCTCCAAAATACAAAGCATTTGTTGTTGTCCCTTTTAGATACCTAAGTATCCACTTCACAGCTTGCCAATGCTCTTTACCTGGGTTGTCCATGAACCTACTCACAACTCCCAATGCATGTGCAATGTCTGGCCTTGTCCAGACCATAGCATAAATTAGAGAACCTATCGCTGCAGCATATGGAACTTTAGACATATAGGCTATCTCCTCTTGTGTCTTTGGACACATATCCTTCGTTAGTTTAAAGTGACCAACCAAAGGTCTAGAAACTCGTTTTGCATTTTGCATTGCAAACCTTTCTAGTACCTTCTTGATGTAATCCTCTTGAGATAGCTTTATTGTCTTCTTCGTCCTGTCCCTTGATATTTTCATACCAAGTATCCTCTTTGCAGCACGTAAATCTTTCATTGAAAAAGATTTAGACAGCTCCTCTTTTAGGTCTTTGATGTTGATAGCCGTTTTTTGGCTCTCCGTAATTGCCATAGTAAGTTACTCCACCCTACCAAATTCACCCAAACGCTATGGCTATCCCTACCATTTCACTGTACATAGGCGTGTGTGAGTTAGGGGGCTTTTCCCCTATCTTCTTAAAATCCTCATCTAGCTAGTCACTGGGCTAGTTAAGTCAAATAAATAAATAAAATCAAAAAAATAAAATATAGTATGGCCCATTTGTGTGTAAATATTGCATTGTATATATGGCCTAAATATAGGGATTTTTTATAATTATTTTGGTATATTTATTTAAATATTTCTACTTAGGTGTGTGTTTTATTAAACCTATGTACACCTTCTTTCATCCTCTTACACCATAAGTATATTTTTTGCCAATATGTACATACTCTAACTTTATATTTTTCCTTTATACAAATCACTCCCACATTTTCACCCTCACCCTCGTGAAAACAAAAAATTGATTTCTACTTATTGGTCACGTTTATTATATTATTTTCTTGCATACCTTTTCCTCTTTCACCCAAAATAATTCAAAGAGGGACCATATCATACGATTCCAATATCTTTCCATATCCATAACTCCTCCATATTTTTATTATTATTTTTACTCATTATTCTAACACCATGTGCTCATTGAGCTAAAGTCCATGAATAGTCCATACACTAGTCCCACCATGTATATATTTCTTTATTCACCAATAATCCTCCTCCATGCATGTGTCAAGGGCAACTTGGATGCTTTGTATTATGATATGACAAAGGAGTGGCTCACTCTTGGATGCATTGTACAAATTCAACAAAGGAGGGGGCCATTGAAGACTTTTTATGAAGAAAAAATAGGTCTTTTGGTGGGATTTTTAATATCCATCTCCACTCCGAATTTGGAGCGGTGGTCCAAAGAGAAAATGTAGCTCACGCTCTGAGTAATCACCTCAAATGTTTTCATAATTTTTGGAGCTACCATCGGTGAGATATGATTTTTTGAGTGGACCCCAGTCTGCCCACTTTTCTCACAAGTAGCCCATAGTCTTCTCTCACCTCTTTCCACACTTCTACAGACACACACACACATTCCTCTCAATCCCTCACTCAAACCTGCACCTTCAATGGTTTTCGTCACCTTCTTTACCATTAACCTCCCCACTTACTTCCATAGCTCTCATATGAGCTCCACATGTACATACACCATCTCTATGCCTCTCTCTATTATCTCCAAAGTACAATTCCATCTTACTCCTTATATATACATACATACAGCATGTGTACCATGCTTAACCTCTGCAAATCAAGAGATCTCATCAACGGAATTACCATTTTCATCACGATAATCAACCTTGGCGGCGGTGGCGTAAAGAAGAGAAGACGAAGAAGAAGATCGATAGTCATTTTGAGAACCTACACAAGTAAGTCCAAAACTTCTTCAAGCTTCACCATCACAAGAATTTTCTCACTTCATTCAACCATCTTACTCCAACCATCCACCCCATTCTACCCATTGTAAATATATCATTAACTTTCTAGTGATTACTAACACTAACCACTAACATACTAACACAAAATACCATTGACCTAACCATAAAAGACACCTCACCTCAAGACATGTAGAAAGTAACTCTCTCACTCTCTCTCTCTCTCTCTCTCTCTCTCTCTCTTTACTTAAAACTTTACTTTCACCTTCTCTACCATCAATAATGCTCTTTTTAGAGTCCACATCCATGACTCAAGCAAACAAAGAAGGCCCGCAATGTTTTGATATTCAAAAAAATCATAATCCTGATTTGTTAGTTTGTAAATTAGGATTTTCAATAATCTTAATGAGGGGTCTCCAACCTATAAATAGGCCCCTCTCCTTCTTGTAAAACAGCCTCCAAGATCTCACATAGCACCCCAACACTCTATGCGTGAGGAGAGACTTAGGTGTAGCAACCACTTGTGAGCTTCACTCTTGGTGTGAGAGAATCCTTCAAGCTACACATTGCAAGTGAGAGAGCGTGAGTTCCTCAAATCTCAAAACCACTATTGTATATGCTCCTTCATCATCAATAAATTGAGTTTTGGTGCATCAAAGGCATGATTCGACGTTCAAATCTTCGTCCTTCCATTTGTGCAATACGGTTTGGTGAATTCAAGGTGACTTGTGTATTTTGAGTTTCTATCGGTTGATCTTGATTTTAGAAAGTGTTTTAGTGTGTTTTTCATTGCCAATTTTGTGTCCATTGTAAGAGGGTATTGTGGTGAGAGGTCTCCCACACCCTAAGACAATGTGTGTGTGTGTTTTGGCAATGATTAGCAATCACTAAGCATTGAGTGAGTTTTTGTACAAGCTCTACGATAGAATCATAACAAACCATCTCCATTTGCAAGTCACAAATAAGGTATTATGCAAGATCCTTTTCTCTCTCTCTTCCCTTTGCTCTAGCTCTCTCTGGTCCATTTTGTGTGTATCTTGGTGTGAGGTTGCTTGTGTGTGTTGTGTGGTGCATCTTCTTGGTTGTACCAAAATCTCTCTTGCGTCCTAGTTCGCATACCATAACTAGGTGGTGCCCCTATCTTGTTTGGGTTTGGCTGTGGGTTTGCTGTTTTGTTGTGCTTGTGGTTGCCCCAGCCCCAATTAAGCACCACGGGAGCCTTGAGGGGTGTTTAGAGGTCGCCTCTCTTGTTGCCCACCCCGGACCGCCTCAATGTCCTGCATGTTAGCACTTGCAATCAACATGTCATCAACATACAATATTAGGATGATGAATTTCCCATCTCCCAAATTCTTCGTGTAGACACAGTGATCCGAGTTGCATCTTGTGAATCCATGATCCAACATCCATCGATCAAACTTCAAGTACCATTGTCTTGATGCTTGCTTTAAACCATACAAGCTCTTCTTTAATCTGCAAACCATTTTCTCCTTACCTTTTACTTCATACCCCTTTGGTTGAAGCATGTAGATTTCCTCCTCTAAGTCACCGTGAGGGAATGCCGTATTTACATCCATTTGCTCGAGATTTAGATCATGAGCAGCCACAAGGCTTAAGACAAGCCTAATTGAGTTCATTTTTACAACAGGAGAAAATATTTCATTGAAGTCAATACCTTTCTTTTGAGAAAACCCTTTTACCACAAGCCTAGACTTGTACCTTTTCTTCCCACCTTCTTCTTCCTTCACCTTGTATACCCATTTGTTTTGAAGTGCCCGCTTACCTTTAGGCAACTCAACCAACTCCCATGTTTGGTTGCGATGTAGTGAGTCCATCTTCACTTGCATGCTCTTCGTCCATTCTTCTTTGGATTCATGTTGCATAGCTTCTTCGTATGATTCCGGCTCTCGAGAATCTGAGATCAAGAGATGGTTGAAGGAAGGAACAAACCTTTCTGGAGGTCTACTTGCTCTTGTAGATCTTCGGGGAATAGGTTGAGGCTCCTCATTTGGTTGACGTTGTGCACATTGTCACCATTTGCAGTCCTTGAGTCTTCACCGTCCTCAAGCTCCATGTACTCATCACCTGTTTCTTTTATTTGTTTTCTTTCCAAGTAATCTTTGTACATATTTTGTTCGTTAAAAATTACATCCCTACTCCTTAAGATTTTACCATCTTCAGGATTCCATAGGCGATACCCAAAGTCACCTTCTCCATATCCAATGAAGAAACACTTTTTAGACTTTGCATCTAGCTTTGATCTTAGGCTTCTATCTATGTGCATGAAAGCCTCACACCCAAACACTTTGAGAAATGCATAATTCACCGATTTCCATGTCCATGCATCTTCTAGAACTCCCCCATCCAATGCCGTTGAGGGTGACCGATTGATTAAGTACACAGACGTACTTACTGCTTCAGCCCAAAGCTCAAGCGGTAGGCCTGCATGTAGCTGCATGCTTCGTGCTCACTCCATGATTGTCCTGTTCATCCTTTTCGAAATCCCATTTTGTTGAGGTGTCCTTGGGGTTGTCTTTTGCCTCCGAATGCCATTGCTAGCACAAAAGCTTTCAAAAGCTTGGCTGCAATATTCGCCTCCATTGTCGGATTTGAGGCATTTAACCTTGGTACCTGTTTCATTCTCCACAAAGGCTTTCCACCTTTGAAATATGGAAAATACATCGGATTTATTCTTCATGACATAAACCCATGTTTTTCTAGTCACATCGTCTATGAATGTTACATAGGACAATGAGCCACCAAGTGATGGTGTACTTGCAGGACCCCAAACATCAGAATGAACCAGCTCAAGTTTTTTATTTTTTCTCTCATTTCCTGATTTTTGAAATTTTACCCTCTTTTGTTTACCATAAACACAATCTTCACAGAACTCTAAGTCCACTTTTGTCAAACCTGTTAGAAGCTTCTTTGTTTGAAGGATTTGCATTCCTTTGGCACTCATATGCCCAAGTCGGTAGTGCCACACCGCACTGTCAACTTCTGTAGTTGTTGCACAAGCTGAAGGTTGCGTGCTAAGAGTACACAAGTGTACCGACCTTTTCTCCCTTGGCAATCACCAAAGATCCCTTTGAGATCTTCCACCGTTTGTTTCCAAATGCAATGTTGTGACCTTCATCGTCCAATTGTCCTGTAGAGATCATTTTTTTGCGAAGAGAAGGAACATGCCTAACATCTTTAAGCTTCCATTCATTTCCGTTAGCAGTTTTGACAGAAAGTGTACCTTTGCCGACAATCTCACAAGCTTCATCATCTCCCAAGTATACATACCCAAAATTACCTTTGGTGTAGTCTTGGAAATGTTGCTTCTGTGGTGTCGCATGGAATGAAGCCCCGGAATCTACTATCCAGGAATTGTGTCACATTGTCTAATGAGAGAATTAGAGCATCTTGATCTACCTTACCTGCCACATTGGCCTCCGATGTTGACTTGTTGTCTTGAGACTCTGTCTCCTTCTTCTTCTTGGACCAGCAATCCTTCTTGATGTGGCCCTTCTTACCACAGTTCCAACATTCAAGAACTGACTTTGTGCGTGACTTGCTCCGTCTTGAGCGATCACGACCCTTTTGGCTTTTGAACCTCTCCTTAGGCCTTCCTCTTGTTTCCACTGACAATGCAGCACTTGATGTTCTCCTGTGCTTCTCCTTCGTATTTTCTCGCTTAGGAGAACACCCACAACATCATCAAACTTAAGAGTATTTGTACCAGAGATAGAATTACTTACAGCCATCACAAGGATGTCCCAACTATCCGGTAGAGATGATAGTATAAGGAGAGCTCGCACTTCGTCATCGAAATTGATTTTCACCGATCGAAGTTGACTTATGTTTGTGTTAAAGTCATTTAGGTGTTCTGCAACTGAACCATTCTCTGCCATCTTTAGATTGAACAAGCGCTTCATAAGAAATACCTTATTGGATGTCGATGGTTTCTTGTAGAAGCCGTCAAGTGACTTCATTAAGTCCTCCGTGGTCTTCATGTCTGAAACATTGAAGGCCACCGTTGACGCCAAGCTTAACCGGATTGTTCCCAGTGCCTTTCGATCAAGGACAATCCATGCTTCATCTGCCATTGTTGCGGGCTTCTTCGCAAGACCGCCTAGTGGCAAATAGAGGTCCTTCTGGTAGAGATAGTCTTCAATCTGCATCTTCCAATGTTGGTAGTTTTTGCCGTTGAACTTCTCAATCTTGAGCTTCCCTTCCTCCGCCATAACTCCCACTCAATTTCAAGGAATCCTTTCCTTGAGATAATTTAGCTACAAGAAAACCTTGCTCTGATACCAGTTGTTAGGAAATAAGACGTAGCTAAATAGATATTTGAGTAGATTACTTAATGGAGAGAGATAGATTTCACACACAAGAGAGTATAGAGTAGAGAGAGAGAGAGAGTACACATGATATACGTGGTTCACCCAATTTGGGCTACGTCCACGGGAAAGCAGCCACTCAATGTCTTTAGTACTTCAAAACAAGAAGTAGTTTACAAAGGGATTATACCCTTAATGGAGCTCTCGCCTTGCTTCACTTTCACCACCTCACACTCATCTTGTTGCATCAACTTCACACTCTGAAATGTGTGTAGAAATGGCCTCCTTTTATAGGCCAAAAGGGTTGCCCTCTCTTATGAGAGGCAGCCATGTGTAGCCGCCCTTGTGTGAATAAGTCCAAAGTTTCCCCTGATTTTTGTCCGTGAAAAATTTTGGTTTCCAGCGAGTGATTTTCCTTAACGCACAATGGCTTCTCCTCATAATGGGGGCCTTACAAATGTGCGTTTTTACCACAGAAAATTATAAGGGTAAATCAGGCTCCATACTTAACAATACATGCCATCCGTGTAACCATGTAAATTGTCTTCATCATTAGAGGCACCAATGTTTACTAAGAAGGTCAATAGACGTATATAGTCATCTTGGTCAAAAGGGTAGGCTTGTGCAAATAGAGAGACGCTCTCTACTAAGTATAGATCAGCCGTGTTCAAGAGATGTATCATCCATTCTAACTCCTCAAAATTCCTCTCACATGCTAGTGTACCTACCAAATCCCATTCACAAGCAAGCACAAGAAAGACTATGTGAAACACTTGTGAAAAGTAAAGAGGGTACCTCTCACCCAAGGTAGGAGTGGATGACTCTAGCGTACTAGCTATATCTATACACATAGATAGATGATGAATAGAGTGCAACTATTATAAGGGTCATGTTAAAAGGTCATGTCCTTGTGCATAATGTGTTTTTATGATTTTGTGTCATATATAGAACTTGTAAGTTTCCAAATTTTCTTGGTGGCTCTTGCTCTTTTACTTTTTTATCTTGTTTTTGTGAGTATAAGGCTTTATATATACATTCCCTAAGACTGGGAGATTGAGAGGTCAGGGAGGAAGGTTAAGAGGAGAGCAAGTGAATGATGGATGTCAGCAAACACTCCCCCCTTCCTTGGGTAGATCATACCTTTTGGAATGATGTCGTCACCTTTTGAAACCAATTGTTCCAAGTTGTCATAGGTGAAGACTTTGACCAATAGTTGCTGACTACCCTAGGCATTTCATCTAGTTGTAAGGGTGGTAAGGTACTCTCCCACGATTTCATTTGCAACGTTGTTGTAGGTGGTGAACTTACAACGGGAGGTGAAACTCTTTCTTGTTTGTGGTATATGTACAATGATAGGTGGAGGATGTGTCGAAGCTTCTATTTTTGCATATGAACTACATGAAGAGCAAGAAGCTTCATTCGTTTTTTCTATGGTTGAGTTGAGCGAAACAAGCCTTTCTTGCTTGGGTACCCAGACTAGCTCCGGATCAGGTGTTCCCATGATCTTCAATCGGCTTTATCGTCACAGGATTTGACTCACATGGGTCAAGCGACATGTAAGAACACAAATTTACATTTTGGTTATCCAGATTTGATCATTTCCTTGATAGTAGCCTTGGGTTTCCAATAGTTGTTTAGGAATCCGATGCAACCTTTTTTTTTACATTTTTGGGAGCAAGTGGGACGTTTCTTACAAGGATCCTGTTTTTTAGCATCAGTCATGGTCGCTAAAGAAGCTCACTTGTATGTTTTCTTAGTTATATTGCAATGGATCTTGTGTGTCTCAAGCTTTCTTTCAACTACAAAAGTTGAAGCTTTAGAGAGTTGGGCTATAGGGACATATGGTTCAACCTCCTAGAAATTTCACTGTTTTTTATTTTATTTCCTCAGGAGGTAATATCTCAAGGACTATGGCTTGAGTGACAGGGCTAAGAGTTGGTTTCTGCATTGTGACACTCCCCGTCCCCCAATGAATAGTGCATTTGGTTGTTATCATCCACGTGCATCCTAGGTTTATATTGCCTTCCATAGTTCCAGCAGGCATGACCAAAAAGTTTTGAACTACCAGCCCGTTGTCATAACTGACAAAAGTGTACCAGATACCAAAAACTATAGTTTTTTTCTTGTTTACATCCTTGACTTGGATAGTACTCACAGACAGGGATGGCTTTCCTAACTTACACCACACCCCATATGATAGCAGATTATACTTTGCACCCGTCTCTAACAAGGCGTTATATAGCACTTTCCCATAGGTGCTATTTAGTTCAATAGGGTATCATAGAGATGTGTCACAGTCCAACCAATCATCGTCTATTTCAATGTGGAATGCATGTGTAACTCCAAGGTTGGACTCTCATTTTGACGTCTTATGTGTTGTTGTCGCTCCTTAGCCTCATCTTGAGCTTGTATCTTCTTCAATCTTGTTTGTGCCTTGGATGCCTCCTTTTTATGGATGGCATATAGCTCCTCTTGGCTTAAAGGATCATAATATCTTTTAAATTTGCTCCCATTGAGGAATCCAATGGTTTCAACTCCACGAAGAGTCTCCACACGAATGGTACCTTGTGGGGTGATTTCACATACTCTATATGGTCCTTTTCCCGCATATTTCAACTTTTTCTTCTTGTTTTGTACTCCATACAAAAGGACTTTATCACCAACATTGATATCTTTGTTCTTTAGATGACGGTCAAACCATTTCTTCCTTCTATCTTTCTCCACAAGTGCATTTTTCTTAGCCGATTGTCTTTCTTCATCTAATCTCTCAAGGATGTATAAGCTCTCAACTAAAGGGTTACCATCCCAACCTTCTTGTGAAGCTACACGCATACTAGGAATTACAAACTCCCATGGCATAATTTCTTTTTTGCCATATACCATTTTGAATGGTGTACAATTAATATCCACTTTGTAAGAAGTACGGTAAGCCCATAGAGCTGATATCGGCTTCAAATCCCAATCTGTGCAGTGAGCTTTGACTGTTTTGGTCAAGATAGAAATTAAGGTTTTGTTTGTGCTCTCAGCTTGGCCATTTTCTTGTGGGTAATACGGTGTAGAATTATGGTGAGCTATCATGAATTTTGTTGTGTGCTCCCTTATCACTCCATTTATAAAATGAGTACCATTGTCACTCACAATTTCAAAGGGACAACCAAATCTTGTAATAACATTCTCAAAGAGAAACTTGGCAGTTGAACTTGTATCAGCCTTATGTGTCGCCCTGACTTTTTCCCACTTTCTCACATAGTCAATGGCAACAATAAGATATTGAGATTGAGTGTTACGAGTTGTGACGGACTAATTGGGTGTAAAAAATCTAAACCCCTATTCTCAAATGGTTGAGTCACTTTAACAGGATGTAAGGGCATCTTATCCTTTCGTTGTGTGATCTTGTAATGTTGGCATTCATCACATCCTTTTTTTGCAAAAAGTGATGCATTCTTGAATAAGGTAGGCCACCAATAGCCTG
This sequence comes from Adiantum capillus-veneris, assembly GCF_014529385.1. NCBI lineage: Eukaryota > Viridiplantae > Streptophyta > Polypodiopsida > Polypodiales > Pteridaceae > Adiantum > Adiantum capillus-veneris. Next base: position 44,437,962 of record NC_140942.1, read on the forward strand.
ATTGCAACACCTTTCTAGCAGTTAGTTTCCCTGAGAAATGTTCTCCGGATATACCCATGTGGGCTTCTTGCAGTATGTATAAATACTCATCCTCACGGGCACAACGTCTAAGAATATCGTCCTTTCCTAACTTGTAGAGTGTTCTTGCAATTAGAGAATAAGGTTCACATTCTTTTAACAGTTTTCAAGCTATATCCTTACGAAGCTCTTTGGATGGAAAATCGGTAACTCAAAAGTTCACAATCTTCTCACTCCATTTAGGCATGGTCTGGACTAGGAATAGGGAAGTATCAAGAAATTCATCATCGACTCCAGTAGGGGTTTCACCATTGGGTATGTGAGACAAATGATCCACCATGACATGTCTTTTACTAGGTCTCACCACAATGATAAAATCAAACTCAATAAGAATTAACAAACATCGTGTGATTCTTCCCGTGGAACAAGGTTTATTTACTAGATACAACAATGCTTGATGATCAACATAGAAAACAAACTTGTTGGCAAGAAGGTAGTAGCAAAATTTCTTTACTACGTAAATCATAGCTAAACCTTCCCTCTCTGTAGTGGTGCAGTTTCTCTCATCATCATTTAATTGGCGACTCGCAAATCTAATGGGGTAGTCTAGTTTATGTTCTCCTAGTTGAGGTAGAATACACCCAATACCAAAGTTTAATGTATCAATATGCACATGGAAAATTACATTCCAATCAATCACTCACATAATGGGAGCGCTTGTCAAGGTCTTTTTCAATGACTCATAAGCATGGTCACACTCCGCGGTCCAGTGGAACAATAAGAAGTTTGTATAATGGACGAGCTATCTCTTGGCAAAGTTTAAAATAAACCGCCGGTAATAACCAACATGGCCCATGAACCTTTGAACTCCTTATAGTTTGTAGGTGGTGGAAATTCAGCAATGGCTTTAATTTTTCTCTCATTTGTGGAAATCCCATTTTTGGACACTATATGCCCTAGAATGACTCCATGTTTAACCCAAAATTGGCATTTGAAAGGGTTTAAGGCAATGCAATACAATCTGCAATTCTAAAACACTTTTTTTAAACATGATAGATGTTCTTTCCAAGAATAATAAACACAAAGATCATCTAAGAAAACTTCGCAAAACTCCCTCAAATATTCTCTAAAAGCAGTGCTTATTAATCTTTGGAAGGTAGCAGGAGTATTGGTTAAGCCAAAAGCCATAACATAAAATGCGAACACTCTGAATTTGGTTATAAAAGTTGTTTTAGCTTGGTTCTCTAGTGCAATTGTGATTTGATTGTATCCAGAGTACCCATCTAAAAATCTATATGCTTCCTTCCCTACAACTCTTTCAAGCACATGTTCTGAATATGGCAAGGGGTAATAGTCCCTCCTAGTGGTGGCATTGACCTTCTTGAGATCCACACACACTCTGAGTTTTCCATTGTGTTTTGGCACAATAACTATTGGAGACACACATTCTGAGTGCTCAATAGGGTATATGAATCCACATTTGACAAGCTTTTCAATCTTTTCTTAAACAATCTTTGCATACTTAGGATTCATTGGATAGGGTCGTTGTGCTGTTGGACTGGTTTAGCCATGTTGTTCATAGGAATCGTGTGTTGCACCACGGAAGGTGAAACACCTTTCATATCATGATATGTTCAAGAAAATATATCCTTGAATACCTTGAGAATTTCTTTAAGTACATACTCCTCAGTCTCTGTCAGATCTTGGGCAATGAGAACAGGTTTAGACTCTTCTCTTGGGTCTACTAACTCTATTTCCTTAACTATCACTAGACCATCATAGAATCCATTACTTCCATCGATAGGTGTCCTCTGTGACTTTGTATACACAACTTTACGTTCCTCTAGGGTGTAGGATTTGAAATGTTCAGGTGTAGGGTGTAAGTTTGTGGGCTCTTGTTGTTCTATGGACTGTGATTTCTCTTCTTCTTTCTTCTGTTGTTGATCTAACTCTCGATTTTGTTGTCTCCTTATGGTACGGCTCAACTTTGGCTTCTCTATAGCCTCTAGTTGTGTGATGTCAAAGGGTTATGGACTACACCACATATCGCTTTGAAGGTATTCACCCCAGTTATCTATCAACTTCCGATGAGCATCACATGCCCCTATATAATTAAGCCATTCTATAGTAGATTTTTTTTCATTTATTCTAGCACGCACATTTGCTTGATATCATCGCCTCTTATATCTCTTACTCTTCTTGTCTAATTTTTTATTACGGCCGATTTCTAGTGAAGAGTCACTAGATGAATCGCTACTTGTGTGTTCTGCTCTCGTGGATAGATTGTCATCTAGGGTACCACTGGACCTTGAATGGTTTGTCCCCACATTTGTGCTAAGATTTAGCTCAGATTCTTTGTCCTCATAGTCAATTTCAATTGATTATTATGACGTTACTGGTTCCAATGTCAGTCAAGCCTTTATCTTTCAAACCATTAGAAGCTATATGCATTTCTTCTATCATATTTAAAGGTACAAACAATGACATTTCATCCCCCTCAGGTGTTACCCAGGTCATCCCCCTATTTTCCCAAGTGTTTATGGCTGCTGCTAGGTGGACCCAATCCACATTGTCAGACTCATTCATCCCAGGTAGAACATCCATACAAGGAGAATATTCCCCAACATCAGTGTCCACTTTACACATGTAACAATACTGCAATGGGGCCGAGTGAACTGTGATGTCAAATCTATGATCAATTATAAATCTGCTTCCTAGAGGATGTGCTCGACCAGTTACAAGACCCACTCGAATGACAAAATATTGGAACTATAGGTAGACATGGGTTTTAATCCAGTCATGCACCATTTTTGCTTCCCTCATGAAAGGACATCCTAAGATCATCTCATATGACATAGTGGGCTTGGAAAAATCCATGACAATGAAGGTATTCCTTATTTTGTGTCCAAAGACCTTGATCTTGAGATCTTCTAGAATCCCAATAGGTTTAACAATAGTCCCATTGGCCATCTTTACCACTATGTTTGTGGTCCCAAGGTGAGGTCTTCCCATAGTTTCCCAGCAATTTTTAGTCACAATGTTAATCCTAGCAAAATCGTCAAGGATTCCCTTCACAGTTAATCCCTTGGTAGTGATTGGTATCGTCGCATTGAATTCATCGCCCTCAAAATATTGTCCTAACTTTAACAGGTATTTCAACAACAGAGTTCTCATCTAGGTTGGGTTGTGGATCTAAGTGTTCCTCCTCTATTGGCACCTCCCTAGCCCCATCCATCTATGCAAATTATGATAGCCTGACTTTCAGTTCTCCATTAAGGAAAGCTTGAAAAGTTAAGAATAGCTCGGTCTCCAAATAGTTTGACATGATGGTGGTTCTAACTTCTGAAGCCATGAAATCCATCAATTTGGCAATATTTAAAGGCACGTTTTGGGCTTCAGTCCCTTGACGTGGGGAAGATGGGATCGCCATTTCTTCAATAGGGTCAAGTAGTCCCTCTGTAAACATTCTCTCCAACAAGAAGTGAGTACGCCCACTTTCCCATGACTTTAAGTCACTTTCTTCTTGAATGAAACTATGTATGGCTAGGGGTCTATGGACTTTGTGAGGTTGTTGTTGCGTAGGGAACACTATGTCCACAATCTGGATCTGCCTAGGTGTTGGCTCTAGATCCCTTTGGGTCTCTTCTACCAAACTCGTTAATTTCTTGACTCGCTTGATCTCATCTGTAGGGTTTGGGTAAGTTCCTATCTTCTTCTTGGGTCCTGTCCATTGTGGCTCATGACAATCTTCCTTCTTGGTTTCTTTCCTAGTGGTCGTTTTGGTCTCCATGGTTTCACCTGAATCAAAATCCTCTTCACCGTCGTTCATATATACGGGGTTGTCACCAATTCCTATGTTGGTCTTTGAACTGGGGTGTAACTTCATTGCTTTTTGTGATCTCTTCCTTTGTGTTTTCTTCTTCTTTTGAGATTCGGCAATTGATACTGTGTCTCTTTCTTCAAGAATATAATTTTGTTTTTCGAGCATCATCATGTGAGTACATTTACTAGTACCACAAGCGTACTTTGTGTTGGATCCTTAGGAACCTCAATTAAATTCAATGGTGTGATCTTCGGTGCATTTGGATTATTCGGACATTGGGCAATCAAATGATCTATGCCACATTGATTACACATGAGTATCGGCATTGTAGACATGCTCGCTTGATTGGTTTGCATTAGTGTAGCGAGACACTTGGCTACACGATGTGGACCTCCACACTCATAGCATTGAAGAGGTGGTCTCTTGGCAATATAATTGATATTTTGGCCTCTTGCAGCAAGAGCAACTACTTGATAGACAGGTTTGACTTGTCCCCAATAGTCCTCCATGTAATATTGTGGACTCTCTTCAAGTGCATCAATCCCATAGGCAATATTAGGGTATACATCTTCCTCACAGCCTTCCAAACAAGCAATAGGTGACTCACAAGCCACTTGATTCACAAAAGTGATTCTTGGATGTGGTGGTTGCGGTCCTAGCACTGGAGGTGGTAAGGGTGTTGTTTAAACAACATTTTGGGTCCTAGGGACCATCTGTTGTGATGTTTGTTCAAAAGGTGGAGCCGGCATCAATGCACAGGCACTCGAGGTGTGTCCGTCCATGCTAAGGTTGGTCAATTTGCCATCATGCGCTTAAATACTATGCAATCCTTAGCTTGATGACCATATATCCCACAAGCATTGCAATTCCCATTAAATTCTACTCTAAAATTAGGGCATTTACTAATACTATGCGGACCCTAGAAAATTGAGCCTCATTGTTGCTCCCTTCTTGGATACATATGATTGTTTTGTGCAGCACGATTGTCTCTAAGACTCTCTTGAATGGCCTTGGTGAGATCTGCTAAAGTCATCTTAGATATATTTGGCTCCTTAGCAATAGGCTTTAGGGTCATTGGATGATGCCCTGATGCTTGTGAGCTAGTAGATTTAGGCTCAACAGACACTTTCTCCTTGAATCATTATATTATCCTCCAATTGGATCACATTAGTGGTGACTGCTTTCCAAGTGGTGATACCTCTAATGACTAGGCCATTGTGGATCCTCATGTCGTAATCCCCTGATAAATCTATCAAGCAATTGGTTATTATTGAAGTGCTCATTTGGATTACAACGAGAATTCAAATGCTTCAAGCGACTAATAAAGTCTCTCACTGACTCTCCTTCCTCTTGTTGGGCTTTTTGGAGCTGAGAGAGTACACCCCAAAGCACTCCCTCTCGTATGTATTCTTTCAAGAACTGTCTCCTAAGAGTAGGGTAAATTTTTTCTTCTTCTACCCTTAGGGTTCTATACCAATCCCCAGCCTTCCCACTTAAGGTTGTTGGGGTATAAAGCCCAATGTGGTCGCCCAGGTAAGTGGGCGGGCTGCCAGGTATGTAAACATATTCTTTTATAAAAACCTAATAAGAACTCACTATGCTCTACACATTACAGTAGAGCGAGTTCACCATATCGTCGTGCTCTTCTTCTTGCACTCTCTCTCGCGTCGCACTTCCGCTCGTACTCCTTCAACTGGTATCAGAGCTCAGATCGAGGCTCGGGGCAGCATTGCAGGAGGCTAGAGTCACCAGCTCAGATTGGAGTGAAATTCGACAGGCAAAGACACGGCCCCAAATCTTGTGGGAAAGCCCGTAGGGTATGGTGTGCTCAGAATTTTATTTTGAGGTCATCTCGGTCACCGTTCGGCTTCGACAAAGTTCTCCGCAGGCCATTTTCGACTACGTGGTCTCAGCGGGTGCAGATCCGACTCTGCAAATTTGGGGTTTTCGGCCTACGTTTGTAGGTGCTGAGGATATCGACACTCCCAGAGTGTTGATTTGTGGTTGTCTACACATCGAAGGACGGCTCACAGTTCTTGGAGGCGTGTCACATACGACACGGGCGCATCTGCACACAGACTGTAGGCGACATCCACTAGTTCATCAGGTAGCTTGTGTTTGCTGCTTGATATTCCAGATTTCATCCTGACATTGCAGGTACTTCCACATGGGATGTATTATCAGAGATGATGTATGTCTGTTGAGGGTTTGCTGGCTGTGAGTCACGCAGCAAACAACCGCCGTAGCGGTTACATCATACAGTGGGAAATTTGTGGATGTATGACTTTGTGGGAAGTCTATGTACTGTCAGATTTACTGCGCCTTTGTTGAGGGTCAAGTGAGGCTTTATTGAGCTAGGGGATTCTCGAATGTTGAGATCCTTTCGGTGATACAGGTCTTGGAGCGATCCCTCGAGCACCCTTAGATAGGCAGCTAGGATGTATTGACTTTGAGTTAGACAGTTGGGATTGCATCTTTTCTTTACACCCGTTGAGGCATTGTCGCAGTCTATGCTTACAGGACAGTGACAGGACAGTGAGAGACAGTACAGGTGCAGGACAGGTTTACCCGCAGCTTACAGTGTCAGAGAGACAGTGTTTTTTGAGCTATTTTTTGGTCTGTTTTTAGTACACCAGAGCCATTTTACAAAGGAGACTCTGCCAAAATATCTGTAGAATCTGAAGCTTTCTTGGTTCATTTGACAAGTTGATATTGGTTCAGAGGTCAGTTTACAGGGGAAACTCTGCCGAATTTTTCCCAGAAAAGTAAACTACTGTGAAGCGTAGCTATGGCTGGATCACAGGACACTGCTCTTTACAATATCAAGAAGCTGGATGGAACCAATTTCCCATTGTGGAAGAAGCAGATTTGGCACGTGTTGGTACAAAAGAAGCAGATAAAACCTATAAAGCTCAAGGGGATAAAACCAGAAGATATGGACGAAGATGAATGGAACGAAATGGATGAATTGGCACTTTCTACCATTATGCTGACTTTGGCAGAAAGCGTTTACTTCAATGTAGCTGAAGAGATGTCGGCTTATCAAGCATGGTTAAAGCTGAGTGATCTTTATGAGAAGCAGAGTGCAGCTTCACATGTATACTGGCTTAAGAAGCTTGTTGACTTGAAGATGAAAGAAGGGACACCTATGTCCAATCATCTGAATGAATTCAACACAATCTATAGTCAGTTGTCAGCTCAAGGTGTCAAGTTTGATGAAGCTGTTAGAGCTATGTTCCTGTTGATCACATTGCCGGAAAGTTGGGACACTTTTTGCACAGCTTTGAGTAATGTTGCACCTCCAGATGGTTTGAACATAGTAGGTGTAGAAGGAAGTCTGCTTACTGAAGAAACCAATAGAAAGACAATGGACAAAGGCAAAGGAACAGCCTTAGTTGTCAGGGGAAGGACCAAAGAAAAGTACAAAGGTGGAAAGAGGAATCAGTCTCGTAGCAAGTCCCGCAGTGCTAAAGGCAAGAGTGACATAGAATGCTACCATTGTGGAAAGAAGGGTCACATGAAAAGAGACTGCAGAGAATGGAAAGCAGAAAAAGTAAAAGAGAAAGCTGAACACCATGGTGAGAAGAACAAGTCCTCAGTGAAGATTCAAGAAATAAATGTGACAAACACTGTTGCAGAGGATGACAGTCTAGTGTCATGAGACATCTACTTCTTGAAGAATACAATGGACTCAGCTCTTTTTACAACATCTGATGGAAATGCACTGAGTGACTGGATTATAGACTCAGGGGCATCACTTCATGTGTCTCCAAACAAGGAGTGGTTTACCTCTTATGTGACCACTAAAGATCATGTTCGGCTAGGCAATGGGCAGACATGTGAGATCTTAGGTGTTGGAGATGTTCAATTGAAGTTTCAGAATGGCTCTTCTTTCACGCTGAAGAATGTGAGACATGTTCCCGCAATTACAAAGAGCTTGATCAGCACAGGTTTACTTGATGATGCTGGCTACGTCACCATTTTTGGACAGAACATGTGGAAGATATCCAGGGTTCTATGACAGTAGCACATGGAGTAAATTCTGGAGGACTTTACATGATTTATGTATCAAATGTCTCTAAAAATGTAATCAATGTAACCGAGCAGCCGAACGTTTCTTTGTGGCATAGCCGGTTAGGACATATGTCCAAGAAGGGAATGGAAATCTTGTCTCATTCTGGTTATTTGCCTGGCTTTTCATTTAATGATTTTGAATTCTGTGAACATTGTCTGTATGGTAAGCAAACATAGTAGCCACATAAGCATAGAAGCAGTAGAAGAGATACATAGTTGGCACTTGTTCATAGTGATTTGTGTGGACCTATGCCTAACCTATCTCTAGGGGGAGCTTCTTACTTTATGAAATTTATAGATGATTACTCGAGGAAATTATGGGTTTACTTTCTCAAGCACAAGGATGAAGCGTTTAGTGTTTTCAAAATGTTTGTGACACTTGTGGAGAATCAGAGTGGCAAGAAGCTTAAATGCTTCCGCACTGACAATGGTGGAGAGTATGTTTCAAAGGCCTTTCAGGACTTTTGTCAGTCAAAAGGTATAAAACTTGAACTTACTGCTCCTTACAATCCTCCTCAAAATGGTGTTGCTGAGAGGATGAATAGGACCATACAAGAGAAGGTCAGAAGTATGTTGTCTAATGCACAGCTACCAAATGGGTTTTGGGCTGAAGCTGTATCAACAACTGTCCATCTTGTAAATAGATCTCCTAGCAAGGTTTTGCAGAAGGATTCAGTGCCAGAGATGGTATGGTCAGGCAAAATGCCCTCATACAAGCATCTCAGAGTCTTTGGCTGTGAGGCATATACTCACGTTCCAAAGGAATTTAGGAACAAACTTGAGCCAAAGAGTAGAAAGTGCATCTTTCTAGGCTATGGTAATTCTGGTGAGATGGGGTACAGACTTTGGGATCCCGAATCCAGAAAGGTTGTCCGCAGCAATGATGTTCACTTTAATGAATCCAAATATCATTCTAAACCAGAGAGGGTTGAGGAGATTAGAAGAGTTTTCTTCCAAGAAGATGGACCTGCACGTGCAAGACAAAATGTCAGGGCTCAAGAGGAGCAAGGACAGGATAGAGTGGAACCACAGGTTGTGGCTGAGCCTGAGCCACCTATTGTGCGTAGATCTGGACGTGTCACGCGACCTCCTGATAGGTTTGTTCCATCTATGAACTATGTCATGTTGATTGATTGCAATGAGCCTTCATGTTACAAGGAAGAAGTGCAAATGAAGGACTCCGGGAATTGGCAATTGGCCATGCAGTCAAAGATGACAGCTCTGCATAAAAACAAGACATGGAAGCTAGTTAAATTACCACAGGGAAAAAAGGCTCTACCTTGTAAATGGGTTTATAGGTATAAGATCACCGCTCATGATAGTCAGCCAAAGTACAAATCAAGGCTTGTTGCCAAGGGCTTTAAGCAAGAACAAGGCATTGACTTTGATGAAGTCTTCTCTCTAGTGGTCAAGATGACTACATTGAGATGCTTTCTTGCATTGGTTGCCATATTAGATTTGGTGTTGCACCAAATGGATGTCAAGACAACGTTCTTGCATGGTGATTTAGATGTGGAAATTTACATGCAGCAGCCAGAAGGGTTTGTTGAGAAAGGCAAGGAAGATTGGGTATGCCAGTTGTTAAAGAGTCTTTATGGCTTAAAGCAATCACCGAGGGCATGGTACCATAAATTCCACAAGTTTATGCTTTCTCAAGTCTACAAATGTAGTGAGTTCGATCACTGTCTATATACAAAGAAGGCTAAGGATGGTAGTTGGCTGATCCTTATTTTGTATGTGGATGACATGTTGATTGCTGGCAAGCACTTGGAAGAAATTTCACCTTTGAAGTCAAAGATGGCAAAATCGTTTGACATGAAAGACATGGGTGAGGCAAGTCATATACTTGGTATGCACATTATACTTGGTATGCGCATTGAGAGAGACAGATCAAAGAAGTTGATTTGGTTATCTCAAACAGAGTATATTGACAAGGTTTTGCAACGTTTCAATATGGAGAAGGGAAAGGCACTGAGTGTTCCATTGCCACCATATGTGAAACTTAGCAAACAAGATTGTCCTGTGTCTGAGGAAGAACAGGCTGAAATGGATAAGATTCCATATGCGTCTGCAGTGGGTAGTTTGATGTATGCAATGATTGCTACTCGCCCAGACATTGCATTTGCAGTGGGAGTAGTAAGTCGATACATGTCAAACCCAGGCAAGAAACATTGGGAGGCAGTGAAAGGAATATTGAGATACCTGAAAGCTACAAAGAGTATGTGTATATGCTATGAGAGTCAGGAGCTAAGTGTAAAGGGTTTTACAGACTCAGATTATGCAGGTGACTAAGACAATCGAAGGTCTACGTCAGGGTATGTCTTTACATTGGCTGGTGGAGCAGTATCATGGCGTTCTAGATTACAAGATTGTGTTACTCAGTCTACTACAGAGGCTGAATATGTTGCAACAATAGAGGCATGCAAAGAATCAATTTGGCTTAATCGACTAGTAACAGATTTGGGAATCAAAGAAGAGATGCCTGTGTTATATTGTGATAGTCAAAGTGCTATACAATTGGCTCGCAATCCAGTTTATCACTCAAAGACAAAGCATGTGGATGTGAAGTATCATTTCATCAGGGAAATGCTCGAGGATAAGCAACTTCAGCTTGTCAAAGTTCACACCACAGAAAATCCTGTTGATCTACTTACAAAAGGACTTCCCTCAGAGAGCTTTGCGCATTTTCGCAAGCAATTAGGTGTAGGTTAGTACATCACTTCTCTACATCTCTTGTATATTAGCTTGTATAGTAGCTTCTCTCACACTTAAAGTACCACATTGGACTTTAAGTGGGAGGTTGTTGGGGTATAAAGCCCAATGTGGTTGCCCAGGTAAGTGGGCAGGCCGCCAGGTATGTACACATATTCTTTTGTAAAAACCTAATAAGAACTCACTATGCTCTACACATTATAGTAGAGCGAGTTCACCATATCGTCGTGCTCTTCTTCTCGCATTCTCTCTCTCGCGTCGCACTTCCGCTCGTACTCCTTCAAAGGTTAGGCTTAAAGAATTACTCTTATGTAGGTCATTGTGTTCTCCTAGAGAATCATATATTTGTTCAAACACTTTGATATGATTTCTCACATCCTCGTCTCCACTGAATTTTTATGTGAGCTTGTCTATTTGTTCTGCTTTACTTCTAGGCTCTCTATCAGGCGTGTTACGCATATTCCCATCAATAGATCGGCTGATGCTTGAGAAAATGTTGCCAAGTCACCTAAGTGAGCAGGCAACATGGGTAAAGGCACTCCAGAGACTACATGTGGAGTAGGTATTGGCATTGGGCTTGGCGCATAGGAAGCCCTTGGGTTCCAAGTTTGGTACAGTGTTGTGCCACATGGTGGCCCAAAGTTCATACATGTGGCCTTGGGCATAGAAGACGTGGTAGTTGGTATGCTAATGCTAGCCGGTATGGTCCCATTAAAATAAGAGCTTGGATGTTGTGGTTGTGGAGCATAGTTTGTTGAAACAATGGGAGGGGTAGGAGCTATATGAGTACGAGGACCTATAGGTGCATATGATTGATACACACTTGTAGGTACTATTGCAAGAATTGGGCTACCATGTAGTGGTGATTTACTAACAAATGAGGTCCATGGTGTGTTCCTTGGCATGCCCATCACTGGGGTAGGCATGGTAGATGTGGTGTCATCAAGAGAAAGATGAGCTAGGCTTGGAAAGATAAAGCTATCACTTGTGGGCTCAGATTGTACTAAGACCCCTGATGAAACAACATATGGAGGATCCATCAGACTTACCGAGGGAGTATCGGGTTGGTTGCTTAGCCTTCCCTGTATCCAAGAATCTCATGAGACCCATTGAAGGCATGTGGATCCCTTTGTTTTGCCTCTCCAGCTCAATAACCCAATGGATGATATCACAAACTCTTTGTTGTTGATCATCTACGCTAGTAGCACCCTTTGTGGATTGTAAGACATCTAATCAACCCACGTGATAGGTGTGACCTGTGTATAGGTTGGTTAAAGTCTCCGTTTGTAGTTCATACTCCCAGTTTTTGTTTAGAAATGCTCCATCTAGGATTGAGGTGCTAGGGGTGTTCTTTGAACTAGATGCAATGTGTCTCTCTATGGGTTGACCCTTAGTGGTCGCTAATTCAGGAGCACTCGATTGCTCACCTAGCATGGATGTTGACATATGGGCTTTCGCTTTTAACTCTGTTCATTGATCTACCCTATGTAAGCTCTCAATTTCCTTTTCCCTAGCTGCAATGATATACCCTCAACCTCGTGCACTTCAGCAAGGCTTCTACAATCAAGTAATATAACCCTAGAGGGGAATAGCTCTGAAGAGTTAGGGGATGCAGTGAATGGAGTATTCACATGCACACTCTCCAGGAGCATGGGGTCTATGTTGGTCATGAATGGAAAACGTACTTCCCCACCCCTTCATTTACATCGTTAGCTCCATGTTCGGAGCGAGTAGCTCTACTAAAGGTTTCCTTCAAGTGGCTAAGCACGCTCGGCTCCGATCAAGGGCCCATGGCATGCATGTCTTCACTTGAGCTATTGGTATTAGGCATTAGGTAAACCTCCATGACGTTGTAGTCAGAGGAAGAGTCACTAAACGCAATATGTGGGTCCTGAGTGTGGTACTACCTTGGGTTTCCATTAAGGGTCTAGAGCCTAAGGTGGCGGAATAATGAGTGTCCGTGTAAACGGAGACACTCTCTATGTTCTCGTCCTCTAGCACGCGACCAAAGAGTAGGTACATGTAACCTCAACACTCTAGAAGTGTTGGTGAGTGCCCATGCAGACCGCTCACCTAGTTTTTTAGGTGTTTACAATCCAATTTTTTTGTTATTTTTGGTCCCTTTTCCAAACCGAGCCACGGAATATGGCGTGTGATAGCTTAAATTGAGCATCTTGACTAGGGGGATGTGTCGTGCTTTACAGCCCCCGATTCGGTTACGTACAGCCCTCAAAATCCTAAAACTAGTCTTTTTCTAGGTGGAGAGAGGGCTAGAATTAGTAAGTCCAAAGGGTGAGTGTGAAGGGGATGGTGGAGGACTTGAGGAACTTCTCCCACATGCCCCTCCCCCCCCCCCCCCCCCTCACTTGAGGTCCTAGTATTTATATATAAAGTGGTGTATATAGTATATCATAAGACTGGGGATTGAGACCTGGGCATGGGCTCGGGGTTGGGGTCGGGTCGTGGGTCGGGGAATGATCCCAATCCCGATCCTTCCCTTCAAGATAAGGTGTTTTTAATTTTTGTTTTGAGTTTTCTTTTTAGTCCTAAATATCTCGAGCGTTTTTTTAATTAAATTTAAATTTTTTTTGAGGATAATGTGGCCGTGTGGGCGTCTAGTTTCCACGCACACACAGCAGCTCCTGGGCGAACTCTGTCTAACCTATTTTCAACTAACACAGCTAATTAACATTTAATTAACTTTAACTATCTTTGCCAACATACTGTCAAACACAATACATTGTGCACTCACAAACACTCAACTCTACTGATCACTGTCTACTCTACTCCTTACTGTCTACACTCACTAATAGATCTACTAACACTACAACAAAAATAGGTGCCTTCGACACAGATTTCGACGCCAACCGTCGAAAATTGCGTCGAAATCCACGGCCATGAAACAGTCAAAATACGCGTCAATATCAATGTCGATAATCATAGTTCTCGACGCATATTTCGACGCCTATATTGACGACCATATCAAAAAGAAAAATCTTGGGCAAAGGACAGGTAGCCTGGCCTGTGACCAGTGAAAAGATGGACACAGCCACAGCCAGACTGCCTGTCCTCTACCCAAGAAAGAGAGCAGCACCAAAATCAACCGTGCTCCCGCAGAAATTTTGGCAGAGTTCCCTTCATTTGAACATAAACTTTTAAAAAAAAAACCATATATACGCCTCCTACATGATATCCATGTAGGATCTCACTTGAGATTTAAGGCACAACTTGATGGAAGAAATGAAAGTAAAAACGAATTGAACTTCATAACGAACTTTGTGCAAAACCATAACCATAACCTGCATGATCAAAACCATAACGATAACCATAACCATAACCAAAACCATAACCATAAAGTTCGTTAAATTCCTGCATAATTACCATAACCAAAACCATGATCAACACCTGTCCAAAAAAATATATAACCATGTCCAAAACCATGATCAAAACCATCCATAACCATAACCATAACTATAATCAAAACCATAACCAAAACTATGATCAACACCTATATGTGCATGTCTATACAAGACAGAAACACAGAGATGTGTCTGTATCTCACAAAACATATATAGAAAAACCACTGATGACTCGCGCATCACAACCTGCACATAAAGGGACAAGTCACAAAATTAGTATGATATTACTTCACATATACTTAATTAATTAGATCAACTCATACATATTATTTGTCTCGATCAAACGTCTCACCTCAATCGATCAGCGAGACTCTAAGGCCTCCCAGTCTATAGTTTCTCCTGCGGCGGCAGCAAGATCATTCAATACATCATAAATGCCTTTCCGATATCCATCAGTCTCCTCCTGTCGTGTCGGGGCTCAATGCATTGCAAGATTATGTGTTTATACAAAAACCAAAGTAATTAAGAATACATGAATCATCGCTCTTGAAAAAAAACGCCATAGCTAGGATTGGATTGGAAACTCACAAACTCATAGTGAAAGGTGTTGAAGCCTCCGCTCCCAAGATGAGATCATGTGTCCCTAGTCTCCCTACGTACCTCCGCGGCAAGACGCTGCTGTCTGAACCTCGTGTCCGCTGTCTCCTCCTCCTCCCTGATCTGCTACCACGACTCGTGTGAGATGCCCAAAGGCTTCAGCGAGCCCTGCCTGAAAGCCCGACGAGCTGCATCTTGACGATGTTTCACGGTGTCCCGTGCAACATTCATGATCCACCTCCACCTGATGATCACCGAGATCGGCAAGTGCACCTGTGAAGCAGCTATGCTAATGTACCCGCCTTTGCGTACCCCTAGGTGTCGAAGCGGCCGTGATAGGAGACCTCGCAGACATCGTACCCATAGGCGTCCCCCCCCATAGGCGTCGGATCCTCGAGTGTGAAGCCCGGAGGCGTGGTACATGTACCTCTGGCTATCCAATACTGAGACGGCTGTGACATCTAAGTGGGCGTCATCCGTGTGACGAAGCCCATAAATGCATCCGCACTCATAGAAGCAGGATCTGGTGACTGGTCTGCCATACTAAAGTGTTGCACAAAGAAAGTAAAAGAAAGCGTCAGAACACCTTTGTTTAAATTAAGAAAGAGCTTAATTGTAAATCAGCATCTTCACACAAATACTTACAGGCCTCGACTAGTGAGGCATCATCGATAAGATCTTGCACGTATCATCGTCTATCTCTAACTGCATACATAACTCTATCCCAACTATTCTGGCGGATTGTCTTCATCCATTGCATCTTCATCTACAAGTGTCATATTTGCCTCGTCTATGTCATCCCTCGTATATCTGTCAGCTTCCTCTGCCATACCTTCGTCTATCTCATCTAATGTCATAGTAGTATCTGCGTCGTCTGGCCGACTTTCCTTGAGGAGCTCTTGCCCTTCAAATACTTGTTTATTTCTTGGAGCAACCATTGTGGCTCTCGAGGGTCCGATACAAAGACCACTTGCTCGCAATGTTCGAGGAGCGCAAACGTGTCGCTCGCATCTGTCCAAACCTTTGTAGAATCTATCTGCACAAGCTTGTTTCCATCTCTATGTACTGCTGCATTGCAACCAGAAGTAATCACCTTGAACCACTGCACATCCAACAAAAACATCTCAAACCGTCTGAAGCTCACTTTCAAGATATCTGACACCAGACCACAGTAATCCAGGTTGTTAGTGCTCTCGTTCATGTCTCTGGCACTGGCCCTGCTCTTTTGCATGAAACTAACCATTATCCCACTATCAAACGTGTTTCTTCTGCTGTCAATTGGTTGTGCTCTGAAATGATTTCCATGCGATCACAATGCCATGTATGTATGATACCTCTAGTCACATCCAATAGCCAGCTCTTCCTCTTCTGGAGACATGGGTTCTCTGTCGAGCTGCTCTCACTGTCTTGTCCAACCATGCCATTGTAGGGAATTCAGGTAGAGGAGCGAGATGGTCTGGCAAGGGTAAGCCTCTAGTCGTTCGGCTTCGCCTGAAATCGTGTCACTTCTTATTCCGTCTCTCTTTCTCTTCTTCGTACGTTTCAAGCCATTTTTGCATTGGCTCTAAATTTAGTATACAGAACTTCATGATCTTTTCTCGCATGGCGTCGTCCATTTTCTTCGGCACCCCTTGCCCCTGCAGCTCCTCTCCCACCAATCTTGCATCCTCCTCATCGCTCCATAGTCGACGCATTTCTGGGTCAGAAACGGATAGAAATTCGATTGTCAAGACAAGAGACTCTTGCACTAGCCATCCTTCTGCCATGCTCCCCTCTGGACGCGCTTTTTGACGAACAAAACCCTTAAGTGTTTTCATGAACTGCTCTAGAAAGAACATCCAACGGCTCTGGACTGTACCTCCCACTGCAACCTCATCTACTACATGGACGAGCAAGTGCATTTGGATAGTTAGGCAGCTCGTGGGTAGATACTTCTCAATAATGCAAACTGCCACAATGGAGTTAGCCCTTGTGACTGCAATGGATTCCTCTCGTATCTCCTTGGAAGAGATCCACCGCACTACTTTCTCTATCTATTACTATCTCTCTCTCTCTCTCTCTCTCTCTCTCTCTCTCTCTCTCTCTCTCTCTCTAAATCTCTCTCTCTATCCATCTCCGTAGCTATCTCTAGTTAGTTCTCTCTCTCTCTCTCTCTCTCTCTCTCTCTCTCTCTCTCTCTCTCTCTCTCTCTCTCTCTCTCTCTCTCTCTCTCTCTCTCTCAGCCGTTTTTTGACCTAGTAGACAGCAGTTCACTCTTTTGACCATAACTTGCTCATCCGAACTCCGATTTAGGTGATCTATAGCCTCAATCGAAGAGCACGAAGCCCTCTACGCATTGATGTAAAGACAGAATTTTTTTGTGTAATGGAAGGCTTTGCTGTAACAGCATCTCAGAACTGAAAAAACTGTCAAAACTTTGCGTTTTTGTTGCCGACTTGAAGGCAATGTCAGACAAAACTCGCAAGGGTGGAAAAGCCACACTCGCCATGGAGAATGATGCAAAATCTCCAAGGAATTTGGATGCTAATCCAACCACATCATCTACAACAACGGAAGCAATGATCATGGCTTACTTGATCTCGTTACAAGAAACCGTCAACAAACAAGGTGAAGAGTTGCGCGCACTTGCAATGGAGAATGGTACTTTAAGAGTTCTCGTTGTGGAGAATGAGCACCTCAAGAAGGTTCTTGAAATGCAAACAACACGCTTGATGCATCTTGAGACTGAAGTTCAAGAATGTAAACGCTCTCTTGTTGACATGAATGTATTGAAAGAGCGCTTGAGCAAAGTTGAGAGTGATCATGTATTGAAAGAGGAAACAATAGATACAATACGACATGATGTATGTGAGATGAGAAATGCATCCAAATCATGGGCTGATATATGTAAGGATAATGTGGTTTCTACATCTCCTATCACGCAAGCCGTTGTCCAAGCAAAGAATGTAGAGAATGTGGACACTCAAGAATTGCACGAACGACAAAAACGCTCAAAGAACATTGTCATTCGTGGAATCAAGGAGGAAAGCATGGAAACACGCCAATCTCTTGCAGTTGCTATTGAAGAGTTTTTTGCTACACACTTTGGCATGTCAGGAATCATGGCTTATGGTGCACATCGAGTTGGAAAACAAGGAGTCCCTCGCTCGGGAGAAAGACCTATTGTATGTACCATGGCTGATGAGGTAAAGAGAAAGATCATCCTTGACAATGGTTGGATCTACCTCAAAGGAACGGGTTGTAATGTATATGAGGATCGCACTCTTATGCAACAAAATGTACGTCGCAAACCATATGAGGAAAGAAGCAAGAAGGTTAAGGTATCATCTCATGAAGAGAAGCCACTTGAGGAGGATGCAAGTCCACCCAACAAATAGGGACACATGATCTATGAGACCAACTCACGCTTGCGAATAAGCTTTTGGAATTGTAACGGGTATCCATGGAATGTGGGAATTGGCATTGATGAGCTTACCAATGACTCCGATGTGATACTTCTTGTCGAAACATGGGAGCATGATGCGCAACGAATTCTTGGATTTGACAAATACGATGTGCATTCTTTGATGTGGGCAAAAAATGCAAAGCAACGAAGAGGCCAAGGAGGCGTAGCATGTATGACCAAAAAGGGTTTGAAAGATGTTTCCATTGTCAAAGAAGATAAGTATAAACGCTACTTATGGCTGAAAATCAGCCCACCAAATGGTCAAGTCATGTTTGTGGCCGGTTGCTACATTCCTCACTATGACTCCAACTTTTATGCTTGCTTGAATATGGATAAAGATCAGCCCTTTGTTGAACTAGAGGAAGACATTGCTCATTACAAGGATCAAGGTGAAGTCATTGTTTTTGGAGACATGAATGCTCGCACAAATATGCTACAACACGACACACAACAAGTAGACATGCCGCATGTCTCAAGAAGAATGGATGACTCATACATGTATAATCGAAGTTCTAATGATGCAAAAGGAGTGGATCACTATGGAAAGTCACTTCTACATATGTGCAATAGTACCGGAATGCTCATTGCAAATGGTGTATCTCTATGGCAAGGCACCAATGACTTTACATGTAGAAAGCACAACGGTGCTAGCGTGATTGACTATATGTTGTTCTCGGAAGCCACTCTAGAATGCATACAAAGCTTTACACTTGGTGAATGGAATCCGGAATCGGATCATAGGATGTTATGTATTGACCTCAAGTGTGGTAAACGGCCCGAGCATGTAGCCTCCAATCATGATGTGAATCATTTGTACCTACGTCTAGACTTCAAACGAGCACTTATATATGCTGATATGGTGGACCAAATGTTAAGCATGATAGAGCATCAAGAGAGCCCAACATTAGAATGCAAGTGGAAAGTTTTCAAAGAAGTAATTTTCTCTTGTGCGAAGGAATGCTTTTCGGTGAAACACATGTCTTGCAAAAGGTCTAAGAAGGGTAGCACCAAGAAGAAATGGTTTGACATGGAATGTAGTCAAGTCCGAAAACACTTGCTAAGATTGGATGCAATCAAAGACAAGGAAGTTTACTTGGAATGTTTACACACATACAAAGCACTTGTTCAAAAGAAGAGGAGAAGGTGGGAAGTAGAAAAACAACTTCTTTTAGCACAAGAGAAAGCACATGCATGTGGCAAGTTTTGGCAAAATCTAAAAGGCAAGCGCGTTGAGAGCTTTGGTGACTTGACTCTTGAGGATATGTATATGCATTGTAAGAATCTCTATGAGCAACCCAATGTTGATAAGATGGAGTGTTGTAGCTCCCTTCCGTTTATGTCTCCCTTCTTTACCATTGAAGATGTATGCCGCGCGCTTGAGAAACTTGCTACTCGTAAGGCAGGTGACCTTCAAGGTGTCAAGGCTGAAATGATTAAATGGACAAGCAAGAAAACATGATATTGGATATGCGATATGTTTAACCTTGCACTTCAGTATGGCATGCCTCATGATTGGAGTGCAAATTGGATCAAACCTTTGCACAAAGGAGGAGATGTAAACAATGTGAACAACTATCGCACTATAATGGTTGGTTCTTTAATGGCAAAGTTATTTGGATGTATCATGGAGATGAAGATAAGTAAATGGGCTGAAAAGAATGGCAAACGTGCACTTGGCCAAGCAGGTTTTCGAAAGCATCATAGCACTATCGATCGATCACCTTGTCACTCTTCGAGTTCTTATGGAAGCTTCTCGATTGAAAGGAAAAAAGTTGTATTGTTGCTTTGTGGATTTCAAGAAAGCTTTTGACATGGTACCGCGAGGAAATCTTTGGAGACGTATGCAAAGCCTTCAAGTGCCGAGAGAATTTATGCATGCAGTCTTTCGCATCTACCAAAAAGTGATATGTCGATTACGTATGGGAGATGGAATTTCAGAATTTTTTGCAAGCACTATTGGTGTCAAACAAGGATGCCCACTTTCCCCAACCCTCTTTGGGCTACTCATTGATGAATTGGAATGCATGGTTCTTGACTTTATGCAGCAAGAAGGCATAGAAGAGGTTAAGATTGGAAATGCGGTGATCATGCTTTTGCTCTATGCTGATGATGTAGTGCTCTTGGCACATACCTTAGAAGATGCACAAAAGCTTATCAGTGTCTTGGAACGCTTTTGCCTACATAGCGGGCTGATCGTGAATGGATCCAAAACCAAGGTTATGCTTGTAAAGACCCTCAATGATGAAAATCCATGCATTGTATATAACAATGAGAAACTTGAAGTGGTAGATCACTTCAAGTACCTTGGCCTTGAGGTTCCATCCAATCATAAATGGAAGGATTGTGCAATGCGTCGCTTGGAAGCCGGAAAGAGGGCCTATTATGCATTTGAGAACATGTGCAATGCAGGAGAGATCAAGTGTTGGGCTCTCAAAAAGTACCTCTTTGACACATTGGTGACACCGGTGCTTCTTTATGGAGTGGAGGTGTGGGGTGGAAGCATCGGGAAGTCTACTTGGAAAGAGTTTGAGAATGTCCAAAAGAGTTTTCTCACCAACTTTCTCCAAGTCAAGACACAAACACCCTACATGCTCTTACTTCTTGAGTCCGGATTGCTTCCCATTGAGGTCTTGGGCATGCAAAGGGTTGTGGAGTACATGCGTAAGACACAACGTAGCCCTTTGCATCGACTTCCTAGAATCGCATATGAAGCAAGTCAAATGGTTCAAAAGACATGCAAGAGCAAAATACTAAGTTCGGGGTGGATGCTTGATATCAAGAAATGGTTTGGAAGATGGGATGCATGTCACTTGGTCAAGGATGCGTCGATCGACTCCCAAGTTAATGAGGCCTTCGTACAACGCCAATGTATCATGGCTTGGGAGAAATCCGGAGGTTCTCGCTTCAGCCATTACACCACACACGTTGCCCCAAACTACAAATCTCTCTTCTTCTCGGAACGAGGTAACCGAACCCATTCCTACATCCTTGAGCCCATCCCGTTGAGTGCGATCCGCACCATTGCCTCCATTCGGCTTAGCTCCCATTCTCTACGCTGCGAGACAGGACGTTGGGGCACTGGCGAGGAGTTTCATCGACTTTGCACCTTATGCCCTCGTCAAGTGCGAGAGAGTGAGTACCACACACTACTTGAGTGCTCAGCTTTTGACCACATTAGGTCCTCTTTTCCCCATATATTCAGCCATGATCTCTCCCTACATACCTTCCTCGCCCAACCACGATGTGGACTCTCTATTGCGACGCTCATTTCAGCCATTTTTGAGCATCGAGAGTCACTTATGAACTCCACTCACACCACGTGACATGTTCATTTGGTCCCATAGGTCATATTTGACCTCCCAGGACGATAATCTCTCTCTCTCTCTCTCTCTCTCTCTCTCTCTCTCTCTCTCTCTCTCTCTCTCTCTCTCTCTCTCTCTCTCTCTCTCTCTCTCTCTCTCTCTAATTTCCCTCTCTCTCTATCGCTCTTTCTCTCTCTCTCTCTCTCTCTCTCTCTCTCTCTCTCTCTCTCTCTCTCTCTCTCTCTCTCTCTCTCTATATATATATATATATATATATATATATATATATTTTTTATTTATTTATTTATTTATTTATTTATTTATTTATTTGTTATTTTTAATTATTATTTTTTTCTCTCTCTCTCTCTACTTCCCTCTCTCTCTCTCTCTCTCTCTCTCTCTCTCTCTCTCTCTTTAATTTCCTACACACACAACAATGTAGCTTGAGAGAGAGAGAGAGAGGGAGATGGGGGGGGGGGAAAGAGGGAAAAATACCTGCACTGCAGGTTTCCAAGAAGGGGCTAGATCTGTGCGCACGCTCGCAGGTGAAAATGACCGCCTGCGCACGGGTGGGGCTTTTTTTTTCAATTTTTTCCCATCGATATATGTGTCGATATACGTTTGGAAATACGCGCTTTTCGACAGACATTGCCACGTGTATTGCCACAAACATATCAACGCGTATATCGATGCGTGCTATGCCCATCAAAATGCGCGTGGAAAGGTACGCCGCGTCGAAATGTTGCGCGTCGAAAAGCGCGTAGAGTGTTGTAGTGTAATAGAAGCTAATCTGCCCTTTACAGGCACTTAATAGCAGCTAACAAAAACCTACTAATCTGCCCATTGCAGCCACTTAACAGTCTTCCACAACACAACAAAAAACAAAAAACAGATGAAAGAAAGGCTTCCAGAGGTAGCACTAAGTGCTGCTCAAGCTTAATGCAAGGCATTCCTCGGTAGCGGCGCCAAAAATGTACGCTTTGCCATACGGGTCAAAGCTAGGAACCTTCATGTACACTATGTGCAAGCCTTGAAAGGCTGCAAATACACAACTAGAAGATCCAAGCAAGCTCAAAGGGATAGGGGTGTGTCACTCACCGCTCAATGCTTTCGTCGTGAAGGATCATGTGCTGCTGCTGTGCGAAGAAGGAGCCACCGTCGATGTCGCGCTCAACCACCTCGCCGCTGCCACAATGCTCTCTCTCTCTCTCTCTCTCTCTCTCTCTCTCTCTCTCTCTCTCTCTCTCTCTCTCTCTCTCTCTCTCTCTCTCTCGCTCGCATACACACACGCACACACACCTGTGAGCACACAAAGGAGAAGGAGATAGAGATGAAGCAAGAGCACTTCTTAGCTTACACCTCGGAGAATGAGGATTTTTAGTTCAAATGGACCTTTTATAAGAGTTTAACCCATTCACACATGGGTGGCCATAGTGGCTGGTCATTGTAAAACTACTGTCAAAATAAGATAATTGGTGTGCCTCTCATCGGCTATCATCTACACACCTATTGGACCGACAAGCCCGATCCATGACTCAATCAAATAAATAATATGTGTTCATCGAAGGTGATAGGATGTCCATGAGGGTTAACATGCATGCGCCAAATTATTCTTAAAAAACACACCTAGTGTCCCTAGCCTCAGTCCCAAGACCTCACACACCTTCAAAAATGGTGAGAGCTAGCAGGGAACGAGGAAAGATTAAGAGGAAGAAGATGTATCTTACGAGAAAGAAGTATTCTCCTCACACAATCACTCTTAATAGAATAGCTTAGCTTAGTAATTAGCATGGTAGAGGAGATGAGCATGCATTGAAGCTTGGCTCTTGGTTGGATTTGCATTCCATAGCCAAGAGTTGTTGGTGTAGGCCTCTACTTCTCAATGCTTGGAAAAGGAGATGGAGTTCTTGCTCAACACATGAGTTGTGTGTGTGTGTAGCAAAGTGTGTTAGACTAAAAATGCCAACTCTCTCTCTACTTGGTCGACCCCTCTCCCAAAATTCCCTTGCTGGCTTCCCATTGGCTTCTAGAGCGGCTTAGCTAATAACATTTAAGAAGCATAATTGATAGCCTTGTGACATGTGTCCCCCTTTCCTCTTTTGTGAGAGCTTAGGGTAATTAAATAATTTATTTAAACTCTCATTGGACCTTTTAGTCTTTCGGCCAATAGGAATCAAGCAAGCCATTGGGCTTTTGGATGCTCATTGGACCCCTTGGTAGATTGTCCAATAGTATTTTAAGGAGCTTAATTTCTATTGGTTCTTTTATCAATCATTTTTTTATTGATTAGACTAATTTTATTCTAGCCTAATTCTCATTGGCCCACCTCTATGGCCATCCAAGAGGATTTGAGGGAAATTGGGGGTAGCTGGCCTAGGAGACTGCCGTGTGTTTATTCTTTCCTTTGGGGAGAGCTTGTGTGTGTGTGTGTGTGTGTGTGTGTGTGTGTGTGTTTCTTTCTCATACCCTATCATTAGGGCTCGCCCCCTCCTTCCTAGGGATGTGGGAAGACGTTTTATTTTTCCCATTACCATCCAATTTTTCCCACTTTTGGCCATTGGACAATTTAATTAAATTTAGGAACTTTAGCCTATGGAAGTCTTAATGGAGTTCAACCTTAGGTATTTTAAGCCCCATTGAAGCACATTGCTCTTTTGCAGACTATCCCCTCTTTGGATCCCTATTTTCCCTCCTTTGGATCCCTGCAGAGACCGGTTTGGCAGCCTTACCAATATTCTAGCTTTTCCTGGTACTTCCCCATATTAAATCATCAGTTTAACATGAGAAAATCATTTGGGAGAATTAGATATTAGTTTTTATGACAGGATAGGCCTAGAAGACATGCTCTCCTAGAAGACATGCTCTCCTAGAAGACATGCTCTACTACTTGGTGATGCGCTCCCCAATGCTAAGGATTGCCAAATTGCTAAGAAGTTTGAAGCTCTTGTAGCTGTCACAGTGAAAGAAAAACTAGAAGATAGCCAAAGACCATGTTGTCGCGTGGGAGGTCTGAGAGAATACCCTATCATGAGAGTTAAGAGAATATCTAGAGAATTAGCTCCGAGACACCCATAATATCGTAAAGAAGTCATAAAAATCAAATTTTGATGAATAAAAGAATCATAGACTCAGTTTTGGTTCACATGTGTACTAAGTTTTCTCTCTCCTTGTCTTGTTTTTAGATGGGTCTTCTTAATTGTTTAGATGAACTCCCAAGTGATTTTGCACAAAGGGTCTTTTTCAATTATGCGGTTGGATTCAATCTCCATTGGGGAATTGAAGTGGTTTGAGTTTCAAAGGGGACTATAGACTACCTTGTACCGAACACTTACGTAGCATGGGAGTTATATGTTGGAGCTCAGCTTGAATATCAAACACAAGTTCTTGATAGGTTTATGACCAACCCACAGCTTTGGGTAAAGGAAAAGACCCACGAAGGCGACGTTGAAGTGCAAGGATCGGGGCAAGGATATGTTCTTTATCTTAACCTATGTTAAGTTTTGGATATACCGAGTCGTGAACTCATACTTAGAAAGAAGGCCCTCATATTAAACCAAAGATACGGCTTTTGTGAGAAGATCATAATCAAAGTATGGAAGAATTTAGTTGGCAGCAACCAATTCTATTATGTACCCTAGGATTGGTTCAATAGAGTCTATGGACCTATTCTCAAATACAACCCTCACAATGTCACCGTTACCTTTGATGACTACAAGAAGCAAAGGTGCATTAGTGACTTTGCCTAAGCACAACCAATGGCAGTGAACTAAGTAAATATTTCTACAGAGGTGATGTAAATGAACAACATGCTCATGTAAACTACTTTAATGGATTACCACCCACAGATGTATCACGAGGAGAGGAATGGTACAAAAACAAAGACGTGAATTTTAGTGCACAAGTTGAAGTTCTAAACTTTAAAACTCGTGATGTGAACAAGTATAGGGGTAGGACCCTCGATTATAGGAACCAAGAATTGGTTCATAGGACCCTTTCGTATTTATGTATCCCCCTAGACACACTATGTATCCTTTTTTTGTCTTCTACGGTTATAAAAATTTGATTTTGATATAACACATACTGTTTTGAGGATATAATATTTGAGTTTGAACCTTGGTTTTATCACTCTAACTAACTAGAGTGATGGGGTGTGTGTGTAGATGACTGACATCTTACCTCGAGGGATATGGATGGATATACTCTCCTGCCTTATGGTGGAGGAGCATTTCCAAACTAGAGTGGAAGTGCAAAGGATTGTCACTACCATGCAAAAAGGGAAAGAGAAAAAAATATTGATGTCTACGGATTTTATTGTACCTAATACATTCCAATCTTGGTATCATTACGTGCTGCAGGAAACCTCGAGTTTAGACCACTTGAGCTAAACCCTCGCCTGTTGGGAGTATCGAGTGGATACAATCCAAGTTGGAAAAAGGAGCTTGTTGTCACTAATCAAATATTGTACATAAATTCTTATGAACTTACCCTAAGACCAACAAAAGAAGCATGAATAGCCAGAAACATACTTCCTTTAGTAATGGCTATGGGATGCTTCGACATTGTTATGTTTAATGTATGGGGTCGTCAATGCAAAAACAATGACTGACATTCCTTTAGCTCAGTACCTTGGAAGTTGTTCTTTGACTTATTTGGAAAGTCACTAATCTACAATCCTCGCCATGTAAAAGTTTTATACAATTCCTACAACAGACCTCAGTGCCCTGCAGATTGTGCAAATATACACAGTTCATGAGACACACCGGATGTGTTTCCAAGAGAATCTGCTTACTTCGATGACTACTTTGGGTACAAGAGGGCAATTGTTCACACCGAAATGGGGATACTTGTAACGAACAAATCCCTTACTCAACAATGATATGACTCACACACCAATGAAGAAATGTTTCAACCAAATATCAAAAAGGATTATTTGGGATCACCCATCCGATATACTCAGTGAATGGGACAACTATGCTCCATTGGTGGAAGGATGTCACAATGGATATTACCGAGTGCATTATGTTAGAGCTATTAGGATTTATTATAAACTTTCAAGACACTTTGTAGACTTTTTGGAAACCCAAATTAAGTTTTGTGATGTAGAAATTGGATTAAATTATTTGTTATTCTTTCTCTTATTTCTCTCTCATCTTATCTTCAACTATCTATTCTATTTGGTTTAAGAACTTTGAGCGGATTAGAATATTTTACTAAGTGTGACCTTGGTTGATATGGTACAGTAATTTACCATGCCTCCTAGAGGAAATACGGTTGTTGCTAATGTAAATACACCTAATGTTCTTCAACACACCATCATTGATAGAGACATTGATTCTATGCTTTGCAAGTCTCAACCTTGGAAATTTTAGCGGGGAAGGCAAAGATGTAGGCAAAGTTCTTGAATATTGCATTGAGCGCATGGATGACTACTCTGATTTGTCTTATTCGTTAACGATAAACAAAACTATCATTGCTAAGTTCAAACAAGAGAAAACAGCCAAGTGTTGGTGGAGAGACCATTGCACGAAAAACACTGTTGATCCTAATTCTGCAACTTGGGATTATCTTAAGACCCAGCTCAAGAAGAACTATTAGAACAAAGTCTATCATTCAAACCGTATGAATGAGTTTCTTGATTGTACTCAAGGAGCCAGAGGTCTAGAATCATACTATCAATATTTCTTAACCCTTGTCAAGTATGCTCCAGTAGGGATGACTCAAGAGGTCAAGGTAGCTCGATCGTGTCAGGGTTACATAATCCTATGAAGACTAGACTACAGAGTCTTCGTCTTATCAATTTTGCAGATGTCTTTGATGCATGAAAACCCATTAAAATAGATTTACATACTATCAAAAAGAGAAAACCAGAACATGTTCATATTTGTGAAATCAAAAGGCCTCGTCTCGAGGAGGAACAAAGGTATAGAAATACACAGCAAAGAAAAGAGAACTTATTACGTATGAAATCCAGACAGGATCATTTGTGCTACACTTGTCTTGATCCTGGTCATCAATCCAGGGATTGTCCATTTAACCATTCAAGCTTCACAGGATTGGTGGACAATTATGAACATATATAGAAACTTCAATCAGAATTGAAATTTTGGAAATTTTAGAACCAGATCGTCGGAAATTTTTAAGAACTTCAACCATCAAAACTTTAACCAAAACCAAAGACAACCTCAAAACCAAGGGAATTTCAGACCAGGCAATCCACATTTTGTTTGGAATGAACCGCCTGTCAATAATAACAACAATGGAAATGTTAACGGGCAACCTCGTCCAGGAGGAAGACCTCAAGGAAGACCTCAAGCTAATAGGGCTAGAGGTGAAGGAAATCAAGCAAACGTGTATGTTCATGTTGCAATTGAACATCAAGGAGTGAATGAACCAGTTTCAGTAATTCAAACCCCAGCAGAGTATCAAGGTAATCATTTTAATTACCTTATTGATTGATTCAGAAGTACACATTCTTTCATATCTCCTAAGTGCATCAAAAACCTCATTTTTCCTGAACACCCTGATACAGACCTTACAGTAGAGTTAGCTATGGGTATAAAGGTTAGATATTCTACTTCAGTAGGCAAATTGAATTTTGTTTTGGATAGTTATAATACTTCTACAAATTTCAAAGTCTTACCCATAGGAATCTACGATGGAATCCTAGGAATGGATTGGCTGAAAGTCAATGATTGTCACATACATTGTAAAGATGCTTCATTGACTTTCAAATATGACCAAAACTCTAGGGTTACAATTATTGGAAAACGGGGAAATCCTAAGCTCAGACTAGTGAATTATTACCAAACTTATGAAGAGTCATAGGAAAAATGAAAGGATTTACGTAGTAGTAAAGCTTAACCCTAAGGAGAAGAAAATAGATTTACCTGAACCCAAATGGATAACAAAATTTGATGATTTATTTCTCAAAGAACTTTCACAATTACCACCCAAGCGTGATGTTGATCCTGCAATAGAGCTTACTTTAGGAGCTCAACCAGTTGCTCGTAGACCTTACAAAATGTCAGTACCTGAATCTGCGGAACTCAAGGAGCAATTAACTCAACTCCTTGAACAAGGCTTCTTTCGACCCAGTGTTTCTCCATGGAGTACTCCAATTCTCTTTATCAAAAGAAGGATGGTACTCTACGTCTTTGTATTGATTATCGTGGATTGAACCAAGTAATAGTGAAGAATAAGTATGCAATACCAAGGATTGATGAACTGCTTGACCGATTACTGCATGGAGCTTCTATCTTTACAAAGGTTGATCTTAAGTCAGGGTATTACCAAATCCAAATCAAGGAGGAGGACATACCAAAGAAAGGATTTAATACTATTTTTGTACATTATGAATTTATAGTTATGCCTTTTGGACTTACCAATGCTCCTGTAACTTTTAATCATCTCATGACCGATGTGTTTTGAGAGCATCTTGATGATTTTGTTCTTGTCTTCTTTGATGATATCCTGGTTTACTCAAGAAACAGGGAAAAACACGAACAACATGTGTGGTGAGTACTTAAACTTCTCCGTCAAAATCAACTTTATGCCAAACGTAGCAAATGCATCTTCTTCATATATCACGGATAATTGTTGATCGTGATGTGAAGTTCACCTCTAAGCTACAGGAACCCAATTGGCCTTTAGTATTGCTTATCATTCTCAGATTGATGGGCAGACAGAATGAACAGATCAAATCATTAAAGACATGTTAAGAGCTTATTGTATGCATGAGCAGGGTAAATGGACTAGATATTTGTATTTGGTTGAATTTGCACATAATTCCTCATTCCAATGATCAATTGGAATTAATGTCTCTTTTTCAAGCATTGTACGGACAAGAGTGTCTTACTCCACTGAAATGGACAGACCCTCTCATACGAGTTCAAGCATCCAAAGAAATGTTGGATGAAATGCAACTACAAACTGATCTTATACGACAGGATATTAAGACTACTCAAGATAGACAGAAGAGTTATGCTGATCCAAAATGATTTGTCAGAATTTTTGAAGAGGGCGATATGATATTTCTGAGAGTAAAACCCAAACGTAGTTCTTTATCGATGGGTAAGTGTAAGAAGATAAGTGCCAGATATTGTGGACCTTTTGTAATCACAAAGAGGATTAATGATCAAGCTTACAGATTCTTGTTACCACCACATATAAAAGTACATGATGTTTTTTACGTCGGCTCACTAAAGAAGTATGTACTTGATCCACAACACATTCTTGATGATTCTCTATTATCTACCTCTACCTATGGAAATTCTGAAGTATATTCTAAAGTGATACTTCAGAGCAGAACTAAGCCTCTACGTAGTAGGACCATTATTGAACACCTTGTTAAATGTTCAACGTATCCTCGGGAAGATGCCACTTGGAAACGTGATGATGTAATGAGACTAAATTATCCTGATTTCATGTCAAGGTGAGGACACCTCGAATTTTTCAAGTGTGGGAGCTAGGATGTAAGATCTCCAATTTTTGGGTCTCTTTTAAAAATAAGAAAAATAGATTTCACTATCTATTTTTGTCAAATTTTGATTTAAGATGCTTAATTGACAGTATTGGAAGGTTCTAAAGTAAAAAGCAAGGCCGTTTCCATGTTCGAGTAGGTTAGACGGACGTTTGGTTCAATTTTGAAAAAATCCACTATATTTAGCTTTTTCATGCCTTTTATACTTTCAGGTGCTTTTTTGTTGATCTACGTGTTCCAGAGAAGCTATGATTCAATTTTGTAAAAATTTGCTTTTTGAGTGCTTTTCACACTATTTTTAGTTTTTTATGATTTTTAGTGTTTTTAGTGAAAACCGAGTCCGCTTTCTTATTCCAATGGATGAGAAAACTCGTGGTTTAATTTTAGAAAATTTTTCTTTTTATGCTATTTTCGCTTTCCAGGATGACCTAAAAATAAAAGCATTAATTTTAGTCTCCGTCGGATTTAAAAATGATCACCTAGAGCAAAAACGGGACCAAACGGGATTTTTACAAGAATTATTTTTATAAAAAGCAGTACCATAAATACGCCGGGGCAGTACGGAAAAGTCATAATTATGTCGGGACATTACGATGCGGCATAGTCTAGCTAACATTCCATTAGTTGGCCGGATACTGTCAATTGGCCAATTTTGCTGTAAAAAATGAATGGTAAGTGGGAAAGTTGACCATCAAAAGCAAAGGCATGGTTTTAGCAAATTTTCCAAAAGGAGGGGGCTATTCTTGGCTCAAAAACTAGCGCTACCTTCTGGCTTGGGTATCACTCTGGCCTACTGCACTTGCCTATAAATTGTCAGTTAGTGCTCAGTTTTGAGCGTCGTTTGTTGCGTCTACTACCGCAAGGCTATACGTTTCTATTATACAGAGTGGTGCAGGCTCTTCATGACCATCTCCATAAGCTCTTCTCTCTTGGGAAGAGGAAGAAGAAGAAGAAGAAGGATATTCTCTCTCTACTTGCTTACTATCTCCTCTCTCGTTTCACGATGTACGCGCTCTCTGGAAGCTCTCGTGGCTAATACCTCTACGTATCTCTCATCACCGCTCTCTTGTGGAAAAGCAAGAAGCCTTTCCACATTCCTTAATTGATTCTAAAGCACGGTAAGAAGCTCTAAACTCCATAGCCATCATCATCTCTCTCTATATGTCATTTTTCTGAGTAGTCACCCTCTCGGTGACTGTTTTTCATATACGAGTGCATGTATGGATTAACCGAGTACGTATGAAGTTGTCCCATGATTATTTCATCATGTTTAATATGTTGACTTATACACATGATACGTTTATGATCACTTGCGTGTATAAAAAGCGCTTTTCGTTTCACGTCATAGAGGCGGTAGGAACACTGTTTTGTTCATAACTCACAAACCATTATGAATCAATCCAAACCTTTTATACCAAAGATAAAACACATCATTTAGAAAATTTTCTCTCTAGGTGTCATATGAAAATCACGAACGAGCTAAGAGATATGGTCAAAAAACTGCTTGCTGCCAACTGTAAACCAAAATTTTTGATTCCAGACTCCTTGGAGAACCACTATATAGATTCACCGGATGGGCAAACCCACTTAGTCAATTGAGAAGCTTGATGAAACTTGATGATAAATGTATTTAGGTCTCCGTTATCACCTTGAGAATACGAGTTATTAATCATTCCATAGCCGGTTTTACCTACACGTATAGGGGTGCTACCAAGGGGGAGTACGATATGACGTCGTGAGTTAACCAATTTGTTTATGTATGATTTATGGGTTTTTTTAGTTAGTTGATTTCAATTATTAGATGCCCATAAACTTATGTGAGGGTATATGGTTAGACAACCCGAACCGGATAGGCAGATATGATTAAAGTGGCTCTCATTTTGGGTTATTGTTTGTTGTGTAAGTACCATATAAGTGAAGTGATGTGATAGAGTTCTTTTCTATATTATAGAGATAAGCTTGATGCATTGGTTTGAGGTCAGATATTTTCATTTGCATGTTATGCATGCTCCCGAAAATGTTCAAAAGTTGTTTTTTGCATATATATAAAGTTATGGTTTATGGTTAACCTAAAGGTCGGAGCTATTTTGCATCATGTTTATGGTGATGGAATGTTATCATATGATGTATGATAACATCATACATCAACACTGCATGGTTGAATGTTGTCAAAATTGGATTTTTATATCATGTGATTAATTTCTGGTGAAACTCTTTTTATGCATAAAAGAATCTTGTCTTAAGATTCATATGTGTATGAACTCTGATTGACTGCAGGGGATATGTCAAACTCCAAGTGTAGGAGTTTGTTCAGTGTGATTATGATTTGTGGCTAAGGGATGAGATTCCCATATGGATTATGGTTGTGATTTTATGGTGGAAGCCAATGTGGCACATGATTATTTTATGGATATGGTTATATTGTCGGAATCTTTACAGCCATGTTATGTTCTAAAGTGGTTATGCAAGATTGGTTGTGCCTCACCCAAGATGGGTAGAGTGCTCATCCGTGTGATGTGATTGGATTATGGTTTATGATTTTGGGATCGGATCAAGAAGTGATCCAGATGATTTATGATAGACATGTAAGGGTAGAGACCTTGTATATTCTAACTACTTGGAAAAGCTTGTTTGTGCATATGGAAAGTACTACTATGATTGGAATCATGTGTTATGTTTCTCATAGCAGCGTCGCTACAAGACTAAAATCACATACATCGCTCAGCCTTAGACTGAAGGGTCGTTGACCTGGGGCTTTGCTGGATCAGGGGTGTTGCCTAGGTCTTATTCTTTTTGTTAGGCTCATCTACACGGTTAGTGCGTCGGGGGTTGAACGATCGACACGGCTAACGCGTCGGGGATTTTGCCTTGGCTTTGCCTAAACACCCGGTACCGGGCATCGAAGAGGCGTGGTGCGTAAACTGGTATGGTTGGTGTTGATACCCTACCACCTACTAGTACTTGGGATCCTGTCAAAGCTCGGGTTCATGGAGGGAGGCGAAGTGGCCTTAGCTTATGTCTGGCTAAGGTAGGTTGGAGGTGTTCTGGCTCGCTCCCGACGAAGTGAAATTCTCTATATCCGTAGTAGAGCGGATGTGGATGGGTAGACCGGTCGACCCCTACATAGGGTCCGGTGCTCTACTAGTATAAACTTCTTGATGTTATGGTATACCCAGATTTTGTCATTTCATTAATACATGGTTGCACGTTTCATTTAGATGGGACATTTAAAGATTCTCTGTTGTCATTTCCTTATGTCTCTGTGCACTTTAGTTCACCCTCCACTATATTCTCTCTCTCTCTCTCTCTCTCTCTCTCTCTCTCTCTCTCTCTCTCTCTCTCTCTCTCTCTCTCTCTCTCTCTCTCTCTCTCTCTCTCTCTCTTCCTGCAACGCGGTGTACACATATATTCACCCTCCACAATGTTATATTTTTTTGTGTACGCTTTCATTCATAACACCCATGCAGGGGTAGCACTAGTCGCTAGGTGCCTCTGGATGCAGTCCGGCTCATGCCCTAAACTCCATGCTTGGTCGGGCATTGAGAACTCCTCCCCTATGCAAACGCTTCCGCAACTCTGATGTATATTGAAAATTGTATAAAGGTGTAAATTGTATTTTTTGTGCATAGACCCCCGGGGAGGGGTGTCTCTCAAAGAAGTACGTAGTACGAAAGCACTGGACCTCCGATTGTAAGCCTCACTCTTACAAAAAACCACTATCAATTCAAAACTCTTGCCTGTGTGATGATTTGGTGTAGCCTCGTTACCAGTTACACGGATATAGTACTCATTCACCCTATTAAAAATCCTAATTTTTCACTTGAAATCTTCGTCGAGACCATTTTATAGAAGCTGAGGCCCTTCATTGGGCAAGCCCCAATTCCTATTTGAAGAGAGAAAACCCTAATTGGTGGCCTCACAGGCTCGAACACAGGGTAGAAACAACATGGATGCACTAGCACCTCTACTTCCAATTGTCATATCTCCTTCCTTAGATGGCCATAGCTTGAGCAACAGAGGCACCATTGTTGATGGATAATTTTGAGTCATTTTTCGTAAATTTGAGCTTTATTTTACCATTTTATGATTTTTTGGGCTATTTTAGTTCAAAATTATTGTCAAGCTTTTTGGATATATCTTTTACGACTATGCATGAGACCTATTATTTTTGGACGAGATCATCCGCATTGGACTTTCTAGGTAAGATGAACATACCACTTCAAAACACTTGAAATTTGTTTATTCCTAAACCAAATTAAGCATGTTTTAAGAAGAAGAAAATTTCCGTCCAAGGCTATGATATCCTGGTAAGAGATGTACGCGACAACGATGACAGCATCCATTTTTGTATATTTCACACTATGTACATTGTAGCACTTGATCCCATATATGAAAAAGCATTAAGAGTGAGATAGATATTTTGTTTTAACATTATTCATGTACCATGGCATGACAACATAGAATATGTCTAAGTAGCCAAGGTTGCCTACTAGGTGATATTGTGGTTGCAAATAAAATATTGAGAAGCAAAATGAATGATTGCACATAGAGAGAGGTACTAGTCCTTGAAATGCTATCAAAGTTTACAAGGCATTCAAGCTTAAATATGGTTCATCCAGCCCTATAATTCTCATAGAAAAGGGGAGTTAGGGTAGGTACTATGCGTATGAATGGAATTACGAATGTACGCATGGAGAGTCTTGCATAC
Source organism: Adiantum capillus-veneris (assembly GCF_014529385.1). NCBI lineage: Eukaryota > Viridiplantae > Streptophyta > Polypodiopsida > Polypodiales > Pteridaceae > Adiantum > Adiantum capillus-veneris. Next base: position 44,472,479 of record NC_140942.1, read on the forward strand.
CAAGTTGCACTGCAAAGAGATTATCAGGTCCGCTACTAGAGGATGTGTGCATAGAGATTCTTTTTTGTGTCGCGTAATTGGACCGTCACTCTGCATCGCTACGGTTATGTCACATATGTGATGCGTGGTACAGAGAGTATAGCCTTAGGGACATTGATGCCCTTTCTCTAACACGAGATGGCATGCTCTATCAATGCAATCTCTCCACCAAATCCTTCCTTTGTACTGAAAAGAGCCTAAATTTCAATCCTTTGAATCACATGATTGAATTGCCATGTTACAAATAATTTTCAGATACCGCATTTGTGCTAGCACCAGACATTGAATAGCCTCATCATCACACCACTACAATAGAACCTTACCACATCTTCGGTGCATCATAAGTAGCTTTGTAAGTGCATGTGACATGACATAGTCGGTGCAACTATCAAACCAGGGATTCTCGGACTCAATCCAACATTCTATAGACATTCCAAAAAGGGGTGCCTAACACAAAAAGATTTAGAAATTTTCTCATGTAGGAAAACAAAATCTTTTTCAATGTTTTTCATACAATGCATAACATTATGAGCTTCTGCTCGAGAGGCACCGTATACTTAGCTAGGTAGGATTGGGGGCAGGAGACCACCGGCCCCCTGCCCCCAATCGTACCTAGCTAGGTATGCAGTGCCTCCCTCACAGAAGCACATGATGTTGAGATAAGTCATGATGTGGGAATTGTTGTGAGAATGTGTCCAAAACTTCTTGTGTAAGGAGACTTCAAAGGTGATTTGTTGTTTAAGGAAGAATACCAAGGCCTCATCCACTTCCGTGACCAAATTCACGATGACCTTCGAATCCATGCATCTCACCATGTTCCATGTCAGGCTGGGAGCTTTTGATGCCAAGTGCTAACACACACCATCCGTGACACATTGACAGATTCTCCCCTTCCACAAAAATTTGGGCTTCCTTATGACTCTTATGTCTCCCGTCATGCCTTAGGCCTGTGTATTCCAGCAGATCAACCAATCTCAGCCGTCTGTTGCATTAACGTTCTTACAGTGAATAGCACAAGAACAGTGCAGTCAACACAATTCCACCGATGGCATTCACCTAGAGAGAATTCCAGCCAATCGTATCACACAAACAAGATTCTAACCAATCAAAGCATGACGGATGGGAATCTCCCTCACCCCCATTGTTCCGGAACACGGAACAGGCTCGGCCTCCGCCTCACCTATTCCGGCCCGGAACAGTGGGGGTGAGGGAGATTCCCCACCTCTTCAAACCTCATCACATATTGACAGATCCTTGCTCCAATCTTCCTGACCATATAATTTTGTGATACAACATACAAAATGTCTGCAGTAAAGTTTCATATTCTCATAGAGATGTTGTGTGCCTCCTCCCGCAATGGTTAAATCATCAACAAGTTCTGCAATGGTTAGATCATATCCGCGTGCAGGTGACTGGCGCAGCCGGCCGCCACGTACCATTTTTGTGCGCCAACGCCTTATGCAGGAATATCAAGAGCTGCTCAATATCAATTCTTCGAAAGCCTGCGTGCGGGCCGTGGAGGATCATCCCATGAACACGCAGGGGCCGAGTTCATGGTCCTGCGAGGCGCAGCTGGTCCATGAGACGACAGCCGATATAAAGATAATTAAAACTCTCCCAACGCAGCTTTCAGCTTTTCCTTTCATTGCTTTTCGCAATTTGCTTTTGCTTTTGTAACTTAATATATATGTAGAGTTAATAATTCAGTCTATGACCAAAAGAAACTCCCATGCGTCAGCTCGAGCAAACACTTTTGTACCATGAAGATTTGGAGCGTTTGGAACGTCTTCTACCACGCATGCTGCAAGCGGCCATGGCCACGCGAGGTCGCTTGCAGCGCATTTTGCGTGAGCATGCCGTCAAAAACATGATCACTGCCGTTATCGCCACCACCCAACACCTCATTCACGCCTATGAGGAGGACCAGGTGCAGCAACACGATCATGCCCTCAATACCAGTGGTCATGACAATAACATATTTGGTGCTTTTTATGATGATGTGAAAGCAATACTCCGACAAGTTCCCAACAAAAATAGATCTTTTCTTAATTGCCCACCACACCAGTCGCTTGATGATCTTCGCGACCTAGAATTGCTCGCAGAAGTAAATAGTACGATCGATCTTGATCAGCTGTTTAGTGGTGAGGAAGCCTTTGGGCGGTTCTTAGATTTGCATGGCCTGTTCCATCAGTTTCGCAATTCAAATGTGACTCTAGCTTCATCGATTTATGCCAGTCTCATAAGCAACAAGAATGGAGAAGGCATATCTCCAATATCTACAGATAATGCGCTTGCAGAAGAGGCATCTACATGTAATTCTCTTGCAGGTATTCAAAATCCAGACCCCAAGTTAGGCTTCATGTTCTCCCATTACCTTGAACACTTTCCCTGCATCAACATCGTTGCACATACCTCTAAGCTGGGTACGAGTACCGACGCTTGCGATTATCGCAACTACCTCACCTGTGTGATCGACTACCTCATATCCTTCATTCAGAGAGTCTGGCCTCTTCAAGATGTCAGCAAGATCTTGGCCTCCGTGGCCGCAGAGTTTGACAACAAATGGCATGCATGTGCTATCTCCGGTTGGGAAGAGGAGGCTGCAGAAGACCTATCTGGTAGAGAGCAGTTATTGATGATATCAAAGTTTGACTCCTTGCACCAACTCCTTGGGCTTGGACCCAAAAAACTTAAGCATGCCTTGGTGTCCTTACAGTTGAAGGGTGGTGGTACCGTTCAAGAAAGAGCACAAAGACTCTTCTATGCTGTTGTAGACAAGTCTCGATCAAAGAAGCTAGTTAAGCAAAAACCCTTCTCCAAGTCAAAACAATCAGTAGCAAAAGAGATAGCATTGGCTGAAATGAGAGTAATGCGACTATGTGAGCTCCTACGAGAGACAATTGAAGACACAAAATTGCACGTGGAAAGGAAGGAGTATTTACAAAGCTATAAAGACTATCAAGCAGAGAAGGCAAAGATGGAGGATGATGCCAACGAAGATGAAGATGAAGATGATGAAGAAGAAGAAGCAGCAATACATAATCCTTTAAACATCCCCATCGGAGTGGATGGGAAACCAATTCCCTATTGGCTTTATCAACTACATGGACTTGGTCAAGAATTTAAGTGCGAGATTTGTGGTGATGCAAGCTATTGGGGCCGACGGGCTTTTGAGAAGCACTTCAATGAAAAGAAGCATAAAATAGGAATGAAATGCCTAGGCATTCCAAACAGTAAGATCTTTCATGAAATCACCACCATCAATGATGCCAAGTCTTTGTGGAATATTCTATTGCAAAAACACGAAGAAATGAGATGGCAACCCAATCATGAAGAACTCGAGGATGATCAAGGCAATGTATATGATAAGAAGTCATACATGTTGCTCAAGCGAGAAGGTCTTTTTTAATCATTAATTTGGTACCAAAACAAGACAATTCCATGTCCAATTTGCTCTAATTTGAGCATCACATATCCCATGACCAAAAGAGACATGTTTGATGGCACCTATTACAAGCCATAATGTGCTATAACGAGTAGTTTTTCTTATGGGACTAGGCCTTAACAAGAGAACAACTCTTTGGGCACTTTACTTTCTTACGTCCTCTGTTATGACCAAAGAAGGAACAATTCTTTCAATACTTTAAACACGGTACTTTCAAAAGATCAAAAGAAGGCAAAGATATATGTAAATTTCTTGTTAAGAGACTTGATCTGATATTAAAATAAAATTTTCTTTAATTGAAGACCTCTCTCTCTCTCTCTCTCTCTCTCTCTCTCTCTCTCTCTCTCTCTCTCTCTCTCTCTAAAAATCTAAGAGGAATGCTGGGATTGCTCCTATGAAATTAAAACATCTCTTCTCGTGGTGTGTGTGTGTGTGTGTGTGTGTGTGTGTGTGTGTGTGTGTGTGTGTGTGTAGCTATTTTTAATTTAAATAATAAGACATGAATGAACTTTAACATTCAAAAGACAGGTGGCTTTAGAGAAAGGGAAAAGATTAGTACAATAACAACTCAGTCTTAGAATTATCTTTGTACATGGTATATAAGAATGATGCCTCCTTCCAGTATACAATGATAGTAACCCATTAAAGAAGTACTTCCCAAGTGGTATGAGCCACTGTAATCATGGACAGACATTTGCTTCAAGCTAAAAAGATTCCAAGAAAGGATAGAGTCCTCACCTGCATCCATTCAATCAAGACTATAGATATGTTAGTTTTGAATTCGTTTTACAAGTGTCAATCGACTATATCAGTTGTTATCCATGTCCATCTTACAGTTTTTTAACTTCAAACAAATGTCAAAAGTGTAAATGTTCTTCAATTTTGTTCAACCTTCAATAGAACTTGTAAAGAAACCATAAACCCAATGAATTATATTGGTATCAATTATATGTAAGGTTTCTATATAACCCAGTTTTTAATATTCCTTAATTAGTTATTTACCTATGTGTTATTTTGATCAGAAGGCCACCACCCCTTGTGATCAAGTGACTTAGTACCACCTTTAGTTCAAAGTTCAAGATTTTACATAGCTTTTTATTAAGCCATATACCTATCCTAAAACTAATCAGGTAAATGTGCACTACAAGAGGTTGTGTGCTCTTGTGACGCTGTTAGCGACGGAAATACACTGGGTTTTTATAACCCCCGGCGTCGCTAAAACCGTCGCTACGAGCGTCGCTATATGTGTCGCTATATACGTCGCTATAAGTGTCGCTATATAGCGACGTTGATAGCGACACTTGTAGCGACGGTTATAGCGACGTTTACACTGAAGACTATAGCGACGCTCATAGCGACGCTACAGAGCCATAAATAGCGACGGTTATAGGGAGAGAATTTTTTTTTGGTGGCAGGGCATTGAATGCCCTGCCACCCATCAACCATATTGTACTTGATTCACTTTTTAAAAAGAGTGCAAGGGTAGATAATAGACCCAAAATAGTCACCCACAAGACGCATTGTTTGCAAAATTGACAATTGTACACATCATAGGCAAAATGAATTGATTGGCAAATGTAATAATGACAATTGTACAACATCATAGGCATAAAGAATTGATTGGCAAAAGGAACTGCGGTGACAAATGTAATAATATACATGGTTCAAAAAGACGTAAGCTATGAGAAACCCTAAACTAATGCTATCTAGCTACGGCTAAACTGACGTCGTCTAGTCAGACGTCTCATCGCGTCCAAGCGGCGTATCTGTCGGATTCTGCAAAAAAAGACAATAAGACAGCTTTCAGTAAGTATAAACATATAACGACATTTATAAAACAATACAAAAAATAAAAAAGAGTAAACCCTAATACTAACCATGCCGCCGCGAGAACTGAGAATGTCCATCAGGGCGTTTAAGCCCTTCCTGCCTGCGTACTCGCGCTCGTACGGTGTGGGATCACGTCCTGTCATCGACCATTGTCAAAACATACAAAGATTTCATTATGTTAGAATTAAAAAACTCATAAACCCTAAACTATCGAACATAAAGAGCAATGTAAAAACACTTAATAAATCGGCCTCAAATGATGCCCATCCACCGCTCCCCAAGTGGTGCGAGCTCCCTGCCTCTACTCGCGCTCTGGCTGCATCCTTTTGTTGCTTCCACTTGTCGGGATTCTCGCGCGCTGCTTTCTTCGCATTCTTCCAATCTTCTTTGGCCAGCCAATCTGGCCTGTTCCACCCATTCTTGATTGCTTTTTGCACTTCGGAACGCTTGTGTTTGCAGTATTCGCGCATTCGAATCTTCATCAGGTCTTCATTGAAGCGCTAATCCCGTGTTGGAACGGGAAACTCATCATGAAGTATGCTGATGACTCTGTTTTTTAAATCACTTGGTACTTCACTCCATTTGTTTAGTATGTAGTGTCTAAACAGCTGAGAGCAAAGACCACGCATGCGCGAGATCACCTTCTTGCCGTCATCATCCATGATGATGCCGCCGCTGAAGTCGATGGAGTAAGACAAGCCCTCTGGCCGGTGACGCGTGAACCTGGGTGTCCCGGCAGGGGTCTCTAGCGGCGTGTCGATGGGGGTACGGACATCAGGTGTCTCCACCGGCGTCTGGGCCCCGAAGCGAGGAGTGTCAAGAGGGGTGGCTCCTGGCAGAGTAGATAGAGGTGTGTAGCTTCTAGGAACAGTCAGCCGTGCAAAACCTGGCGTAGATGGCGATGTTGTGGCTGGTGTGGGGGCGGGCAAAGAAGGGGAGGGTAAAGAGCCTCGTCGAACACGAGGCGGTGTGGAGGCATCGGTGGCGGAATCCCCACAACAACCGCCACCGCCACCACTAGAGCACCGGTGTCTAGACGAGTGTGAAGCTTGTCTCGTCGACGCCAAAGCTTCGGAGCGCGCCGAATGCTCCGAAAGAGAGGGAGATGCAGATGGAGTAGGAACGCGCGATGATGTGCCAGAGCGATGACGCTCCACGTACCACTGTCTCTGTTGCGGTGACAAAGAAGAAAGAAACTCCTCATCATCCATACCTGCATTAAACACACGAATATTTAAACTTAATATTGAATGAATAGAGTAGACAATGACGCAAAGACCATTAAATACAATGACGTAATGACGCATATAAATACAATGACGTCATTTTGTAGCTCCTCTGCATGCACCCCATATAGAGTAGTAGCATCTTGATGCTCGTCTGGCACCACCGCAGCGGCTTCTGATTGAGCATCTTCTCTGATCTCCTCCATTGATGTCGTTGTGATTGGCACATGGTAGCCTTCATACGTCCTTGCACTACGAGGGGCTACCTCTATGACGTACCACCAGTTTGATGTAGACTTTGTAGGATGAAATATTACCTGCCAGAGCCACATAACTTACATGAGAGCTTTCAAGCACATAACTTGTAAAAGGGGGATGTTAACTATTTACATACTTACTTGTTCACAATGCTCGGGTAGTACGAAAGTGTCTCTTAGGTCAGTCCATTTCTTAGTAGAATCCACCTCAAGAAAACCAGACTCTCCTCTACGCACAGTAGCGTTGCGACCCTCCATGATTATCTTGAACCATTGCACGTCGAACAAGTCGACAAAAAACCCTCTGTAATCGATCCTCAAAATCTCTTGCAGCGTGCCGAAGTAAGTGAGTTCTGCCACCACAGGATCTGCATCAGAGGAACGTCGTCGACTAGACTGTTCAAATTTTTCCATGATTCCACAATCTTGAGTAAAACGCTTTTTGTCGATTCGTTCCACCCTAAAATGTCGACCTTTACACCTTGCTGTTGTGTATGACTTATACTACAACGAACAAAGATTATGAGTGGCCGTTCAAACGTTTAGAAATAAAGTCACTAGCTAGTCGTACATTGCAAACTTACCTTGGTCGCGCAACCCCGAGAGTACTCCCACTCTTCCTCAGTCACTTCATCACCGCATTGTTGTGCGCTTTTCAATTGGTTGTGCAACCATCTTAAGCTCATGAAGATTGGTAGGCTCTCCAGAACCGTTGGATAGTGCATCGGTGGTCGTCTTCCCCGTCTCCACTCGATTCGTGCCCTTTGTCGCTCTTGCTTTGCATCCTCATATTGTGAAATCCACTTTTGCATCACTGGATTGTGAAGCATGCAAAATCGGTTGATTTTAGCCTCTAGATCTTCCGTCATCTTCTTCTCAACACCGAGATTGCACATCCCAGATATGTGCTCATCATCTATGGTTCGCCATAGCGTGTCCCGGGATTTATCAAATCCGTCTAGCCACTCTCCAATGTACACTAGGGACTCTGATACCATCCAACCTTCTGCCATGCTACCATCCGGACGTGCCTTTTGACGCACATATCCCTTAAGCGTTTTCATGAAACGTTCTAAGAAGAACATCCATCTGGAATGAACTGTGCCAGCTATTTCCACCTCATCAACTATGTGAACAAGAAGATGCACCTGAATGGTTAGCATTGTAGTAGGAAAATGTTTCTCAAACATGCACACAAGCTCCGCATCATTTAGTTTGGCGAATGGTATGGAGTCTACGTTGATCTCCTTTTGTGAGATCCATTGCACCAGCTTTGCAAGTTTGTAGATTGTGTTACGGATGTCGAGAGACAAACATCCCTCAATGGCAACCAGTAAAATAAACTGTAAAGTATGTGCAGCAATGATATTAAAGTCCACATTTTATGCAATGATATTAAAGTCCACTATGAACGTACCTGACACATTTTATGCCAATCGTGTGACTTCAAACCGGTAAGCTTTCCTTCTTTAGTAAAACACGTTCGGAGCGAGTGCATTACGCCAGTGGGGGTCCGCAAAGATCGAATGGTCTCTTTTACTTTGCGTTCTTGGGCTCCTGTGAAAATCCATGGTGCTTTGGGGAGTTTTATCGATCCATCAGACGCTGTTTGCGGCCAATATTGCTCCATACGATCCACATTTCTAAGGTCAACTCTGGCTCCCAAAGTATCTTTCTTGCCGGTCAGATGGTCCCATAGTAGATTACCCACATTCTTGAATATGTGCATTGGATCGAGCAAGTGATTGATCATGAGTCGGGGCCAGTATGGTAACTCGTACCATAGAGATAGTCTCTTCATCCCTGGAGGCACTACAAGAGGTTGTGTGCTCTTGTGACGCTGTTAGCGACGGAAATACATTGGGTTTTTATAACCCCCGGCGTCGCTAAAACCGTCGCTAAGAGCGTCGCTACGAGAGCGTCGCTATAGGCGTCGCTATATGCGTCGCTATGAGCGTCGCTATATAGCGACGCATATAGCGACGCATATAGCGACGCCTATAGCGACGTTTACACAGAAGACTATAGCGACGCTCATAGCGACGCTACAGAGCCATAAATAGCGACGCTCATAGCGACGCCTGAGAGAATATTTTTTTGGTGGCAGGGCATTGAATGCCCTGCCACCCATCAACCATATTGTACTTGATTCACTTTTTAAAAAAAGTGCAAAGGTAGATAATAGACCCAAAATAGTCACCCACAAGACGCATTGTTTGCAAAATTGACAATTGTACACATCATAGGCAAAATGAATTGATTGGCAAATATAATAATGACAATTGTACAACATCATAGGCATAAAGCATTGATTGGCAAAAGGAACTGCGGTGACAAATGTAATAATATACATGGTTCAAAAAGACGTATAAAATCCGTCTCATGATACATAAGCTATGAGAAACCCTAAACTAATGCTATCTAGCTACGGCTAAACTGACGTCGTCTAGTCAGACGTCTCATCGCATCCAAGCGACGTATCTGTCGGATTCTGCAAAAAAAGACAATAAGACAGCTTTCAGTAAGTATAAACATATAACGACATTTATAAAACAATACAAAAAATAAAAAAGAGTAAACCCTAATACTAACCATGCCGCCGCGAGAACTGAGAATGTCCATAAGGGCGTTTAAGCCCTTCCTGCCTGCGTACTCGCGCTCGTACGGTGTGGGATCACGTCCTGTCATCGACCACTGTCAAACATACAAAGATTTCATTATGTTAGAACTAAAAAACTCATAAACCCTAAACTATCGAACATGCATAAAGAGCAATGTGAAAAGACTTACAAAATTGGCCTCAAATGATGCCCAGCCACCGCTCCCCAAGTGGTGCGAGCTCCCTGCCTCTACTCGCGCTCTGGCTGCATCCTTTTGTTGCTTCCACTTGTCGGGATTCTCGCGCGCTGCTTTCTTCGCATTCTTCCAATCTTCTTTGGCCAGCCAATCTGGCCTGCTCCACCCATTCTTGATTGCTTTTTGCACTTCGGAACGCTTGTGTTTGCAGTATTCGCGCATTCGAATCTTCATCAGGTCTTCATTGAAGCGATGATCCCGTGTTGGAACGGGAAACTCATCATGAAGTATGTTGATGACTCTGTTTTTTAAATCACTTGGTACTTCACTCCATTTGTTTAGTATGTAGTGTCTAAACAGCTGAGATCAAAGACCACGCATGCGCGAGATCACCTTCTTGCCGTCATCATCCATGATGATGCCGCCGCTGATGTCGACGGAGTAAGGCAAGCCCTCTGGCCGGTGACGCGTGAACCTGGGTGTCCCGGCAGGGGTCTCTAGCGGCGTGTCGATGGGGGTACGGACGTCAGGTGTCTCCACCGGCGTCTGGGCCCCGAAGCGAGGAGTGTCGAGTGGGGTGGCTCCTGGCGGAGTAGGTAGAGGTGTGTAGCTTCTAGGAACAGTCAGCCGTGCAAAACCTGGCGTAGATGGCGATGCTGTGGCTGGTGTGGGGGCGGGCAAAGAAGGGGAGGGTAAAGAGCCTCGTCGAACACGAGGCGGTGTGGAGGCATCGGTGGCGGAATCCCCACAACAACCGCCATCGCCACCACTAGAGCGCCGGTGTCTAGAGGAGTGTGAAGCTCGTCTCGTCGACGCCGAAGCTTCGGAGCGCGCCGAATGCTCCGAAAGAGAGGGAGATGCGGATGGTGTAGGAACGCGCGATGATGCGCCAGAGCGATGACGCTCCACGTACCACTGTCTCTGCTGCGGTGACAAAGAAGAAAGAAACTCCTCATCATCCATACCTGCATTAAACACACGAATATTTAAACTTAATATTGAATGAATAGAGTAGACAATGACGCAAAGACCATTAAATACAATGACGTAATGATGCATATAATGTCGAAAACTCAGAATTTTCAATCAAAAGATGTGAGCGCGAGTAGAAAAGAGCGTTATACACCATGGAAGGTACTTAGAGAGCCAGAGCTTTTACAACACGGAGCAAAATTGTTCAAATACAATATTTGTGGCTTTAAGAGATCTCTCTCTCATCCTCGCATAACTCAGCATAACTTCCTATATCTATATAGAGCTCTCCGTTTAAACACATATCCTCTGTTTCATTTTGTAGCTCCTCTGCATGCACCCCATATAGAGTAGTAGCATCTTGATGCTCGTCTGGCACCACCGCAGCGGCTTCTGATTGAGCATCTTCTCTGATCTCCTCCATTGATGTCGTTGTGATTGGCACATGGTAGCCTTCATACGTCCTTGCACTACGAGGGGCTGCCTCTATGACGTACCACCAGTTTGATGTAGACTTTGTAGGATGAAATATTACCTGCCAGAGCCACATAACTTACATGAGAGCTTTCAAGCACATAACTTGTAAAAGGGGGATGTTAACTATTTACATACTTACTTGTTCACAATGCTCGGGTAGTACGAAAGTGTCTCTTAGGTCAGTCCATTTCTTAGTAGAATCCACCTCAAGAAAACCAGACTCTCCTCTACGCACAGTAGCGTTGCGACCCTCCATGATTATCTTGAACCATTGCACGTCGAACAAGTCGACAAAAAATCCTCTGTAATCGATCCTCAAAATCTCTTGCAGCGTGCCAAAGTAAGTGAGTTCCGCCACCACAGGATCTGCATCAGAGGAACGTCGTCGACTAGACTGTTCAAATTTTTCCATGATTCCACAATCTTGAGTAAAACGCTTTTTGTCGATTCGTTCCACCCTAAAATGTCGACCTTTACACCATGCTGCTGTGTATGACTTATACTACAACGAACAAAGATTATGAGTGGCCGTTCAAACGTTTATAAATAAAGTCACTTGCTAGTCGTACATTGCAAACTTACCTTGGTCGCACAACCCCGAGAGTACTCCCACTCTTCTGAGCATTCTGTTAGCCCGGGATAGTCATGCATGGTCCACATTAGAATGCCTCTGATCAAAGCATTCCGTTGTCCTGTGTGTCGGCTCATATCCACCACCTCTATGCCAATCCACAATTGTTGTAGCTCTTTCAATAGTGGACGAAGATACACATCCATATTCCCCACTTTATATCGCCCTGGCACAATCAAGCTTAGCCATAGGTGCCCCTTCTTCGTAGTCAACCACGGGGGAATGTTGTAGTTGACGATGACAACGGGCCATACACTGTAAGATGTTGATCTTTGACCAAATGGATTTACGCCATCAATAGCCAGGCCTAAGTGCAAATTTCGAGCTTCCCTGGCAAAATCCGACCATGTTCCATCTATATGTTTCCAGGCTGCGCAATCTGCAGGAATTCGTAGCACACCATCCGAAGATTTATTCTCCTCATGCCATGATGCTAGGGCGGCCATGGACTTACATTCGAAGAAATGCTTGATGCGAGGAAGCAGAGGAAAATGTCGCAAAACCTTTTGTGGAATTTTTGTCCCGTGGAGATCTACTCGATATCTTTCGGAATCACATTTCGGACACTTCTCCATGTCTGTGTATTCCCCTCTGAAAAGAATGCAGTCATTAGGACAAGCGTGGATAGAATTGTAATCCATCCCCAAGTTTCGCAAAATCTTTCTTGCTTCATCTCGGGAATCTGGCATCACATTGTCAGCTGGTAGTATGTGCTCTTTCAGCAATCTACACAACATAAAAATATGATACAGTCGTGTAAAAATCTATCAGATCATTGTACATTTAGAGTTCTATTAAAGTAAACTAATTGTAATAGATCACCAGAAAAGCGCTGTGACGCTAGTGTCACTCCATCCAAACTTTGCCTGCATGTTGAGAAGAACCAGGAGTGCTTTCAATTAGACATACGTGCTCCATTATACAATGGCGTATCGGCTTCACTTTTCATATCATCATAGATAAGCCTTTCTGAATCCATGATCGTCTCGATCATTTCATCAATCTCGGGCTCAAACATTGCCTCGTTGGGAATGTGCTCTGCATGATCATCCCCCGAGCTGTCAGAGGCTACATCTTGTGGCCTCACATATGCTGCTTGACCAAAGCGCCTGCGAACACGTCTATTGGGTTGCAAGATTGCTGCTTGTTGGCCAGCGTCAGAGTCCGACGAGTTATAATTGGCAACAACTCGATCTATAATAGATGGATCGAACTCGCCAAATTCGCGAACGTGCTGCAAAGAAACACGTCTTGTCCGTCGCACAGCATGCTTGCATTGATTACAAGGACATAAGACCCTCGTTGAGAGATAGGTGTTTCTGTTGGATGGTCCCACATCCTCGTCGCTACTCATAATGAGGATAAAAAACTTATAACCTGGACAACAAATTTAATATTCTATTGGCATTCTTCGTCTTATCTCTCTCTCTCTCTCTCTCTCTCTCTCTCTCTCTCTCTCTCTCTCTCTCTCTCTCTCTCTCTCTCTCTCTCTCTCTCTCTCTCTCTTTACCTCACATTCTCTAGTCATGTCCAATCCCCGCACACCTCGGTCTAGAGGTGCACGGAGATCAGAACCACCGGGTTATAATCTCGTCTTTATTGGTCAATACCTATATTTGTGGGTACAAGAAATCTACACACCCACGTCTACATGATACTGCATGTAGTGGACAAAACCCCTTTGCCTCTTCTCTAGCTGTAGCACTTCACTTCATCTTAACATCTTTTCACAGTAGATCTTTTTACTGTTCGTCTAACTCTAAACCCTAAACCGTAAGTAATTCTTGCGTGGACTCGATCTAACGTAAATAAGCGTAAATCTAAATAAACGTAAATCTAACTAAAAATAAAGCTAAATCTAATTTAACGTAAGTCTAATGACTAGAGGTTGTCTAGATGGTCATTGTGTCGGGGATGTAGTGACTCTTGCCGCCCTGAAGATCCACCTTCTTCCCTATCTTCTGAAGACATTTCACCAGTACTTTTGGATCGACGGAGCCCACCATGAGTGAAGGCAGCAATACCCTATATTCCATTGAGGGCTTTCTTCACCCGCTTCATGCAGGCATCACAGTCTATGGAGACCTAAATCTAATCTAATATAACATAAATCTAAATCTAGCTTAAATAAACGTAAATCTAGTTAAAAATAAACCTAAATCTAATTTAATGTAAGTCTACATATAACCTAATCTTTAACGTCTTTTAAGATAGTTTCCTACGATGTTATAACTCTCTTCTTCTTGTGTGTGTGCGCGTGTGTGGATGTGTGTGCCAATAAAAAGAGATAAATGGTATAACCTTTCTATCACCCATGCCAAGTATGATAGATTGATTATGCCATTTCCCTCTTGAATAATAGGTTTTGAGTTCAACTCCTCGTCGGCTAGATCTTTAGGTCTTTTAATTTTAATTAGTTTCCTACGACGTTAAATTAGTGTCTCTCTCTTTCTCTCTCAATGTGTGTGCGTTTTTTTGGATCGTATGCATGTTTTCTCTCTCTTTTTCTCTCTCAATGTGTGCGTTTTTTGTTTATGCATGTTCTCTCTCTCTTTTCCTCTCTCAATGCGTGCATTTTTTGTTTATGCATGCTCTCTCTCTCTTTTTCTCTCTCAATGTGTGTGTGCATTCTTTGTTTATGTATGTGTGTGTGCGTTTTTGTTTTTGTTTGTACTCTCTCTCTCTCCTTCTCTCTCTCTCTCTCTCTCTCTCTCTCAAAAACACTATGTGTGTGTGTGTATGTGTGTGTGAGAGAGAGAGAGAGAGGGAGAGAGAAAGAAGGGAAGGGAACATGAGAATGAGGAGAGGGAAGGAGCATACCTGGCTCTCCTTCCTCTCCTCGTGTGTGTGTGTGTGTGTGTGTGGAGAAGAAAAAGAGAGAGAGAGAGAGAGAGAGAGAGGGAGAGCGTTACCTGCTCCTTGCTTGAGGGCGCCGAAAAACTCAGATCTGAGATCTGAGTTTTTGGGCGCGCTCGGTTATTTTTTTACCCCAGCCGGCGTCGCTATGAGCGTCGCTATAAGCGTCGCTATGAGCGTCGCAAATTTACAAAGAAATTTGCGACGCTCAGAGCGACGCTTATAGCGACGCTCATAGCGACGCCGGGAATTTTTTTTTGGAGCGTCGCTGTGTGAGCGTCGCTAATATGAAGAGCCTCTTGTAGTGAGGCAATCCGTCATCGCACATCTCCTTCTGCTCTAACCATGCTTGTGCAGACATCCTTGGTGGCTCTCTTCCCAAAAAGCCGTCGCGTAACACATGATTCTTTGGAAGATACGCTTGATGACCTTCGTAGATTTTCTTCTTCAGTGAGGGTGCCCTACGTTCATTCAGTCTAGGTCCACATGTGACACATGCTCTGTATCCGCTTGTTTGAAGCCCTGCATGTATACACATGATAATAGATCAACTATGGGAAAAAACAAGATTTACAGTGTCTGAGTGAGGAGTGTCAATAGATCACCTGAGCATTCTGTTAGCCCGGGATAGTCATGCATGGTCCACATTAGAATGCCTCTGATCAAAGCATTCCGTCGTCCTGTGTGTCGGCTCATATCCACCACCTCTATGCCAATCCACAATTGTTGTAGCTCTTCCAATAGTGGACGAAGATACACATCCATATTCCCCACTTTATATCGCCCTGGCACAATCAAGCTTAGCCATAGGTGCCCCTTCTTCGTAGTCAACCACGGGGGAATGTTGTAGTTGACGATGACAACGGGCCATACACTATAAGATGTTGATCTTTGACCAAATGGATTTACGCCATCCATAGCCAGGCCTAAGCGCAAATTTCGAGCTTCCCTGGAAAAATCCCACCATGTTCCATCTATATGTTTCCACGCTATGCAATCTGCAGGAATTCGTAGCACACCATCCGAAGATTTATTCTCCTCATGCCATGATGCTAGGGCGGCCATGGACTTACATTCGAAGAAATGCTTGATGCGAGGAAGCAGAGGGAAATGTCGCAAAACCTTTTGTGGAATTTTTGTCCTGTGGAGATCTACTCGATATCTTTCGGAATCACATTTCGGACACTTCTCCATGTCTGTGTATTCCCCTCTGAAAAGAATGCAGTCATTAGGACAAGCGTGGATAGAATTGTAATCCATCCCCAAGTTTCGCAAAATCTTTCTTGCTTCATCTCGGGAATCTGGCATCACATTGTCAGCTGGTAGTATGTGCTCTTTCAGCAATCTACACAACATAAAAATATGATACAGTCGTGTAAAAATCTATCAGATCATTGTACATTTAGAGTTCTATTAAAGTAAACTAATTGTAATAGATCACCAGAAAAGCGCTGTGACGCTAGTGTCACTCCATCCAAACTTTGCCTGCATGTTGAGAAGAACCAGGAGTGCTTTCAATCTAGACATACATGCTCCATTATACAATGGCGTATCGGCTTCACTTTTCATATCATCATAGATAAGCCTTTCTGAATCCATGATCGTCTCGATCATTTCATCAATCTCGGGCTCAAACATTGCCTCGTTGGGAATGTGCTCTGCATGATCATCCCCCGAGCTGTCAGAGGCTACATCTTGTGGCCTCACATATGCTGCTTGACCAAAGCGCCTGCGAACACGTCTATTGGGTTGCAAGATTGCTGCTTGTTGGCCAGCGTCAGAGTCCGACGAGTTATAATTGGCAACAACTCGATCTATAATAGATGGATCGAACTCGCCAAATTCGTGAACGTGCTGCAAAGAAACACGTCTTGTCCGTCGCACAGCATGCTTGCATTGATTACAAGGACATAAGACCCTTGTTGAGAGATAGGTGTTTCTATTGGACGGTCCCACATCCTCGTCGCTACTCATAATGAGGATAAAAAACTTATAACCTGGACAAAAAATTTAATATTCTATTGGCATTCTTCGTCTTATCTCTCTCTCTCTCTCTCTCTCTCTCTCTCTCTCTCTCTCTCTCTCTCTCTCTCTCTCTCTCTCTCTCTCTCTCTCTACCTCACATTCTCTAGTCATGTCCAATCCCCGCACACCTCGGTCTAGAGGTGCACGGAGATCAGAACCACCGGGTTATAATCTCGTCTTTATTGGTCAATACCTATATTTGTGGGTACAAGAAATCTACACACCCACGTCTACATGATACTGCATGTAGTGGACAAAACCCCTTTGCCTCTTCTCTAGCTGTAGCACTTCACTTCATCTTAACATCTTTTCACAGTAGATCTTTTCACCTTGGTCGCACAACCCCGAGAGTACTCCCACTCTTCTGAGCATTCTGTTAGCCCGGGATAGTCATGCATGGTCCACATTAGAATGCCTCTGATCAAAGCATTCCGTCGTCCTGTGTGTCGGCTCATATCCACCACCTCTATGCCAATCCACAATTGTTGTAGCTCTTTCAATAGTGGACAAAGATACACATCCATATTCCCCACTTTATATCGCCCTGGCACAATCAAGCTTAGCCATAGGTGCCCCTTCTTCGTAGTCAACCACGGGGGAATGTTGTAGTTGACGATGACAACGGGCCATACACTGTAAGATGTTGATCTTTGACCAAATGGATTTACGCCATCCATAGCCAGGCCTAAGCGCAAATTTCGAGCTTCCCTGGCAAAATCCGACCATGTTCCATCTATATGTTTCCAGGCTGCGCAATCTGCAGGAATTCGTAGCACACCATCCGAAGATTTATTCTCCTCATGCCATGATGCTAGGGCGGCCATGGACTTACATTCGAAGAAATGCTTGATGCGAGGAAGCAGAGGAAAATGTCGCAAAACCTTTTGTGGAATTTTTGTCCCGTGGAGATCTACTCGATATCTTTCGGAATCACATTTCGGACACTTCTCCATGTCTATGTATTCCCCTCTGAAAAGAATGCAGTCATTAGGACAAGCGTGGATAGAATTGTAATCCATCCCCAAGTTTCGCAAAATCTTTCTTGCTTCATCTCGGGAATCTGGCATCACATTGTCTGCTGGTAGTATGTGCTCTTTCAGCAATCTACACAACATAAAAATATGATACAGTCGTGTAAAAATCTATCAGATCATTACACATTTAGAGTTTTATTAAAGTAAACTAATTGTAATAGATCACCAGAAAAACGTTGTGACGCTAGTGTCACTCCATCCAAACTTTGCCTGCATGTTGAGAAGAACCAGGAGTGCTTTCAATCTAGACATACGTGCTCCATTATACAATGGCCTATCGGCTTCACTTTTCATATCATCATAGATAAGCCTTTCTGAATCCATGATCGTCTCGATCATTTCATCAATCTCGGGCTCAAACATTGCCTCGTTGGGAATGTGCTCTACATGATCATCCCCCGAGCTGTCAGAGGCTACATCTTGTGGCCTCACATATGCTGCTTGACCAAAGCGCCTGCGAACACGACTATTGGGTTGCAAGATTGCTGCTTGTTGGCCAGCGTCAGAGTCCGACGAGTTATAATTGGCAACAACTCGATCTATAATAGATGGATCGAACTCGCCAAATTCGCGAACGTGCTGCAAAGAAACACGTCTTGTCCATCGCACAGCATGCTTGCATTGATTACAAGGACATAAGACCCTCGTTGAGAGATAGGTGTTTCGGTTGGACGGTCCCACATCCTCGTCACTACTCATAATGAGGATAAAAAACTTATAACCTGGACAACAAATTTAATATTCTATTGGCATTCTTCGTCTTATCTCTCTCTCTCTCTCTCTCTCTCTCTCTCTCTCTCTCTCTCTCTCTCTCTCTACCTCACATTCTCTAGTCATGTCCAATCCCCGCACACCTCGGTCTAGAGGTGCACGGAGATCAGAACCACCGGGTTATAATCTCGTCTTTATTGGTTAATACCTATATTTGTGGGTACAAGAAATCTACACACCCACGTCTACATGATACTGCATGTAGTGGACAAAACCCCTTTGCCTCTTCTCTAGCTGTAGCACTTCACAGCATCTTAACATCTTTTCACAGTAGATCTTTTCACTGTTCGTCTAACCCTAAACCCTAAACCGAAAGTAATTCTTGCGTAGACTCGATCTAACATAAATAAGCGTAAATCTAAATAAACGTAAATCTAACTAAAAATAAACCTAAATCTAATTTAACGTAAGTCTACATCTAACCTAATCTTTAACGTCTTTTGGGATAGTTTCCTACGACGTTAAAACTCTCTTCTTCTTGTGTGTGTGTGTGTGTGTGTGTGTGTGTGTGTGTGTGTGTGTGTGTGTGTGTGTGTGTGTGTGTGTGTGTGTGTGTGTGTGTGTGTGTGTGTGTGGGTAAACCTAAATAAACCTAAGTCTAATCTAATATAACATAAATCTAAATCTAACATAAATTATGTTATATTAAAAACAAAGAACTAAACTAACAGGGATTATAAGAACCTTAAAACTGATTTAACACATAATTTTTCACATAACTCGGCAAGAGTTGGCATTCTCATCACTAAAGATGTGAGAGTTAACTTCCGGCGGTGACGCTGCCTCATCTCCATCCACATCTGACGACAGCAATTGGCCCTTTAGACCGTTCTTGCTCTTGTTACTAACTTTGAAGTTGCTGTTGAATGACTAGAGGTTGTCTAGCTAGATGGTCATTGTGTCGGGGATGTAGTGACTCTTGCCGCCCTGAAGATCCACCTTCTTCCCTATCTTCTGAAGACATTTCACCAGTACTTTTGGATTGACGGAGCCCACCTTGAGTGAAGGCAGCAATACCCTATATTCCATTGAGGGCTTTCTTCACCCGCTTCATGCAGGCATCGCAGTCTATGGAGACCTAAATCTAATCTAATATAACGTAAATCTAAATCTAGCGTAAATAAACGTAAATCTAGTTAAAAATAAACCTAAATATAATTTAATGTAAGTCTACATATAACCTAATCTTTAACGTCTTTTAAGATAGTTTCCTACGGCGTTATAACTCTCTTCTTCTTGTGTGTGTGCGCGTGTGTGGATGTGTGTGCCAATAAAAAGAGATAAATGGTATAACCTTTCTATCACCCATGCCAAGTATGATAGATTGATTATGCCATTTCCCTCTTGAATAATAGGTTTTGAGTTCAACTCCTCGTCGGCTAGATCTTTAGGTCTTTTAATTTTAATTAGTTTCCTACGACGTTAAATTAGTTTCTCTCTCTTTCTCTCTCAATGTGTGTGCGTTTTTTTGGATCGTATGCATGTTTTCTCTCTCTTTTCCTCTCTCAATGTGTGCGTTTTTTGTTTATGCATGTTCTCTCTCTCTTTTCCTCTCTCAATGCGTGCGTTTTTTGTTTATGCATGCTCTCTCTGTCTTTTCCTCTCTCAATGTGTGTGTGCATTCTTTGTTTATGTATGTGTGTGTGCGTTTTTGTTTATGTTTGTACTCTCTCTCTCTCTCTCTCTCTCTCTCTCTCTCTCTCTCTCTCTCTCTCTCTCAAAAACACTATGTGTGTGTGTATGTGTGTGTGTGTGAGAGAGAGAGAGAGGGAGAGAGAAAGAGGGGAAGGGAACATGAGAATGAGGAGAGGGAAGGAGCATACCTGGCTCTCCTTCCTCTCCTCGTGTGTGTGTGTGTGTGTGTGTGTGTGTGTGTGTGTGTGTGTGTGTGTGTGTGTGTGTGGAGAAGAAAAAGAGAGAGAGAGAGAGAGAGAGAGAGAGAGAGAGAGAGAGGGAGAGCGTTACCTGCTCCTTGCTTGAGGGCGCCAAAAAACTCAGATCTGAGATCTGAGTTTTTGGGCGCGCTCGGTTATTTTTTTAGCCCAGCCGGCGTCGCTATGAGCGTCGCAAATTAACAAAGAAATTTGCGACGCTCATAGCGACGCCGGGATTTTTTTTTTTGAGTGTTGCTGTGTGAGCGTCGCTAATATGAATAGCCTTTTGTAGTGGTGGTATATCCATGTTTAGAACCATTAATCAAAACATAGTAACTTCTGTTATATGCTTTAGTTAAACACCTCTTTTTATGCTTTTAAACAATTAGTTGCTTGGTTTAGACAAAAAAGCACTCACTCCAAATAGATCAACTCCTCTATATTAAATTTGAGTTAAAAATTCCAAAATTTGCTACACTAGTGCAGGTAAGCCATGCATTAAGCCATGAAATCTAGACTGTTTTTGTCATGGCATCTCCATCCTGGACTGCAATGTAAGTAATAATATATATCACATTTTACCATCAATGTGACACCAACATTATACTAGTAGCTCTTCTTTTTATTTACAAAAAACAAAAATCCATCATTAGAAACAATCTCAAGCTCGTTGGGCTCAGCCCCTTAACCAATTGTTACACCATTCTTAGAAAATAATTAGCTACATCTTATATGTACATTGCCTTATATGGGAATTGGCGGCCTAACCCTGCAGCAAAAACTTCTAATAGTTTTGAGTCAGTACACGAGAAATTGAGCACAAAACCACAGCCATGTGTATAATTCCAAGCTTGTATATGATGTAAACATGTACTATCTAATGCCAGTCACCCCAAACCAAAAGAGATGGCAAGAGATTTTAAAAAAATTCTAGTATATGCCTTGCTATATGGCAACCGATACCATTCGAATAATACAATATGCCTGGTATGTGAAAATTGCCCGTAATAACTCCTTACAAACCCCCTTTTTTTTAAAAAAACCTTTATGCTTAACAAAAAAGTTTAATTTACTGTGAACAACTCACCTACATTAAAAAAACCAGAGAAAAAAACGGACAAGTTTCTTTACTACTAGTATGGTTGCTAAGCCAAACCATTTAAATGATATGAAAACCAGAGCGCCTGGTAAAAAAGCTAGTAAAATATACAGAGTGTGAACCTGAGATGCGCCCCCTTTGTTCTCAAGCTCCATGGTTAGGCAGTAGGTAAGCTTAAAAAACAAACTCTCGATCTCTCTTTATACCAACACAATCACCACGCAAAAAGACTTGATGTTTTTGCAAACCAGCAGCAGCCAATTCCTTTCCCAAGGTGTAAGGCATTAAGAAATAGCCGCCTCGGCCCCCTATGGGGATTGAGAGGAGATGTACACCATCATTATGTAGTATGCAGGTACACAGGGAAACTGTGTGTGATCTATATTGTATGCGACAGGCGTGATCAACATCATAAGGCTATCAACAACATGCGTGATGAACACCGTAAGGCTATCAACGGCCACCTAGGCTCCATAGTGAGACTACGTGGGAGAGAGGAGGTGAAGAGCATCATGTAGCATGTGTATGCATAGAGATCCAAGTGTGGTATACATTGTAAGCGACACGCATGAACACCTTGATCGACTCAAGATTATTTACTACAATACTCAGTGTTGTCCGCCAGTGTATTAAGCATGATATTTTAACTTTAAATGTGCCTTAATAAGGTATTTGTCCAGGTTTATGTTTTAACGGGCCACTCCCATAAAGGCAACAAGGGGGGGGGGGGGGGTTGAATCATCTTTTTACATATATTTTTTTCGGGTTTTGTGGTAAAAGAAGTCCTATACTTGTCCAAAACAAATCAGAGGATTTTTTTAAAAAAAAGTAAATACTATTCGTAAGATTACTTAAGTGTTTGTGTGTTTGTTCCAATAACAATATAACATATACACCAAAGAATCCTTTCAAATTACAAAAGATACTAGAAACTATGTCAATGAAAAGGTGGTATAATTCCCATTCATAGTACAAAATAGTATTTATACACAAGTGTTGAAATCAAGGGCTAGAAGATATAATAATCCGTTGTCTTCAAGCCAAGGAACTTTGAAAACCATAGTTGAGAAAGTAACCCTCACCTGCACCCATGGAAACAACACAACTTTCTGTTAGCATTGGTACCGTATGCAGGTGATGCATGGGTATCCCACATGTTATAGATGTCACCCAACTAAATTGTTTCCAAAGATAAATAATAAGAAATGTGAATCTACTCATATATTCAAAGATGTTTTTATATACAAGTCCCTTTAGCTTTGCAAGCCCTCATGAGATAAGGCCAGACCATACGTGCCATTGTTTTAAGCCCCACAAGTGTGTCAACCCCACTACCTAGGGTCATACATCAGATTTTTAGGCAAAACCTCTATCAATACACCCATTCTTTTTTTTTTACGCCTTTCAAAATCACCTTTAAGAAGATAAAACCTATTAATGCTTCTTTATATGCTTATAACAAACCGTAGAAATGCATTGACAAATATCCCTAAACTCAAAAGTGAATTTTAAACCAAAGTCATAAACACCAAAAGGGTGTTCATATACATGCATATTATGGGAAAAAGCAATTCCTAACTCACAAGGTGACTAAAACACCATTGTTGTAAATACAAAAACATCTCAGTAAAAGTTGCCATTAAAGTACCTCTACCGTCATATGCATGAGAGTTTTCACATACCAACATGTGAATCACAACCCCTCAATTATTTCGGACAGTAGTACATTTCAATGCCAAAATGTCACCTGAGATTGATTTGGAGTAGCCAGCTCCACAATAGATTGCTTATCCATGCCCTTTGCCACAAATCTGACACTTTACATTACCTCTTGTAGGTAAAACCTTCACCGTTCTAACGTACAAACAACAACTCCAAAGAACACACACAACCAATGCTAAGTGAGCATGTAAAGCTCACCTTTTTATAGGGTTTGGAGCAAATAGCCACCTTCCTTCACAGCCGTATGGCCAGCCCAGTTTCAAGAGGGGATGGTGTAGCAGTGCCGCCTTGTAAGAGAGATAGGGGAAAAGGAGAGAGAGAGAGAGAGAGAGAGAGAGAGAGAGAGAGAGAGAGAGAGAGAGAGCTAAGGGTGCAATATTGCAGACCTATTAGGAGGGAGCCACCTCTCTACTAAGAAGAAGATGACATCATTTACAGAGCTAGGTAGCCCGCCCATAAACCCTTCAATAACTAAGGGTTAGGTACCATTAAGGTACCACCTAAAAAAATATTTTCTAGTGAATATAAGCCAAAAATTCACCAAAGGTACCCCATTCCAATAGTTCCAATGAGTTATACCAGGAAAACGAAAACACATAAAAACCAGCCATGTGTGTGTGTGTGTGTGTGTGTGTGTGTGTGTGTGTGTGTGTGTGTGTGTGTGTGTGTGTGTGTGTGTGTGTGTGTGTTTAAGAATGACTAATCAAACAATAGTTTGATTTCACAAACTATGAACCATACAATGCGACTAGAGACCAGTCAATGTGTAAATAACCACATATTATATATACATTAGATACCAAGTAGATAAAGTTAGGATTACATTAACATTTAGAAATGATACTAACATATAGTGTATTACATCTTATTATCAAAGAATCATATACAATGGTTATCTATCACTAATAAAAATAACCGAACATTGGACGATCTTCTATTATTGTTGCAGTTGTTGTTGGAATCCCAAGAAAAGAATCTCTTACTTGCCACCATCCAAGAAACACAAGCCTGTCAAAATTGGCATTACTTAGGAAGATAGGTGTCAACGACTCCCTCCCCTTGTTATTGGTGTCAAAAATTACAACAAACACTAACAATGTAACACAGATTAAATATTATGTTTAGAGACTGAGCCATTTGTTAATCATAACATTTGCATCATTTAATTTCCAAACCAAATCGGACAGCACCTCCTTTTAAATTGAATCGATTCTCAAATTTTCCAGTCTAATGCCATCTCATCCGAGACCCCCACATGAGGATTAAGGCTCTTTTTACCATCATTGGACAAATTGCAAATAAATTCAAA
Organism: Adiantum capillus-veneris; assembly: GCF_014529385.1. Classification (NCBI taxonomy): domain Eukaryota; kingdom Viridiplantae; phylum Streptophyta; class Polypodiopsida; order Polypodiales; family Pteridaceae; genus Adiantum; species Adiantum capillus-veneris. The sequence continues at coordinate 44,496,842 of NC_140942.1, forward strand.
AAAAATCATTTATCCTCCGTCAAGAAAGGATAGCATGAAAAAGTACTTTACAAATGTGAATTCACCTCTATATGCTTACCTTCCTCAAGACTAAGTTCCTGCATATATAAAGATATATCACTATAAGGAAATTTCCTCCTCAAAAAGCTTTTTAAATTTCAATTGCCAAAAGGAAGTGCTATTTTCAGCTCAAAACCCATCAAAATCTTGATCTACAAGAATGTAAACTTCTATGCCAAAGAAAGAGATGAGTATTCAGCTTTAAAAACTAAGAAAATTTCAGCTATAATACCAAGGTGCCATTACCAACTTAGTGAGAGTACCACTTAGAGGGAGTACAATATCAAAGTTAGGAATACACATCAACAGTCAAAGCAGAGTATCAGCTAATCCCATCAATATGGGAAAGTCCAAAGTATATTATGGATGGTAGAGAATCAACCCCCATTTTCCTAGCTTCAAGAACTGGATTTTTGTCGACAAATAACATTCACATGATCATGTATGCTTATCCTCCACTGAGTTAATGTTACGAAAGACGATGTATGTTCAACTAGAAAACCATTAGAATTCTAGTTCTGACTCAATGAATTTTTAGTTCATACATGTACTGATACATATGTTATCGAGTCAAACACAACCTGATTATCAAAAAAACGTATGAGAAATACATAGCAACCTATGAGCATACTAACAAAATATTAACAGAGCGTGTATATGTGCTTATGACTCGCGTATCTATGTATCCTTATGAATCCTTTAGAAGCAACATACTTAACTTTCACTTGTAACTCAAGAAGAAGGTTGTATACAAGGCTTGTGAAGCTTTATGTATGTATGTATGTGAGGAGCATAAAGGTAACCAAAAGCTGGTATGCAAATGCTAGTATTCATATGCTAGTACCCAGATGCCAACGTGTATGTCTATGTACAAGGGTATATTATGCTAAAAAATAAGCAACCTCTGTAGCAATTGTAGTAAATCAAAAACTAAGCAACCATGTGTACCATATAATCAACTGCAATACCAAGAAAAGCAGTTTTTAGGTCGTAAAATTCAACTTGGGTTGGTGTTAACCCTCACGCACATTCCTATCCTTAAGACGGACGCCGTATTATTTATTTGGTAGAGTCAGGTACCGAGCTTGTCGGTCCAATAGGAAAATGCTTAGAGTGATCGCCGATGAGAGGCGCACTCTAACTGGAACATTCAAGGGATTACTTGGCTAAGCATGGGCACCCAAGTGTGAATGGGGCGAGCTCATATAAAAGTCAACTAAACCTAAAATTCACTCATTCTTTCATTTGTGCAATTGAAGAGTGCTCTTGCTCCATCTCCATCTTCTTCTTCTTCATCTCCTTGTGTGTATGTGTGTATGCGTGAGGGAGGGAGAGAGAGTGTGTGTGTGTGATTGAGCATTGCAACGGCGGCACCACGGCGGTGAGGCGGTTGAGTGCGGCATAGCGGCGTCTCTCTCTTCTTCGCTGCGAGGAATCCTCTAGGACAGCAAGCGTAGAGCGGTGAGTGACACACCATCGTCATCTTTGAGCTCACCAGTTTAAGCTAGTTGCGTGCTGGCCGCCATTTGTGGCTCGCACACAGTGTATTGGCAAGTTCCTTGCATTGACACGTGCGATAGACGCGCACATTTTTGGCGCCGTTGCCGGGGAATTCCATACACTAAGCTTGAATGGCACTCTATGCTTCTTTGTGGTGCAATTTCAATTGTAGGAAGGGTAGAGAAGGAAGGTGTGTGTGTTGAGAAGAAGGAGTTTTTTTTGTTGTTGTGTATTACTTTGTTAATAAGGAATCGAAAGGTACTGTTTTTTCATTGTTAATAAGGTTTTGAAAGGTACTGTGTTTTCTCTGTGATAAGGTGTTAGTATTAAGGTTGTAGATCCATAATGTTAGTTCTGTGTAAAGTACAGTAAGTAGTTATGTTAGCTAGTGAGTTGCTGTAGTAGTGTGTTAGTGTGTAACAGTAGCTGTATTAGTGGTAAGTAGCTAGGTTAGGTGTGTGTGTGCTCGCACGCACATCGCGGCCACGGCGACCTTATCCCAAAAAAAAAAGAATTAAAAAAAATATAAAAAATCAATTTTGAAGGTAGAACCAGGATCGGGAATATCCCCCAGACCCAAGCCCAAGCTCACACTCAGGCTCAGGCCTCAGTCGCCCTTTAAAATTACGTATTTTAGCCTCACATGTAGCTAAAAAATCGACCTTTTTGAGGACCAACGGAGCTTCAGGTGACCGAAAGTTGTGCTATAAATCACACCATGACCCTCTGAGTGATACGCTCGTTTTGAGCTATCACACACTTTAATCAAAAACCGATCATTAAAAAACATCAAAAAACGAGTGAAAATGGACACCTAAAAAAGTAAGCGGTTAACCTTCGAGGTTATTTGCCGACACTTGTAGGGTGCCAAAGGCACATGCATCTGCGCTCAGGTCGTGTGCTAGAGATGGAGCTACAAGAGAGAATTTCGACTTACGCGAGTTCTCATTATCCACCTACCTTAGGTTCTAGGCCCTCGGCGGGGACCCAAGGTAGTACAAACCAAGGCTATTCAAGAGAGTCTTAAAGACAATCGTGCTCCAGAAAAAAATCATATGTATCCAAGAAGGGAGCAACAACGGTGCTCAGTATGCTATGGACCGCATAGACCCCCCAGAAAGAGACGCGTCTAACTAGTACCAGTGAATGCCCTACTTTTAGAGTAAAATTCAATGGGAACTGCAATGCCTGTGGGAGGTATGGTCATCAAGCTAAGGATTGCATAGTATTTAAGCGCGCGATGGAGAATAGACCAACCTTAGCATGGACAGACACACCTCAAGTGCCTGCATTGATGCCGGTACCACCTTTGGAACAAACAGCACAACACATGGTCCCTAGGGCCCAAAATGTTGTTCAAACAACACCCTTACCACCTCCAGTGCTAGGACCGCAACCACCACATCCGAGAATCACTTCTGTGAATCAAGTGGTTGCGAGTCATCTATTGCTTGTTTGGAAGGCTGTGAGGAAGATATAGATCCTATTTTTGCCTATGGGATGAATGTGCTTAAACAAAGTCCAAAATACTACATGGAGGACTATTGGGGACAAGTCAAACCTGTCTATCAAGTAGTTGCTCTTGCGGCAAGAGGCCAAAATATCAATTACACTGCTAAGAGACCACCTCTTCAATCCTATGAGTGTGGAGGTCCACATCGTGTAGCCAAGTGTCCTAATAGGCTACAAAAGAACGCCACACTAATGCAAACCAATCAAGCGAGCACGTCTACAATGCCGATACTCATGTGTAATCGATGTGGCATAGATCGTTTGATTGTCCAATGTCCAAATAATCCAAATGCAGCGAAGATCACGCCATTAAACTTGATTGAGGTTACCGAGGAGCCATCACAAAGTACACCTGTGGTACCAGTAAGCGTACTCACACGATCGATGCTCCAAAAACAAAATTATATTCTTGAGGAAAGAGACACGGCATCAATTGCCCAATCTTAGAAAAAGAAGAAAATACGAAGGAAGAGATCGCAAAAAGCAGCGAAGTCAGACCCCAGTTCAAAGACCAACATAGGGACTAGTGACAACCCCGTATATATGAACAACGCTAAAGAGGATTCTGATTCACGTGAAACCATGTAGACCAAAACGACCATTAAGATAGAAACCAACAAGAAAGATCTTCATGAGACACAATGACCAGGATCCAAGAAGAAGATGGGAACTTATCCAAACCCTAGAGAGGAAATCGACCGAGTCAAGCAATTAAAGAGTTTGGTAGAAGATACCCAAAGAGATCTAGAACCAGCACCTAGGTAGATCCAGATTACAGACACCGTGTTCCCTATGCAACAACAACCTCACCAAGTCCATAGACCCTTAGCCATACCTAGTGTCATCCAAGAAGAAAGTGACTTAAAGTCATGGGAAAGTGGGTGTACTCACTTCTTGATCGAAAGAATGTTTACAGAGGGATTACCTGATCCTATCGAAGAAATGGAGATCCCATCTTCCCCACGTCAAGGGGTTGAAGCCCAAAAGGTGTCGTTAAACATTGCCAAATTGATGAATTTCATGTCTTCAGAAGTTAGAACCACCATCATATCCAAACTATATAAAGACCTTGAGCTAGTCTCAGCTCTTCGAGCCTTCCTCAATGGAGAACTGAAGTTTAGGCTACCACAATTTTCACAGATGGATGGAGCTTGGGAGATGCCAATAGAGGAGGATGTTAGCAGTAAGCTAACACGGACAACATTTTTTGAAGTTCTCCTTGTAAAAACAATTATTATTTTTATAAATCGGGAATATTAACTCCTTTTTTCTTGATAAACCTTGTAATTAATGAGCCGGGGCTACAAGCTTCCAGATTGTATCAGCCATTCAATTCCCAGCTTTGGTAGAACTCCAGATTATTACTTTTGACCACCCAAAAACCTTGGCTAAGGTATAAAAGCCAATTTGTGTAAGTTTTTTTTTAAGTTTTTGGATAAGAAATACATAGCGTGAGCTAATGACGCTCACTTCTCTCCTTCTCGAGCTTCCTACTCCCTCTCCCGTTGTCACATTGTGAATGTGTTTGTTGCATTGCAACCGCAGGTAAGAGCTCTACGCATTGACGTAAGCCATCCACAGTATTTCGTAGTTTTTGGCATCACTGACCACGGCCTAATTTCATCATAACTAGGAATTTACACTTTTAAAACAAAAACTAAGCATAGGCGGGGTATTGGGGCATCATTGCTGAGCATTTAGATGCATTTTGGGTCGAAAACGACTAAGTCAAAAATCCAATGTTGTTAATAATCGCGATTTTGGAACTTGACCTTAAGTGGGATTTGAGGCCATAGGCATGTGTGCTTAGGTCTTATAAACTTGTCCTAGAAGTTTCATTACGTTTGGATGTCATTTGATGCTGTAACAGATGTGATTTGCTTGTCGATGAGCAATTGGCTTTTGGTGATTTCAGTCACTTGAGTGTAGCTTGAGTTAGATGCGAGTTGTTAGGTTTTTTCCAAGAGATTGACAACCTCTTGTAACCTCTATGAACTAGTCGATTCGGCTTCGTCCCATGGTTTGACAAATTAATCGTGGTTCTTGCTAATACTGCAATAAGATAGGATGGTGAGGTTAGACATGCGTCCCACATTTGGCTGTCGGGGATCGAAGAGACCTAAACTAGGAAAAAACACGAGCGTCTTGTGTCATTGTCCTTTAACTTCCTCTAGGTTCACCTAGAGTTCAAAACTCTCTTTTAGAAACCGCATAGCTTAAGATTGTCCTCTTTTGCTGTGTAGAGGTAGCTTGGAAGTAATCGTACTTGTTGAGTGCCTTTACGATTGTAGCATTGTAGATTTAGATTAGGATTTGGAGAATGATGGTAGACCAGACAAGTCTTAAGATCAAGACTCTGAAAAACATAAAAAACACAAGAAAACGAGTGTTTGTAGACACTTTCCACAACTCCATTGCATGAGAAACTAGGAGTAGGATAAGCAGGATCTGAGGTAGATTTCATAGCATTGCTCTCTTTGAAAGAATCAAGTGTGAGTTGTTATGTAAAGTTGCAAAATTTTAGATCTACGGCTAGAAATAGCACGAAAAGACTCGAATTCACTCAATCCAACTGGGAAGTAAGCCTACAAGTTGTCCGAACCAGTGGGTAAGCTCAAGGACACTTCGAGGTAAAAATTTCAAGAAGTTGATCAAAACTCAGATTATTTACTTTTTCTTGACTTTTTAGGCCAAATTAAGTTTTGACTTGATTTATGGGCTTAAAAAACATCATAAAAGGATTGTCTTTGAGAAAATTGCAAAAAAGTGCTCATTTCAAGCCTCAAGTTAATAATCGCAATTATTAAATTTTTGCTCTAAATTTGCCAAGACTCATATCATTGACTCATTGCATGTGTACAAACAACTTTTGTAAAGGCCCAAGAGATTTGGATCACTAAACTGCCAAAAAACTGGGTGAAAACTAAAGTTTGTACTGACTTTTTGAATCTTGAGTGTGAATTGAGGAACAATTTATCCAAACTTATTGAAAATTGATTCATATGCTTATATTGATGTGATAAACATGTGTATATGCTCAATTGACCAAAAACTTGCAAAATTTTGACAAAAGTAAATAATCGCGATTATTTACTTTTGCCTTGTTTTTGAACTTTTTTGACCAAGTTGGCATACCACTAGCTTTACCATGTTGTAATAAGCCCACAAACCAAATTTGGTAAGATTTGGATCACTGGAGTGAAAACTGTGTGACAAAAATTGCAAAGTTGGAAGGAAATTTACAAAAAAATATCAAGAGTAAATAATCGCGATTATTTACATTTGCTTCAGAACTTGGTGATTTTGTAAATTTGAGTATACCACAAGGCCAAACACATCAATTAGACCCCACAAATCAATTTTGGTGAAATTTGGACCGCAAAAGTGAGACTGAAGCTAGATTCCCAAAATCAGAGTCTGCGGACACGGAACAGTGGATAAAATTGATCAAATTTTGTCCAAACTTGTTGAAACTTGCCCAAGGGCTATAACAAGTTGTATACTTGCCAAACCAATCCAAAAAGTGACAAAAGTAAATAATCGTGATTATTTACTTCTGCTATCCAGAGACTTCAATTTTGACCTTTGGGCTTATACTGTGTTAGACCAGCATAATATAAGGCCACAAGGAAATTTTGGGTTCAATCGGATCAAAATTGGTACAGATACACTCAGATTACAGATTGCAGATTAAACCTTTGATTTTGCTAAGCTGAATCTGAAAGTCAAAATTTTGACTTCCATAGCACGAATTGAAGTGGAATACAGAGACCAGTCACACTGGAGTTCTCAAGAGCTCTACTGTCCTTATAGAAACATAGCTAATTTGATAAATTTTGTACAGGAATCACGTTGCAGACGAGGAATCAGTGGCTTGACAGAAAGTTGCAATTGAATCAAGTGGACATTGACGACAAGTCAATCCCAGGTGAGTACTCTATCCAGGGCTTCATACGTCTATATGAACCTTAGATCCGGTCGTGTAATAGGAAATCAAGGCCTATTCAAGGAAAACACCAGTAGAGTATCCACTGAAGAAAGCGTGAATCAAGGCGATTCCTTGCACACAATTCCTAAAGAAGTCTCGGACACTTTTTCGAATTCAACATCCAAAATGTCTTCTTACTCGACTCACTCTGAAATCGGAACGACAATGCGCTATAAGCATATACTCTCTTTTTACAAGACTAATCGTCATAGAGCCCAGGTTTACTTGGATCCTAACGAAGAGTATGCTATTCGCATTGATGATCATGGTATTGAGTTCGAAGAAGAGGTTAGGGCAAATAAACAAGGAAAAATATACATGGATCGAAACGGAACTCAATATGTACAGGTTGAAAATCCAGATGTGATAGACAAATGGGGCTTAGAAGTAAACACTATAATCCCAGATATGTCAGCAAAAGAAGGACCACCAACTTTGGAATTCGAGGGATACGATCAAGTACACTTGAAGCCTTTGAAACGGCTTAGTACGGATAATCCTAGGATCGGAGTCTATTGTTGGGAAGATAGAAACATAAAAGATCTTTTGTGGACTGCTCATGCTAGACCAGGGCAATTAACGGCCATGAAGATCATCTATATCTTCAAAATCAAAGATAAGGGATCTGCGGATCTACCAACTTACTTGTTTAGGGATTGTTATAACAACAATTTTGCTACGATGACTCCTGAGGAAGTAGAACAAACCAAATACCAGGAGTATTCCATACGGGATTGGATATTGGGTCAAGGACCAGAAACCACTCCGAGAGACGAACATCGTGAGAGATCATCTGAGAGTATTGTGAAGAAACCAGAAACCACCTCATCACGTAGAAAAACAGGTGACACTAAGACCAGCCCAGGGCTACATGAGTCACTATTTCCGACAGACTGGTTTGAAGGACTTGGAACAGGACCAACTCCTAGAAGACCTGGAGTTGAACCAAATAGACGTGTCAGACCAGCTGATTTCCAAAAATGGGTCAGAAAATACAGTGGATCAGGGGATCCATATGACCACTTAGCAAGCTTCAAGCAAGTGCTAAGAGCAGAGAGTATATTCGATTTTCATACTCAATTCGAGGGGTTTGGAATGACATTAGAAGGAAAAGCTTTGACATGGTTCCAAAACATTCCACCAAGGTCAATCATGGATTTGAATACATTAGCTCAAGGATTTGTAGCTGCTTGTTCTAAAACGGGGATTAAATATAATACGGTAGCTCAAATCTACAGCTTCAAACAGAAACATGGTGAGTCTGTTAGGGATTGTGCAACTCGAATGAAACAATACATTGCCAGATGCCCAGAGATGGAGATACCTGCAAAGGAGTGACTTGTCTCATTGTTTCTGGAGGGACTTCTAAACACAGAACTTCATGCTATACTCTATAGTAAAAAGCATACAACCCTAGAGGTGTGTGTGTGTCTAATGCTATCGACCTAGGAGACAATTGTGACATCTTTAATGAAAAGGATGTCTCTAAGGATAACCAAAGTGAGAATATTGCATCCACAACACCAGCACAAGTGGGAACGGCTGCTGCGGCACCACTCTCATCCATAGAAGATATGCTAAAAAGGATGAATGACATGATGAACAATATGCAAAAAGCACCTATGAGAGGACCAGGATAGGGGATATCCCCACAAGGACAACCAATTAGTCCACAAAAATGGTGTGCAATCGAGGGTGAATGGACCAACCACAAGACCCACGAGTGCTACTTCAGACCAAAGTATGATGGGAATGTTTAGTACGTTCCCATGAGGCCACCAGGACAACCCATGTACAGATATCATCCTAATATGGCTCAAGTTCAAAGACCACCAATGGGTATAGAGAGACCTCAACCTGTATTGGGACAAACAACCTCCTTACCAGGACATAATGTGGTGCCTGTAAAGTACATGCACTCAGAAGGAGTCATAGATGAACAAGCATGAGTGCCTGTTACAACCTATGCAGAGTCTAGTCCATCTAAAGTAATGGTAGAGGGAGATTGGTATAGCCCACAACCACCGCCAATGGAGGAAACCATGACTTATGCTCCACCAAAGCTCGCACCAATGTATTATGTAGCTAATCAAGGTGACAGACGTCCCATGGGAAGACCCATGATGAAGCCCAGAACAGGAAACTGTCATAACTGTGGTGCTGATGATCATTGGAAGAACAAATGTCCAGAGCCTGACAAAAACCTCAAACCAATTGAAGCCTATTGCATACAATGTTGCAAAAATGGAGTACACTTTACGAAAGATTGTCCTAAGAATCCTATGAACAAGGGAAAAACTGTAGTCAACGTAGTCCAAGTGATACCTAGTAGCTCATCAGAGAGCGAACCGATTGTTCCAATCAAGGTAAACACTAGAGCCCAGGCAAAGAAAAAGAAAGAAAATTCCTATGATGATTCAGAAAACACAAAAATTTCTTCTCAAAGAATCAAAAGGAGCGGAAGTAAAGGATATGAGATGAGAAAACAAAAACAACGGGTTGAAAACGAAGAGAAAGCAAAAATTTTAGCCCAGGACAAGTTGAAAGAAATTGGCAGTGAATTTAAGGAAGCAACCGTGAAATCTGGAGGATCCAGTCTGGTTGATAAAATTTTTGAGCCTATCAATGTTTCCTTGGAAGCCTACCAAGTCGGACTAAAAGCAGGCCAAAACATGGAAAACCTATCCATCTCCAGACATGGAAGCAGCTAAGCTGGAAGCTCATCAAAATTTGGTAAGAATCATGCAGGAAATGCTGGATAAACAGAAACCCAAGCTTGAAAGTATTGTAAAACCGAAAGATCTTGCGGTAGAAGGAACAAAAGCACAATCTGATGTGGTGGCAGAACCCCACCTTGAAACAAATGAACCAGAGCTCATAGTGCCGGACAGTGAAGATACCTTAGAAGGAATTCCATTCGTGGAGGAAGACTGGCCAAGACACTTATGGGAAAAGGTGAGGGAGATCAATGATGGAAGCCTAACTTTAAAGTCAGCTCCTATAGAGGAAGTCTGGTTGGATAACCTACCATCTGATATAAACATGGATATACAATCCTTATACGGGGATTGTGGATCAGAGGCTTCAGGAATATCTAAACCTTTGACATCAAAAACATTACCTTCTTACTTGGGAGATAACAAAGATGAATCTATCATTTGTAATACCACTCAAGTCAAAAGAGCCAAACAGACCCTAGACGTGGACAACATTCACTCAATGGCAATACTGGATAGTGGAGCGGGCATAGCCATAACCACTAAATCAGTATGGGAATCTTGGGGACAGCCAGCCATTAGACAAACGCGAATGAAATTGCAGTTGGCTGACGGACACCTTGAAAGACCACTAGGGCTACTAGAAAAAGTGATAGTCAACTCCTGTGGAATTGAATATCAACACACTTTTTCCATAGTAGACTTTGGAAAAAAACTCAACTATGAAATCATATTGGGAAGACCTTTCATGCAACAGGTACAGCTTATCCAAGATTGGGAAAACGACTATCTGTACACCTGAAGCAGGTGGGATCTATAACAAGAGTCAATCGAAAAGACCACACCTATAGAGACGTCTTGAAAACACCCATCCAAGAGTTTGATTCAGTCTCTTTGACTCAAACTAAACTTCCATCTTGGCTAAACAAAGACACTCCTATTTGGATGTGCGAAGCTTCAGAAAATGGAAGCTTGAGACGAGAGGAATGTATCCTAGAAAGGGACTGTACAGACAAAGCCTACATACCTGAACCCTTCCCAGAGCATTTATTCGAACGATTCGAGTGGACTCAAATCTTAGCGACAATGGATGTACGTGTGAATACGTCTATGCCTACTCAATTTTTCAATGAGGATGGCTATGACATAATTCCCATCCAAATGATGTCAGTCCTTAACATTGAAAATAAGGATGAGGAAACAAAGGACTTGATGAAAGCTCAACAAGTCTTTTCTCACCTCTATTATGATGCAATTTATGAGTTGGATGAACACTCAGCTACCTCCGAAGATTCGGGATCCGAAAAAGAACATACGAGAGCTCAACTACTCTTAAGGGGAAGGGAGGAAAAGTTTTTTGACTTTCCAAACCAAAAATCAAGAAGACAAAAATGGTATAGAAGAGAGAGGGACACTAAAATTGTGAAAGCACAACCTATGCCATCAGCCTCCAATAAAACACAATTCCTGATGTAGATAGATGCTAATGATTGTGTCAAGGACAAAATAACTAGCAGATATCCTTCAAACGGAAACTCAAAAATGTCTCAAACATCGAGAAAAACAAGGAAGGGTACTCAAGAAGAACATCAGAAAAAAAGCACTCATGACCAGAGTTGAGAGGAAAAGAAATGTCAAGAATTGAAAAATGCTCTAAAGGAGATATACACCACCAAAATGGAAACCACGGAAGAGGATGGGAAGGATATAATGCATGTTCCATCCCATTACAAAAAGTATACTCTCCAAGATCAGAAAATCATAATCGAACAACCTGTTAGGGAACTACAAAAACAAGACGAGTCTTACGAAGGACCTGAAAACGCTAAAAGGATAGACTTGGTTGAACCAGGAGAAGAGCTTAGACTGGCCTACATTGCGAATGACCTAACAGAAGAAGAAGAAAAGCTTTTTCTAAGCTTGTTAAAGGAATACCTTACCGCGCACCGTGCACCAATTCTTGAAATACCTCTCTCTCTCTCTCTCTCTCTCTCTCTCTCTCTCTCTCTCTCTCTCTCTCTCTGTGTGTGTGTGTGTGTGTGTGTGTGTGTGTGTGTGTGTGTGTGTGTTGAGAGGAAAAGAAATATCAAGAATTGAAAAATGCTCTAAAGGAGATATACACCACCAAAATGGAAACCACGGAAGAGGATGGGAAGGATATAATGCATGTTCCATCCCATTACAAAAAGTATACTCTCCAAGATCAGAAAATCATAATCGAACAACCTGTTAGGGAACTACAAAAACAAGACGAGTCTTACGAAGGACCTGAAAACGCTAAAAGGATAGACTTGGCTGAACCAGGAGAAGAGCTTAGACCGGCCTACATTGCGAATGACCTAACAGAAGAAGAAGAAAAGCTTTTTCTAAGCTTGTTAAAGGAATACCTTACCGCGCACCGTGCACCAATTCTTGAAATACCTCTCTCTCTCTCTCTCTCTCTCTCTCTCTCTCTCTCTCTCTCTCTCTGTGTGTGTGTGTGTGTGTGTGTGTGTGTGTGTGTGTGTGTGTGTGTGTGTGTGTGTGTGTGTGTGTGTGTGTGTGTGTGTGTATGGATCATGGCGCGCGGGCTCAAAACTGAGTAAAGAAAGCAGTCCATCGTGCGTCGTGCTCCATTTCATGACTTCCCTCTTTCTCTCTCTCTATGTATCTACCTCTTTCAAACCAAGCAAGCAATCAAAAACACTATCCCTCTCTCTCTCTCTCTCTCTCTCTCTCTCTCTCTCTCTCTCTCTCTCTCTCTCTCTCTCTCTCTTCTACTTCAACAAACCCTTTGGAAATACCTCTCTTGGTGGAATTAAATTGGAAGAAAACGCTTGAAGAAGCTTTGCGCCTTGGTTGCAGAGGTTGTCTCCGTGGTAGGTCTCTCTCTCTCTCTCTCTCTCTCTCTCTCTCTCTCTCTCTCTCTCTCTCTCTCTCATCATGAATCCAAGTGTGCATTTGTTACCATAAATAGTACACGTATTTTTTGGTTGTTAGAAAGTACTTATTGTGGTCGAACCACCCATTTAATACATGTCCTTCTAACATGTATACAATAATATTCGGCTTGCTTCATTAAAAACGCTAATGGTAATGTCTATTATTGCATGAAAAGGGGACAGAGAGAGAGAGAGAGAGAGAGAGAGAGAATAACTTGTGTGGTGAGACAAGATAGATCAAGGGGAGAATAGAAAACATATTGGTGAAGCTAAATACAGACCTCAAGAGAGAGATAGAGGCTAGAGAGAGAGAGAGAGAGAGACTTAAAAAGGCCTCTGCTTCCTTCAAGGTGCAGGAATCAGAACCTTGAAGACACAAAACAACATTCCCAGTTTTGAATCTCTACTCCAAGAGCAATGTCTAGTTCTGGCAAAGGTAAAGTCAATCTCTTCACTTTCATTTGGTCCATAATTTAGTTGTGTCTAGGAATTGTGCTTCAAAATGTAAAAGACCATTTAACATTTTACCAACCAATATTGGATCACGACGCGCCAATAATGTTGTGGACATTCGTTTACATACTCCGCGCACCGTGATCCTCTTTTGAAATTGTACAAACGTTTCTTTTTTAAGAATAATATTCTTTGATGTTTTGGTAGCTATTCCATTGTATGAAAGCCCATTAAGTGGATCGTGGCGCGCCAGTAGCTCTATGGATTTTGGTTAATGTACTCTGCGCACCGTGATCCACTTATATGGCTTTTGCTCTTCACAACCATAAAACAATTTTTCATTCTATCCATGCTAATCATCTTATGTTATTGTCTATATGATTAGTTGGGAATAACTGTGAGATACCTAGCTATAATTTGTTCAAAACTTATATGATCATGTGGTGCCCTTCCTTTTATTTATGTTTGATGAAACTTATATTTGTGAGTATGAAATAAATGGCAAGATTAAGATCACATAGGAGGAAGAGGCGGAAAATAGATTCCGAGTGCATTTTTGGCCAAGCAAACGTTCCGAGAAGACTGTCAGAGCTGTTAAAAACATCAATGAAGAGAAATGTAGACTTCACAGAACCCATTGATATATCTGGTGCAGAGCCTCCCATGAGTTTGGAGGAGCCTACTCTAGGTTTGGAGGAGCCTGATACTGATCCATCTGTCAAAATGGAGTCCCCTTCTACTGCCCAATGTATTGCAACAATCCAAAAGAAAAAAGAGGCAGTTATTTATGAAGACCCTACAGTGATTAATGAAAGGCTTTTAGATTTTGCAATTTCGTCTGGGGCTGGTGATAAATTTGACTTGGTCTCCTGTATTTTTAATGCTCCATTTAATCTTGATGTGTTTATAGCTGAACAGAGTGAACACTTGAAGCTGGAACGAGAGAAGTTGGAGCTTCACACTCAAGAGGGCAGGGTTAATGTTGGTGAAATGGTGGTAGTATATTTAAAAGACTGTGATCCTAAACGACATTCTTACAAGAAGTATAATCAGCTACCTCTTATGTACAAGCCCCATTGGTGCAGCTTACATGAACGGGAGTGCAAGCTGGTTCAAGAATTCTAGGATTTCTAAAATTTTAAATGGATTATTTACAAGTCTTATGAAAGATCCTAAGGAGGTCATGGAGGAACACGCTTTACTAGCAGATGAAAAAGAGGAAAATAATGAGGAATATATCGAAGTGACGGAGATAGAGGAGTCCATTGATCTTGAAGAAGAAGTAGAAGAGGTGGAACAAAGCAATCTTCTCTCAGTGAAAACCTCAGATATCAAGCTACCTCTAGATGTGTCAGGTTTCAATGAGCGGTAGACCACCTTAATGCTACCAGGAGTGCCAGAGTTTAAATTTGTAGATAGGTCATACATTTTCCTTCATGATATACAAAGTATTTTTTGTTTGCGGGAGGACTTTGCACTGGCCACTATCTCCAAGTATCAGGAGGAGAGGAATGGATTTGTTTCAGATGACAGTAGTGATGACGAGGCAATGGAGATCTCCAATAACCCATTGGACTGCCTTAAACTCTGCTTTGAAAAAGCAAAAAAGTATAAAAAAATCCTTCCTGATGAAGCCACAATTCAAACTATTCGAAATAATCTTAAGCCATCAAACTAGTAAACACGATATGGAGGATTGGTTTGAGCGACCAGCCTAGGAGTCAACCGGATCAGTCAACCTATGGAAGGATGAGCTTTTTTTGCAAGATGAGAGTTTCATGGTATAAAATCCTGCCCCCCCCCCCCCCCCCCCCCCCCACACACACACACACACACACACACATCTCTCTCTCTCTCTCTCTCTCTCTCTCTCTCTCTCTCTCTCTCTCTCTCTCTCTCTCTCTCTCTCTCTCTCTCTCTCTCTCTCTCTCAGATGCACAAACACTTCTTTTGTTTACAGTCATGGATTGCTAAAAAGGACGACTTTCTTCGTCGTCGAAGAAGACAGTTCCGTGGTAGGGATGCAGCTCTAGGACAATATCTGCCTAGTTTATGTGAGGCACCCATCCTAATCTTCCACAACGGAATGTCACAAGAGGGGAATATTGCAACCTATGCTTTCAAGACATTATCTCGCTTCTTAGGTGGTCCAATGCTGCCACAAAATGCTGACAAAGTTATCCTCGTCGACAAGGTTTTTGGGAGAGAATGTTTTGGTTACTCGCCAGGATATACTGGGGGCCATGCAACATATTACTACACATACACAGCAATGGCATTATCTTTAGGGAAAGAAAACCCTACTGAACTTTTAGAATATGGCAAACATTTAATGATGAGATACAAGGGCGAGGTTCCAAATGATATTTGCAAATCATCAAAAGGTTGATATAGTTGTGGTACATATTAAATTTAATTCTACAAACATTTGTGGTACATCCGATCATTCAAACTCTAACTCTCTTGTTCCACCGATGATTGGCATATTGCATTGTCTCCCTCCACCTCATTTGACTTTCAAGAGCACTTGAGTTGTTCAATGCGTCTACTCGCTTTCTTTTCTGAAGTTGCAAATGTCTGATTGCATGTACGATTGCTGAAGAGGCCAATACTTGCTTTTGTTGCATGCGATGAATGATTCTGCGATGAAACCACTGAAATAAATCCTTCAGACTGTTTGACTTATTTCGAGAGCCTCCATGCTGTGTGTGTCTGAAGTAAGCATTTCTAGCCATGTAATGAGACTTCTCCAGGCCCTGGGTGTTCCATACCTGGATTCCCATACTTTTGGATGAAGTATGGCAAATGATTAAAAGCATGAGCCACATTTTAACTCTTAAAAATAAAAAGGAAAAAATATCTGAGAGCTGGTAAAAGGTTCGTCAACTGGGCAATCTCTCTCTTCATTCGGGGTGCCAATGTGAGGGTTGGATTTTATCACGCAGTCATCCATTTTCTATCGGTGAAAAACGTTAGCTATCCTTTTAAAATTACACTATAATGCGAAGAAAACCATAATATCTCGGCAATTGGAAGGGCTTGAAGGATGCCCTTGGTAAGATATAGTGCCTATGAGCTCAAGGATAAAATATTTCTTTCTCTCTCTCTCTCTCTCTCTCTCTCTCTCTCTCTCTCTCTCACACACACACACACACACATAGCTAATAACGTGGATCGACCTCTTTGTTTGCATGCATGTCCTCAAAGCAAGACATCACCAAGTCGACATGAGGCGAGCTTTTTTTTTTCTCGATCTCTTCAAAAAGACAAACTTTTTAAAATCTCTAAAAAATATCAATATTGGTCTTGAAAAAAACCATTTGAAAAGAAAAATCCAAATATTTATATATTCAAAAATTAAATTCTTATTACATAATAAAATCTTCACTAAAATTATCCCTTTTTTGCTATGTACATTTAAATTAAAACATTTATTCTACGCAAAGTAGAAAGTCTATTGACTTTACGTTCTGAAAAGCCTATCACTTCTTACAGTGTTACCGTGTACTTTTGGATTTTAAATCTAACCCTTCATTTTTGTTTTGCAAGGTTTTTTTGGCCTCATGAGGAAAGGCCTTAGGGTTGGGTTGGGTTGGGTTGGGTTGGGTGTACTTTGAAGGATGCCGTCCACGTGTTTTGAGGGCTTTGGGTGAAGGTATGATGACATGACTAAAGAGGAAACGTGGGCAGGATGATGGTGAAACGATGTGGCAGTGTGGAGAAGATGTACTCGTGCGAGCTACTATGTAGAGTCATCTACGTTACCGCCTGACGATGTACGCCTCGCGAGTTCCATCCATTGGCAGGACCACGTGATGCCTCACCTTGTTTCTTTTGCTCAACTTCATCTCCTTCCTCTTGTTGTGTGTGTATGTGATGGCTGCTGCCATAGCCTGCTGCCATGGAGGACGGGACCTCTTCTCTTCTTCAGCGAGGGTAAGCTCAGCATCGACGCTCTTCTCTATTCAGCAGCGAAAGCCCTCTCTCCAGGTAATTCCTTTCTCTGCCGCATTTCAGAAACTGCCTTCCCCGCAGGTATTCTCTCCTTTCTCTTTCTGCAAGTACCCTCTTTGTGCATATCATACGTCCTCTGCTCCCACAAGAATCCGCCGCCACTGCAGGAAAATTTGCCCCATGATGATGACAGACTTGCAGATTTTACCAACTCCACAGGATCTCTCAAGCCTTCATCTGCTCAACGCAAAAACTCTTCTTCGAAAGGAAAGTTCATCCACAAATTAGGATTTCTTTACCTATTCTTTCAAGATCTCGTTGGCAATATGACGCCTCGTGAGAAAGGCGACATTCGCGATGTCATCCTCATGAGCCTGCCTTTTGCTTGTTTGTGCTTATTGGATGTGGCAATCCATGAGCAAACATTTCTGATTTGTAAGCTGTACATTTTGTTTTACGTGGATAGCTTGTCTTCTCTAGGGTTCATGCTAATGTCTCCTTGTTTGCACATGTATAATATCTCGTGTACATATATTCTTTGCAAGCTTAATGAAAACCTTCAAGTACCCGTGTGCGTGTGTATGAGAGAGAGAACCATTTTTGAAATTGTGAAGTGTGTCATCCAACTTCTTGTTAGTGTGGAACATATATATGGCTTGATTGAGTCATGCTTGTGGGCTGGATCAAGAATTGTTGTGGCATTTATGGCCTCATGCAGAGAGACGGAGAAGAAGCACGAGCAAAGGAGAGAGCTCAGTTGACTTTGTAATACATCTTTGAAATTAACTTGGAGTACATCTTTTAAGAGCTATAAAGGTTCACTAACTTTAGTTACACGTGTTCTTAGCCACACACTGATGCATTATTTAAGGAACGTACCCCATAGCTGGATGATGCTTGATTTCCTAGCAAGAATGTGGAGTAGAGACGCTCTCAATGCGATATTTGATTCTCGGTATTAGGGAAAAACTTTGTCGGGCTATGTATAGGTATGTCTGCATGTGTGTTGTGTGTACACGTATTTCCATATGTAAGCAAAACACTAGAATGATCCAAATTTGCTATATTAAAATTTCGGACATCTACTTGCTTAGCAAACCTGTTAATTAGAAGGATATGCCCCCCCCCCCCCCCCCCCCCCCCCCCCCCCCCCAAACCCCAACCTACCTTCTTCTCCTAACCCCCTCATATACCCTTATCCAACGTCCCACCTCGTCCCATGGTGCCTACCTTGCCCTTCACTTACCTACTTTGTTCATACTAGTATGTAACCCGCGCGTTGCCGCGGCTAGAAAATGCATGTTTTTTATTCTTACAACTACAAAGGTGGGAAATTATATAGACTCTATTTTTCTAAATGTATACACTCTTTTGCGTTTCAAAAAAATCATCACAACATCTATGATCTATGGATTCTGAAAAAAAATTATACATGCAAGAGGCAACAAATATTCCTTTAATACCAAGCTTGGCAAGTTCTCGCATGTTACGTAGGTTCGGTTGTAAACTTCTGTCCCTCAAGGCTCTCTCTCTCTCTCTCTCTCTCTCTCTCTCTCTCTCTCTCTCTCGCTCTCTCTCTCTCTCTCTCTCTCTCTCCCACGCGCCCATAATATACTTTAAATACTAAGTACCTTCATATTTTGTAGGTTTTCTTATCTTCTAATTTATAATTAGAGGTAGCGTTTCGAAATTTGTAGGTGACGTTCCATTTTTTTCTCAATCTTTGCTTTCAAGTCATGAAGTCTCCAACATTTATGGTGTTTGTTGTACATTGCACACACACACACACACACACACACACACAGAGTCTGAGAAAAAAGAGAGCTACATAGGGCCTTCCAACTCCATGACGAAGGATAATTTAACCTTAAATAGCTTCTCCAAGGAGCTACTCCATATCTTTGGCCAACATGGAAGACGATCATGCCTATGTGTACCACATTTGAGAGATGCAATTGGCCATGGACATGCAGAAGATTGTAGTGCCATCGCCACCCAATGAGCCATCTTGTGAGGAGTACCATCACCACTTGGCTGCACTCACATTGAGCTCGTGCACTAAAAATGGACGATTCCAAGCATTTAGAAGAGGTGAAAAGAAGCATAGCTCATGTTTTCTCATTGGGTGACTTATGCATTAGACTCGACATTCTCAAGTCCATGGGATTGGCCCCTAACTTGATGTAGGAAGAGATGAAGAATGGTTTACAGACATCAAAGCACGTTGTTAGGCCGCTAGCCTTCAAAGGATTAGCTCCATACCCATCCCACATTCAAGCAAACCAATAGTTCAAGAAACCATTAATGTGTTAGCCTGCAACCTAGATGAGGGAGAATTTGCCTCTTCACCATCATCATTAGATGCCTATTCAACAAATGATGGAAAAAGGGCTAGGTTTAGTGCAATCACACTTAGAAATGTATTTGAGTGTATGCTTACTATAATCATATGTAGATTTTCTAAGTTTTTTGGAAAGAATATTGTGTATTTGAGTGCTAAAAAAACAACCTAGGTATAATGTGATCCCACCTACAAAATAAAGCCTGCAAATATAATAAATTATCCTTTAAAATTTCTCATGCGTAGGTTTTCCAAGTTTTTGGGAGAAAATATTGTGTATCTAAATGCTAAAAAAAACCTATGTTTACTGTAATTTGACCTACAAATTTTGAGATTTACCTCTAAATTCTAGATTTGAAGGTAAGAACTCGTACAAAGTGTAGACAAATTTAGTGTAAAACCCATCAAATACAATAAATTTGCCTCTAAAATTTCTCCTAGGTAGGTTTTTTAAATTTTTGAAAAAAGCATTGTGTACCTGAGTGCTTGAAGAAAATCTAAGTTCAATGTAAATATAGTAGATTTGCCTGAAAGTGACCCTAAAGAGTAAGAACCCCTAAGAATGGGGGTGCTAAGGGCCACATAAGTGCATTCCAAGAGGCTCATTTAAATATGGTGTACATATTGACCAGAATATTTTGAATCAGGATGGTTTTTCTAAAAATCCCCTCAATAGTCATTTTAGTTTGCTTATGCCAAATACTTGCATGATGCCACATACATTTGAGATATAAGGATACAAAATTGTATCTGGACACGAGCCCTCACCTTGACTCATGTGAAAACTACTCAGAGCTTCCTTACCCTCACCCTTCTCCTTCCAGACATATGCAGCATCCTAAACTACAAACATCAATACCACTGAGAGCTTGTTGTGCATTTTTTCAATACATGATCACACTTAGTGTACATGTTGAGTACAACATTTTCAACCATAATCTGTTTTTTGGGCTTCTCCAAGAGCCCTTGATAAGAATCTCATCATGAATTCTTTCATTCATGTCAACTTCTTAAATGTTGGCATTGGATAATAATAACATACCTTCAAGGTGCAAGCCAATGTTGATATCATTTAGGCCATTTAATAAGCAGAAAAAAAGCTAGTTGTGTTGGCATGCGAAGCAGGACCTGACTTGGATGTGAGTTTCTAGAAAGGGAAACTATGAGTGATGACTTCTCAACTTCCTTAGTGAAAGCCCGAAGATTGACACCAACAAAACACACTCTAGAGGGATCCACAAGGTAGAGAGCTTGAGGAGTTGCAAGTTTTTCTTTCTTTGGGACCAATTAGTAGGGATGAGTTAAAAATCAAAGAGCACGCATTGAATCATCATCATGCATGCAAATTGAGAAAATCAAACTTGAAAACCTTCAAATATAGTAAATTTTCTTCTAAAATTTGTTATACATAATCATTTTTTGTAGGATTGGCTCTTAATGGAAACCTCTAAATTTAGTAAAAAGTTTCAAATTTTAGAAGCAAATCTCCAAGATTTTAGAGGAAAATTTTAGAAAAATTGTGTAAAACTCTTCAAATATAGTACATTTTCCTCTAAAATTTCTTATATGAAGGTTTTCCAAGTATTTGGAAAAAAGACCTATCTCAAGTGCTCGAAAAAAAACCTACGTTAAGTGTAATCCCACCTACAAATTTTGAGGGTTACCTCCAAATTCTAGATTTAAAGGTGAGAAAACCTACAAAGTTCATAGAAATTAGCAAGATGAACTATGGATCAAAGGGGAGGTATACCATCTTCATCATACACACAAACTAAAAAATTTAAATATAAAAACCTTCAATTATAGTAAATGTGTCTCTAAAAGTTTATCATATGTAGGTTTTTCAAATTTCAATTTTTTGCGGGATTCTCCAAAATCCCTTGATGGAAACCTCCAAATTCGTATAAACCTTCAAATTTTACAGGGAAAATCTCCAAATATTAGAGGCAAATTTTAGAAAAATCACGTAAAGACCTTCAAATATACTTTTCTCATATGTAGGTTTTTAAAGTTTTTGAAAAAGAGCACTATATATCTAAGTGTTGCTGTAGGCAAAAGGCTAGGTTTAGTTTAATCCCACCTACAAATTTTAAATTCTGGATTTGAAGGTGAGCAAACCCATGAAGTTTATAGAAAAGCACTATGTATTCAAGTGCTCAAAAAACCCTAGGTTTGGTGTAATCCCACCTATAACTTTTGAGATTTAACTCTAAATTCTTATTTGAAGGTGAGAATACCTATGAAGTTAATTGGGAAAAACCTAGGTCTAGTGTAATCCCACCCATAAATTTTAAAATTTACCCTCAAATTTCAATTTGAAGTTGAGAACACCTACAAATTTTAGAGAAATTTAGCGCGAAAACCTTTAAACAAAGTCAACAGTTTACTCCGCCTTCTGTTGTTGTTAACATGCAATTGCTCGCCACCCGTCTTAGATTTTCTCCCTGTTCTGGATTCGTCAACTTGGGCTTACTCGCCTTTGTTCATAATTGGCTATGGGACCAACTACTCTCTCTCTCTCTCTCTCTCTCTCTCTCTCTCTCTCTCTCTCTTTTTCACACACACACACACACACACACACACACAGGTTGTAGACAATTGTGATCTCTCTCTCTCTCTCTCTCTCTCTCTCTCTCTCTCTCACACACACACACACACACACACACACATACACACACACGGAGCCTTGGGTGCGCAAAAGGGCTCGCTCAGCTAGATTGGACTCTCTCACAATTGCATTGTAGGTTGAGATTCGAGTCTCATACACACACATAGCCAACGACCAACCGCGTTGCTTCTCTCTCTCTCTCTCTCTCTCTCTCTCTCTCTCTCTCTCTCACACACACACACACACACACCTCATACACACGACATGGACATGAACACACGCACAAGTAGCTGTTGTAGATCGAGATTTGTATAAGACCTTCAAGCGTCGAGGTCATTGAGCTGTAGTTATTTCATGGAATTTCAAACATGGACGGTTGTGCAAGTTACAATGGATGACACGTGGGAGGCCTCTCTTTACTTGGAAAATTTAAGCTCAAATATATATGTATAGATTTACTTTAAAATTATTTCGATCAAGAAAAAAAAATTGGCACTCTCTTTGAGGCTTCTCTCTCTCTCTCTCTCTCAAGTTACAGTGGAAGGCACGTGGGAGGCCTCTCCTTACTTGGAGAATTTAAGCTCAAGTATATATATATAGATTTACTTTAAAATTATTTCGATCAGTATTTTTTTTGGCACGCCTCTATCTCTCTCTCTCTCTCTCTCTCTCTCTCTCTCTCTCACACACACACACACACACACACACATGTGTGTGTGCGTGCCTTTCCATTTTGGGGCGATTCGAGACTACTATTCTATTAAAATCAGGGTTTAATTTATTAATTGCAAAATCTTAGCCAAATTTTAAGATCGTCTTTAAGTAAATTGACCAAATTTTGATAGCGTACATACGAACACTTCGTAAGTTCTAAACTTTTATGGCCATTGGCTTTCCCAAAACAAAGTTCAACCACCCTTCAATTGGCTTTCAAAAGAAAATGAAAGTTTGAAAAAGTAGAATCAATCCTTTTTTTATTACTTGGAAGGTTAAAAGTTCAAAAGTTGAAAAGGTTCACAATTCCAACATTTCAAACTTCAAAGAATTGAGAAGTTTTATAAGGTTTTCTCTTAAGTGAAGCACTGAGTGACACATGGAGAGTCTCTCCTTCCTTGGAAAATTTCAGCTACTTCATATATAGTATAGATTCCCGTCGTGTCTTGTGGCTTGTAGATAAGTCCTCATGGCCTTCAAGTTTTGGGAGAGAATGAGTGTTTTGGAAGTTCCAATGGTGGAGCAAATGAGGAAATGACCCACAGTCTACTACTCTTCACCAAGCATGTATGAAGAGCTCAACAGGGCACTAGTGACCTTGTGCCAGTTGAGATAATTTAGTGTAGAAAAATGAGAGAGCTATCTGATTCAAGAAGGGAGTGCGAGAAGCTATTCAATGGAATTAGTCGAGAGGATGATTGAATTTGATTATCGACATGAGAAAAAGATGAACATACAAGTAGGCATTCAAATTTGTCATGTCATGAGTCAAATTAAAAGGTTTTTCCCTCTATCGTTCCGTGTTAACCAAAGCATCCAATGAATTTTCAAGCATGCCCGGCGGCCTTCTCGTGCATGTCCTCACATGCCCAAGTTACACTATGGAGAGTCGTCTACGTTACCACTTGGCATTGTCCGCCTCGCGAGTTCCATCCATTGGCAGGCCCACGTGATGCCTCACATTTTTGGCTTTCTAAAAGAAACCCTTAGTATTGTGTTGGTTTAGGAAGACTTTCATTGTTTTCGGTGCATGATGTAAACTTATCTTTCATTTCACATTATGACATGTCTTTACTTTTCTTGCATAGTATTGTTTTAGAATGCTAAAGTGAAGCTTCACCTTGCATAATTTTTTTAAAAACACACACACACACTCACACTCACACTCACACTCATATGGTTTTTTTTTTTTTGCATTCTATTGTTTTAAAATCCTAAAGTGAAGCTTCACCTTGCATAATTTTTGTAAATTTTACACACAGACACTCATATGTGTTTTTTTTTTTGCATTCTATTGTTTTAAAATGCTAAAGTGAAGCTTCACCTTGCATAATTCTAATAAATTATATACACACAAACATATATTAATTAGTTCTTTTTATTTCACATTTCATTTCACAACTTCACATAGCTTTACATTTCTTTCATTTTATAGCTTGATTCCAGTCAAGGTTAACGTTCGAAAAAGTCTCTTTTATTAAGCAGTTGCTGATCGAGTTTTCTCCTCACAAAGAAGAAAACTGGAAACACTAACAGAAATCTAAGATTTGCAAAAATTTTGAACGACTTTCTCATATATTTTATCGTTTTTTCTTCCGTTTACCATGGTTTGCAGCTAGCTAGTTTCGATTTTCAATCGGCTCAAGACTAAACTGAGGAATTCCTTTCTCAAACACTGATACCAGTTTAACTCAACCTAACAATTTTATCACTTTCTTATTGTTTTTGAAATCCGTCGTGACCCTTTCACTTGTTAATATTAAAAACGTAAACAAGTTTGTATGTTTTGTCATTAACCTATATTTACCAAACGTATATGTATCCTATTATTATTGGCTTTCTAAAAGAAACCCTTAGTATTGTGTTGGGTTAGGGAGACTTTCATTGTTTTCAGCGCGAGTATGTTTTCCCAATTTTGAAGCACCTCTCATTAGAGGGTATCTCGGGAGATGCCCTCTTGGGTGAATGATGAAAAGGGGGATGTGAAGACCTTGCAGGACAGGTGGAGGAGAGAGGGAGAGAGAGTAGTGGATTTTTTTTTGGGACGCTCTGTGTGTGCGTGTGTGTGTGTGTGTGTGTGTGTGTGTGTGTGTGTGTGTGTGTGTGTGTGTGTGTGTGTGTGTGTGTGTGTGAGAGAGAGAGAGAGAGAGAGAGAGAGTACTAGATTTTTGCGTGGTCTGCGATTGCCAGAGAGAGAGAGAGCGAGAGAGGAGGTGATGGCGAGGTCTACGATCGCCAGGAGCTCGGAGAGAGAGAGAGAGAGAGAGAGAGAGGGAGAGAGGAACTCATGGGGAGGTATGTTGCACTGTGTGCGTGCCGCAGGTGCAACGCATGAGCGCGATGCAGTCACGAAAAAGGGCGAGGGAGCTGCTGCGCAGGCACTAAGATGGGCGATGGAGCTCCTGTGCAGGCAAGCGAGGCATGCGGGCGAAGAGAGAGAAGAGAGAACGAAGAGAGAGGAGAGAGAGGATTATTTTGGGTGTTTTGCTTTTGGGAGACGGATCTCGGCAGATTCCAGTTAATCCGTGCGTGGACCCAGTATGTGTATGTCTCCTCAATCTTTTTTTCATTTCCTTTACGGAGAATCTCGTGAGATACTCATTTGGGCTTGAGATGGAAAAGGGAGGAAAGGCACGTGGAAAGAGAGAGAGTGAGAGAGAGTGAGATATTTTTGCTCCGACAGTAGAGAGAGAGTGACAGATTTGCGCTGCATTGTCTGGCAACCTGGTATCGCATGATAGGGATGCATCCTAGGCATCGCAGGGTAGGGCGCATTGGCGTGCTTTGTGAGCCAGGGAGGTTCCTCGTAAGCAATGGCTCCTGGAGTCCTCACTCATCATGCCTGGCTAGGCGAGACACACACACAGAGAGAGAGAGAGGTTGTCTATATCTGCACGCGAGCGGGGATGAGGAGCAGTTTTCCTTGGGCGGGGTGCTTGTGTCTGGAATGGAAACAACTTGGAGGGCTCTGCTAGGAGGCACAGAGCCGAGGGAGTTCGAGATCAGAGGCAACGGGTAGCTGTGCACGTAGAAACGGAGCCAAACGGGTGGGCCTTAGCTTTCCCGAAGTTAAGAAGACGGAATCTTGCATATGAATTAATTAATAAACTCAAGAACGACCCAGTATGTACCCATTAAAAGAAACCCTTGGTGTTGTGTTGGGTTAGGGAGACTTTCATTCTTTTCAGTGCGTGATGGAGACTTACCTTTCAATTCACATCTTGACATGTCTTTACTTTTCTTGCATTCTGTTGTTCTAGAATGCTAAATGAAGCTTCACCTTGCATAATTTTAGTAAATTACACACACACATATGTGTTTTTTTTTTGCATTCTATTGTTTTAGAATACTAAAGCGAAGCTTGACATAATTCTAATAAATCCTATACACACACGTATATTAATTGGTTCTTTTTATTTCACCTTTCATTTCATAACTTCACATGGCTTTACATTTCTTGCATTTTATAGCTTGATTACAATGAGTGTTAATGTTCGAGAAAGTCTCTTTTATTAAGCAATTGCTGATCAAGTTTCCTCTTCACAAGGGAAGAAAATCGGAAATACTAGCAAAGTTTTTGAGATTTGCAAAATTTTTAGACGACTTTCTCACATATTTCATTGGTTTTTCTTCCGTTTACCATGGTTTGCACCTAGCTAATCTCATAGGCTCAAGACTAAGTTAAGGTAATCCTTTCCCAAACACAAACACTGATATACCAGTTTAATTCAACCTAACAATTTTATCACTTTCTTCTTGTTTTTGAAAGCCATCTTTACCCTTTCACTTGTTAAAATGGGTAAAGTTTTCAACACAATACATGCATGGAGTACTTGGTGTCACTTGTAGACAATCTATTTGACAAGCAATTTCTAGCAACAATGTCGAGAATATCCTCCATTTCTAACAAATTAACAAATTAGTATTTCATTGCACTAAAGTAAATAGACAACTCTCGTGATCTTATCACTTGTTTCATTAGTGCATCAAAAATAGGCATATCATTGTGCTACCTTAGAGGGAAGAAGAGTTGTGTACAAGAATTGAACCCATGCTTTTATTGGTCGCAACAACACGCGGATCACATACTAATTTTCTTCAAATAACAAATTAACCCCATGCGTGTGGAGGTTGCCTTAGAGAGTTAAGCCAGCATTTGAAATTTTTATCATTCTTTTGTTGATTGGATTGTCCTTTTCATCATGTGATATGATACATAGCATTAAAATTTTCTTTCGTTGGAATGCTATAACTTGTCACATGTCCTACGGTTGAGGGTTGAGGAGAAATGATGAATTTCTGTATGCCTTCCGTTTATGGTCCTTCCATTTGAAGTTTCATTAGACTTTCTTGTCATCTCTTTATCCTTTGTTTTTCACCTTTCAGAATGCTTTTACATTGAAACCTCTTACATTCATTTAAAACCTCACTTGACTTCCCTCGAGACCCTAAAGAACATGGGGTCTTAAATGACCCCTCAGCGATGAGATCCACAAACAAGAAGTGCAGGCACAAAAGCAGAGATACACGGCATCGTCAAATTTAGACAAAGTAAACTCGGACATCCAGAGAGTCAATTCAAACAAACATAAGTGAATGTAAACACAATGTCTAGTTTTCAACAAAATACACACGCACACTCAATTCGAGCATTGGATTGCCACAAGGCTCGTCTGAGTTTGAATCTGGGGGAGGGGGACTTGCTACCAAATTTTTGTTTGACGTTGGATCTCTCGAGATCCATGCCCTCAACTTCCGCCGTTGATCTCATGACGGGGTCTTCATTAAAGACCCTGTGCCATTTAGTCATGAAGCTTGACTTCCCAATGGGTTGAAAAGACCTAAAAGATAGGGTTCTTCAAGAAGAACCTCTTCCTGGGTGAGATGGTTTTCAAGAGGCAAGTGCAACTTATCAATATGTAAATTGTTAGATTCTTTTACGTCAAACATGTATGAAAGGCGAGGGATTGTCGACTATTCAAGAATGCCCTAGAAACAACTTGTTTCACTAAGATTTACAAAACAGTATGAAGCGTTTGTCTACGTAGAAAAATGATTGAACTCTGAGGGGTGGAATAGGGCAATTGTTGTTGCAATGTCTGGTTAAATTTGTGGGTTCGACCGTGCTTGTTCTTTTCATGGTGTGGCAGAGTGGCCTCCCTATGAGCCAATATATCTATGGGCGATGGAGACATCATGGCTTGGCTCAAGCATAATCGGAATTTGTAATTTTTTGGTTAAGCTAGTATAATACACTGAACATTTTGATTTTTGCAAAAAAATAGAACTCTTACTTAAGTTCCTTCAATTTTCTTTGTTTTAAAATGTATAAGTGGGCCGTCACTGGTTTCTATGAATGAGAGAGAGAGAGAGAGAGAGAGAGAGGGTGGGGGAGAGGAGAAGAGGAGAGATTGGAGGGATGTCATGTCCACAGATACATATATGGCCACCTAGCGAGCGTCTCACTGTGTGTGTGTGTGTGTGTGTGTTTGAGAGAGAGAGAGAGAGAGAGAGCGCAAGAAGAAGAAGAGAATTTTAACATCGTAGAAAACTATCCCAAGAGGCCATCCGACGAGGAGAGTTGAACTCAAGACGTGTTACTCAACAGAAGAAGAGAGACAGCCCGGGCACCATTCATATGATGATATTACAATAATATACCAAAGAAGGAAACCTGCAACCAGCGCCCTCAATATGCCTGCCGCTCGAATACCCGTAATTCTGCTCGTGGCAGCAGCAGTCCCCTTGGGAGCCCTCATCTGGCTCATCATCCTCTTCACCTTCCTCTTCCATCGACTGCTGCTGCTGCTCCCCATGCCCATGCGGCGCAGACTCATCAATATTAATGCTCCTCATCATCTTCATCATGAGGTCAGGGCCCATGACTCTCATCCTCATCCCACTCTGCAGCTCCTCGCCTTCAATATGCCCTCTGTGTTGTTTCACAGCCTGCCTCATCCTCATTGTCTTGAGCAATATGGCGATGGCTGTCCCACTTGTTCAATATGCCTCGACCCCCTCACACACTGCAGTCAGGTTCGGCGCCTTCCCTGCTGCAGCCATGTCTTCCACACCGGCTGCATTGATGCGTGGATCGTCATGCGCCAAACCTGCCCGCTCTGCAGAACCTTGGTCAATCTGGACAATTACAATTATATAAGCATGTGGAAGCCGTCTTGTGCTTAGAAATATAGTGGCGGACATACGGGCCGTTGATTATACACATACCTACTGTCAATCACACATGTTAAGAAGCGACTTCAGTCTTCATCACCTTACCATCAGCCTCTTTGTCATGTCGATCTGATTTGTAAGCTCCCCAACACTTAGAACGCGGGAGTGACGCTCAGGAATTAGTTCCAGACGGTAAGTAAACCTTTTCTATTTTGAAAGCAACATTTTTTAACTTTTCTCCCTCTCTCTTTGTCTCTCCCTTCGAAAGTCAATGCTTGAAAGTAGGTGATACGATCTTTGAAAAAGAAAAGAAGAGGGGAATCAAGGTGGATGCTCCTCGGGCAATCTCTGAGGAGACGATTTGAGTCTCTCTCTCTCTCTCTCTCTCTCTCTCTCTCTCTCCCTCCCTAGGTGATACGATCTTTAAAAAAGAAAAGAAGAGGCGAATCAAGGTGGATGCTCCTCGGGCAATCTGTGAGGAGACGATTTGAGTCGCGCGAAGAGAGAGAGAGAGAGAGAGAGCACAGAAAGTGCTTGATGAGCTTCGCGTCATCTCTTGGAGTCCATGGCAAGGGCGCGGAAGGCTGTGTTGTGAGCATGATATTTTTTTAAAAGAAAATATGGTTTCATGAAGCACAGGTTGATTGTAGCCTGAGTGGCTAGGTCAAAGCGCACAGAGCCAAGGGTGCACCCGCGTGAGTTCGAGGTCTCCTCCTATACTTTTTATGAGGCAAGGGCAATACGTCTATGATAACCTTGAGATGCAATGGAAGGAATCATAAGGAATCTCTCACAGAAACAAATATAATAAAAGTGCTTGTGCTTTGTTTAGATTCCATGCCAAGTATTTAGATTTTAGCACTCCCTTTTGGTGAGTCCAAGAGTTGGGTCACGCCTGTGTCAATGAGGGGAGTGGGGGGAATGGGATGCACAGAGTCGCACCCAACTTCCAATCAACGTAGAAAAGACCAGCACACATGCTTAGCTTTTATTGTCTCTCCTAACCCTACATTGAAGGAGGAAGCAACTCTCCCGTAACCCTCGCTTGAGCCCCCCTTTTTTCAAAGTAATAGTAAGATTACTGTCAGTGTTAGAATTTCTTGCAAAGCTTTTCGGAATTTCTAAGAATGGTAACAATTCTCCTCCCACTCCCCTTGGGTGCAACCTAGTTGTAAGAAATTCTAACCTAAATAAGAGGGCTCCGGCCCCATACACCCTCTAAAATCAACATTGAAGAGAAAGGCCCTTCTAAATGTGGAGGGTTCTTTAAGCATCTTCTTGCATTGTCACGGTATATGTGTTCGAAGGTGAGTCAGAAAGGCACGGGGTCTCTGGTTGTGAGAGGTGTGAGAGAGAGAAAATAACAGACACAAACAACTCCGGCAATCTCCGTAATTATCAATAAATTTAGTAAAACCTTGAGAATAACTTAATCATCAATAGCCAAGGCGGGTTAACGACCCGTCACTTGGATTAACTGATAACTAAGGAGTTTAAGCTCCTTGCAAAGACTAAGATTAACGAAGTTTAAGTCGATGATGGTGATGATTGAGAAATTTGAATTATCTGAGAAAATGAGTGCCGGCGGCGCTAACAAACGTCGACGATCATAGCGACCATGATTGTCGGCTATGGAATGCAAATTCAACCAAGAGCCATGCTTCAATGCTTAAGCTTGACATCTTCTTCATTTTCATTACTATGCTATTATGCTATGCTAAGCAAGAAGAGTGATGATAAGTGAGGAGCTATTTCTTTCTCCTATGAATGATTCTTCTTCCTCTTCCCTACCCTCATTCCCGGCTAGCTCTCTCCACCTTCGAAAGGTGTTTGAGGCCTTGGGACTGAGGCTTGGGATAGTTATTTTTTTTTGTAAATTTTATGTTATGCTTGTGATGCATGAAGCTTTCCATCTTTATAGCATCACCAAGGTCACAAAGAACACAAAGATTGTATTGTACCAAGTCTCTCTTGATGGGAGAGTCTACAATACAAACGCCTTTTGGAGGGGGGACCGGCTCCAAGTAAATTCGATCCTCAACTATTGTCATGTTCTCTAGTACTTTCTCTCTTACAAAAGTATTGTTCATGCCAGGTTAATTAAGTACTATGTTCATGTTGCTACCATCAATTAAGTTCACCCTCTATGTTCTCAAGGTGATCTCACAAAAATGCCCACTTTAATTCTCTTAATTCCGCTATTCTCAAAGTTCATATGCCATTTTCATTACATTTTTTCTAACACTGTGGTGCACCATGCTGGTTTACAACTGCAAGTACATCTAGTCGTTGGTGCAGTCCGATTCGGATTAGTCCACCATTTATACATTACACCATTTGGTGATATCTATACTATATAAAAGGGGAGGGATTCGGACCCCCCCCCCCCCCTCCCCCCAGCACATGGCACAATTTGCTTACTCCAACCAGTGTGGCTTGCAAACTCGACAACATGCACAGGTGCTCAAAGAGAGAAAGAGAGATACACTCCTACACGAGCGAGAGAGAGAGAGAGAGAGAGAGAGAGAGAGAGAGAGAGAGAGAGAGTATGAGATTGGCCCTTTTCCTAGAAGCAGCATCATAGGAGGAGAGAGAGAGAGAGTGAGAGAGAGAGAGAGAGAGAGAGAGAGAGAGTTGCTCCTATACGTCGTATAATGGTTTGATTGCAGCTTTCTTTTTGTGCCAATTTAAATGCTCGCGAGTTGAAGATTGTCCCTCCTCTTGGTGGCTCAGACTTCATGGACTCATGTCACTCCTCAGCTTGCATAGTGACGGTCCTGCACGCACCCTTTTGGGGTGCTCACTTGCAGACGACTCTCTCTCTCTCTCTCTCTCTCTCTCTCTCTCTCTCTCTCTCTCTCTCTATCGCTTCAATATTCATTTGCAACACCCAGTGTGTGTAGGTACAATCTTGGACACGTTTGTTTAGGTGGAATTTGAACTAAAAAGTCATTACATCTTGAATAACATATGAGCAAAAAAGACGCCATCATGTTGTGTACTGAAGTGGTATATCTACCCGCCATTCTTCCTTTTCACTGTGTGTCCTCGCTTTGTTGATTACTATCCTGCATTCAAACCAGTTGTTTCAAAGATATTTGTCGCAATGCTCCCATAATTATGCGCATCCTATTCTATTTCCCGTTTGTTTAGTATATTTGTCAAAGATTTGACCTGAATCTGATACCAAGGAAGTTACCTTTTAATAGAAACTATGTGATTAGTGTTTTGATGCAGTTTTTTTGAATCTGTTAGAAGTAAACATAACTTGCTCAGTCGTTGTAAATCATTGAATGCAGTAACTACGCATGAAGCATTATAAATGATGGGTAAGACCTGTGATACACACACTTTGTATGCTAATTGTGTAGGGTGATTGTTGGCTGCTTGTATGAAGGATACTTGGTGTCCTGGTAATGCGTCTTTTTTCCATGTTGTTTTCTTACTATATTCCCCAATGAAAGGTCTTTGTAGTATTATATTTGTGTTCAAATATGTAGAACCAAACTTGGTAAGAGTTGGTTTAATTGAAATGATATCCAATGGATATATAGTAAAGAGGTCCTCGGGGGACAAAGTTTTGTTGTGATTCATACATTGTGTAATATATGTGTCATCCACGAATAGTAGATCATCCATATACCGATTAAAATGTAGAAACGCTAAAAGCATGTCAAATTTTTTGAGTCTGGATAATTTTCTAACATACTCTAGCTCAAACCAAGCAAGGTATAGATTGCACCATAAAGGAGAACATGAATATCCCATTGGGATTCCTTTAGTTTGTTGGTATATATCCGATCTTAACTTTGAGAAGCAATTGTCCAACACAAAGATATTTAAGGCATCAAAGAATTCGAATGACCATTTTACTTTTGATTTCTTTTTTGTAAGGGTGATTTTTCTTCTAGATGGTTTAAAACCTTCATATCCGGCTTGACCCATGACTAATCTTTTAATGTTTCTCAAAGACTCCAACAGGCTATGCTTCCCATGGTGAGGAATTGCTTCATAACAAGCTTTAATATCATATGTATGCCATGGAATAAATTAGTTTAGAAAGGTTTATTAAAGCTTCATATTGGTTGTTAATGATCCAATACGCATTAGTATTAACCTTTGAGAATGTTTGTAGGTTTTTTTGAAAGTTCTCGGACGTATATTCAATAATTCTGGTAGATAAACTTTGTAAAAAATTAGTGATCATACTAGCCACACGAGAAAAAACACAATCATGGGCATCTGTTATCCATCAAAATTCCGATTTGTGAACTTTATAGCTACCCATAATGTAGGGAATGCCTCTATTAGGAGAAGGTATGACACTAAAATCCTTGCATCTTGAATTAATGAGAGAAACAATGGTGTTATTACATTCGTGTACATGCATGAATTTTGAAGAATTCAATCTGTTCTTTGCATGCAGTCTAATGATTCGTTTACAAATAGAGACCGGAGTTTGGGCTGATTTGTCCAAACCACATATAAAAATGTGTTTTTGGATAAATTCCAATTCGTCTAAGATATCATTTACCGTGAACCAAGGAGTTTGGTTATGCCTATAGTCTGGGAAGGTGGATTGGAAGGTTTTTTCTAATCTTTCTTCAATTAACTGAAAGTGAGATGGTGTATGATTCAGATTTATCAATTGGCATAATTTTGCCCACCCCTTCTTAAACTCGGCTTTC
Source organism: Adiantum capillus-veneris (assembly GCF_014529385.1). NCBI lineage: Eukaryota > Viridiplantae > Streptophyta > Polypodiopsida > Polypodiales > Pteridaceae > Adiantum > Adiantum capillus-veneris. Next base: position 44,530,472 of record NC_140942.1, read on the forward strand.
ACTGAATGCAGATGTACGGGGACAAGGGGGATATGGTTAAGGCCTTTGGATACATTATCCCTTAAAATGTGGTGTCTAATGAAAGTTGTCTGAGTAATAAGAACATGCATACCAAGATGGCCAAAATCTTTCAAGAAGTTTTTAAACTGTTTCTGGGTATGGCACACACAAGGTTCATTCAGATCAAAAGTCACATCAAAAGTGTCAAATGGTTTATATAAATATTGGCCTATATTGTTCGTGTATTTCCATCCAAATTTTATGTAAAAGTGTTCAAGATTATTTTTTATTCCAATATCTTTTAAAAATTCCTCAAAAAAAGTGTGAGGGTGTACGAACTCCATAAATTTATTTGTGAAAGTTAGGTGAATAAACCGACGTCTACTTTTTTTACCTTGTTAAACCATTGTAAATCATTAGTTTTAGTTATTAAATGTTGTACCTTGTCATCTGTACTGTATTCTAACATTCTTGGAGTTTTGCCAAAGTCCTCAGATCCATGGTATTATTGAGGTTGTTTTGATGACGTATTTCTTAGTGTGCTAGCAATACACTTTAGTTGTTCCCTACTTCTCGAGGGTTTAAAAATAGTGCCGATGGTCAAACCAATTGGGTGATGTTGAAGTCGAGAGAGAAATGGAGTTCCTGGTGTATATAGTACTAAACCTTTTGCTGCATCAATCAAGTGTTCATGAATAGTGTAAAATACCATTGCAGCATGTCGAACTTCAATGGGAAAAGATGTTACCCATCCAATGAAAGCATACACTTGTGCGGTTCAGAGGAGTAAGGAAAGAACCTCGGGAGATTTTGAAACACAAACCAAAGGAGGTGGTCAAACCATATGATCGTTGATGGGCAATTTGAGCCAGGGTTCTTCTTACAAGTGCACTTGGTGAATGGTCTGTATGTGTTCCAACAATTCTTCAAGAACTTCCGAATGTCGTTTTCTTTCTCATTGAGTGATAGTCCCTTTGTACGGGCCAGCATGGAAGTGTTAGAGCACTTTTTATTGTCAATGTCTGACAGTTTTATCTGCTTTAGAGTAAAAGGCTTATCATGTGATAGTAGATGTTTTGATTGAAGTTCCGATGTCTTGCATTGTTCTACTACATCATGTGGTAGACTACAAAGAAGAGCTAAAGAATTAATAGTGAATGGAGCACATTGATTCAATATCTCAAAATCTCAGTGTTTGTTTTCGAGACAAACAACGTCAAGCTCAATCTGTCTGAAAGGGAGTAGTGGAATGACTTCAAAAAAGTGTCCGGGCATAGACCTTTCAATTTTTTGAAAAGAAGGGTCATCAGTTAGGCCTAGGGCTTCCTTTTCTTCTTGATCTAAGAGCTCCAGATTGAAAACAGGCTTCACAATCTCCTGAGATTGCTTAATTGCAAGAGGATGGATAGGGAGATTATAAATGAAATAAAGCTTATTAACTATGGAAGGTAGTGATGAGAAATAGAAGTCTAAATCTGAGCAGTCTTGAGCATCAATAAAGCATAGTGATAATAAAAAAGAGCTAAGTGCATTAATTAGTTGTGCAGGATCTTTTCTCGCAAGGGCTAAGTGTTTTAACCAATCATTAACCGAAGATGTTTTTAAAGCAGAAAGCTCTTGTTCTTGTATTGCCTTTTTCTCATAGTCGAGAATACTTTAATGAAAGCCCATCCCTTTGAAGCAAGAGAGCAAGTTTTGTGTACCAATCGGTGGGATATGAATCCTTTTATCTTCGGAGTATCCAAAACGTGTAAGAGATACAATCTAGCCAACCCGAAGGATGTTTTAAAAGACAATATTATATATAGTGTAAAATGCAGGTAAGTTCAATATATGGTAGATGTTCGACCAAGGAAAACTCGGGAAATAAAAAGAGAGATATTAAATTTGATATTCCCTCTTAGAGAACCATATATTGAAACTTCATCAAAATATACTAGAAAAGACATTAGAAAATAGATAGAAGACAAATTTCATATTTTTTTTCTTGGTACAACCGGTTCTGGTAGGAGAACAATTGAGCCTCAGAACCCATGAAAGAATAGACCTATACCTGTCTCACCATCCAACACAAGCAGCCAGTTAGAACATGGGCAACTTTGATGGGAAGACAGGTATCCAAATAGTCTATTCTGCTTGTTATTGTTGTCCCATAGCCCTAAACCTCTTTACTCTCCTTATATGCATTTTGAGGGAGTTTCTTCTTTGCTTCTCTATTGGGCATGTTTCATTTTTTAACGGTGTTTTCTACAATGGGTTTGTTGCGTAGATTTTTCTCTACCAAAGCTTGAGGTGGTACAATAGTTGTTTCTGGTTTGATGAGGAAAATAGATTTGCATCCTTCTAGAAAATTACATATGGCGGAGGGACGTGGCTTTCCATTGGATAAGTAACATCTCTTGCAAGTTTTAGGGCTGGCATCCTCAAAGGAAGGTATATCCCCCATAGTTGGGCTTCCGATAAAAAGCATCATACCCTGTATTACAATTTCATAAACCATATATTATCTATTAGTGGTCTATGCTTGATGATATATTCTCAGAGTAGCTGTAGAATGCTAAGCCTGAAAGCATCATTTTTTATATAGTGCTTATATGTGTATTTCTTTAAAAAACCTACCCCACCATTGGATTGAGTGAGAGCTTGAGAGGATAGAGAGAGAGAGAGAGAGAGAGAGAGAGAGAGAGAGAGAGAGATAAACCTTCATTTTGGGTCTATGTTGCCAAAGGGGGGGGGGGATTGTGCAGGTGAAGGGGTTGCAAGGAGGTGAAGGAGATTCTCTAAGTGCACAAAGAAGGGAAGGGTGAAATGCTTGCATTGCAGTGTTCACAGTCTCACCTATGTGCACATGACAAGGAGTGTGGGAATGCCATGCACGAGAAAACGGACACAGGGAGCACGAAGGAATCACAAAATATTCGCAGTGAAAATTCAAATAGAGCGAGTGCTGCAACTAGCGTTTGCAAAAAACCATTTTCCCAAACATACAAAATTCCTTTTCTTGAATTTTTCATAAGGAAAGTTTTAGAAACTATCTATCTATATCACCCCCCCTCCCCCTGCCACATGGCATTATCTCCTTGCCATGTGGCAAGTGTGCCCTGCAGTAGCAAGTCTAGACATTAGTGAGCGTGCAAACGAGAGAAAGCCGGTGTGACAGGCTTAGGTTGTGAGTGCGAACCACACACACACACACACACACACACACACAGTGTGCGAACACAAAGAGAGAGAAAACAGAGAGAGAGAGAGAGAGAGAGAAGAAGAAGAAGAAGAACACACATTGCCGTGCCATGTTCGAGAAAAATGTGTCTTAGCTTAATATCCTACCGTTTTCAATTTCAAAAAGGCTGGTTCAGGACAAGGGGAAAAGTGAAAATCCCATCCCAAAATAAAGAAAAGTAACCCAACTTTTTTGAATCTCCTCTTGGCAAATTCAAGCAAAGGAATTTTGTACGTTTGGAAAATTGATTTTTCCCGAATTCACACACACACAAACACACACACACACACACACACACAGAGATGTACGGGCCGGGACAATCGCACGACCTCATGCCCGAGCTACTGGGGTCAACCGTCACAGCGTCCTAGCAGGTTGTGAGGGGCGCCACCTATGGCGTGGTGAACCAGGGTAGGCCAACGAATCAGCGGCAACGAGCCAAGGTGCACGAACCGCACAGAGAGAGAGAGAGAGAGAGAGAGAGTCGTGTGTTGTGTCATAATAATCAATATCTAATTATCCTAAATGATTTTCTCATGTTAAACTGATCATTTAATATGGGGAAGTGCCAGAGGAGAAAAAGCTAGAAATTGGTTACGCTAGCAGACCGGCCACAGTAGGGATCCAAGGGGGGGGGGCATCTGTAAAAGATCCATGTGCAACAATGGGCTTAAAAGATCCTAAGGTTCAGCCCATCAAGACTTCCAAAATACTAAGGTTCCAAAATTCAAAGGTTGTGTCCAAAGGTCAAACATTGGGGGAATTGGAGACTTTGTGTGTGTCCCAAAAGACTTTATCAATCCCTACATAGGAGGGGGCAAACCTTGCAAGTAGGGGATGAGAGAGAAACACACACACACACAAGCTCCCTTTACACAAAGGGAATGAGGGACACATGTCAGCTCCCTAGCCCAGATGCCCACAAGGTGTACCCAATTCCTATTGGATGGCCTTGGAGGTGGACCAATGAGAATTAAGCTAGAGTAAATCTAGTTTAATTAATTTAAAAACACTTAATAAAAGAACCAATAATCTAGAAGACTATTGGACAGTCTCCTAAGGGGACCAATGAGCATTCAGCATCCCAATCGCTTGCCTGATTCCTATTGGCCAGGAGGCAAAGGGGTCCAATGAGAGTTTAGTTACGTTTATTAATTACCTAAATCTCTCACAAAAGGGGAAAGGGGGACACATGTCAGAAGGCTATCTTTTATACTGCTTAATTCCCATTGACTAGGCCTGGGGAGGTCCAATAGGACTGTAGCAAGAGCTAATTGGAAGGGGGGTCGACCAAGAGAGAGGGGGGGATGATTTTTGCAAGGCATTATCACTCACAAAATCCCATGGGTGAAGCAAAGAAGACTCTCTCTCCTTCTCAAGCTTTAATGGAAAGGTTACAACCTACTCCAAGCTTGTGAGAAGGGATGTCTACACCAACAACTCTTGGCTTTGTGATGCAAATCCAACCAAGAGCCAAGCTTCAATGCATGCTCATCTCCTCTGCCATGCTAATTACTAAGCTAAGTTGTGCTAATATGAGTGATTATGTGAGGAGATGTACATCTTTCTCGTAAGAATACTCCTTCGTCTTCTCAATCTACTCTCATACCCCGCTAGCTCTCACCATCTTTGAAGGTGTGTGAGGTCTTTGGTCTGAGACCGTGAGCGAATTGATGTTGTGTTTGATAAGTGTTTTGCTTAGTGCATGAAGTTTCCATCTTCATTGCACTAGCTAGTATTGAAGGAACACAAAGAATTGTATTTGTAAAATGTCTCTCTTGATGGGAGAAACCATAATACAAAGCCTTTTGGAGGGGGGACCGGCTCCATGCAAATCCGGTCCTCAACAGTTGTCAATTGCTTTATTTCTCTCTCTTTTCAAGTATTGTTCATGCTATCTAACTAGGTGTTATGCTTTTTGTTGCTCTCTCCACCCAAGCACTCTTTTTATTCTCATTAGGAAGCTATTCTAATGAAATGCTCACTATGTTCATGCTATTTTCCGCTACACACAAGTTCCTAGACCGTTAAATGTTACATTGGTATCACAGCACAAGGCTTCTCTTTTCTTGCTCAAGAAGGGAGGTCCTCAAGCTAGCTATAAATGGTTGGTATTATTAATTGCATGTGAGTAAGTAGAATAGGGATTTTTCAGCCTTGGAGTGCGCCTGCCTTTGTGCAGTTAACAGGGCATCACCATCGAGAGCTATGGTCTTAATAGTGGAGTCCTACAGGGCTTGCCTACGGCTTACCACTATTGAGCTATTAGAAGCTTGATAGGAGCCGGTGTTGTTTTGGTGTTGAACGACCCTCTCTTCTATTCCTTGAAATTAATGGTATTTGAGCCACGGGTACAGTAGCTTGAGTGATTTTTCTAAAGGGGTAAAGAGGAGTAGCAACTAGGGCTTGAAGTGCCAAAGTACACCTAAAACGTTTACACCCAAAAATTGTTAGAATGGCTGACAGTAGTAAAGAGAGTGAAATTAATGTTGATAACTTTGATTTTTCTAATGAGCAAGGCTATTAATGATGCCCGGATGCTTGTTAACTATCTTGTTTCTAGTCTTCAACAAGCCATGGGCAATCCATTCCTCCAAAGTGAAGTGCAACGGCAGCTTCATGCTCATGGGATTCTCCAAGCTCCCTACCATGACAATAGAACACCTAGGAAGCCTCCTTGCGAGACTTCCAAAAGAGTTCTCTCTCTGATTCGGGAAGAAGAAGAAGATCCCTATGAAGGGCTCAGAAATTTCCTCCTTGATGACACAACTCCTTTTCAAAGGAGAACTCAAGAGCCTCCACCGAAGGAACGAGAAAGAAGTGAGTCTCCCACCACCCTATGGACAAGTTGGAGTTTGGAGAGTAAAAGCAACAAATTTTTGCGGGCTTAACTAAAGAAATGGTGGAGTCAACTCCCAAAGGACACGCACCATATCGGCGGTTATACACCATACTATGGTGGCCTCTCGAATCAATTTCCAAACGGGGGCTAAAAGAAATTCTAAGACCACGGAAAACAAGGGTTCCAATGAGCCTAAGGGGAAGGACAATGTCCAAAAGTCTCCTAAGGACAACTCCAACAAAGCTAAACAGAAGCGAGTTTATAAAGGCAAAAATAAACTCTCTCCTGAAGAGCTTGAGCGTTATCGTAAGGATAACCGCTATTTCAAGTGCGCAAGCAAGGGCATGCGTACCGCGCTTGTCCCCAAAAGAACACCCGCCATGAATCTCCTAGAGCTACCTTGGTCGAAATCCAAGAGGACGAAATTCACCACAAAGGATCTCCTCTATGCCATGCTTGGAGAAAGGTAAGAGAACATGATGCTTTTATTCTCTTTGACCCTAGTTCTACTCACAATTTTATATCTATAGAGTTGGCCACCAAGCTAGGCATACAAGCCTACGAGATGGGAGATGTCCTACCCGCCGCATACAGTGCTTTCAAGGGGCAAGAAGCTTCAATCACTCCCTTAATCGGGAAATTGAGGCTCCATGTCCAAAGCTATGTGGACAAAGATTACTTCTTTATCTCTCCTCTGAAGCATGAGGATGTAATCCTAGGGGCACCATGGTTTGATCGCATGGCTGCCAATGTTAAATTCCTTGAAAGGATAATCTCCTTTAAGTTCAGGGAAAAAGATATGTATATAGATGCTAAGGAAATGGGTAACACTATATCCATTGTACATACACAAGCTTTCAATAAGTCAATAAAGAGATCTATTTCCGTGTACATGATTTTTGTTAAAGATTCTCAAAATGAACCTAATGTTTTAGCAAAAGAAAATATACACAATCAAAAGGAAGTAGAGTTATCCAATTTTCTCAAAGGGTTTCAAGATGTCTTTATTGATGACATCCCTTGTGAGCTACCTCCTAAACGAGGCAATGATGACCATGCAATTGAACTTCTTCCAGGAAGTTCACCACCTAACAAACCTCCTTATAGAGATTCTCAAGCTCAACAAGAGGAAATTATGCGACAAGTGCATGAGTTAGTTGAGAAGGGCATGGTTAGGCCTAGCTCATCTCCATTTTGTTCTCCTATGCTACTAATGCAAAAGAAAGATGGCACATATCGTATGTGTGTAGACTATAGAGCACTGAATAGGATCACTATCAAAAATAGGATCACTATCAAAAATAGGATCACTATCAAAAATAGGTTTCCCGTTCAACGGGTAGAAGACCTATTTGATAAGCTACAAGGGTCCACCTACTTCAGTAGGATTGACCTAAAAAGTGGCTATCATCAAATAAGGATAGTTGATCAAGACATTGTAAAGACCGCATTTCGCACTACGCTTGGTCTTTACGAATACATTGTCATGCCTTTTGTCTTGACCAATGCACTAGCCACATTCAACCACTTGATGGAGAAGCTATTCAGGCCTCACCAAACCTTTACTGGAGTGTTCTTTGATGATATCATCATCTACTCTAATTCATTAGACAAACACAAGCAACACCTCCAGGTAATATTTCGAGTTCTAAGAGAGAATAAACTTTATGTTAATCGAAAGAAAAGTGAATTTTTCTTACAAGAGATTCAATATTTAGGTCAATTATCTCTCAAGATGGCATCCAAATGGATCCACCAAAGTTAGAGGTAATAAAAGGATGGCCTAAACCAAGGAATCTTCATGAATTAAGAAGCTTTATAGGTATGTGCGCATACTATAGATGCTTCATAGAAAAGTTCTCACTAATTACAGGACCATTACATGATCTAACAAAGAAAAACGTTAGTTACACATGGTCTGCCAAGGAGAACAATGCTTTCGAAAAGCTTAAAGAAAAGCTTATCTCTCAACCTGTGCTTACACTACCGGATCTCTCAAAGCTATTTGAGGTCCAATGTGATGCTTGTGGTGATTGCCTTGGAGCTGTATTGCTTCAAGAAGGGCACGGCATAGGCTATGAAATTCAATGCTCAACCCTGTTGAGCAAGCTCTAGGCATATATGAAAAGGAACTCCTTGCAGTTCTACATGCCTTAGACTCATGGAAGCACTATTTATTGGGGACTCCTTTCATTCTGTGAACGGATCACCAAAGTCTTAAGTACTTCATGATGCAGACCAAGCTCTCCGACAAACAAATGAGGTGGGCAAAATTTCTTTCGCAATTTCATTTTCATATTGCTCACATTGCTGGCAAGCATAATCAAGTCGCCGATGCACTCTCAAGATGGCCAAGAGTGAATGCGGTTTCCATAGAAACTCACAATGATCTATCTTCTATGATAGATGGGTATGCTATTGATCCCGATTTTAGAGATGTGATTTCAGCCCTTGCACTAGGGAAGAAAGAGGAACCATTTACTTTACAAGATGGTTATCTTCTCTACGGCAATAGACTATGCGTTACTAGCTCACTACGTGAGAAAGTAATGTATGAATCTCATGCTCCTCCTTTTGCAGGGCATAGAGGGATTCAATCTACCCTAAAGGGTATTGAAACATATTTCTATTGGCCTACCATGAAAGCAAACATACAAGAGTATGTTTCTAAATGTGTGGTATGCCAAAAGACGAAGTTTGATAGAGGGAAGCAACCTGGATTGCTTCAACCTTTTGCCAATCCCTAATTCACCATGGGAGAGCATATCCATGGATTTTATCTTTGGATTGCCTAAGTCTATCCATGGGAATACGGGAATATGGACGATAGTAGACAGGTTCAGTAAACAAGCTCATTTTATACCTGTCAAAAAGACTATCGAAGCCCATCAAATGGCAACCCTTTTCATTTCACAAATCTTCAAGTACCATGGCTTGCAAATGTCCATAGTGTCAGATAGAGATCCTAGAATGACCAGTAATTTCTGGAAGGGTCTCTTTGAGAATTTAGGAACAAGGCTAAACTTATCTTCGACCTATCACCCTGAAAAGGATGTCCAAAGTGAAATAGCTAACCTAACACGTCTCGATCTACTAAAATCCTATGTAACGGAAGTAGATCAAAGATCCCAATGGGAGAAGTACTTACCCTTAGTGGAGTATTCCTACAATAACACTATACATACTTCCACGGGAAAAGCACCTTTTAAGGTAATTGAGGGAAGATCAAAAAGTCCCTTGCTACTTAAGGTACACGGGAAGATCTTCGCTGCAAATGAGTATAGCCAAGACCTACAAGAATCTTTCTAAAAGATTAAGGATGCTATCTCTATCTCACAACAAAGGAGAAAGGCTACTACTGACAAGCACAGAAGAGCCCAAGCCTTTAAAGAAAATTATTGGGTCTTACTCCAATTTCCCAAGGCTCGATTAAGGCACACGGCGGGCAAGAACCCTACGGAACACCAAAAGTACTATGCTAAGTTAGCAAAAAGGTACTATGGTCCCTGCGAGATTCTTAGGCCAATCAATGAGATGGCCTATCAACTCAAGTTGCCCAACCATTGGCTCATACACAATGGTTTCCATGTGAGCCTACTAAAGCCTTACAAAGGAGAGCCACCTCAAGAACCAACTATTGAAGACCCACCGGAGATCGAGGACCAAGAAGAGGTGTTGCAGCCCGAATCCATTCTTCGACATGAAGACAAGGTACTAAGAGGCGGTAAGACTATCCAACGATATCTTATTAAGTTTAAAAATTATCCTTTTGAAGATGCTAGATGGATGCAAGGCATACAATTAAAGGATAACCTAAACCTTGTCAATGCTTACAATGCTTCCCTAGAGTAAGCAAATGTACAAATGTTTAAAATGAACAAAGTTTTTGTCTTATAAGACTCTCTTTTTCTTTATTGTGCACAAAAATGGGAATCCTTGTTTTATGGACCTTCTAACCTCAAAAGATTCCACAATCCTCTCATTGAACAGGAGCTCCGATTGGCTTTCAGCACCCAGGGTGCTGACTAGGCGACACATCCGTGGCCCAAAGCCTAATGACATCATGGAATCTTCAATGAATGACCATGTTATTCTGTCATAGGCTTTATCCAAATCTAGCTGCAACAAGATACACTCTTGGTTTGAGAAAGCGGCATATTCAATGCCGACCATTGTAGCCAAAATGTTGTCATAGATTGACCTTCCCTTGATGAATCCATGCTGGTGGGGAGTGAGAACTTTGTCGAGGAGGGGGGATAGCCTGAGGGCTATAGTTTTGGCAACAATTTTATAGGCAACTGACATCATCGTTATGGGGCACCGATGCTTAAGTTGGGAGCAACAGACTTGTTTGGGGATAGGCTTAACGAGGCCTCTTTTAATGCTTAAGTCCATGACCCCATCCCCGAAGGCTTGATTCGCCATTCTCGTGATGGGGGACTTTAGATCTTCCCAAAATTCCATGAAGAACTCAGTAGTCAACCCATCCCAACCAGGGGATCTTTCTTTACCTAGAGCATGCAGCGCAAGGAAGCATTCATCCTCGGGGAACGCCTTCTCCAAGAGAATGGATTCAGAGAGGGAAATCACTCTTTTTACGCTCCCAAGAAGAGTTGTTCTGGTGGCATCTATTTGAGGGGAGCGATCCTCGGACTGGCCTATGATCTGTTGCAAGTGGTTGAGCATTAATGCAGCCATTTCATCAGGCTTTTCAATAATATTTCCATCCACATCTGTGAGAGAGTGGACCAGGCCCCACGATTTCTTTTAACTTTGAGGGCCCTGAAGAAGTGGGTACGGTTAGCCTCCTCCGGCTGGAGGAAAGTTTCTCTGGATAGGATTCTAGCCTTCCTCATCTCCTCAAGCTGAAGATCAATTATTTTTGCTTTTGCTTCTAGCCATCTTCTATGCTCTGTCTCTGAAGCGAACCCTTCCTGTTTTTTGGTGGTAAGGATTTCAAAATTTTCAATGAGCTGATTGAGTTGTTCCTCTTGTTTTTTCTTTCTTTTAGGACCTGCAATTTTGATGGCTTTTTGGATACTCTTTCAATGGATACTTATTCTTAATAGTAACCATGTTAAGTCCATGATAAGCTATGCACGTGCACATACTACCATTTTTTTAATTCACCAATAGAATGGGAGAAGCCCATGATGAGGAACTAAGTTGTATAGACGTGCCAATGACGTAGTCACAGCAAGCTGATGCTCCACCTCTCAATTTGTAAGGTGGTTTAGTAACGCGCATACTACTTGCAACCATATGTTGCACAGAACGTGTCGCCAATAAACCACACGGTAAATCTTGTGGAAAAACATCTCGGTATTCCATTAAGACTTCCTTCAAGGTATAAGCAACATTTTCTTATTGCGGTGATTGAGAAGTAGTAAGAGAATTAGAAGAGTAAAGAGAAGCATGTGTCGTTGAAGAATGTTTAGACATAACATAATCATTATCAACAAATGACACAAAGATTAATACAAAGTTTCTTATCCTATTTCATCATTAGATGAGAGCTATGTAAGCTTGGATGTAGAAATGAGTGGTGGGGTGGTATATCTTTTCCCCCCAATAGAAACACGTGTGTACCATTAGATTCAAACATAATACCGTTGAGGCGGTCCGGGGCGGGCAACAAGAAGAGCAACCTCTAGACACCCTTCAAGGCTCCCGTGCTGCTCAATTGGGTTGGGGTTGGAAAAAAACAACAAACACACACACAAACCCGCAACCTAACCCTACACAAATTTGGGGCACCACCTAGTTTTGGATGCGAACTAGGACGCGTAAAGAGAGAGAGACAGAGAGAGAGAGAGAGAGAGAGAGAGATAGTGCTCGGGCTGCTTTGAAACGTATCGGCAATGATCAAGCAAACACAACTATATATTTAAGAAAGAGAGAGAAAGGGGGAGGGGGTGCTTGTTGCATTAATACCTTCTTACAAATCTGTCATGACAAATCAAAGTGAGATTAGTATTTGTTCAACATAGCTTGGGTAAATTTCACCACAACACATCACAAGAAAAGCCACCCCAATCACTGTCTTAAGGCCAGGGGAGTCCTCTCCACCCTGTCGCCCTCTTACAGTATGTGGGATTTATGGCTAGATTGACGACAACACCAGAGACAAGCTATCAAGAACTTAACAAAAAACACCAAGACACTTACGCATCATTGTTGTCCATTACTTCACGTTGGAAGGGAGACAAAGTATCCAAGCTTAGTCCAAATCCACCCTCCTTGATTCAGCGAATGTTGGGCTTACACTAGTAGGAGAAATGATAGATTTCCTACTCTCAATTGAATGATCACTCTCTCTCTTACAATGGCATAGAGTTCCCTTGCTAATCCCCTATTACAACACATGCACATGCATAAGACAATGAGCTTCCACTCAAGAGCTCCTTCTAGAGAGGTTGAGCTTGGCTTCTCAAGCTATAGCATAGTGCTCTTGCTTACGGCTCCCCCTTTTGTGCTAGCTACACCCTCCTTTTATAGCAATTTTGAAGGCTAGGGTTACTCCTCTAACCATGGTTGGGTTATATTTTCAGCAATTTATCTAATTTCTTTTGCTTGGAATTATCAAGAAGTTGGTGAGGAAAGAGAGAGGAGAGAAATGGAGGTGATAGGACTTTTCATAGTGGGTTAGTGTTAGTAGAGTTAGTATTAATTTACAAATGGAATTGGATATTTACAATGGGAGTATCCATGTGGGATACAAATAAGGAAGAAAAAAACTCTTAAGAGGTAAGAAAAGGTGGCTTTCTTACAAGGTTGATGCTCCAAGTGTCTTGAGTAGGGCCGATTTTGACGCCTGTTGACGGTCCACTAGCTTTGACGGTACATTTTTTCTCCACTCTTGACCTTCCTTGAGAGACAAGATAATTGAAGCTGAGTAATCAACCACCATGATGTTGTCTTTTAAGAGAAGAGGCTGAATTTTGTGGTTTTTTTGATAGATATGGGTAAATTGGAGGAGGAAAAATGAGACTAGGTGGTCAATTTTGGAATGGAATTGTGTGTGGGAGGTATGAGTTCACCATGGTTTCTCTTATTCTTCAAGGTTGAGGAGAAGGTGAGTAGTGTGCAGAGAGGAGTGGTGAGAGAGATGGGGATGATGAGTGGAGAAGTGTGTGTGAAAGAGGAAAATGATAAAGTGGAAGACAGAGTGTGGCTGCATAGCATGGGAAAACTGGGGTCCACTAAAAAAATCATAGCTCACAGCTCGTAGCTCAAAAAAATATGAAAAAATTTGAGGCAAAAGTTCAGCCCACGAGCTACAACTTTTGTTTGTATCACCTTTTCAAATTCGGAGAGCAAGTGAACTTTAAAAATTCAGCAAAACCGACCGTTTTTTTCCACTGCAAGGTCCTTGTGGGGTCCTTCTTTGGATGATTCTTTTGAATACCTCTAAGAGTGAGCCCTCCATAGTGCATGTATGCATGCCACCTACCCTTGACCTTATTTGGTAGGTCTATAATTGAAGATATTGTTGAGATTAGGATATAAGTGAATAGTACAACTAAGAAAATCAAATATTGAGGGGTCTAAAAAATATGTACATGTCAAATATAAATAATATAAGTGGAAAAAATATAAAGGGGTCAAAAGAAATCTCTCTCATTATGAGGCTACCATTAAAAGATAAATATTTTTGGTGTTCTAATTTTTTAGAAAAAAACAAAATAGATGTAGGAAGGGAAAAATCAAAATAGTGAAAAAATATACACATAAATAAAACTAGTTTTTTTGGATTTTTGTTGGGGTGGAGTTACACCAAATATAAGAGAAGCTTACATGAAAATATTTCTATATGGAATAAAGAGTATGAAAAATGGTAAGAAAAAATTGTGGTAATGGTGAGGCAATGTACAGAGCATAAATAACACACACCTAGGTAGAAATATTTAAATAAATACCAAAATAATTATGAAAAAATCTTTTATTTAGGCCCTATATATAAAGAAATATTTACATACGCATGGGCCATAATATTTTTTTATTTTTTATTTTTTATTTTTTTTTTGGCTCAACTAGCCCAATGACTAGCTAATTGAGGGAAGTCCCGTGACTCACGCACGCCTATGTACAGTGAAATGGTAGGGATAGCCACAGTGTTTGGGTGATTTTGGTAGGGTGAGGTAACTCACTGTGGTAATTACAAAGAGCCGAAAAACGGCCATCATTAGCCCTCCCCCTGGATGATGGTATATTCATGTACCATCATAGAGCATCTTTTCCAAAGAGAGTGCTTCAGAGTCCTTGACAAGATCTTCATTGTTTGGCCCCTCAGAATTTTGGCTGGAGTTACACTCATGCTTCATGTAACAATACTTACATGAGACAGCGGCCTTTGGACAGATCTTTGGTAGATCCTTTGGTAGAAGGCGACTCAAATAGGGCCTCAAGCGATACCCGTTTACCTTCCTGGAGTGCTCTTTACCATTCAAGTCCATAAGCTGATAGTAACTAGAATTGAAAGCCTTCTTGACTATGTATGGCCCTTGCCATCTAGTTTCAAACTTGGCATCAAAACGATTATCGAGTCGATTGTCATACCTTAGCACAAGATCTCCTTCATTTATGCCTTTGTCCTTCAGTTTCTTGTCAAGCTTCTCCTTTGTCTGTGTGGCTTTCCTCTTATAGCACTCGTATGCTGCTTCTCTTTTCCACTCAAGCTCAGCTAAGGTAAGAAGTCGATCCATCCATGCTTCTTGATCATCTTGTGCTGATTTGCCATGAAGTCGCATTGTTGGAATGTTTAGCTCAATTGGCTGTAAAGCCTCTTGACCATAGACCAAGTGACATGGTGTGAACTCCGTGGCTTCCCTATATGTGGTTCGATACTCCCACAAGGCACCATCCAAAAAGTCATCCCACAACTTTGTCTTGTTTTTCACCATCTTTCTAATGATGCTTGCAATGACACCATTAGCTTTTTCTACCAAACCATTTGATTGGGGATAGTAGGGTGTACTGTGACGATGTAGAATGTGAAGTTCTTCACAGACTTCTGTGAGCAATCCCTTTCTAAACCCTGGACCATTATCAGAAACAATCTCCAAAGGTATGCCAAATCTACAACAAATGTGAGTGTAGGTGAATTTGCTCACTGTCTTCTCATTTACTCTTGCCACACTTTGAGCTTCCACCCACCTAGTCATATAGTCTACAGCCACTATGTAGAGTTTACCATTTTTTGTCCTAGGCAGAGGACCCATAGCATCAATGTCCCACTTTTCAAAGGGTCCATTTGCAAGCACTATTTGCCTCGGGCCATGCACCAACCTTCTATTTCCATTTATCTGACAATTGTGACAGCTTTTACACCAATGTTGAACATCCACATGCAAGCTTGGCCAAACATACCCCGCAAGCAAAATCTTCTTCACAGTTGATTCTTGGGCAAAATGACCACCACATGCCTCTTCATGCAAACCTTTTAGAATGGCTGGAATTTCCTCGATAGTTGGTACTCTTCTGCACACTTGATCTTTCCCTCTTTGATAGAGGGAGCCTTCTAGGAAGAGATACATGCTTGCCTTCTTCATGAGTCTCCTCTTCTGAGCTTTTGTGAAGTCTGGTGGAAACTCACCCTCCAAAATGTAGCCAATGATGGGAGCCAATGACTCCAATCCCTGGTATCTCGGTTGCTTGACAGCTGCTGCCACCATGATGACCTGCACTTCTTTCTCAACACATGTAACTGCTTGTTGTGCAAGTAAATCGGCATCTTCATTTTGTTTCCTCGGAATATGATATAGTTGCACTTCTTAAACTGATTAAATATCTTACGAATGGCATGAACTTTTGTCCTTAAGCTTTCATTCTTGCATGCCCAAATGCCTAAAATCTGTTTAACAATGAGAAGTGCATCTCCCTTTACCATGAGACGTTTTATCCCTTGGCCAATGCACATCTTCAAACCATGAAGTAGTGTGTCGTATTCTGCTTCATTGTTGCTAGTTGAACTTGGTAGATTGAACTTCTCTTTCATGACCACCTCTCCACTTGGGTTGAGTAACACTAGCCCTCCCCCTGCTTTTCCTGTGGCTCGACGAAAAGCTCCATCAAAGAACAAGGTAAAAGCATTAGGAATACTTTTTGGTGGTGGCAATGGTAGGGTCTTTACTTCAGGCACCTTAATCTCCTTTTCGTGCACCCTATAAGTGAGAATCCCTGCCAATTGTGCACGCACACTATCTTCTACCTTGAAAGAGTATTGAAACTCTTGCAACTCCATAATCCACTTTGAGATCCTAGTACTAAGATTCATTTGAGATGACACCCAAGGGACAAATTTTCTGCAGTGAGAATTACAAAAGGTTTTGGTAGCAGGTAGGATCTAAACTTTCTCACCGCAAACATGAGAGAAAGCATCATGAGTTCTGCTTCTGTGTAGTCTCTCTCCAAAGCATTCATGACCCTACTAGCAAAGTAGATGGGTCGCATCCTTGTACTGTGGGGATCTTGTTGTAGCAACACAGCACCAATTGTTTCTTTCCCAGCACTAGAGCTAACAAAGAATGTGTACTCCCAACAAGGAGGCATGAGTGTTGGTAGCTCTGACAAAATGACTTTAATGTTACAAAAGTACTCTTCAAGCTCATCAGACCATGCAAATTCTACTTGTTGTGTCAACTTTTGCAAAGGGTGAAGTAACTCCGAGGGTAAGTGAATGAAGCGTGACATATACTTCACCTTTTGAATGAATGAGATGACCTCCTTAAGACTCTTGGGTGATGGTAGCTCAATAAGAGCCTTTGCCTTCGAAGGATCCACTTCAATGCCTTTGTAAGAAACTTTATGACCAAGCAAGATTACTTCATCCTCACCTATATGGCACTTGTTGGGGTTGAGTTGACCTCCCATGTCGTAGAGCTTCTTTAAACCTTCTTCTACCCTTTGTAGATGCAATGATTTTGAGCTATAAATACAGAAATCATCAATGAACACCCTAATTGACTTTCCAAAGAATGCTTGAAACACCATATTCATGAAACGTTGGAATGTTGCAGGAGCATTTGTCAGACCAAACGGCATGACTCTAAAAGCATAACAACCCCAAGGAGTGATAAAGGTTGTTTTCAATTGATCCTCCAGTGCAATCCCTATTTGAAAGTAACCTGAGTAACCATCGCACACAGTGTACTTCTCATGACCAGCTACCTCATTTAGTATCTCATCCTGGAATGGGAGGGGAAAGTGATCTCTCTTTGTTGCCTCATTGAGGGGATGGTAATCCACACACACCCTCCACTTGCCGTTCTTCTTAGGAGTGACAACAACAGGAGAGACCCACTCTGAATTCTCCACTGGATAAATGAACCCTGCTGCTAGAAGCTTTCTTACCTCCTTGAGTAAAGCCTGCTCCTTGATGACTCCTAGCCTTCGTAGCTTCTGAGCCTTAGGTGTGGCCTCTGGCTTCAACTCAATTTTGTGTTGAACAGCATCTACTCCACGCACATCGGTGTAGTCTTTAGCAAAAAGCCTAGGAAACTTCCTTAGCACACATTTGAACTCCTCTCTTTCATCCTTTGTAAGTGTTGTTGATAGCATACCTTCCAGCATCCCTTCATCTTGAACACCTTCGTTCTCTTGAGGACCTACCTCCTCCAAGCCTTGACAAGAGGTCTCTTGGTTTCTTGGCTTAAACCTTACCCCCATGACTTCGATGGAAGACTCCTCTTCAGTAATGCTGCCGCTACTTTCTTCTTCTGAAGTGCTATCGGTCCAACCTTCTTCCGTCTCACTTTGAGATGATTCTTCATGGAGCTCCTCTTGGCGTTGCTCCTTCATGTCAAAGACAACCTTCTTATGATTGTCATTCCTGCAAATTAATTTTCCACTCTCCCAATCCTGCAAAGCTCGCATTTTCATTAGCCATGGTCTTCCTAGGATAAATGGATAACCACTTCCCTTGGTCGACATAACATAAAAATCCACCGCTTTCTTAATGCCAAAGGCCTCTACAAAGACATTTTTACAAATGCCTACACACCTAGCCTTGCTATTGTTTGCCATCTTGACTTTGATTTCAGGTGTCTCCTGGATGTGCATGCCTAGTCTTTGCATGAGTCCCTCTGTCATGATGCAAATTTGTGCACCCCCATCCACTAGACCTTTCCTAACCAATCTTCCTTTGATGTAACAGTCTAGCACCGGTGTAATGTCCTCATTCATTTCAGCTTGTGCAATTTTTACAACAGGCACACTCTCTTTTACCTTTCTCCTAGTGCTAACTGCCCTTGTTAAATCCCTCCTAACTTGTGGGCATAATGCAAGAAACTGAGGCCATGAGATATCAGGACCCTTACCTCGCATGTCTTCCAACAGGTTGTATGGAGCCATACCATGTCCAAGATGGAAGTCTTGGAGATTGATACGATGTCGAGTCCTCTTAGCTTCCTTGGTCTCCTTTGCCTTCTTGCCTTGTCCATGGTCACTCTGTGATGGGACACCCTCTTTATCTTTACCTTTTCCTCGGCCACGCTTAATGCCATTTGCTTCCATGTCAACCTCATTCGATTTTGTCACCTCTACCACATGCACATTTGGATCTGGCAAAGGTGGAACTCCTTCTACCCCTTGTGGAGGTGGTCTTGGTCCATTTGGCCTTTGTAGAAGCCTTGGTTGTTGACCAGCTCCTTCTCCTGCATTCATCACTGGGTAATTCAAGTTAGGTCTCCCTGGCTCCCCACGGGGCCAAGGACAATTATACATCCCATGTCCAGACTCTCCGCAATTCCAACATTGCAAGACTCTCCTAGTTCGTGGCTCTCTCTCTTCTGACTTCTTTGCTTGTCCCTTTGGACCTACAGCTTGTGCAAGGTGAATTGACAGGCTGCTTAAAGATTCATTTAACTTCTCAATCACTTCAGCCGTTACATCAGGAAGCTCCCTAGATGCTGATGCTTGTGACTTACCTTTGGGTCTAAGAACTTCTATTGGAACCTCTCCCCTTAAGCACTTGAGTTTCCTATACTTCTCAGCAGCCCTAGTTTCCGCTGCATCAAAAGTAGCAGGTGCACTCGCCTCAACTTTTACCTTAAGGTCAGGAAAGAGTCTGGCTATGAACCTCTCCTTCTTTAAAAATTCTGCACCATCACCAGGGTTAGCAACATTTCGTATCCATAGAGCCCAAAGACGTAGAAACTCTTGCTTGTACAAGTAGTAGTCATCTAAGTCTTTTTGCTTATGAGAAACAATGTCTTGCCATAGTTTTTGAGTGTTTTGGGGATCAAAGAAGTATCTCTTAAAACGATTCAAAACTTCTGTGTAATTCCCCTTAACTTCCTCAGGCAAAGAGTCAAACCAAGTACTAGCATCTTTCCTAAGGACCACCTCAAACATTTCTACACGTTCTTGATCGGTTACTATCCTCTTGATACGGCAAGACATCTTGAAATTTGCTAAAAATAATTCTGCATCCTCTTCAGGCTCTCCAAAGAAAAGAGGATATCCAAACATTTGGCGTTGGCTCTCCATTATAATGAAAGATTACAACACGAGTTACAATAAGGGATACAATAGAGATTTAGAACCACTCGCCTGCAAATGAAGAAGTGAGAAAATACCACTCTAGGTTTTCTTCTTCAGCTATCCAAGCTTCAATAAGGTCTCGATTTGTTTGATCAAAACAAAAGGGTAGACTATTGATGAGCTCTAAGAAGGGTTGAAATTCTTCAAAGCTAAGGCGATAAACAGAAATCTCTAGAACTTCATTTTCTGGATCCAAAAGAGCAACCACGTCCCAAGTGATAAATTGCACTTGCTCTACAATTCCCAATGCACAAGCGGTTTGTATAAAAACTAGATCTTCATGCTCGTTGAAGGCCGTGAGAAAGTAGCAATTGACTAGGAGCTCCTTTCGTTCGAGTTCCACACAGTCGGAGTGAGGCAACCTTCTCACAATTTCATAAAGAACATCCTCATCAAGTCCAATCAAGTTTGCAAGATTTAAAGACTCCACTTGTGCTACAAAATTCCTGGACAAAAACTCCTTAGGATTATGGTTAAATCATTCAAAAGCATAAAGAGATTTACAATGTCTCTATGAACAAAGTGTCATAGAAAGTAGAGAAGGATGAGAATTTATACAAATTTGCAATCTTCTCTATGCTCTCTTTATTAAGACAAGCTCTGAATAGCTCCCTATCTCCTTTGTTGAAAGCGAAAGGAAGACTATTAATAAGACGCAAATGAGGGAAAAATTCACCAAATGTGAGTCTATGAAGCATGAACTCTGGCCGCAAGTTTCCTGAAGAGTCTTCCTCAATGGTGAAATGCACTCGCCAAACGCCAAATTTCACTCTATTTACCAATCTTAGGGCACACACTAGTTGGATGAATGCGCGGTCTTCCTTAGTGCCCAACAACAAGAGGAAAATGGAATCCACGCGTAGGACCTTCCGTCTTAACTTCACCACCCTCTTCTTATGAGGGAGACGCCTTACTACTTGCTCCTGCAACTCAATTGGTAATAGAGCTAGATCTCTAAGGATTGAACTTTCACTGTACACACATTTCCAGTTAGAACAAATGATCGTTTTTTTGTTTCTTGTAACAACTTGGACAAAGAAAAAACAAACATACACACTATTTTGCCGGGCTGCACTTCATTTTAAAATAAAATGAACACATGTACATCAAAAGAAGTGTGGTAGTTGATGAGAGGTAGAATGACAGGGTTTGGTGATGCAAGAATTTCTCCAGCTCTTTGGGCACCAAACATGAACACCATTCGTTGTTGAAAATGGATCTTTCTACTAATTGCAACGTTTATTCTAATGTGTGGAGTAAAATGAAAGGGAAAAACCTCTATTCCTGGGCCATTATCCATGGCCTATGCATGTCCTAATGCTTAAAATAACACAAAAATATAGACGTCCAAGCTAATATCGTACCTAATGAGAGGCAAAATAAAAGGATTTACCAAAGTGTTTATCTCGGCTAACCTAAGAGGACCTAAAATTCTACGAATTACTCGCTGAAATTGCAACTTAGTACTAACAATTATGTGTACCTTTTGCCTTGCAATGGGAATGAAGGGATCATACAAATTCTCGTGATTCATGCAAGCTACTTGATTATGCTAAAGGTTGAGCCTTCACAAAACATACACAAGCCTGTCCTCAGTGGGGGCACCAATTTGAGGCGGTCCGGGGCGGGCAACAAGAAGAGCAACCTCTAGACACCCTTCAAGGCTCCCGTGCTGCTCAATTGGGTTGGGGTTGGAAAAAAACAACAAACACACACACAAACCCGCAACCTAACCCTACACAAATTTGGGGCACCACCTAGTTTTGGATGCGAACTAGGACGCGTAAAGAGAGAGAGACAGAGAGAGAGAGAGAGAGAGAGAGAGAGAGAGAGAGAGAGAGAGAGAGAGAGAGAGAGAGAGAGAGAGAGAGAGAGAGAGAGAGAGAGAGAGAGAGAGAGATAGTGCTCGGGCTGCTTTGAAACGTATCGGCAATGATCAAGCAAACACAACTATATATTTAAGAAAGAAAGAGAAAGGGGGAGGGGGTGCTTGTTGCATTAATACCTTCTTACAAATCTGTCATGACAAATCAAAGTGAGATTAGTATTTGTTCAACATAACTTGCGTAAATTTCACCACAACACATCACAAGAAAAGCCACCCCAATCACTGTCTTAAGGCCAGGGGAGTCCTCTCCACCCTGTCGCCCTCTTACAGTATGTGGGATTTATGGCTAGATTGATGACAACACCAGAGACAAGCTATCAAGAACTTAACAAAAAACACCAAGACACTTACGCATCATTGTTGTCCATTACTTCACGTTGGAAGGGAGACAAAGTATCCAAGCTTAGTCCAAATCCACCCTCCTTGATTCAGCGAATGTTGGGCTTACACTAGTAGGAGAAATGATAGATTTCCTACTCTCAATTGAATGATCACTCTCTCTCTTACAATGGCATAGAGTTCCCTTGCTAATCCCCTATTACAACACATGCACATGCATAAGACAATGAGCTTCCACTCAAGAGCTCCTTCTAGAGAGGTTGAGCTTGGCTTCTCAAGCTATAGCATAGTGCTCTTGCTTACGGCTCCCCCTTTTGTGCTAGCTACACCCTCCTTTTATAGCAATTTTGAAGGCTAGGGTTACTCCTCTAACCATGGTTGGGTTAGATTTTCAGCAATTTATCTAATTTCTTTTGCTTGGAATTATCAAGAAGTTGGTGAGGAAAGAGAGAGGAGAGAAATGGAGGTGATAGGACTTTTCATAGTGGGTTAGTGTTAGTAGAGTTAGTATTAATTTACAAATGGAATTGGATATTTACAATGGGAGTATCCATGTAGGATACAAATAAGGAAGAAAAAAACTCTTAAGAGGTAAGAAAAGGTGGATTTCTTACAAGGTTGATGCTCCAAGTGTCTTGAGTAGGGCCGATTTTGACGCTGTTGACGGTCCACTAGCTTTGACGGTACATTTTTTCTCCACTCTTGACCTTCCTTGAGAGACAAGGTAATTGAAGCTGAGTAATCAACCACCATGATGCTGTCTTTTAAGAGAAGAGGCTGAATTTTGTGGTTTTTTTGATAGATATGGGTAAATTGGAGGAGGAAAAATGAGACTAGGTGGTCAATTTTGGAATGGAATTGTGTGTGGGAGGTATGAGTTCACCATGGTTTCTCTTATTCTTCAAGGTTGAGGAGAAGGTGAGTAGTGTGCAGAGAGGAGTGGTGAGAGAGATGGGGATGATGAGTGGAGAAGTGTGTGTGAAAGAGGAAAATGATAAAGTGGAAAGAGAGTGTGGCTGCATAGCATGGGAAAACTGGGGTCCACTAAAAAAATCATAGCTCACAGCTCGTAGCTCAAAAAAATATGAAAAAATTTGAGGCAAAAGTTCAGCCCACGAGCTACAACTTTTGTTTGTATCACCTTTTCAAATTCGGAGAGCAAGTGAACTTTAAAAATTCAGCAAAACCGACCGTTTTTTTCCACTGCAAGGTCCTTGTGGGGTCCTTCTTTGGATGATTCTTTTGAATACCTCTAAGAGTGAGCCCTCCATAGTGCATGTATGCATGCCACCTACCCTTGACCTTATTTGGTAGGTCTATAATTGAAGATATTGTTGAGATTAGGATATAAGTGAATAGTACAACTAAGAAAATCAAATATTGAGGGGTCTAAAAAATATGTACATGTCAAATATAAATAATATAAGTGGAAAAAATATAAAGGGGTCAAAAGAAATCTCTCTCATTATGAGGCTACCATAAAAAGATAAATATTTTTGGTGTTCTAATTTTTTAGAAAAAAACAAAATAGATGTAGGAAGGGAAAAATCAAAATAGTGAAAAAATATACACATAAATAAAACTAGTTTTTTTGGATTTTTGTTGGGGTGGAGTTACACCAAATATAAGAGAAGCTTACATGAAAATATTTCTATATGGAATAAAGAGTATGAAAAATGGTAAGAAAAAATTGTGGTAATGGTGAGGCAATGTACAGAGCATAAATAACACACACCTAGGTAGAAATATTTAAATAAATACCAAAATAATTATGAAAAAATCTTTTATTTAGGCCCTATATATAAAGAAATATTTACATACGCATGAGCCATAATATTTTTTTATTTTTTATTTTTTATTTTTTTTGGCTCAACTAGCCCAATGACTAGCTAATTGAGGGTTTTTTAAGAAGATATGGGAAAAGTCCCGTGACTCACGCACGCCTATGTACAGTGAAATGGTAGGGATAGCCACAGTGTTTGGGTGATTTTGGTAGGGTGAGGTAACTCACTGTGGTAATTACAAAGAGCCGAAAAACGGCCATCACCGTTATGCTCATAGCTATAACAAAATGATGAACCTGACCCATGCAAGTACTTGCGTCTTAGAACCATATATGCTCTATCTATGTTCATCACCTAAAAATCTAAGGCTGTTTGATACCCTTGAATTTCAAGAGGTACACCTTTTACTTGGGTATCCCACACTTCAACATCATGGCCATTTATCATATCTATCTTCTAGCGGAGTGAACTACGTGTCTGAGGCAGATTGAGATGTTTCACTAGCTTATAGTTAATGACATTATGAGAGGCTCTGTCATCTACCAAGTTCTCACCTTGTGACCTTGAACATATCCATGCATTCTCACAAGCTTGTGTGGTAAAATGTCGCTTGCCACATAGAGACATTTCTCTAACTTATAGTTAATGACATTGTGAGAGGCTCCATCATCTACCATGATTCTCACCTTGTGACCTTGAATATAGCCATGTATTCTCACAAGCTCATGTGGACCAATGCCAATTTCCACATAGAGGCAATGCTATAGCACTCAGCATGAATCGCTTTGAGATGTGTCACCTCCTTATCGGAATAATGAGAAGATGATTCCAAGGGAAGCAATATTACCATGTGCATCACTTTTTTTATTTTCCTAGGTAGCGGATTTCTCCTTGGGACAATCCTTTTTGCCATGCCCGCTTCCCATGCAAGTAAAACATGACTTCTCTTTCTTTGCTTTTCCAAAATTCCTCAATTGAAAGATTGCCTCTAGGCCCATTTGGCTTCTTAGACACATCAAAGGAGGCTACAACAAATTTTGTTTTATTATGTACTTGATTATTACCATGAGATTCACGTGCATGTGAACTATCAGGCATATGCATGTATACAGCGAGGATCATCATGAATATGTACTTACACTATAGCTTCCTCAAGTGTTTTGGGGTCCTGGGTTTTAACATGCTTCTTAAGCTTAGGAGTTAACCCACATATAAACCCATGTACTTATTGGAAGTCATCTAAACCATTCAATTTGACAATAACATCTCTATAATGCAAGATATTCAAGCCATGTCTTATGCTGCTACATAGAACACTGATTTCATGCCATCCAATTTCAATCCTTCTCATTACTAGGAAGAAATTTTTTTATGAACACCCCCCAAAGCAACCCGTGTGCGTGGTATGATGCCCTTCTTCTTGAGAGACATCCCATTTACTAAGGAAGATATTTAACATATCCCTATTGTGTTCTTTCTCTTCTCCCCAAAAGATTGGTGGTTTCGTGTTTTTCAATAGCTCATCCACCTCTTTTTGAGTAAGAGATTGCAACATCTCTGAATTGGAGCCTTGCTTTGGCATGCCATGGATAGCATTGTCAGGCCCTGAGCTTGAAAAAAATTTAGGTGTCTCACTTTTAGTGCCCTTGGCCTACTGATTCATGCATTGCACTACTAGATCAGACAATTTAGTGACGTTTTCATTTAGATGTGCAAAATTTGTTTCTAACACAAACATACATGATTGTAGTGCCCTAAATTCTTGAAGATCAAGTAGTTGTATCTAATCATCCATGCGGGTATTCTCCATGAGAGTATCGTGTTGTAGGGTAACGATAGACCTAACAGATGATGGATGCTCAAAATCAAAGGTATGATGTATGTTTATGTTTTAATCCATGGTGCAGTGCTATGGTCAATGGGAAAAAAAAGTACCTTCTTAAAAAGAACTCCTTGTGAAGCTATGCTGAGTCTTTGAAGTGCTTGCTCATGAGAAAAAGCAAGCTATGGAAGTCAACTATCCTTGCCAAATTAAATTCCTATGTCGAACTACCTTGTCAAGGTCAATTTTGATGTTAAAGTATTGTTGAGGTCAAGTACAAAGCCAAATTTCTTTGCCAACTGCAAAAATGATTCTATGAGAGCTTCAATGCCCTGAACGTGCTTTGCAAGATGTCAAAATCAAGTCCGCAAAGCATTGAAAACATATCAAAATCAACCTTCTTGCCAAGATCATGGGTGCAACTTCACCAATGGCTGTGAGATTCAGTTTGTAGTACCAAATCCCAATTTGCTTGCCGAACGGTTTCATCGAGTTCGATATTGCTGCCTTTGAGCTTGTTGTGATGGCCTTAAATGGGAGGGAGGGGGGATTTCCCTTTGCCTCCCAAACACTAATTTTTTTTGAAGTATGTTGGCCTTTTGAGTATGAACTCAAGGCCACCAAGGTTAGTGATGGCAGTAGCAACATAAGCGTAGAGAGAGAGAGAGAGAGAGACAGAGAGAGAGAGAGAGAGAGAGAGAAAGAGATGTGGGTGATGCATTGTTTAGACCCCCACAGTGTCATGAATTTCTACTCTACCCACCAAAAAGTGCAAGCTTGCTCGATTCGATGATGCTTGTCATCGCTGGGTGTTGTCCGTGCTAGGGAGCATGCCAAAACTGTCAAAACACCTATCTTTGTCTCGTCTTCTCAACAAGGGTCATGGACTCGAATGCTCCTCCTGTATGTTCTTATAGACAAGCCATGAGGCCGTTGGCCTCACACTCATGTCATTTGTGCATGTTTCCATGTGAAAATGTGATTATATGGAAGACTTACACTATCTTTATCGCCTAAATGTTGGTCGTGTCACTCAAAATGACGTGTTGATGCACACACATCATAGTGATGTGAGCCATTTTCTAGATATGTGTATGAGGGGTTTCCCACTCATTTATGAAACCATAATGCCACATTTATTTGTTTTTGTCTCTTCCTCCTTTGAGTTGCTAGATGGTTCAAGCAGGAAACTCTCTCTCTCTCTCTCTCTCTCTCTCTCTCTCTCTCTCTCTCTCTCTCTCTCTCTCTCTCTCTCTCTCTCTCTCTCTCTCTCTCTCAATTGTGAGTTGAACTAGTCATGTCTCAAACTTGTAAGTGAGAGAGATATCATTCTCTTGCAAAATTTGAGAAGTAACTTCGAGTTACATTCTCCTCTTTTAATTTAAATTTATTGAGAGTGATCTCTCCCTCTCTCTCTCTCTCTCTCTCTCTCTCTCTCTCTCTCTCTCTCTCTCTCTCTCTCTCTCTCTCTCTCTCTCTCTCTTCCTTTCACTCTCTCTCTCTCTGTCTCTCTTCCTTTCACTCACTCTCTCTTACTCTCTGACTATCTCTCACTTTTCACTTAGACTCTCTCTCTCTCTCTCTCTCTCTCTCTCTCTCTCTCTCTCTCTCTCTCTCTCTCTCTCTCTCTCTCTCTCTCTCTCTCTCTCTCTCTCTCTCTCTCTCTCTCTCTCTCTCTCTCTCTCTCTCTCTCTCTCTCTCGCTCATCTCGCTCTAACACCGAATCGAATCAGGGTAGCTAATACATCCCAATACCCCCTCGTTAACTGATAAAATACCATGCAAAAATCCACTTTCCCTACATATGCAGCCTCTTCAATGACCCGCCACCACCCCACGTTCCACCTCTGTCGAGCTACGGCCAAAGATTCCATATAAATCTACTCCTCTGCTCAACAATCCCCCCACTAAACTATTCACACGGGCAAATCATCAGCTCTATATCAGCCTGGGGGGAGAGTAGAAATGAGTACTCCATGCAATAATATTCCCAAAAAACTCTTACTATTATCACTAAAGGTAAACATGCTTGCACGTTCACTTTCAAAATGTAAGTGGATGTTCAACATACAAATTTTGTATTGCTTTGCCACTACCCCCCTCCGAGTCACTATCTAAAAGAAAGTGTGTGTTCAAATACAATTGAAACCAAGCATTTAGCACTGCCTCCCTCTAGGTAAGCAGTGCCAACACAAGCACCACCTCTATAGGGCTAAGATTGAGGGAAAAGCTTGGACAAGTTGGGATGTGTGCTGGCTACCATCTTGATGTTGCAACTGTTTGCATCCAAACATGCCCATGTTAGATGTTATCCTCGGTAACACACTTAAGCTCAAGTGCATCCATCACCTTAAGAACCCAATCATAGGGTTGAACAAATGCAAGTAGGGAGCCAAATTTTGGTTAGCACACACATCATCAAATATGTCTCTTCGTTGCTTAGTGCTTGCATGCATGCTTAGACCCAACTGCGATAGTAACTGTACCAAAATCGATAGAGTTACACATTTCTAGGGTAGGCTTGCATCAACCTTCATGGATTACTTTTGCCCTCTATGAAATGCTTCTGAATTGTCTAGAAGGAGGCATAGCGCTCAAGATAAGACAACTCATCAAGTGGAAAAGGACAACTCGTATTCATAAGTATATGTTAGCTCCTTGTTTGTCCCTAAACAATTTCATTTAGAGTTACAAAAACACAATCAATTCATTAGATTAATGTATAAGAACAAGTAATCACAAACATGAAAGGAATAGTCAAAACCACATTCAAAAAAAGTGCATGGTACTCCAACTTTTGGTCATTGATATTTTGATATGCTTCATAAATATTAGCATGGAGCAGAAAACACTAGCACTTTCACAAACCACGATTTTTATACTTAAGTAAATAGTTAGGATACAACACACCTCTACAAGAGGAAATTTTGTGATGGTTTATAATGGCTTCAACAAAAACAATAAGGATTACTTTATCAAACATATTCTCAAGCGAGAAGAATCATTTGTTTTATTGCCTTGAAGTTTCTTGGATTGAGCTACTCCATACAGGAAGGCACTAGCAAGAGCTTTGATACCATAGCCTATTGGCTCCTTCCTAAACACTTTCAGTATGAGTTAGATTCACAATTATAGAATCATTTCAATCATTCAATGATCAGATTGAATAATGATAGGCATGCAAGGAAAATAAAAAATCAAAGAAACTACACAAGACACCATATTGGGTATCAACCATTCCCTCAATCGATTTGGTTGTATATTTTCCTTACACCTCTCTATCGAGTTTAGGGTTTATTTTTTGAAATAAGAAAAATATAATGTAACTAGGCAAAAGTCATTAGCAAAGGTGTAGTAGATACACTTCTTTCCCTTTCTATGCTATATTTTGTTCTCAATTCTCTTTTGTACCCTCTTCATTACTCTATATGCTGCTACCTCCATAGATGCATTCTATCACTCCAAGGTGTTTTAGGATAGGGATAATTCATGAACAATAGCATACTTCTACATCCTATAACCTCATAGTGCAGAGGAAATAATTTTGATGGAGCACAATTTTGATAAAATAGGATTGCGATTTCCATGGCTATGAAGTTTTCTAAGGAGGGTACATTCTGACCATACATAAGAGTGATTGTGCACCCAATGTGTGTGTGTGTGTGTGTGTGTGTGTGTGTGTGTGTGTGTGTGTGTGGTGTGTGTGTGTGTGTGTGTGTGTGTGTGTGTGTGAGTGAAGCCTAGATTGCAAATTATCTAGAAGGTTTTTGAGCCAAATACACTCAATCATAGCCATGAAAGCTACCTTGTATTCAAATTCATACCTAGAAGTGACCACGTCAAATTGCTTCTTTCTCAACCACAATATGCATGAATTGCCAAGCATGAAACAAAGACCACTTGATGACACTAGATGATTGTCATAGCAACCAATGTTGTGAGACACTTGTCACACAAAGATGACAAACTCCATTTGCACATAGACAAAATGTGTGTGTGTGTGTGTGTGTGTGTGTGTGTGCACGCGCGCGCGCGCGAGAGAGAGAGAGAGAGAGAAGAGTGAAAAAGTGAGCATAGTGTGTCCAACTCTCCACCCAACCTTAGCTTATATTGGGAAAGCACTTGCCCTTTTAGAACAATCCTTGAGACCTCGCCCTTGAGGCTCCATTGGAGTGTCATTACCCCTTGGCATTTATGTCGCATGTTTGCAACTTTTCCTTCTTATAAGCATCCCTGAGCATAGGCCGGATTCCTTGCTACTTGCCGCAATCCATGTCTAATTTTGACACCTTTGTCATTGTGCTACACTCACACTTGACATGCCTTAGTCATTTGGCCTACTTACACACTTGCACTTAGTCTTTCTTTAGGACCTAAGCCTTGTCTAAAGACCCTAGCTGAGCCCTTTCACTCCTTGCCAATTGGAAAATCTGCTACAATTTACTTGGTGTCTAACATTCTCACCCCCTCAACCAGGATCATTCTCTTCAATGATCACTTTGAAAGGTGCAATTAGAAGAAAAAATTTCTAGTGTGGTGCAAAGCACATGCCAAACTAAGCAAGAATTATGGTCAACTTACCATCTTCTAGCTTGATTTCTTGTCCAAACTTCAATCTCATATTGCCCCTTGCAATATCTACAAACTGTACATGACTATATCAAGGACACTAACAAACTAGTAGTCAATTTAACAACCCCATCAGAGATGAAAATTTCTTCTATATGAAGGTTTTTATGGTCTTGAAATCTGAAGTACTTGTTAGTCTATGACTCTCTATGGAGTGGAAAGTCTGTTATTATTTTCTCCGCCCCTTCAAAAGATGCATTCTCCTCGATGATAGTTAATTACCTGGAAGCTTAAATTCTTGCTTAGTGACAAAGTTTCTCAACAGATGTGTCCCATACCACATTGTAAAGAAATCTATGCAGCTAAGTGAACTCCTATTTCAATAATAGTCTACTTGATCAAAACAAACAAACGGTGTCATGATGAGGAATTACAATGACCTATTTATTGTCATGAGCTCACATGCTTTTATCTTTACCTTGATTTTCCACTAAGAGCAATTTGAAAATTGGAGAAAAGGGTGGGATGCCACTTGATTGGAGAGGAAATGGTAAAAAGCCCAAAAATATTTATGCTTGGCATTGCCTTGGTTGACATGTATGCCAAATGTGGCAGGTCCAGGTAGCTCAACGTGGCTATTGCAAGGAATCTCTGAGCTATTTTCAAGTATACAAAAGGAAGGAATTTCTCCAACATGTACTTGTACTGTAAAAGCCTTTGGCTTTAGGGGCTCTTGGAGATAGATGTCATGCTTGGTTGTGCATTGATTGATATGTATTCCAGATGGAGTGCCCCAAAGAGAGAGAGAGAGAGAGAGAGAGAGACTTTGGATGGACAATACAATAGATTCAACCTACTCTAAAACCAAGAACATCAGCATAAGTATTAGCATAAGTAGTGTAGGTAATGGTAGGCATGATAGCAAAAATGAATGCAATAGTTGACATGTTGGCAGAAGTCACAGAAGGGATGACGATGGAAAAACACATACTGGGGGCAAGGTGGTGGAACAATGTAAGGAAGTTCTAGGACCCAATCCATCTAAGATTGTGCTTTGATGTAGATAACCAATACCAAAGGTATACTTATATTGCGTATTTTGATTTCCTCTATGTCATCTCAAAAGTACTTAGATTCCATCATGTACACATTGAAGCAATGAATTTACATCATTTTTATTGAAAAGATAGTAGATGAAGATGGCAAGGATTGAAGAATTTTTGTGATGTCCAACGAAGGGACACATGGACAATACACCATGGCATGGCAACCTGGAATGATACATGTCTTCATAAAACATAGGTAATGAGTTCTTCCTTGGACACTTGCAGTATGTCTACAAAAAGAAAGTCCCTCCAACACTAGAGGAGAAGCATAAGTCCCCCTTGAACACTGGAGGGGATAAAAGTGGCAGGAAAAGGGCACTTCCTTACGTTGTTATTAAAAATGTGGAGAACGGTGCCAACTTCAGACATACGTATGCCTTTTTCTCTTTTTGATGGGCACAGGCATCACATTGCACGAAATGCATCTCTCTCCATCTTTAAATATTATAATATGCAAAATTTCACCTACATACATCTTTTAATTCCAAATTCCATTTGTGATGCAAGGTTATAGAGTTTTGGGCGAAAGCTTTGAGGAGAAATGCTATGGAGCTATCATCACAAGCTATGCCATGAGGTAAAATCCACACCACTATCACTTTTTTCCTTCTTTTACCATCTTCATAGTGAAGCAATCAAGGAAAACTAGTTATATGTAGAGTCAAACAAAGTTGCTCTATCACCTTCATAAAATATACTTTGCATACAAGGACCACAATGTAATAGAGTCTTCCAAATTCTTTCTCTATATAACTTGATTTTTCCTTTGCTATCCTTGCCCTTGTACTTCCTTGACAAACTTCATAGGAGAACTCTATCAAACAAAGGTAACAACATTTTGTTTATTACTTGCTATGCAGATATGCCTTCACCCAAGACTTTTTGTTTCGCTAAATATGGTAATGAGTCAATGTGAAATTTCTCACTCACCACTATTTATAAAATGCAATTGAAAATATCTTGCACTCGGCTCCTACTTGAGTCGATGACTTCGTGGAACTTTTAAGAAAGAAACCACAAATTTAATACGTTTGATACACATTTTGATAGATAGTTAAATAGTCTACACTATCATATGTATGCCAGGAATCATTAGAACAACTACCCCTTTTACTAGTACCATTTTAAAAAATCAACATGGTCCTTGCATGTATGGTTTCTACAAACACCCTAGCAACATTCATGTAACTTTGTCAAGTGCCATTACAAGGGACCAACCAAATCTCATGGGTAGCAAACTAAGCTTCCTTCAAAACCCCAATTCTAAGAACCAAACCAAGTGACTGACATTTAGGTGCATAGCAAAAATAGGAGCCTCCTACATGAATATCACCAACGAAAAAGACCCAATGGCTCATGCACAAGCCACTTTTGACTAAAACGTTGTTACTTTCTTTTCTTTGCTACATAGAGTCTACCCAATGATCTAGGAACTTTTGACTTCAAGTTCTTTAATGGGTACTCAAGCCACACATTTCATATTCAATTCAGATGCAAGATTGCAAATGATCCATACAAATGTTATACTAGCCTTCCTCGTGTTCATTCAAACCTTGTTATTAAATCCATTGGCAAGTACTATTGAGGAAACTTCTCCTCCTCATAATATCACACTATCATAGATCTACTATCCTTGCCACAAGGCCTCTTCACTATTTTTTGCCTTGTCCAATTAGCTAAGCATCTAAGAAGTCATGGCCCATAAGGCCCTATTGCTTTCTTATACTTTGAGAAAATTAATCTTAAAGAGAGAATCTTGCTCTAGGAATTTTAGATAGGGTGTTCTTTAGATGGGGAGGTTGTCAATGCAGCATGTGGGTGTGTTGGAAGATAGGGAGGGCACCAAGTGGGTAATTGGGGGTTTTTCTGCAAAGGAGGAATGTGGGAATGATTGGAAGAGGAGGCGGGATGTTTATGAGGAGAATTTAAAATGGGAGCATTACAAGAAGAAGGGTGGACCACCAGAGATGAGGATTTGAATTTCTTGAAGGGTTGTCACATGAATTCCTCACAAGAGGCCTATGCCAAAGGAGGGGGGGGGATTGTGGACTAGGTCTTGGGGATGCTTAAGGTTGGGAGGTACCTTAGGTGAGGGTGAAAGAATCTTTTCCATTTGAGAGCTAACTTCATGATGGACTAATTCTCTCATCGTCACTTCTTTGGGTAGAGACACAACTTCTTTCAAATGGGAAATTTGGGTTCTCTTTCTTGGATTTTGTGCCACCATATTCAAAGAAGAAGCTAAGTGTGTTTGGAGAATCACAATTTGCAAACATGCATCAAAATCATAGAGAGAGCTTTGCTTCCATACGTGGAGTTGATTTGCCGATGCCGATGGTTGGACACTTGGAAAAGAGATTGGTGCAAGCTTTTTGGTGAGGTCTAATAGACTTTCTTCTACTATGTCATGGTAGGTATCAAATCTAGTTTGAAAGCTTTTGAGAAGTACGCTTTGAGCTTGGATATGGTCTTCAGTGCAATCTAGTTGAATTGGATATTAAGAGCTTCTAGCTTGGCACCTAAGAGAGCTTGAGCATGAGTGTCTTCTAGGGAGAGGCAGGGAGGCTTCATGCACAAGATAGAAGAGGCTTTTAGGTTGGCTAGAAGATTTTACAAATGTGCAAGATGTGATTTGGCCTTGTGAAGTTTGTGGTTGATGGCTTTAAACTCATCCAAAGAGAAGGATATAATTTTGAGGGATTCTAAAGGCTTGTTGAAGGCGGAAAGAATGGAAAGGGGTGATGAGGCCGGGTAAACGGCTAAGGGCGGGGTAAGTGCAAGGGATGAGGAACTCACAAAAAGGGATCTAAAAGAGAAAGGGAAATTAAGGGGAGGATTGGCAAGGATGTCACTTTGAATGGATTTGGAGAGAATGTCGCTTGGATTGGATTTGGAAAAGTTCACCAAGGCAAGGTTTTTGGTAGAGAGAAAAGAGGGTAGGTCGAGATCTTCAAGTGATGGATTGTCTATGAGTCCACGGATATCCTCTGGGTTGAATATGGTTTTCTTAGAAGAGGCCAAAGTGGTGGTGAGGGCTTCCTTTGGAGTAGGGGAGGTCCATGGGATCATAGCCAATCTACCACTTGAAGATCTTGACCTACCCTCTTTTCTCTCAACCAAAAACCTTGCCTTAGTGATCTTTTACAAATCCAATCCAAGCGACATTCTCCCCAAATCCATTCAAAGCGACATCCTTGTTAATCCTCCCTGTACTTTCCCTTCCTCTTTTGGATGTCTCTCTGTAAGTTCCTCCTCCCTTGCACTTACCCCACCCTTAGCAGTTAACATGGCCTCATCACCTCTTTCCATTTTTCCCACCTTCGACAAGCCTTTAGAATTCCTCAAAATTGTATCCTTCTCTTTGATTGAGTTTAAATCCATCAACCACAAACTTCACAAAGCCCAATCACATCTTGCACAATTGTGAAATCTTCTAGCCAACCTAAAAGCCTCTCTTAGCTTGTGCATGAAGCCTCCCTGCCTGTCCCTAAAAGACACTCATGCTCAAGCTCTCTTAGGTGCCAAGCTAGAAGTCCTTAATATCCAATTTTAACTAGATTGCACCGAAGCCCATGTCCAAGCTCAAAGTGTACTTCTCAAAAGATTTCAAAATAGCTTCCATACCTACCATGACATAGTAGAAGAAAGGCTATTGGACCTCACCAAAAAGCTTGCACCAATCTCTTTTCTAACTGTCCAACCATCGGCATCGGCAAATCAACTCCACGTATGGAAGCAAAGCTCTCTCTATGAGTTTGATGCATGTTTGCAAAATGTGATGCTCCAAACACACTTAGCTTCTTCTTTGAATGTGGTGGCACATAATCCAAGAAAGAGAACCCAAATTTCTCTTTTGAAAGAAGTGGAGTCTCTACCCAAAGAAGTGACGATGAGAGAATTAGTCCATCATGAAGTTACCTCTCAAATGGAAAAGATTCTTTCACCCTCATCTAAGATACCTCCAAACCTTAAGCATCCCCATGGCCTAGTCCACAATCACGCCCCTCCCCCCCCTCCCTCCTTTGGCATAGGCCTCTTGTGAGGAATTCATGTGACAACCCTTCAAGAAATACAAATCCTGTTCTCCGATGGTCCACCCTTCCTCTTGTAATTCTCCCATTTTAAATTCTCCTCATAACCACCTCCTCTTTCGATCATTTCCACATTCCTCTTTGTAGAAAAACCCCCAATTACCCACTTGGTGCCCTCCCTATCTCCCAACAAACACCCACATGCTGCACCAGCAACCTCCTCATCTAACGAACACCCTATCTAAAATTCCTAGAACTTCAAAAAACATGCAATGTAGGAGGAAGGTGTAGGCATAGAACACTCGTCTTCATGGGTCCACTTGCTCTTGTCTTGAACCCCTCTCTTCCCTCACCTTTGGACCCCTCCTCCATGTACTTTCATTTTTATACCCCTCCCTTCTTGCTGTTACCATATACATGTGGTAGTGATGTGTGTGAACACACTAGGACCGCCGCGGAATTTTTTCCCTTTTTAGGAGGTTTTTTCCCCCGTGCATTATAAATACGCCCATCACTCTAGGGCTATCTATCTTTCCATTGCACACTAAGTAGCACACTCTCTATTGTGTGCCTTGAGCTTCCTTCGTCTTCTCCAAGCTGTGTGTGTTTCTCTGCAACCCTAATTCCAACAATTGGTATCAGAGCAGGTCACGTCATTCCAGGCTTAGTCGCAAGCCGCTCCAGCACACGCCTGCTCACCTTCTCCGATTTTGGTGAGTTTTGGCAAGCGTTCGCAGGTCGACAAACATCCGTTCAGCAAAATTTGCAAAACAGGCTTGGGATATTCTAGCAGGTCTTTATGCAAGCCGTAATGAGGCTAAAATTGCTTTGCTGTGTAAAGAGCTGGAGTCGAAGATTATGCATGAGGAAGATGATATGGACACTTTCCTTGCTAGTGTCAAGGATATCAATGAGCAACTTATTTCTACAGGTGAAGTTATTTCAGATAGTTCCCTTGTGCAGACTGTTCTTGATGCCTTACCAGATTCTTACTAGACTTTTGCTAGTACTTGGAGACTTATGATCCAAGGAAATCCAGAAGTTGTCAAGTTTGATGCATTATGCACATTGCTGTTGCAAGAGTCACTTTCCAGAAAAAACAGGACTAGACAACATGCAGTTGAACAGGCATTTATTGCTTCTCAAAGAAAGGGTGGTAACAGCAATGCAACCACTTCTTATGGTTCTGCTGCGAGTGGCAAAAAATTTTGTTCCTAATGCTTCTGCTGGCAGCAATTCGTTTGGAAATTCTGGTGATAAGGGCAAAAAGAAGATGCGTTGCCATTATTGTAAAGCCAATGATCACTTGATCAAGTCGTGTCCTAAGTTGAAGGCCAAAGAGGCTAAGAAGAAAGAGGGTGGTTCCACTGCAAATGCTGGTTCCACTACAAATGCAGCCATTGTTGAGTCTTCTGTGAAAGGAGACTGTGTTGCTGATGTTGATGCTGAATGGGCTTTTAGCGTAGAGTGCAATTACAATCCTGTTGTCCACGATGCATGCTTGTCAGTTGTTGCTGCAGATTTACATGTGTGGTATTTCGACAGTGGTGCTACAAAGCACATTACCTCACATCGTGAATTGTTTACCTCTCTCGAGTCTGTCCCTCATGGGAATTCAGCCACTTGTGCCAACAACGCCTCTTATCCAGTTCAGGGAGTGGGAAAGTTGGTACTCATTGCTGCTAATGGTAGTTCTTTCACACTTGCTGATGCACTTTATGTACCTGGGATCAAGAAGAATATCTTGTCTGTATCTGCACTTGCTAGACTTGGACTTGTAGTCAAATTTGTGGATGATAGATGTACAGTTCATGATCTAAGTTTTGGTGATGAAATTGTTGCATCTCGGCTTTTGTGCCGTGGGCTGTATAAGCTCACTTTGTATGACAAGTGTGGACAAAATTTTACAAATGTTGTTGTAGATTGAAGGGCTATTTCATATGCAAAACTTTGGCATGCACGTTTTGGTTATCTGAATTTTGCCAGTTTGCTGCGTTTGCAGAAATCTGATATGGTTGCTTCTTTGCCACCTCTTGAAGCACCTGTCAAACATATTTGTGAAGGCTGTATTTTGGGTAAGATGCAGCGTTCTAAATTTCCAAAGGATGGTTCAGTTCGGGCCACATGCAGGTTGCAGCTTGTGCATAGTGATGTTTGTAGGCCCATGCAAACTCCGTCCTTGGGCAGTTACCTGTACTTCATGACTTTCATTGATGATTACTCCAGGCATGCATGGGTATTTCCGCTTAAAGCGAAGTCCGAAGTTATGATGTGCTTCAAACAATTTCTGGCTATGGCTGAAAATGTATCAAAATGTACTATGGGCACCCTCCGTTCCGATCGAGGGGGGGAGTATATGTCTCATGAATTTAATGCATTTCTGGCTAGTCGTGGGATAAAACACCAATGTACAGTGCCTTATACACCTCAGCAAAATGGTGTTGCTGAGAGGAAAAACAGTTCACTGACGGAAATGGCACGATGTATGGTCAAAAGTCAAGCTTTGCCGCATTCTTTTTGGCTTGAGGCCATCATGTGTGCCACTTATGTAGTTAATAAGTGTCCTACGAAAGCTTTTACATTCTATTACTCCATATGAAGCATGGCATGATAGAAAGACTTCTATTGAGCACATGCGTGTTTTTGGCTGTTTGGCATATGCTTTGGTGCCACAAGTGCAGCGCAGAAAATTGGATGATAAGGCTTTCAAATGTATTTTTGTTGGTTATAGTGCTGAAAGCAAAGGTTACAGGTTGTATCATCCGCAAACAAAACGTATTCTGGTTTCTCGGGATGTAGTGTTTGTGGAAGATTCTGTTCAGCCCTTGCTGTCATGTACTAGAGACAGTAATGTAAGCTCATAGGACATTTATGACACTTTTTTGCCTCTTTTCAGTGGTGGAAATTTGAATGTAAGTTCCAATGAGGCAAATGTACAGCCTATGGGGGTTTTTGAAAATGTTTTAGATCAGCTTATACTTGAAGATGTACTTGATGAGGAAAGGGCTGAAAATGAGCAGGCTAGAGGTATGCCAAAATGGCTGGTGCACACTTTGTGTGACAGTAAATTGGATGCACCTTTGTCTAGTCGTACTCGTTCAAGCTCTCGCCATGCATCTTATGCATCAGATTGTTATGCTTTGGCTGTGTCTAGCTTACATGATGTTGAGGAGCCTCTGTCTTTTGATGAAGCACAAAATTCAAAAAACTGGATGGCTGCCATGCAATCAAAATATGATGCACTTATAGAAAATGACAAATGGACTTTATGTGATTTGCCTCCTGGCAAAAAGGCCATTGGTACGAAGTGGGTTTACAAGTTGAAACGCAAGCCGGATGGTGAGATCGATCGCCATAAGGCTCGACTTGTTGCAAAAGGTTATGCACAACAAAAAGGCATAGATTATGAAGAGACTTTTTCTCCCACTTGTTGTATGACTACTGTACGTTTTCTATGTGCATTGGCAGCTCATTTTGGTTGGGATGTACATCAATCAGACATTGTTATTGCTTTCTTGAATGGTGACATATTTGAGGAAGTTTATGTAACGCAGCCTCGCGGTTTTGTCATAAAAGGACAAGAGGACAAAGTGTGCAGATGTAAGAAGGCTTTGTATGGGTTGAAGCAATCTCTTTGTGCTTGGTATGAGAAAGCTGACACTCATTTGGTTAAACGAGGCTTTCGTAACAGTCCAACAGAAAGCACATTGTATGTAAAGCATGAGGGTGATGTACTTCTCATTGTGGTTCTTTATGTTGATGATTTGTTGATCACTGGACCAAATGAGAGACATATTGCTGAATTTAAGGCTGATTTGAATGCTAATCTTTCAAGATGAAATATTTTGGGGCTGTTGCATCATTACTTGGGTATACAATTTAAGCAGTGTGATGGTGGTATTGCCTTGTGTCAGAAAAGTTACATAGAGACATTGCTGTGTAAGTTTGGACTTGAGGATTGCAAACCTATTGCCACTCCCATGGAAACAGGTTTGAAGTTGAGTCTACATGATGCTGGAGATCCTGTTGATGTCACTCTTTACCAAACTGCTGTTGGCTGCCTCATTTATGTATGCAACACGAGGCCGGATATTCAGTTTGCAGTCTCACAGGTCAGCAGATTTATGCATAGCCCAGGGTCTAAGCATTAGCAAGCTGTCAAGAGGATTTTCCGCTACCTTAGTGGCACTTTACATCTTGGCTTGTTTTATCCCAAGGGGGGACCATTTTCGCCAGACTTACATGCTTTTTCGGACTCAGATTGGGCTGGTTGTTTTGACACGCGAGTGTCCACAAGTCGTTTTTGTTTCATGCTTGGCAATTCATGTATATCATGGTTGAGCAAGAAGCAACCTACTGTGGCCACTTCGAGTTGTGAGGCTAAGTACAGGGCAGTCTTCACAGCTACGGTTGAGTGTGTATGGCTCAGACGCCTTATGGCTGATTTGGGTGTTGGACAGGACACTGCCAACACTATCGACACTGACAGTTAGAGCGCATTGGCAGTTGCGAGGAACCCAATTTTTCATGCTCGCACAAAGCACATTGAGGTACATTACCACTATGTCAGGGAGAGGCTCTCAGCAGGAGAGATCAACTTGGCTTATGTGCCAACATAGGACAACCTTGCCGATCTTTTCACAAAGGCATTGTCTCGTGAGAATCTTGAAGCTTTCTGCAAAGCTTTGGGCTTACTCCCCTTTGTGGACTGATCCTGTCCTCAGGGCATGGCACTTCCCTTTACTCATGTGCCAACTCTCGTTCACCGCATCACTCCAGGGGGGATTTGTTACCATATACATGTGGTAGTGATGTGTGTGAACCCACTAGGACCGCCGGGGCATTTTTTCCCTTTTTAGAAGGTTTTTCCCCCCGTGCATTGTATATACGCCCATCACTCTAGGGCTATCTATCTTTCCATTGCACACTAAGTAACACACTCTCTATTGTGTGCCTTGAGCTTCCTTCGTCTTCTCCAAGCTGTGTGTGTTTCTCTACAACGCTAATTCCAACACTTGCTTGGGTAAAAAAAAGTCATTGTATTCGCTTCCACTTACAAATCCTCACCTCTATGAGATTATCACCATGGACAAGCAAACCACTCTTACCCTTGAGCATAAACTTACTAACCTTGCTTTCCATAATCTTTTCAACTGCTCTCTTTCTTTTTCTGAACTAAAGCTTTTGGGAATGGGGCTTAATTGCATTTCCTCCATCCCCCCACCCCCACCATCATCAATCCTAAGAGCCTACTCTTGATTACATGTCATGTTGTGAATTGTGGGCTTTGTCCTATGGTGGTGTGTATCTCCTCTATCCTTTTTGGATACATAGGTGGCATACAGACATGTGATGCATAGGTGGCAAAGAAGCATGTGGTCACATATTGAAAAAGGCACCCAAGGCATAATGTCATCCATGAGGCCATATCAGAAGCTTACACTAGCTCTATATAAAGAGCCCTCTTGTACACATTTCACAATTGTATGATAAATATGAGAAGCAATGTAATTATCCAATGTTTGTTGTCTACACTTGATTAAATTCTCTTGTGTAATCAAGCAACGTCATTATTACTTTAGCACCATGAATGGTTCTCTCTCCAATCTCCCCTAAATCACAACAACTCAAACTTTCCTTTAAGAACTCACACCCATCTACTACCTCCTCTTTCTCTCTCCCCAATCCCTCGTGGATTCCTCCTACTCCTTCTACCACCCTT
This sequence comes from Adiantum capillus-veneris, assembly GCF_014529385.1. Lineage (NCBI taxonomy): Eukaryota > Viridiplantae > Streptophyta > Polypodiopsida > Polypodiales > Pteridaceae > Adiantum > Adiantum capillus-veneris. Next base: position 44,571,340 of record NC_140942.1, read on the forward strand.
AGCCAAATCTTTGAGCATCTTTTTATGCTCATGAAACCCCTCCTCGATGCCTACCCTTCTTTCCATAAAAAAAATTAAAGCCTTTTCTTCTCTCAAGAACAACCATAACTTAAGCCCTCTTAAATTCCACACTTAAGCCTCCCATTTCCCTGGGTTTTTTTAGGAGTACATCATTGATTAGGATAATAACCTCTCTTAATGGGGCCTCCCCCCATTCAGTGTTTTCTACCACATGTGTGGGGAACTCTACCACCTTCATCTAACTCCTATAAATACCTCCCTTCATCTAACTCTACCACGTGTATGGGGAACTCTACCACCTTCATCTAACTCCTATATATACCCCCCTCCTCTTGTATAATATACACCACTGATGAGCTAAAAAAGAAAAATGCGTTTGGTGTATATGTGCACATACCTTTCTCTCTCCCCCCCCGCCCCCCCGCGTGCCCCAAATCACATGTTTCTCTCTGAACTTCTATATGGCAAGATTTGCTCGCTAAGATTGATTTTCTCAAAGTAACTATATATAGTGTCACTGGCATTGTTAATTTTACTATGTTCATTTCCTCTCATGTGATCCTTAGTCATCTTTGCTTATACTTGGCAAAATTCTTAGTCAAATAATGTGAATTTCTATAATGAGCATGTTCTATGAAAAGGGATAGAGCTTCCAGCTTCGCCATTCGGTGAGTACTTTGTCTTTGACATCGGTAGCCAAAAACTGCTTCATGATGGAAGCTCTTAAAGCTTTCCATGTTCATGGAGCTTCACCGTTTGCCCGTAGGCTAGACCACCATTGCCTGGCGGACTTTTGAAAATGCATAGCTACATGGCCTAGCTTAGAGGAGTCCGTGAAGCCCTCATCTCTAAATGCCGCATCGAATTGTTGAATGAAGGCCAAGACTTTGTCCGTAGCACCGAAGGTGCCATTGTAGGTAAGGAAAGAGATGTTCTTTTCTCCCTCTTTGAACTTTTTGAGCTTGGACGACCTCTCCCATGTGGCATAGAATTTCCTATGGCCTCTTCTTTTTGGTGGTTCGAAAGCTGCACCATCACTTTCTTCATAAGAGGAAGAATTTGAGGTGGATGGAAAAGAGGGTGACCTCTTTCTCGCCTTTTTCTTCCCTTGTTCCTCCTTGTCTGCACCATCACTTTCTTCATAAGAGGAAGAGGATGAACAAGATGGAGAAGAGGGTGACCTCTTTCTCGCCTTTTTCTTCTCTTGTTTTCTGTCATCCCTCTTTAAATTATAGTGTGGAGAAGTGTGCGATGGTCTTCTCCGTTTAGGGGGTATTGGAGAGCGTTTTGCCCGCCGTCTTCGTGGAGCCATCTCCACCGAGGTGGCAGGAGAATCACTTCTTTCTCGTTCTTTTGGTGGGAGCTCTACCATTGCAACTTGAATTCTCCTTTGAGAAGGAGATGCATCATCAAGTAGTAGATTTTTGAGCCCTTCGTACGGATCCTCTTCTTCTTCCCTTATTGGAGAGAGGCCTCTTTTGAAAGTCTCACAAGGAGGCTTCCTAGGTACTCTCTCTTCTTGGTGGGGAGTTTGGAGAATCCCATGAGCACGTAGCTGCCGTTGCACTTTACTTTGGAGGGACGGATTGCCCATGGCTTGTTGAAGCCTAGTAACAAGGTAATTAACAAGCATATGGGCATCATTAGTAGCCTATTCATTAGCAAAATCAAAGCTATCAACATTAATTTCACTCTCTTTAATATTGTCAACCATTCTAACAACTTTTAGGTGTACTTTGGCACTTCAAGCCCTAGTTGCTACTTGTTGGGATTCAGGCCAACTGGCCGGACATCCCATTTACTACTAACCCATCTACTAACTTAACCATGTATACACTTATTCTTTAATACAATAGAATAAGGAGCTGCAACAAAGGATAACGTTGCTGTACGCTCCACCCAAAGCAGGTCTCTCTCTCTCTCTCTCTCTCTCTCTCTCTCTCTCTCTCTCTCTCTCTCTCTCTCTCTCTCTCTCTCTCTCTCTCTCTCTCTCTCTCTCTCTCTCTCTCTCTCTCTCTCTCTCTCTCTCTCTGCTCTCGCACTTGCACTCGCACACGCTTCCCCTGGCACCTTCAATTGGTATCGGAGCAGGGTTTTGTGCTTGCCGTTTTTCGCGTCCATGCACGCGCACTTTGAAAAGTGCAAACACGTTTCCGATTTCGGCATCGGCAAATTTAGCGTTCCGAGAGCATTTTCGAACCTGGTGGAAACGCATCAACACAGATTTCAGTGGGAGTATTTGATGCAAATATGCATTGTTTTGGCACTTTTGATAGTGCTTGAGCTCTTTTGAGAGCGGTTTTACTCCCCGTAGGGATTTGTTTACTGCTTGCATATTTTGTTTGGCACCTGTTTGAGCGTGTATACTGCACCTTGCAGTATTGTTGACAGTGGATGTACGTTGAGTTGCAGAAATTGCCTGTGATTGAGCCATACATGATTGGTCAAGGTGATAGTGCATATGGTTGATGCGCATATTTTGGATATCATAATTTACTTTGGATCTTGTTATGCATGAGGCCAACTATGCACAATATTGGATGATGGATTTTGGTGCAAGTTTCCATGCTACACCATAATATCAAGTTTGGTTCTCTACTTATGCGAAAGGTTATCAAGGTATTGTCAAGTTTGGTGACTCTCATAGTCTTGACATAGTTGGCATTAGAGACAATCAATTGGTACTCTTGAATGCTACAAAATTTGTACTACACAATGTTAGACATGTTCCTAAGTTAGCGAAGAGCTTGCTTTCTATGGGAGAGCTTGATGGCTTGGGTTACATGACCATATTTGGGAATTGTCCTTGACTATCAAGAAGAGAAATTTGGTTATTCTCAAGGGACAGAAGCACAGTTCACTAGATTCGATGCATGTATCGTGTGTAAGAGAAAATGTTATTGCTATAGCCAAGTTGCCGTCTACTTAGTTGTGGCATTTTTGGCTGGGCCATATGACCAAAAATTGCTTGTCTTGAGGTTTAGTGAATTTTCAATTTGTGAATATTCTATCTACGGCAAGCAAACCAAGAGTGTTCATTTAACCATGATTAGAAAGAAATTAGAGCTTCTCAAACTTGTTCACAGTGATGTATGTGGTCCGATGCCGAGTAAATCTCTAGGGGGGCTAGTTACTTTGTGACATTCATCGATGACTCTATAACGAAGGTGTGCATTTATCCTTTGAAAAGTAAGGATGAGTTTTTCACTACTTTCTAGAAGTTCCTTATACTAGTTAAGAATCGATTGAGCAAAAATATTAAAGGCTTAAGGGTTGATAATGGTGGGGTGTTTCTCTCAAGAGAGATGGTTTACTTCTATCCAAAGAGAAATTCAAAGAGGCCGTGTACTGCATCATATATGAGTCCAACATAGACTTGCAGAACGGATGAACCATACTATACAAGAACTTGTTCTTGGTATCTTTCTACGACAAACCTTACAAAAGGCTTTTAGGCAAAGATCGTTTTGATAGTAGTGCATATTGTCAATAGGTCTCCTAGCACGCCTTTGGACTACAAAGTTCTAAAGAGATGTGGTCTGGCAAGAAGCGACATTATGATCACTTACACATTTTTGGTTGTGAGGCATATGCTCATGTGTCAAAAGCGGTGGTTTATGTATACCATTTGTGGATTTGTACACTGAGACACTGAGTGTTTGTCCATGCATTATGCGATTTTGGTGAGATTTTTGAGTTTTTGCTCAGTTTTCAAGGGAAGATCTGCCTGATTTTTCCCAGATTCTAACCATGATTTGTGCATATTTGCAATTTACTCTCTGATGGTTTAATGGTCAAGCGTGACTCCCACTTTGACAGTGATCGAGTTTTTACACTCACTTTGATAGGTTTTATCAATTTCATATGCTTCTATGGCTATAGATTATAGGCATAGACTTTTACATGTTTTTACAAATCTTTGCAGATATTTTTCTTGTGGGATGCACTTTGAGAATGTTTACTCACTACTTACATATATGGTTATGCGCTTTACGCTCAGTTGAGCTATTTGTCCCAGATTGGGTTCACTTGGTTTAGTGATGTTGTTTATGCCTGCAGATTGTGGAGTTGTTTTATGCATATGCGGGCATTGGTTTTGATGCAATTGTTCATGGTTTTCATGATTGTGTAGTGGTCAAGTGATCTCCCACTTTGTTGCCATTGTGGCATGGTTTATGGTTAAGATTTTGCATGGGTTTTCTGCTCAGTTTACAGTGGAGACTCTACTAGTTTCTCCCAAGATTTATTGCCATAGTTTGGTTTCTTGGCACCCATATAGTAGACATGTGTGATAGTTCAGAGTCGACAGTGATGACTCGTGAGAGACAACGGTCTTGTAGTTGATGATATATGTGATGTTGGCATTGTGGTCACACATGACACATTAGGCACCACTATTTCATACGTATGAGACAGCAACGAAGATCTATGTGTGATGCAGATGAGATTTGGACACATGCTAGAGTAATGGCTTCATATGCCAGTGACAATGATGTCACATTTGTCTTTAGCATTCCTCTTGCTTACATGTCTTTGAGAGGTGGCACTCCTCCCCGTTGGTTGCTAGATAAGGATGCATTTTTCCTTGTCACACCACATTGTGAGTGGCTCAACACGTTCTCTAGTAGGAGCTTTGGTTGTGCACACTTGGACATAGGTTTGGTGTTTGACATTACAAGTGCAGGAGATGTTTGCTTGTCATTGCCTATTGGTGCATCATATATGCTACGACATGTGCACTATCTTCCTCAGTTGAGACAGAGTTTGATAAGAGTGAGATAGTTAGTAGATTGTGGGTGTCACATATTTCTTAGAGAGCAGTATTTACATATGGATTGCGGATTTTTAGTGATTGCTAGAGGAGTCAGGAGTGACTTGGTATATCCTATGCATATATTTGAGGTGGAAGATGACATAGTCTTGGTTTTGTTGTAGGCATGCATTGAGCGAGAGGCAAGACATGTCTCCTTCGCTAGTGAGCTCCACCATGCTCACAAGATAGAGCATTTAGCTATGTAGGACATGCTAGTAGACTCTGTAGAGACAACGGTAGAGCGACAGTGTTCTAGTGACACACAATAGGTGTTGTCAAAGTTTGTGCAGATAGAGGTAGAGCGGGTCTACTCCCTAGAGACACAAGCAAAGATGACAGAGATGGAGGTCTTTGATATGCTCATGCTAGAGGCTAATGACTGATGCTAGGATACATAGCTTCACCTATGGATGAGAGGGATGCAGCATTTTAGTATTGGTGATGACACTCCATACGTGATGAGTAGTCTTGATGATGTAGTGCATGTAGGTATTGCAGGGGAGGCTAGGACAACTAAGTTTATGGAGATTTTGTTAGTATTCAGGTGTCTCATGTATGACCTACTAGTGTCAAGTTCCAACGTAGCAACTGTAGTGGGATCATTTATAGCAAGGATTGGCAGTCGCACAGTGACTGACACTAGCATGATGCATCATGGAGCTATGCAAACCATACATAGTTGTCTACAGGATTTACATGTAGGCTCTAGCGTGGATACGCATGCTTGCCTATCACTAGAGCCAATACGTATGCATGTAGATCAACTGAGTGAGTCAGTGGGCATAGGTTGAGAGAGTCTCTCACCTATTTTGTTGTACATACTAGTAGTTTAGCTAGTAACACTCACTTATCGACACATTCACCTTTAAGTGGGAGGTTGTTGGGGTAAAGGTGTTGTGTCTTTTTCAAAGGTCGGATGTCCAATGTTCAGCCATCCACTGACCACACTAACCTTATTCTTCATATACCAAAGAATAAGGAGCTCCCAGTTTTTGGAGGCATGCTCCACCCACATAGAGTTCTCCTCTTCCCTTCCTTGCACTGCACCGTGCACTACACACTCATTCAAGCCCAGAGCTAGAATGTACCATATGTACAATTGTGGAGCTCATGTTCATTGAGATGTGCCAATCGAGACCATGCTACAGACAAGTTCACACACACACACACACACACACACACACACACACAGACTAACCTTGCTTGCCTTCATACACCTTCATGCCTCCCTCTCAAATTCTCTGTGTGTATGGTCAACCCTCCTTTATCTTTTAAGTCTCTTCAAAGGAGTAAAAAAGGGAGGTGGATCAAGACAATTCAAAAAGACTATCAAAGCCCATCAAATGGCAACCCTCTTCATATCACAAATCTTCAAGTACCATGGCTTGCCAATGTCCATAGTGTCAGATAGAGATCCTAGAATGACCAGTAATTTATGAAAGGGTCTCTTTGAGAATTTAGGTACAAGAAGTAGCCAAAGGTGATGCGGCATATGATCAAGGCTAAACGCAAACTGCACACTTGTAGCATTCTGTTACATTGAAAAAGAGCATTGTTTGCACTTTGCTCAAGGTATTACACTCCTACATCACACCATACCATCTCGTAGATGTACTGATAAAATTTAGCGATAGAATTGCTGATGAAAAGAGTCAAAATTGGAAGCATATATCATACTTCTTGACTAGCATTTTTCTATAGATTCATGGAAACATCCTGTTGAGAACTTTTCTAGAGAATCTAATAATTGGAACTTAACTCCAAAGATAGATAAGAAAATTAGAGCTTTATGGAAAGTATTCCTTGTAGAAAAAAACAATACTTGATAAATCCTTGGGATCTTTGTGGAACCAAAAAAAAGTAAAGAGTAAGTTCTTTGTTTCCGAATTGTGAGTTGTATTCCCTGGAATCTTGATGTAAATCTATAAAATCTTTCCATAAAGATAAAATAGGACATGTTAAATACCATCTTATGGTAAAAAAAGATATCTATATCTATACTATTTATGAAGCAGCTTAAAATTTTCAAGGAAGAAGAGACCCTCCATGTGTCACATTCTGCTTCATTTCAAACAAGGTGAAGAATCACGATGGCGTGTTAAGGAAATGTAATGCAAAAGTAGATGAGGGTTGTGTTTGTAAAATTTATTTTTCCACATCAAATATTTTAAAAGGTTGGAGAGGAGGTATAAATTATAAAGGGAGTAATAGATACATGGCAAAAGGTGACTAATAGGTTATTTTATTTTAGTGGTAAACATGGAGACGTTACTTGTTGACCAAATTTAGCCAAGGTTGGAAGTTTATTTTGTTGCTTTTTGAAATAAATATCAAGCCAATGTGATTATGTTAATAGGGGTTGGATTTTAGAGTTAATATTGACATTTAAATGACATTGAAGTATGATCAAGTGACATAGATCATTGGATTATAGAAACATTTCAAAGAAATGATGGGCTTAAGTAATTGTGTGAAAATTTAAATTAATATTAATAAGATTTCATGAAAATGACACCAATTAATGCCATTTTTTTCTTGCAACATTCTCTTGATAAAGTGTTACTTGTGACATGTATATATGATACTTTCGTTTAAAATGTAGTTTATCAATATCGAGAATGTTTAGCAATGTGACTTTTGCATATTAAAATCAAAAGTAGAAAAAATAATCTTAGCTGTGAAGAAATTCTTTCATTAAGGATAATTTACATTTTTTAAGTTATAAATTGTTTTTAAATGTATGTTTTAAATCAAAAGGTGGTTGAAAAGAAAGTTATTAGATCCCTAAATTAACGACTCATTTGCCAATTAAACGAAGACAAAAAAAAAAGGAAGTCAAGTGAGCATTGAATGAAGGACCAAGTTCTAACGATGGAGAGACCATTTACATTATCAATGGTCGAAAAGTTGCACCATTTTTTAGCACACAATGCTATGGCCTTATACAAGCTAAAAATGGGGGCAATTAATTACAGGTGAACATAACAAAGAAGAGGCTATTGGTAAGGTGATGGGAACCTCGAAAAAAGTAAAATGTGTTTCACAGGGTTTCTCAAATGCAAAGATCCCTCCACATAAACTTTCTCACAAAAAGTTCAGGGTGTCGTTCAACCATCCCCACAATCAAGGATTTCATTAACATGATCACAAACATGCGAACATGTTAATAACGTTGTGTGATCACTTTTTAAAACATGTTGTCATAATTACTAATATCTAATTCTCCTAAATGATTTTCTCATGTTAAACTGATCATTTAATATGGGGAAGTGCCAGGGGGAGAAAAAGCTAGAATATTGGTTAAGCTAGCAGACTGGCCACAGTAGGGATCCAAAGGAGGGAAAATAGGGATCCAAAGGGGGGGCCATCTGCAAAAGATCAATGTGCAACAATGGGCTTAAAAGACCCTAAGGTTCAACCCATTAAGACTTCCAAAATGCTAAGGTTCCAAAATTCAAAGGTTGTGTCCAAAGGTCAAACACTAGGGAAATTGGATGCTTTGTGTGTGTACCAAAAAGTCTTCATGGATCCTACATAGGAGGGGGCGAGCCTTGCAAGTAGGGGATGAGAGAGAAACACACACACACACACACACTCACCAATGAGAGTTTAGTTGCATTTATTAATTACCTAAAGCTCTTACAAAAGGGGAAAGGGGAACACATGTCAGAAGGCTATCACTTATGCTTCTTAATACTCATTGGCTAAGCCTGGAAAGGGCCAATACAGTTGCAGCATGAGCAAATAGCAAGAGGGGTCGACCAAGAGATAGAGAGGGGGACTGATTTTCTCAAGGAATTATCCACACACACTCACACAAACTCATGTGTGAAGCAAGAAGAGACTCTCTCTCCTTCTCAAGCTTTAATGGAAAGCTTATCGCCTACTCCAAGCTTGTGAGAAGGGAGACCTACACCAACAACTCTTGGCTTTGTGATGCAAATCCAACCAAGAGCCAAGCTTCACTGCATGCTCATCTCCTCTACCATGCTAATTACTAAGCTAAGCTATGCTAATATGAGTGATTATGTGAGGAGATGTACATGTTTCTTGTAAGACTACTCCTTTTTCCTCTCAATCTACTCTCATACCCCGCTATCTCTCACCATCTTTGAAGGTGTGTGAGGTCTTGGATTTGAGACCATGAGGGAATTGATGTTGTGTTTGATAAGTGTTTTGCTTAAGTGCTTGAAGTTTCCATCTTCATTGCACTAGCAAGTATTGAAGGAACACAAAGAATTGTATTGTAAAATGTCTCTCTTGATGGGAGAAACCATAATACAAAGCCTTTTGGAGGGGGACCGGATCCATGCAAATCTGGTCCTCAATTGTTGTCAATTGCTTAATTTCTCTCTCTTTTGAAGTATTGTTCATGCTATCTAACTAGGTGTCATACTTTTTGTTGCTCTCTCCACCCAAGCACTCTTGTTATTCTCATTAGGAATCTATACTAATGAAATGCTCACTATGTTCATGCTATTTTCCGCTACACACAAGTTACTGGACCATTAAATGTTACATTGGTATCAGAGCACAAGGTTTCTCTTTTCTTGCTCAAGAAGAGAGGTCCTCAAGCTAGCTACAAATGGTTGGTATTATTAATTGCATGTGAGTAAGTAGAATAGGGAATTTTCAGCCTTGCAGTGCGCCTGCCTTTGTGCAATTAACAGGGCATCACCGTCGAGAGCTATGGTCTTAATAGTGATGTCCTACGGGGCTTGCAGTGCGCCTGCCTTTGTGCAATTAATAGGGCATCACCGTCGAGAGCTATGGTCTTAATAGTGATGTCCTACGGGGCTTGCCTACGCTTAACCACTATTGAGCTATTAGAAGCTTGACAGGATCCGGTGTTGTTTTGGCGATGAACGACCCTCTCTTCTATTCCTTGCAATTAATGGTATTCGAGCCACGGGTACAATACCTTGAGTGCTTTTTCTAAAGGGGTAAAGAGGAGTAGCAACTAGGGCTTGAAGTGCCAAAGTACACCTAAAAATTTTACACCTAAAAGTTGTTAAAATGGATGAAAATAGTAAAGAGAGTGAAATTAATGTTGATAACTTTGATTTTGCTAATGAGCAGGCTACTAATGATGCCCCTATGCTTGTTAACTATCTTGTTTCTAGGCTTCAACAAGCCATGGGCAATCCATCCCTCCAAAGTGAAGTGCAACGGCAACTTCGTGCTCATGGGATTGTCCAAGCTTCCCACCATGACGAGAGAGTACCTAGGAAGTCTCCTTGTGAGACTTCAAAAAGAGGCCTCTCTCTGATTCGGGAAGAAGAAGAGGATCCATACAAAGGGCTCAAAAATTTGCTTCTTGATGATGCATCTCCTTCCCAAAGGAGAATTCAAGAGCCTCCACTGAAGGAACGAGAAAGAAGTGAGTCTCCTGCCACCTCGGCAAAGATGGCTCCACGAAGACGGTGGGTTAAACGCTCTCCATCACCTCCAAAACGGAGAAGACCATCACATGCTTCTGCACACCACAATTCAAGAGGGATGACAAAAAGCAAGAGAAGAAAAAGGCGAGAAAGAGGACACCCTTTTCTCCATCTCCTTCATCCTCTTCCTCTTATGAAAGTGATGGTGGAGACAAAGAAGACCAAGGCAAGAAAAAGGCTAGAAAGAGGTCACCCTCTTCTCCATCTTCCTGAAATTCTTCATCTTCCGAAGAAAGTGATGGTGCAACTTTTGAACCATAAAAAAGAAGAGGCCATAGGAAATCCTTTGCCACATGGAAGAGGTGGTCCAAGCTCAAGAAGTTCAAAGAGGGAGGGAAGAGCATCTCTTTCCTTACCTACGATGGCACCTTTGGTGCTACGGACAAAGTCTTGGCCTTTATCCAACAGTTCGATGCGGCGTTCGGACATGAGGGCTTCATAGAGTCCTCTAAGCCACGCCATGTAGCTATGCACTTTCAAAAGTCCGCCAGACAATGGTGGTCTAGCCTACGAACCAATGGTGGATCTCCACAAACATGAAAAGCTTTAAGAGCTTCCATTATGAAGCAGTTTTTGGCCACCGATGCCAAAGACAAAGTACTCACCGAATGGCGAAGCTTGAAGCTCTCTCCGACAAATCCATTCACAAATATGTAGACAAGTTTTGGGACTTACAACTGAAAGCCACTGTTTTCAAAAAGTTGGATTTTGGAGAGAAAAACTACTGAAGAAATGGCGGAGTATGTCAACTCCCAAAGGCCATGCACCATATCGGAGGTTATACACCATACTATGGTGGCTTCTCGAATCAATTTCCAAACAGGGGCTAAGAGAAATTCTAAGCCCACAGAAAACAAGGGTTCCAGTGGGCCTAAGGGGAAGGACAATGTCCAAAAGTCTCCTAAGGGAAATTCCAACAAAGCTAAGGAGAAGGGAGTTTACAAAGGCAAAAACAAACTCTCTCCTGAAGAGCTTGAGCGTTATCGCTAGGATAACCGCTGCTTCAAGTGCGACGAGCAAGGGCATGCGTACCGCGCTTGTCCCCAAAAGAACACCCACCATGAACCTCCTAGAGCTACCTTGGTCGAAATCCAAGAGGAGAAAACTCACAACAAAGGATCTCCTCTACGCCATGCTTGGGGAAAGGTAAGAGAACATGATGCTTATTCTCTTTGACCCTGGTTCTACTCACAATTTCATAACCACAAAGTTGGCCACCAAGCTAAGCATACAAGCTTACGAGATGGGAGATGTCCTACCCGCAAATGGTGCTTTCAAGGGGCAAGAAGCTTCAGTTACTCCCTTAATCGAGAAATTGAGGCTCCATGTTCAAAGCTATGTGGACAAAGAGGACTTCTTTATCTCTCCTCTCAAGCATGAGGATGTAATCCTAGGGGCACCATGGTTTGATCGCATGGCTGCCAATGTTAAATTCCCTAAAAGAAGAATCTACTTTAGGTTCAGGGAAAAAGATATGTACATAGATGCCAAGCAAATGGGTAAGACCATACCCATTGTACGTACGCAAGATTTCAATAAGTCAATAAAGAGCTCTATTTCCATGTACGTGAATTTTGTTAAAGATTCTCAAAATGAACCTAATGTTTTAACAAAAGAAAATAAACACACTCACAAGGAATTAGAGTTATCCAATTTTCTCAAGGGGTTTCAAGATGTCTTTATTGACGACATCCCTTGTGAGCTACCTCCTAAACCAGGCAATGATGACCATGCAGTTGAATTTCTTCCAGGAAGCTCACCGCCTAACAAACCTCCTTATAGAGTTTCTCAAGCTCAACAAGAGGAGATTATGCTGCAAGTGCATGAGTTAGTTGAGAAGGGCATGGTTAGGCCTAGCTCATCTCAATTTTGTTCTCCTGTGCTATTAGTGCAAAAGAAAGACGATACATATCGTATGTGTGTCGACTATAGAGCACTGAATAGGATCACTATCAAGAATAGGTTTCCCGTTCCACAGGTAGAGGACCTATTTGATAAGCTACAAGGGTCCACCTACTTCAGTAGGATTGACCTAAAAAGTGGCTATCATCAAATAAGGATAGTTGATCAAGACATTGTAAATATCTTATTTCGCACTATATTTGGTCTTTACGAATACATTGTCATGCCTTTTGGCATGACCAATGCACCCGCCACATTCAACCGCTTGATGGAGAAGCTATTAAGGCCTCACCGAACCTTTACTGGAGTGTTCTTTGATGATATCATCATCTACTCTAATTCATTAGACGAACACAAGCAACACCTCCAGGTAATATTTCAAGTTCTAAGAGAGAATAAACTTTATGTTAATCAAAAGAAAAGTGTTTTTTCTTACAAGAGATTCAATATTTAGGTCAATTATCTCTCAAGATGGCATCCAAATGGATCCATCAAAACTAGAGGTAATAAAAGGATGGCATAAACCAAGGAATCTTCATGAACTAAGAAGCTTTATAGATATGTGTGCATACTATAAACGCTTCATAGAAAAGTTCTCATGGTACACATGGTCTGCCAAGGAGAACAATGCTTTTGAAAAGCTTATCTCTCAACCTGTGCTTACACTACCGGATCTCTCAAAGCCATTTGAGGTCCAATGTGATGCTTGTGGTGATTGCCTTGGAGTTGTCTTGCTCCAAGAAGCGCACACCATATCCTATTAAAGTTGAAGGCTCGACCCTGTTGAGCAAGCTCTAGGCATATATGAAAAGGAGCTCCTCGTAGTTCTACATGCCTTAGACTCATGGAAGCACTATTTATTGGGGACTCCGGTTTCATTCTGTGAACGGATCACCAAAGTCTTAAGTACTTCATGACGCAGACCAAGCTCTCCGACAAACAAATGAGATGGGCAAATTTCCTTTCGCAATTTCATTTTCATATTGATCACGTTGCTAGGAAAAGGACTAATGAATATGCTTCTCTATCATCCCCTACTTGCAAGGCTCGCCCCCTCCTATGTAGGGATTGATAAAGACTTTTGGGACACACACAAAGCATCCAATTCCCCCAATGTTTGACCTTTGGACACAACCTTTGAATTTTGGAACCTTAGCATTTTGGAAGTCTTAATGGGCGGAACCTTAGGGTCTTTTAAGCCCATTTTTGCACATGGCTCTTTTACAGATGGCCCCCCCTTTGGATCCCTATTTTCCCTCCTTTGGATCCCTACTGTGGCCGGTCTGCTAGCTTAACCAATTTCTAGCTTTTTCTCCCCTTGCACTTCCCCATATTAAATGATCAATTTAACATGAGAAAATCATTTAGGAGAATTAGATATCGATTATTATGACATCACCTCTCTCTTGAAATCATAGTCGTCCTCGACTATGGGGTAGAGAAGATAAAGCATATTCACTAGTCCTTTTCTTAGCGGGTAGCGGATCCCTATGTTACCCTACGACATCGTTCCAGAATGGATGACTAGTCCATTTGGCGCTTGAGAGCCTAATCTGCCGTAAGCATGTCTGCACATTAGTCCTATCAGTCTTCCATAGTAGAGTGACAAGCTCTACTTGGTGTTCGGGAGACGTCGTCTTCGCAAACTTGATCTAAGCATGCATACTACTCACTTGCCCCTCTTATGTTCGCCATTGGTTCCCACCCTCTGGTTACTTTACTAGAAAACAGTGCTGCTAAAGGAGAGATTCAAGGATTGGCACTTCCGAATAACGACCAGCTGGCAAAGCTTTTTGCGGATGATTCCCTGCTCTTTCTTAAAGCTTGCCCTCAGGTTCTTAGAAAAGCTTTGGAAATTGTGCAAACGTTTACCTTAGCCTCATGATCAAAGTGTAGTGTGGAAAAATCAAGATTGATCTCTCTCTGAGAGAATGACTCGTTTGATCCGTCTATGTGGACCGGGGAAATAGTGTCAAAAGGGAAGATTTTTCGTCACCTAGGAGCCCCGCTAGGGGTGGGAGTTACTCACAATTAGAGATTCTTATGGGTTTTGGAGAAGGTCGAGTTTAAGATGCGTAGGTGGGAGTTCGTGCTTCTCCCCTTCTCGAGCAGAATAAAGGTTATCAACTCTTTCATGTTACCCTATATAGACTTCAATGGTCCGCTGCTTAAGCTCGCTAAATGCAACTGGAAAGAGTTCTTGAAACCGATAAAGAGATTTCTTTGGAAGAACAACACTAAAAGAACAGTACCCCTGCAATGGGCAAAGTGGGAGAGGGTTGCGAGACCTGTGGAGCAAGGTGGCCTTGGGATTATTAACCCCAGCAACCATGCGGAGGCTCAATGTGCCAAGTTTTTAGTAGCCCTCGCTAAGGAACACCAAACTTGGGCTATTATGGCTAAAGATATGATGGACAACTCCAAAATTTTCTCGCAAGGCAGTCAGTGGAAAGAGGTCGATGTGCACAACAAGCTGTTAGCTCCGCAATGGGTCTTCCTAAAACTCGGGGGAACGACAGGGGAGTTTACCCGCAAATGCAACAGAGTAACAGGGTCTTTGGAATGGGGGGAGTTATCAAGGTACTTCCACAACTCTATATCTCATTGGTCCCCTTGGCTCTCCAAGGCTAGAGGTTTCCTTTTGAGCCCTTTTTGGAGGTAAGTGGTCAGAAAAGTTAATAACAAAGGTATTAGGCGTATAATCCAACTGTGGGACTATAGTAGAGGTTTTTGGAAAGGATTTGATCAAATGGGTTCTGAGTTTACCCTCAGTGGGCTAGAAAGATTGCTGATTAGCAGAGCCCTCGAACAACTCACTTTGCTATATCTGCCAGACTGTGAGTCCAAGCTCGAGTGGAAGCTTGGAAATGGTCGGGGAAAAGACATTTCCTGAAACCCCAAACAAAGAGTGTATATCTAACTTTAATGAAATCACAGGATTGGTTCTTGCCGCTCAATAAACAGTGGGGAAAGAATTGGCCAGAGTCAAGGTGGGAAACAGCCGTCAAGAACATTTGGTGCCCTCAATGGCCGGATAGGATGAAGGTTTTTTTATGGAAGGTGTTGTGGGGAGCCTTACCAGCTGGAGTGAAGGTCCTTGCTAGGGGCATTGGTCCAGATAGATGCTCGCAATGTAGAACGGCTTCTGAAGATCTTTCCCACCTGTTCAGGGACTGTCCGTCAATCTGTGGACTTGCAAGCAAGCTTTGCAAATGGATCCAAAAAACTTGGAAAATAGGATTCCTCAGGAATGATCTCTTCTTGGGAGGAAAGATGTTCAAGAGTCATAATCTACTCATTGCTACACAAATAGTGAGGTATTGCCACTTTGAACACATTTGGAAGGCAACGAACAGTCAAATTTTTGAGAACTCTCTGGAGGTAGCTAAGTTTGTGGAGATAGTCCAAGAAAGCAGGGTAACGATCATCGCCATTGGAAAGCAAAAGAACTCAAAAGAGTGGAGTAAGACCCTCATGGATGTTGAGAATGTGTGAGATCATCCATTGTCAAGGGGTGGCTCCCCCATCAGCCGATGTATCTAGAATTCAATGAAGTGGTCATGGCTCGTCATGAGCATGACAAGAATCTGTAATTTTTGGATATGGGAATATAGTCCACTCACCATTGTGAGTTTTGCACAAAAAAAAAAAGTATCCATTGACAAGGGTAGATGAGCTATTTGATAAACTCACACATGCCATATTTTTATGAAAATAGATCTATGGTCAAGGTATCATCAAGTAAGAATTAGACTTGGTAATATACCTAACGCTGATTTTCGAACACGATTTGGATATTAAAAGTTTTTGTTGTGCCTTTTTGTTTAACCAATGTGCTAGCTACTTTCATGACACTCATGGATAGTTTTGAAATTGTATCTGGGCAAGTTTGTCATTTTTTTTCTCAATGACATTCTAGTATATTGTGCATGTGAGGAAGAGCACTTACAACATCTGAAGGAGGCGTTTGATCTTCTTAAACAACACAAATTATATGCTGAGGAATCCAACTGTGATTTTTTTGAAAATTGAAATTCACTATTTGGGGCATTTAAATTTTTGTTGCAAGCCTTCGATCAATCCAAAGTGTAAACCATCCATAAATGGCTCCTAAAAATTTGAATGAGCTCCAAATTTGCTTAGGATTTGCAAGTTTTTATCGCAAGTTTGTTAAAAACTATGCAAGAATTGTTCTTCCTATGAAGGACCAAATGAAATCCAAGGGCAAAGCATTTCATTGGGGAGCGGATCAACATCACACTTTTGAAGCACTTAAGGTCGTTGTAGTTGATGCACCCATAGCTATTGTGGATCCAATAAAACATTTTGTGCTAACAATTGAGCTATTAAAGAAAATCTTCTTCTCAAAAGGAAATGCCAATTGCTTTAAAAATCAAGAAACTTGATTTGACACATCATAATTTTTCAGCTTATGAAAGAGAGCTCTATTCAATGTACGCTCTAAAAAAGTGGCAACATTATTTGTCTCGTACTCAATTTGAAGTAGTGTTTGACCATGGTTTACATTGTAGTTTGATTTTAAGGGTCGATATGCTAGGTGGGCTGAGCCACACACCCTCCTTAAAAGTACTTGCCAACTGGCTCAAGAATTGGAAGGAGGGAATGTAGGGGTTATGATGGTAGTTCCGTGACAAAAAAACTTTTCCAACATGAAGAGAGTCAACTTGGAGCAAGGAAGCAAAGATTGGGGTAATTGAGGTCGTTCACACATTCAGGTAGATAAGAAAAAATCCCATTCAATTGTAAACTCTCACTACCCCTTTAGCAAAGCAGGATTGTAAAAAACTACTTTGGCTCAATGAAACTTCCAATTTGTGTCAATTCATAGGCTATGAACCAAGGTGAGTAGATTAGTAAAACCTCTCAATTATGGGTGTCCAACCAATGTGAACTAAAGCGTTAGGTATATGAGTGAGATTTAGTCATTTGGCTCATTATTTTGAGTTGAGCAACACTCTATAGGAGGCATTCTATCATTGATTAATCAAGGTTCCTCACACATGTGTTGTTGCATTGCAATTCTAATGATACAATGGTATTTTTGTATTCTCAATCTCCATTTTAAGTGCTTTGATTTCATATTTTAGAGGTAATTTTTTGGGACAACAACGGGTTCAAAATAACCCCCAAACCATCATTTTTGTGTCTCCAGAGCAACACAAGAACTACATAGGAGTGCGTTTGTGTGAAAGGAGGCCAAGGATGAGGGGCAAAGAGTGACTTTGTACTACTCGCCTATCACTCAATCAAGTCCCAAAAATGTGGGGTTGATCCTAAATTTGGGAGGGAGAGAGGGAGGGAGAGAGAGAGAGAGAGTTGGGGGGGGGGGGGGGGGGGGGACTAACTTGGTCCACGGTTTGTGCATATTATGTTTGCTAGTATGCAGTCTTGAAGCTATTCTTGGTTGAAAGATGGCACCCTCTCTCTATATGAGGGTGTTTGTGTGTATGTGCAGAGCCTTCTGAGCAAGCATAGGCACACATAAGCTCTTGTCAAAGCTCTTTAAGAGCTCTATTCTACTTTCTCATCTATGCTTAAGGATATTTACCTACTAAGCTACCACGTCATGGCAAAGAACAGGGTTCTTGTAGCTCAATAAGTGCTCCTTTGTGGAAGTTGTAAAATGATGATTATGTTCTATGTTCCAAACCTAATCCTCTCTCTCCACGAGGCTATTTGATTCACATAGTTGGATGCCTTTGAGAGTATAGGATTGCAAGTGAAACGAAAGCTACTTGCTACTTGATTCAAGAAATTTTAAGTCTTCATGGTTTGTGAAATTAAATGAAGAGCTCTACAAAATCCAAATTTTGATTGCATGTGTTCCTGTATCAAGTTTTTTATGAATAACTCCTTTCATGGGGGGCTTTTGAAATTCCAACCCTCTATGCCATGTCAAATTCTCAGTTTCATGTTTTATGTAAGATAAATTTAGTTAATATGACATGATTAAATTAAGTGCAAATGTTAAAGGAAATTGTGCATGAGTCTATTAAGAACTAGTTTTATAGGTCTTAGTGAGCATTGGCTTAAGGAAATGCACTTATGATGTATTCATGTATCAAGTTTTTGTGAAGATTTCCTTTTGAGGGTGGGTCAACTTTTGAAAATCCAACCCTATATGCAGTGTGAATTGCCCAACCCTATCAATTGTATCAAGTATTTCCTTATGAGGGGTGGGTCAACTTTTGAAAGTCCAACCCTCTATGCATCAATTGCCCAAATTTGTGTTTTATGCATGCTACTTTGAGTTATTTCAGTTATTTCAAATCATTAACCAATTGAAATTGTTCAAAGAAATTGTACATAAGTCCAGGTTGGTTTCAGGAACCTATTTCGCATGTCTTAGTGGGCATTGGCTTAAGGAATTGTGTTGGTGATGAACTAGGGTTGAATTGGCACAAGTGGTTAGATATTGTGCTAAGTGTGGAGTTACCCATCTAAAGAGGGACTATCCTAACCGACTAGGTGATTTTTCAAAGGCCTCAAAGACAAAGTCTCAAACTAATAGAGGTAATATCTTTGTCCTTGTCTTTAGAAAGAAAGAAGCTATATCATTCAATGTAATCAAAAGAGCACAAGCCAACATAATCAAAAGAGCACAAGCCAACAGGAATACACAAAAATATTAGACAAGCCCTATTGAGACTCCGAGAAAGAATACTAAAAGAATAGAAGATCAAGTAGATGAAGTGACCAAGGAAGACCAAAAGAAAAAATCTCTACCAAGGTCCAAGGATGACAAGTTGGAGTACACACCTAAAATTGAAGTAAAGAAGGAGGATAATATAAGCATTTGCGATTAGGAGCAAGTTTGGGGGGATCACTATAATAAATAGAGTAGATGACCCTTAAAAATGGCAAGAATAGCTATCGAAAGATAATAGCTCTCAACAAAGTAGAGTTGCCTATAGTAATCTATAACAAGCAGTTGATTCAATGTACTGAAATAATCTTGGAGGATGCTCCATAATAGAAGATGCTAAAATTTCTTGGATATCACAAGAATTTTAGCCCAATCTTCAAGTAGAAGAGAGAATTCATGAAGAGATTATAGTGGGTAATTCTAAGAATGGTTGTCTAAATCATGTTGTAATATTAAACTCAACCAAGGATCTCCCATTTTGAGAACCACTAAGAAATTAGACAAAGACCTAGCTACAATGTTGTGTGAGTAAGTGAGACACAAGTTGCATAAGCAAGAGAAACCGCTCCTCCACCTTGTCAACAATTGCTCCACCTCGAGAAGTTGATGTCAATGGACTTGACACTTCCATACAAAAAATCTGGGAAGAAATTAGGAAGGTAACCAAAGTGAGGCCACCACCATTCACACATTTCATGAATACATTTATGACCATGAGGAGCCCCTTTCAAAAGTCTTATCAATATTGTTTATGAGTCTATGTTAGCTTTAGTCAGATGCACCAAACCCATTGTAGCCCTATTGAAACCAGTTCAAGTAAACTTAGCACTATTCAAAAATAAAGGGTGAGAAAAAACTACTCTTCCTATGGAGCATCATGGTGAAAAAAGACACTAAAAATTATAGAGACTAGTTTAGGGATGAGTATTTCCACCAAAAAACTATGGAAAAAGTGGGAAGAAAGAGCACCGAGAAAAATGTGCACAACTAGTTGATGGCTATCTAGAGCAACCTGTAGGCTTACTTGAGTGCATTGTAGTGACAAGTTGCGGAAAAGAGTATGAGCACGATTTTGTAAGGACACCCCTTATGTTTGTCAAAGTCGACGATGCGAAAGCGTAGAGACCAAGGGAAGAGAGAGAGAGAGAGAGAGAGAGAGTCTCCCGAACCAATCAACCTTGGCAATGAGTAACTGAATGTGTATGCAATGGAGGCAAGGGGTTGCTTATATAGCAATCCTAGTAAATTGCCCTACCCAAGACTTTGACAAATAAGTAAAATAAATACCTAAAAGCCAAACTAAATAATGGGATTACATTGGGCAGTTCACTTGAGATGCCTAAAATTTAACACCCTCTCTGCAGCTCATAGTGGATATCAATAGTGAGACCAAGTCGATGAAGAAGCTACCATGGACACCCCAGCACCGGCCGGGATACTGGATACACCTCCGTGTTACTCTCCTCAACTTTGTACCTGAAAGTAATGCCATCTTGAGCATCGGTTGCCTTTGTAGAAACTTTGAACTATATACCACACTACGTCCAATAATCTCCAATCATGAACTGCAAACACATCATATCCAAAATATAAAACTCCAAGATAATGAAATGTTGGAACACATCTTGTCCATAATCTGACCATCACACAATGAATTGGCGTGCACATCCATAGTGTTTTAGACGTTTGATTGGTTCCCTGCCAGATGCATGTGCATTAAACTCCGACCTACGGGTCCAAATTAATTATAAGGAGCAGTGCTTGCTCCTCTCTGCCACTCACAAGCCTCTCTCTCGCTGAAGCTAGTGTTGCCACCTTCCTTTTGACTAGAAAGCTGACGTCAAGGCCACTGTTGCCACCACCATGTGTGCCATGTCAATCTCCTCTGCCAAATCTTTATTATCGTAATCTCTGTCCAGCTTGCCTTTCTCGTATATATATGTGAGTTCCTGATTTTGCCTTTGGCTTCAAACTCTCGAGCCAAACAAAGCATCGAATCACAATCATGATTGTTGTCGTACCTCGTGGGTACCAATGCAGTTAACTGAGTATTGGTATTGCCATCCTTGTCCAACTGACCTTTGCTGCTATCCTCTAGCGAAGTCCTCCATTTGCTTTTGACTTCACTAACTCGAGCCAAACAATTTGTCGAGTTCCTTGAGAACTGTGCCGATGCATAGGCCGCTAAATGGATGGTTGCCGATCCCATTATCCATAGCTTTTGGTTGGTTTTGGTTGATGTTGTCGGGGGTGCTCGAGTAAGGGGAGGCCATTTTGAAGTTGCAAGATTTGGTAATCGGATACCTTCTCGCACTCCAAAAAATGGCCATACAAACCAAGCCAAAAAAGATCCAAGCCGATTCAATTCCACCGCAAAGGGAACTCCACACGCAATGGGCTCCGCACAATCTTCTATCCCTCTCTAAAATCCGAAACTCTGTCTCACTGATAGCCGCTTCGCACGTTTGTACTGTGGTAGGCCTGGAACAAATCCAAAGCTCCACAATAAGCTGTGCATAGCAAGGGCTAAGAATTCCATCCGAGCCCATGTCAATCCGCTCCACGGCTTATGCCAAACTGCTCCACACCCTCTGTTATCCCACTCTTGAACTCGAAACCGCTCGAAACTCCCACCAATTGGCCACTCAAAGCTTAGCACTCCCTATCCAATTTGATCTCCAAGCCTCTTCCAAGCTGCTCCTAAGGCTTGGCACGACCCCTCTTTGGGCTCCAATCTCCTCGCTCCAGTCGTCCAAGAGAGCAATCATGAGAATTGTCTCCACTGCTCAAAGCCCCGAAGACTCCTAGGGGATAGCGTTTTGAAACGATGCCACATCAAGGAGAAGGGGGGTGGTCAATGAGTGGAGGGAGGGGAGGTTGGGCCGCCAATCGGCTTTTCAAAACGCAAAACACAAAGGGGGGCGGGTTGGTCAACAAGAGGGATGTGGTCATTGTCGCCAAGGTAGCCTACTATCCTAGCATTTCAAAACGCTAGCCACAATGTCTTTGCCGACGGGCAAGGGAGGTATCAGGGCACGGCGTTGATAAGGCAGTGTTTCAGAACGCTGCTAGCAGGGAGGGAAGCCGCCTAGCATGTGTTGCCAGGCAGTGTTTCAAAACACAGTAGAGTGCTGTGGAGAGAGCATCACCGAGCAAGAGAGGGAGGCTTGGCGCAGTTGTGAACAACAACATTTTAAAACACGATAGGCAACGCCATAGGGTAGCTGTGGAGAGAGCATCACCGAGCAGGAGAGGGAGGCTTGGCGCAGTTGTGAACAACAACATTTTAAAACACGATAGGCAACACCATAGGGTAGCTCCGAGAAGTACAACATTTTGGAACCCAGGTAGCAAGTAGCATCTTCTCTTCTCTGCAGGGTTGTTCCTCCACACCAAGGGCTTCAAACACAAGCTACACCACGCTCTGATACCATGTCAAAGTTGACTATGCGAAAGCGTAGAGACCAAGGGGACTGAGCGAGAGAGAGAGAGAGAGAGAGAGAGAGAGAGAGAGAGAGAGAGAGAGTCTCCTGAACCAATCAGCCTTGGCAATGAATAACTGAATGTGTATACAATGGAGGCAAGGGGTTGCTTTTATAGCAATCCAAGTAAATTGCCCTACCCAAGACTTTGGCAAATAAGTAAAATAAATACCTAAAAACCAAACTAAATAATGGGATCACATTGGGCAATTCACTTGAGATGCCTAAACTTTAACAATGTTATCCTCTTATCAAGCTTTAGGTGATTGAAAGCCTTTATAGAAGAGAGAGAAAAAAAAAGTGCGCTAATGAGACAAATTAATGAAGTGACACAACATGATTCTATTTTGTGGGCTTTAAATAATACTATTTGAATGAAATTATCTTTTTAATCCAATTTTCTTCTTGATTATCTCCAATGTGTGTACCCTTTTGGCAAGCGAAGGAAAACTGGCCTCCACCTTCATCATGATCAAATATCGCATACAAATTTTGTGTCCAAAAGAGACATATTGCACATATTTTGCATCTTAGTAAGCTTCTCACTGTGAAATAGTATCTCATGTCTTCTCCTTCTAGGCCATAGACTTATAGTTGTTTCTTTGAGATAAGCCTGCAATTTGCAGTATGCCCACACTAAAAAGGGTTTGCAACAATGGTTTTTTATTCTCATATCTACTTCTATAATGCTACCAATAAATGGAAAAAAATCAAGATTTGCGAGGGCAGATTGTGGGTGGTAATTGAAGAGTGTGCAAATGCGGTGCGTGTGCACACACACAACACAGGATGTGGGTGGAGCAACTCACCACAATATGTATGAGAGTCCCTTATTCTTTTATGTAGTAAACAATAGGGTGTGTACAAGTGATGGGCAATCGGACGTCTCTGGCGTGTTCGGTCGAGGTAGACACACACCGCCTTTAGCCCAACAATCTCCCACTTAAAGGCAAATGTAATGATAAGTGGTACTACTATAGGACCTAGTAGTATGTACAAGAGGTATAGGAAAAAATCTTGTCTCAACCTGCACCCATTGGCTCTCTCAAAGTCAATGTGTGTCATCGTATAGGCTCTAGCGGTGTGCAAAAGCATATATCCCTGCTAGAATCAACATGCATACCCTATAGATATCCTATAATGACTGGAATTGCTCCATGATGCATCATGCTAGTGTCAATCATTGCTTGCCTGACAACCCCAATTGCAAACGCTCCCACTGTAGCTGTTATGTCGGGTCTTGACACTAAGAGATCGTACATGAGAGACCCAAAGGTTGATGACAAACACGCAGTATCTACAAAATATAGATGGCAAGTGCATCAATGCCATGCGCAGTGACCTCTACCAACCTATTTGTAGTAGGTATTTCAATGCTCACTGCATCACCACTAGAGCTAGTCACGCATAGACACATCAATCCTGACTCCAGGGTAGTCATCACTCCCTCATCGTCCATAGGGACTGTATCACATGTCCTAGCCTCCCCATATCAGCCTCCAACATGAGCATGTCTAAGAACTTCATATCGCTCATCTCTATGGTAGAAGGCATCTATGTTCTAAGAGGATCAATCTGCTGTGTCTAGTTAGAGCATGGCCAACTCTACATCTACAGACATGTCGTGCACACAACTCTGGAGCTGTCTAATCTCTTGGTGGCATGACTGTAATGTAATCGAGACTATTCCATCTCGCACCTCAGATGCATGCATAGGGTAGACCAAGCCAATCCTGTATCCTCTTGCAATGACTAGCAAACCGCAACACATCTTGAAGAACTGCTCTCTAAGCAGTAGCTGACATCCACTATCTCTCAAGCATCTCACTGAGATCAAGATTTGTGAAATCTTAGGAACGTAACACACATGTTGTAGCATATAAGATGCACCATTGGGTAATGACAAGCATACATCTCCTACACCCTCTATTTCATATACTGATCTATCAGCTAGATGCACACGAGGAAAGCTCCCACTAGCAAAAGTGCTAAACCACTAATGATATGATGTGATGTGGAATGTTGCATACTCATCTATCAGCCATCAAGAGCAAGTGGAATCTCTACCAGACATAAAAGAAAGAGGAACACTAGAAGTAAACGTGACATCATTGTCACTAGCATACAAAGCCACATCTCTAGTATGTGTCCTCAAAACCATCTCTGCATCACACATACATCTACATTGTTATCTCATGCATCTAAAGCAATGACATCTAATGTGCCCTATGTGACCACAATGCCAACATCTCAAGTGTTGACATGAACGAGAACACTGTGTCACATGAGTCATCATCATGGACTCAAAACTGTCGCACATATCAGCCATAAGTGAAGTTATGGCTCTATAACATGTATACGAGCAATGTGCATAAACCAATGCCGAAGAGAAGTGCACCAAACCTAGAACAAAAGGAGTTCCTTGTGGGGATAAAACACTCTCCAAAGAGCTCATCATCACTTGTAGTGCTCAAGCACATCAACGCATAAAATCTTCTGCAGTAGTGTAACCGCACTATGCTATGCAATCGTCACAGTTATGCAAGTTTGACTACCAAAAGTACATGGAACTAGTAACCAGTGACTACTTGTAAATTGTATGTAGTAGACTCACGATTGGAGTATTCGTCAATCAAAAATAGTGCATACCATAAGTCTACATGTAGCCACTGAGAGCATACACAACTCTTTATAATTGCAAGAGTGGATGCAAGAACACCAATCCGTGTCCAAAAACAACTATATGCCTGTCAATGTGGATCAAAGTCAACCACAACAACTGAGAACCATCGTCTCAATCCAATGACCACAAATACAACAAAAGGTGTATGGCAATCAAACCAAACTATGGCGAGAAATCTAGGGAAAATCGGATAGAGTCTTCCCTACAAAATGAGTGAAATTTCAATGCAAACTCTCAAACCATAAATTGCATTCAAAATGCCAAAGTGGAAGAAGCTCTCGACCACTATAAACTGAGCAAAATTTGTCAACAAAAGAGATGGCAAAGTGGGAGTAAACGCCGATCACTATAGTCTCCGAAAGAGGACTTAGAACCATAAACCATAACAACACTCAATGCCAAAGAGCAATGCCAAAATGGCTCCACAATGAGCATACAATGTCAATCCGCACTCAACGTACATAGATAGAGTGAGCACGCATAAACAAGTGCCGAAAGAGGCACAATCCAAAAATTGATCAATGCAGAAATGGTGCTCTCTATCTCACTGGCATTCAAAAGTGCTCAACAAAATGCATGTACAATGGGCCATAACCATATGCAAGTCCATCTGCAAAGAACATGAATCAAAGCATGAAATTGATGCCAAAGTGTCCTATGAAAGAAGCTCCACCTATGTACTTGGAAAAGCGCGCCTCTCAAGAGATTGCTTTGATGGTGTGTAAACGTCTCTGTGATTCTTTATCCAAAACTACCAAAAACCTCAAACCTCAAACCTCAAACCTCAAGCTTTTTTTCAAAAGCTGGAATCGTATTTTCAACCTCAGAATTAGAATACCTAACTTTGAGCACCTGTATGCTTCCAAAAGTGCATCACACTTGCACACTGCGCAAAAACAAAAAACCTGAATTTTTTGTATATAGTCAGTCTGAGTTGAATATCAACAAAGTGGTGAGGGATTTGCAAAAAGTTTCTTTTGCAAAGTTACAGACCACATCGAAATGAAGGGGCATCTTAGGTAAATTTTCTAGATCTGCATTCGACATGGAGAAAAACAATGTGCAAAATAATGATGCTGCACATACAATTTTTAGGGCAACACTTTCACCGTCACACTACCTTTCACACTCTCTTTTGAGCTTCCACAAGAGCATACATCACTCTCAGCTGAGCTCACAAGCTCCATTGTGTCTCACAAAGCTTCCAAGCTTTTTGGATCTCTCCACTTTCAAGAGCGAGTAAGAAATTACCTCGAAGCTCTCAAGATCGCTGTGCTCTCTGTCATTGCCAAGTTGTAGCTCTGATACCAATTGAAGAGTATGCAAATGCAATGCGTGTGCGAAAAAAAGAGAGAGAGAGAGAGAGAGAGAGAGAGAGAGAGAGAGAGAGAGAACACGAGATTTGGGTGGAGTAACTCACCACAATATGTGTGAGAGAGCCCCTTATTTGTCTACCTAATAAAAAATAAGATGTATACAAGTGATGGGCTATCGGACGCCTTTGACATATCCGATCGGGATAAGAGACACACCCCCTTTACCCCAACAGTATTGCAACATAGAAGAACAAAGCAGAACCAAAATAGTATCTTGATACGTAAGGGGGTTTTATTTTACAATGGAAATAGTTAGGAAACATATAAGAGAGGTGTTGGTTCAATACATCTTTACTCACAATGATGAAATACTTTGTAGAGGGGAAGTCTCCTTTGTAATAAGTTTTCAGCTACAATCGTAAGCTTTCTTCTCTTTCTTTTATTCCTCTTCCTCCTACTAATGTCTCAAAATTCGTTTTGAAAGTTTGAGCACTTTTCATTAATTAGTTTCCTTGGTGGATTCTCTTCGACCTTAAGGCTCAAATCCAATCTGCCAACTGTACCCGGTGCATGCGCCAACTCACCTCCAAGGGAGCTGTGCCGCGTCTCCTCCCGCTGCCCGTCTCCTGCTGCTGCCTGCGGCACCCTGTGCCCCGTCTCCTCCTGCTGCCCGCAGCACCCTGTGCATGGAGTTGTTGCGACACCACCTGCATCCTCCCCTGCCTGTGGCTGTGGCTGCATCGAGCAGTATCAACACACAGAGGAAGCTAGACCTGCCCCCAACCGAGACACACAGAGAGTGCGAGCACGCATCCCGCATCCGTAGGAGCTCCGCACGCTGAATGCAAAGCCTCGAATGCTTGCTGCACACAAAGGCCACAAAATCTGTCTCTGCGCGCCTCTGTCACCACACTTGGCAGATTTTTTCCTACCCCTCTCTCTCTCTCTCTCTCTCTCTCTCTACACGTGCCCTAGTCTCCATTTTCTCATCCAAGCTTCTAGATAAGCATCTTGACAGATTCTAACTAATTCAGCTGCTTCAAAAAATTTGGGACACATACTGAGCACTTTGTGTCATCTATAATTAAATCATCTCGATGGCTTCATTTCTTTGTACAATGTACAATACTTTGCAACCTTGTGTTTCCAAACCATAACTTTTAAAACATATGTATATTCAATGACTTTTGAATATGTTGAATTTGGCATCACATCTTTATTTTTTGCTGCAAATCTTTATGCTTCATTATAGGTGGAATGGGAGCCTATGGAGTGCATTGTCAGCCTCATGTGAAGAATACATACTCACATTGATGTTTTAGAACATGCTAAGACTAGCGCAAGTCTCGTAGAGGAGGGCATTTTTTTCTTATGATCACTTCTTTTAGTTCAATCAACGGCACCAAAATGGTTCTCTAGTGAGTCTCCCAACACAAATTGATTGAAGTCCATTAACTAGCCCTTTCCAAATAATATGATTACAAAATCTAGACAAAGCAAGTTGTTCAAAGGTTTATGGAGGTCCTTTCCAGCTTTATAATGACTATAGTAGTTACGTTGTTTTTTCCCATTAGTGTATTCATTGAGCTATTTTGTGCTTGCAACATCCACATTGCCAAATCAATGCCACTTTTCAAAGCTTTGAATGCTACAAATTGGAATTCTCTACTTCCCAGGTGTTGGCATATCTAAGAGATTGAAGGCATATGTTGTGAGTTGATAAGGGACTCCCTTGTTGTGAAGTACACGATCACAACTAAGACCTTAATAGTTCCTTTTAGTACAACATGTTGCAGTTTGTAAGAGGCTCTTATGTCCCCATGGAGAATATGCTAGTCCAAGAAACAATACAATTATACAGGTGGAGGTCTTTGAGAGAGATTTCAAAATTGTCACAATGATTTCCATAAGGGACCAACATGTACTATTGCAGCTTTAACATGGCATATCAGAGGAGGAAGATATCCCCAACAAACTTTACTTTCTCCCCAATGATAAGAAAGTAGAGAGGAAATTAGAGAGAAGAATCTATTAACAAGTATGCCCATTAACTGATAATTTTTATTCACCCAATGCCAACAAGGGCCGCACTTCTTCAATTAATCTGGCTTGTGCAGCCAATGTGGTAACATACCCTTAAGGCATTTTGTACAAGTTTCATTGATTCTTTCTCAAGGTCG
Source organism: Adiantum capillus-veneris (assembly GCF_014529385.1). Lineage (NCBI taxonomy): Eukaryota > Viridiplantae > Streptophyta > Polypodiopsida > Polypodiales > Pteridaceae > Adiantum > Adiantum capillus-veneris. The sequence continues at coordinate 44,599,845 of NC_140942.1, forward strand.
AGGATCCTATATCCAACCTTTAGGAGGGAAAAGATGGCACTAGCATCAATGAAGAGGTTGCAATCGATTCTCCTATCTCTAAATTACCTATGGTTCCATCCTCTCTCCTTGATTCCACATTAAGGTATGTATAAGGAATTGGTGCACCAAATACCTATAATCATCCACTCCACATCACCGTCATCCATCTCATTGCCGCCCTCCCTTGATCTATCCTTTTCAAGTAACCTTTTTGCCAAGGAATCCTCTCAATTTGTGATGCCTCCAACCCCTTACCTCGACACACCAAGCTCCTTGCTAATCCCACCCTCCACACCAACCTGCCTACTCCACTAAGGCCTTCCACCCCTCCAACCTCATTTCCAACAAAGCCATCACCAACTTCATCCACTCAACCGATATCCACACTCACTTGCTCCATCAGTGTTGACATCTTTGTTAGCCCCACTTGTTTCACCAACCCCACCAAAGCAAGGACACGTTCATGCACCCCATCATCACCAATATTCGCTCCACCTTAGCCGACAAGGATGATGAATCCCAAGTATCCAAATTTATTGGTAGTACCACATCAGGTTCCTGATGAACATTGCATTATGTTCAAGGACACTTATCGCTTGAATAACCCTCTTGCAAATGTCAACACGCTAACAACAATGGAAGCCATGGGGATGAAGCACACATTCACCATGATGATGGTGGATATTTCTCAGGTGTGGGTGATGTTGTACGTGGCCCTAAATATGTATATTGATCTAAAGAAAGAGTTTCTCAATACATTCTCTGACTACCACCCATGGCCCTAAATATGTATATTGATCTAAAGAAAGAGTTTCTCAATACATTCTCGCGGTAGTTGACTACCACCCATATTCTTGATTCATTGAACAATTTGAAGCTAAGTGGAAGTGTGGTGTATGCATATGCTACAAAGATAAGAAATTTGGTTAATTGATTGGATGCTGCAAACCAAGCCACTGAGCTACTACAATGCAAAACATTTCTATATGGGTTAGACAACAATGAGCCTCACACGGAGAAGGAATTGAAGATGATTTGCTCGATGCTACACTTTTTTCAGTGACTATTTAGCTAACAAATTGGTATTGAGGACACGCTATACTTTCCACAAAGAAGCTTGTTTTTGAAGTAGTTCATGATGGATCAGAGGAAGTGGATGGCTTTGCAAAGTCAACACTTTGAGATCATACCAGGGTTTTACCAGAGGTGTGTTAATGGCATACTGCGATGCCCACATAAAGAATTGAATGGTTCCCAAGATTGTCCACCTAATACTTGACATGTTTGGTAATGTATCATGACAAACGACTCTCCTTGGGCGGACTAGGCAAGTCATCAGAGATGCTTGTGCAAGGCTTCTGGGTGATGGTGGGTTTGACCACAATGCAATGTTGAGTCACATGTATGGGTTTGACCACGATAGAGTGTTTTCACATTCATGGGTTGTGGTCGAAACACTATAAAAAGCAATTATTTTACAATTATAAAAGAACAATTTTCATCTTATCCATATACCCACTAGTGTGAAAGGGTTCATTTAGGGAGCCTTTGCTTCTAACGTCTTCTAGATAGTTCTGTGTGAAGAAGGCTAAAATCGAATGACATCTTCTCTTATTAGACCTACTCTTGTTGCATAGTCTTCTCTATCTCCGCGCCTGTGTGTGAGTTCCTGCCACTCACTTCGGCCATCTCCTCGGCGTGCACTATGGCGTCGTCCCTGCAAATGAGCGCCTCCTCCGCCCTCAACATGGTAGAGGCCAAGTCCTTCCTGGGTCACAAGCTCCCATTTACCCGCTCCCTCTCTGTGCGGCCCAAGCCCCTTTGCACCGTGAGTGTGCGAGCTGCTACAGCCGTTGCCTCAAAGGTATGCTCTCATCCAGGAAGTTTAGGAGTTGTCTGCACTGCGCAGAGTCTTCAAAAGTGTGAGAGAGCAATCATGCCTGTTGGCTTGTCTGGTTATGGGTTTGATATGATTTCATGTGGCTGTTTTAACGGCGGTATATTACCTTTCTACCATTGGCCGAAATATGTCTTGGGGTTAATTAACCATTTGGATTCAACTCCTGCCGAACTATAATATCTTACCCATGTCATGTTTGACCCATTCACCTGTATTAAGGTGTTGATATCATGGGTACACTCCGGGCCTTTGTTTCTTTGTGATAAAACCATGCAGATTGAGCTGCCGTGACAATTACTGAATGAGGGGTGTCCTCTTTATGATAGTTTGTAGTATTCATAGAATGTTTTGCTAGTCATGGATTACATTTGGTGGTCTGCAAGATTGCATATGTGCCCCAAATTTGCACTGGAGAAATTGTTAGTATGTGCCATTACATCATATGTGCCGTCTTATTTGTCTTGAAGGAGTGTAGTAGTCTGGAGGTTATGTGTGTCCCTGTGCATTTATTTTGGTTATACTTATACGCGTGTGCTTATTTCACTCATTTGAAGCGGTTGACGGCTCCCATATGTTTTTTTGTAGTTTCATGCCTTGTTTTTCTCTTACTTTTTTTTGTGAAAGAAAGTCTTTGATGGTTATCTTCATTTTAAAACTTCAAAAGGAAACTTTTTGGTGCTCATCTTCATTTCTTTCGTTAATGCAGTTCACCACTTTGAAGCCCCTTGGTGACAGAGTTCTTGTCAAAATTCAGACTGCTGAAGAAAAGACTACAGGTGGTATTTTGCTGCCTTCGTCCGCTCAATCCAAACCGCAAGGAGGAGAAGTTGTTGCAGTTGGTGAAGGCAGATGTATTGGGGACAAAAAGATTGAAGTTGGCCTACAGGTTCATCCGTGTTCTGTGTTTGGGTTTTGCATGAATCTGGTCACTTCATGTTTACGCACATGTGGTTTTGGGTTATCAGTGTGCATTGTGACAATGCTCTTGTTAGATGCATTTATCAGTCTTTTGTGGCCTACTGCAGAGTGGGAAAAATGTTGTGTACTCCAAGTATGCAGGAACGGAGATAGACTTCAATGGGGTTGGCCACGTGCTTCTCAAAGAAGATGACATAGTTGGCATCCTAGAAACAGATGATTTCAAGGATTTGCAGCCCTTAAATGACAGAGTACTTATTAAGGTAAATGTTGTGTACTATTCGGTCAAGTTCATGGCTCATGGTTTGTTTGGCTTTAATGTGAAGTGATTATCTAAGGTCGCACAAGTTTGATGGCAGGTGGCAGAAGCAGAGGCAAAAACTGCCGGGGGTGTGTTGCTCACAGACAGTGCCAAGGAGAAACCTGTTATCGGAACGGTAAAAATGATGCGTAACATTTTTCTGTTTATGTCGGTCAGTCATACCTTCAAGTATGAGCACCCTGAACTGGGCTTCACCAGCTTAGTTCTAAAGCAAGCAGGGTGCCATGATCAAAGTTACTAGTATGTGGTAGTGAATATGAGGTGATCAAGACAGATTTTCTTCAAAAAAAAATCTCGAAATTTTCCCACTGTCTGCATGCCTGATGGGCATAATTATAAGGAAACACTGTGTTTGATCAGAAACTCTGTTCAAAGTCCCTCCCTTTTCGGAGCCTATTGGATCACGAACTCTGTTTCTTTAGTCCTTTGTTTCTTGTTTCATTCATACCGTTTTTTGTTGTCAGGTAACTGCAGTAGGACCTGGGACTTATGGGGAGGATGGTGCTCGAAAGCCTTTGGAGATTAGTGTTGGAAACAGTGTCATGTATTCCAAGTATGCTGGGAGCGAATTCAAGTCTACTGACGGCACACTGTACATTGTTGTAAAAGCACAAGATGTTTTGGCAGTGCTATCTTAGCTTCGACTATGGCTTGGTCCGATGAGGTTAACTTCAAGTCTACCAGGTTGAAATATTTTTTGCGGCTTAGTTTAGCTCGTGCAGTGGTTTTCCTGTACAAGAGAAAAGAGGCCAAGAGAAGCAGCTTAACAGTGTTTTCTGCTATTTGCAATAAGCACAAGCCCACCTCTTCATTTCATCAATGTAGCTTATTTGCATTTGACACTTTTAAGATGCAAATTTACCTGTATACAGAATGATGCTTTGGGTGAATTGTAAAATTCACTTTGAAATCGTATTAGCTGAGGATAATTTTTTCAAGATTTTGTCAGGTGGAATCTCGTATATTCTCCTCGAGCAATTTCAAAGTTGAATGCCCAATTTATTATGTGATGCTCATGTTTACTCTAGGAGCCATGCGAAAGTGGTATGCTTAACTAGTGCTGTGTTTCATGTGATTTCAGGAATGCGATTTGTGGTGATTGTAGTGGGAGGTGTGATCAATGTAGTGATGCCTCATTTGGCTTGCTGCTCTCTAACGATGTATTATCTGGAAATTAGTAACCAGATGAAGGTGCTAAATAGCTCTAAATTTGTCTGAATGACCATGCTTATCACATTGTCTTCCTTACTGCTGCTCCCCTTGAGCCTGCTCTTACATGCTGACATGAGGGTAAGTAATGCTTGAGGATGGTCTCTACATGCACATGTGCACGTGTGCTCACACACAGCTGTGAAAGTCCATAAGATGGTGCCTGATTGCATAGACTCCTAGAGAGGTGAGGTATAATAGAGGTATTGATGTTGAAGAGTGCTGCGTCTGCCCTTAGAACTGATATGTGGGGAAGATATAGTTGAGGATGGTCCTTTAGGGGAGAGAGAGAGAGAGAGGAGAGAATTTTAACGTCATAGGAAGCTATCCCAAAGGGACCTCAAAAGATCTATTTGACGAGAGTTGAATTTAAGACCACTATCTGAGAGAACGATGTTTGATCTTCGATTCAGTAGTAGGCCAACATAATTTCCTGATAAGTATGTTCTATGGGGGTGGGTTTTTTGTACTAAGTGATTGCAATTGAAAACAGAAGTCTTTGGGCAATATCCTGCCTAAGAACTGGTGCTGTTGCACAAAAAAGCTTTCAAGAACAGAAATTGGCAGTGAACGCGTATGCTTGGCAGTGGCGTGATATATCTCACACAGTAAAACAGTGATCTACTCGCATGTGAAAATGGTGATTGCTATCAAGAGGACACATTGGCTTCCAATGTCTTAAACAATGGTATAACAATGCATCGAAGGGGAAACATTGGCTTCCAGTGTCTTAAACAATGGTATAACAATGCATCGAACAAGGGGACGTCCTTCTATATATCTGTAAGCGTTGGTTGGATGAAGCAATTAGGAATTGGGCTGTTAGAAAGCATTTGTGACTTTCCAATGTCATCAAGAATTTGAGGCACCAAGTTTACCATCCTTGTCACAAGTGTGCTAATGTATAACGGAGTAAGCTAATTGATGTCACGAACAAGGGGACGTCCTTCTATATATCTGTAAGCGTTGGTTGGATGAAGCAATTAGGAATTGGGCTGTTAGAAAGCATTTGTGACTTTCCAATGTCATAAAGAATTTGAGGCACCAAGTTTACCATCCTTGTCACAAGTGTGCTAATGTATAACCTCTCGGAGTAAGCTAATTGATGTCACCGGAGACTCTTTGTCGGGCCCTACGTGTGGACTCTTGAATTATTAAATGATAAGTCGCAAGGATCGGAAAAGTCCAAATCCAAAGTCACCCGTTTATCGATTCCTATTTGTCTGAAGGTTACATACAAAATACAATTCCTTATGGCTTCAAAAAAATCCACTACCTACGTAGTGCAAGAACATTGAAAACGCTAAAGGAAAAATAAAGGAGAATCAACCATCTCTATACATGCACACAAAAAGTCCTTTGACTTTCCACCTTCATATGTCTTTTCATTTCCTACCTCACGCATCACTTACGCACTTACAATGTTTTGTAAAGCTTTTTAGTTTTCCAAGATTGGGGAGACCTAATTGTATGAAGCTGTTTCTAATTTGTTCCATTCCAAAGAGCAAGCCACTTCCGTCTTAGATGACCCGTTTCTATTTCCCGTTCCATGTGCAACAGAAAATGCATGTCGAACATAATGGATGTAATTGATGATAAGGTTATGGATATCCATTCTTGTGTATCGAGGCGAAAATTGATCATGTGAAAATGCCAACATCATTCAAGTGCAGTCCAATAATTAGTAGTCATCCTTTAATCTAGTTAGCGTAGATGTTCTTTCCTAATTAACTGTAGTAATAATTATATGATAATTAGCAATTACAGAAATTTATCATCTCGTTTAGGGATCAAAAAGGGGCATTCCGAGAATTGAACTCGGGACCTCTCGCACCCTAAGCGAGAATCATGCCACTAGACCAAATGCCCGATGTTGAACAGTGGCGCGCTATTTTAAATTATAAACAAAATCCAAGTATTAAAGCAACAGCTATTAATCCTCAACAATAGGCTGGTAATATCAACCACCTCAACGACCCAAACTACTGCTCTGAGCTCTCAATTGAGCATCGGCTTCAAAACCATGTGCACGTTGTAAGTCTCTCTCTCTCTCTCTCTCTCTCTCTCTCTCTCTCTAACCTACTCAAAGATTGTATGCACTTATCATGGCCAATGGGATATATTAGCAGTAACTTCAAGATAAAGTGGAGCGTCATCGACCTTTTTTGTGGCGGAAGTGGTCTCACGCCAAGATGTTTTTCACCCCAACATAGGGTCAGATCACATGGGATTATATTCAGTTTGCATGGCTCATCTTACAAAATTCACATGGCCACCTTGATTTTGGAGACTTTATATATTTCTTGTCCCTCATGGCTCTTATGACCATATGCTTCTAAGGGTTTCCATTGACAAGGCTCTCTCCATTTAGAACATGCATACATTTAGCCTTCCCTAGTGCAATTCCAAACACTCTGGCAAAAACATTCTCTTCAAGGTAGAAAAAGCATGAATAATGTCTACAAGTATATCCAAGTTGCCAAGGGTGTCCCTAGGCTGTCAACAAAAAAACACGGCCTACACCCCAAGTCACAAAACCAGATTGAAGGCCTACTTGATAGAATAAAGGAGGGATACATTTACTCTCATCCACTTGATGGGGGCATCGAACACAAGTCTAATCATGACATGCACTACCTGCCCAAGACCCGATGGGGAGATGTGCGTGAGCTATCACCTATCGGCATTTTGTCTCTTGGGATTGTTCCTATGACGTTAAAAACTTCTTTCCTCATGGGTGTGTGTGTGTGTGTGTGTGTGTGTGTGTGTGTGTGTGTGTGTGTGTGTGCACGAGTTTGAATAAGAAGAGGCAATTGGAATAAGCTTTCTATCAGCCAAGTGTGGTAGATTGGTTATCCCAATTCCCTCCTGAACAATAGGTCTTGAGTTCAGTTGGAGGAGTCTTGGATTGTTCCTACGACGTTGAAAACTTCTGTTCTCCTCTTGTTACTCCTCCATTGTGGCTATTCTTTCACAAAGACGGAGATGGATGATGCACTTGTAGGGATTGATGGAGCTTCTTGCCATTGCCCTCAAGATGATAGTCTTACTCACCGCTTCTTTATGGATTATTAGAGAGCATTTCAAATTGCTTAGTTGCAAGGGTTGTAATATTGTTTTGATTCCGGTTAAATGAATTCCTCACCCACATCTGTGCTCATTTCTCTTATGCTCAATCGGGAAGAAATAATCCGCTACGAAAATGGTGGCCTATTACTCTTTCTTGTGTGCATAAGATATGAGATACTCACTTCCACCTCATTTGATACCTACTTCACATACTAGTTTTGTTCAAGATTGATGCATGCTGAACATTATTTTTACTTTCCATGAGGTTACTTTATTGGGTTCATGATTTGGAGAACCCCTTGCTAATCTGCTTCTCTACTTTGAGCAAGCCTCTAATAGAGTGGATTGGGGTTCCTCGAGGGAGCTTTGTGTTGAATGGGATTTCTTGCCAAAAGAGGGCACATTATGAGGTAAGGACTTTGTGCCGAGTGGTTTGTGACCTTCTATGCGGTTTGTTGGCTGCTTCAATTTGTAGGTAGGGTGTGAATTTTGTTGGCACTACCTTTTGGCAAAATTTCAATCCATGTACAACAGAGTACTTTTCAAAGGTATGTTTTATTTTTCTCCCTCTTTAATCTTTAGTATCTCTTTTTCTTCTTCTTCTTCTCTCTCTCTCTCTCTCTCTCTCTCACACACACACACACACAATTGGGAGTGAGATGGTGCCAACATGTCTCCTGTTTTTTGCTGATACAGCTTAAATGAGCATGGCATGCTACCAAACACTATTCATGCTTTTGCCATGCAACCTTTGGAGATTCTTTTGCTATGATGTTTACTATTGCACTAAGGATAACATGGAAGGGTAGATGTATTGTGAGCTTTCCCCTTTCAAGAAACCTTGATTTTGGAGCCTTTGTATATTTCATGCCTTTTCCTATGTAGAGAGTAATACAGCTCTTCTTTTGTGCCACCATCCATTATGAATATCTATGCTTGCAAACTCTCACAAGACACATTTACTGTGCAACAATGATAGTCTACGCAGTTGTCAAGCAAAACACACTATTTGGTTATAGATTATATTTAATGTTAGCGAGCGATTGACTATGATCTAGATTGCATGTTGAAACATTAGGATACAATGTGGGAGGGAGATCAGAGTGCTTGCTTTGAGAATGTACCCTATTGCCCATATTTGCACTACACTTGCTAGTTGCATATTTTACATAAAACTTCAAATCGACAAAACCTGATATGTTCTCCCTTATTTTTCATCATCAGCTTTCCTTTAGGAAAAGTGGAAGCTCAACCATGAGTACAGAATGGGGCTTGCTTTTGAGTAATTGGTGAGTTATGCATCGTAGTTTTTCTGAGAGGACATACAATCCCCTTGACATTCAGTAATTTGAGTGGATTATACAAAAGATGTTTCAATGGGGGTGTCTTGTAGTCCTCCCCATTCTGTCCAAGAACCGTCATATACTGCGACATCGTTTTTTCCAAGGCGATGAAGTGCCTGTCACACCAAGTTATCACATCAAGTTAGCAGGCTTCAAAACTTGAATGTGCCAGAAGCAGATATGAGGTAAAACCATCAAAGTTGAAAATAGACTGCACATCATTAACACTCAAGATATTAATACAGAAAGGCATAATCTCTCTCTCTCTCTCTCTCTCTCTCTCTGAATCTCTCTCACCAATGCAAGAACGCAGGAGGTAACTCCGGTGCCACATGATGTCACAATGGGAGAAGTCAAGGAAACCCCTGTCAAAGACCGAAATGGAACACATAATGAATACATGCCTCAGTGGAAATAATAAGAGAGAGCATTCTCGACAACCAATGTCTACAGGGTTGTGTAGACATCAAAGTAGAGAACTATCTTGTGTATTAAAAACCCTCCATTGCTATTCACAGAGGAGTAATGTCCTTTGGAACCCCATCTTTGTCTAGAAATCAATCAGTTCTTTGAGATAATATCACACCAGTCTTCTTTGGAGCCGGACAACAATTGCACTACATAACATTATGCAAGCAGAAAATGAAATAAGATACCTGCTTTGTCAAATTTACTTCTTAGCTCTTCTTTCTCCAGAAGTGTTCCACCGTCTTTGAGAACCTAAATGAATGCTTAATGTTCATCAGAGACTTTCCTGCAAATCTCAAGATGCATACGTTGCACGACTTACTTCGTTAAAGGGAACACATTTACTTCCTGGAACATGACCCCCCCTTATGCCTTTTCTTGGCTCTGGAACCACACCATCGAATCTATTTGGCAGCTCAAATGCAAAAAAGAAAAAAAGAAAAAAAAGAAAACCTAGTTTAGTATTAACATTCAAACCAAAGTGTCCAAAATGAGCTCATCAAAAGTTACATAGATTACTAGATCCACAAAGACCTTGAAGCACTGACAAATATATGACACGAAAAAAGAAACAAAACAAAATGAAAAACGACCCAATCTGACCTACCTAGCCTTGCTACGTGCATCTACAAGCACTCGTTTTGTATCATTTATATTGGCTTTTACCTAAGAAAAGTAATCCACAATCAGTTTTCAATGCTTCAACCAGAAGGGAAAAAGCAATAGATCAAGCAGCTTGCCAAAATCAGAAAGTCTTCTTTACTTGTTCGACTGACCAAACAAAATCTGGTTGAAGCTTTGCTTTGAAAGATGGTTCCAAAACCTGCCAAAAAAGCTAAGGCTGAGGAAAAAAATGATGTATGGCAATTTACAAGTAAGGTGTTTGCAAAGATGGCCAGATGCTTCTCTGTGAAGAAAGCAAAGGGATACAAAGAAGGGAGAAAAGGCATGGCAACAAAAAAACAAAACAGTATATAATAAAGAAAGAGTTGAAAAGTGAAACTTCTTGTTGCACGACTTTGATATTGTAGCATCTACTTAGCATCGAGAAGAAAAGGGCAGAAACTTGTTAACCATATGCATAACTACGTGTACCTGCTCTCCTTGATAAACTTTCTTTACAACTTGAGAAGCTTCTTGAATTTTTGCCAACAACTCTTCAGGCGTGTTGTCTTCTATACTGAGCCCAGTTGCACGCCAACCCGGAAGACCTCCATCTAGTACAAAGACATTTTGGTGGCCAAAAGTTCGAAACATCCTGCATATAGACAAGTAAAACCATGTTGTGTTTTCCCCCATGAAAAACATTCCTTTGTCCATGCATTGAAATCACAACAATGTCATGGGGGTCAAGGATTTACACATAAACAATGTAGTTAGCATTGACTAAATAGTACCACCCACCACTCATTGTATACCTCAGATACAGTCCTAGCACCAGCTTATCAACTAGCTAGTCTTTCCTTTTCGGGATGATAGAGGATATACCACACATGTACATTGATTTGTCGCATAGACAAGTTATGCCTTTTGAAGACCTTAATAAAATCTCTCTCTCTCTCTCTCTCTCTCTCTCTCTCTCTCTCTCTCTCTCGTCTTGAGTTCAACTCTCCTCCTCGGCTAGATCTTTAAGGTCTCTTGGGATAGTTTCCTACGACGTTAAAACTCTCTTCTTCTTCTTCTTCTTCCTCTCTCTCTCTCTCTCTCTCTCTCTCTCTCTCTCTCTCTCTCTCTCTCTCTCTCTCTCTCTCTCACACACACACACACACACACACACACCATGAATCAACCAGTATACCAAAAGCGGGTATGTAAAAAATGCTCTGCATGTAGCAGATAGATCACAATGTGATGAAACTTCAAGCTCAAAGATGACAAAATAGGTTGCCCTCTTATGTACCCCTAATAGCAAGAGACCAAACACAAGGAATCAAGATTGCAAACACAGGTTTGTGTTATCGTTTAGATGAGCAAACGCACGCACACACACGCACACGCATTGAAATAAAGTGATCACGACATTAAAACTCTCTTCTTCTTCTCTCTCTCTCTCTCTCTCTCTCTCACACACACACACACACACACACACACACACACACCATGAATCAACCAGTATACCAAAAGCGGGTATGTAAAAAATGCTCTGCATGTAGCAGATAGATCACAATGTGATGAAACTTCAAGCTCAAAGATGACAAAATAGGTTGCCCTCTTATGTACCCCTAATAGCAAGAGACCAAACACAAGGAATCAAGATTGCAAACACAGGTTTGTGTTATCGTTTAGATGAGCAAATGCACGCACACACACGCACACGCATTGAAATAAAGTGATCATGATTACTTGAAAAAGATGCAGTAATCGAAAAAGAGAAACACTTATAAAGCTCTAATGTGGATTGAAAATCAGTCCCTACGAACTTCGAGCAAAAGTGGGTTCACAACGATATTCACTTGGTAGGAAAGAGTCTCAAAGGCTACTTACCACCACACCCTTGCTGCACTAAATATCCCTTTGCCATCATAAACAACTATTGTATCAGTATTTCGGATTCCCAATGCAGAAACAGCAGCAGCAAAAGCATCTTCAGTTGGAAGCATATGTGGCAGCTGTAAAACCATGTTTGTAAAGCATATAGTCAGCTTCCAGTTTTGAGCCCGGTCAACTCACGAATGCAGCCACTTGCAATTGAAAAGAAGCAAGAAATAGCGTCTATGCTAGCAATCACTATCAATTGGACTACACCTTTATTCAGCAACAGCCCTGGAAGACAGCAGATGCTAAAATGAAAGTCGCTTGGAAGTGTTACTCACATTTGAAGTGGGATCCACCACACCATCAACATCAAAAAACAATGCTTTCGGAATGTGGCAAGCCTACGAGAAGACAGATCATATATTACCAAACGACCAACTAAATAATTTCTTGTTTATTTCAAAAGCTGTCATAAAAATTAGCTTTCAACCTTGTACTCTTGATAAGGATTCCTATTGTCACTTGGCATGTACCACGAAGCATCCACCACCTGCACAAAACACAAGCAGGCTATTAAACCTGAGAAACTGTCATAGGCTTGGGCACCCCAAGTTGAGATCCCGACACGACACACGAGAGAATCACTTAAAATACTTCACAACTTTAAAATCACACTTCGATTTGGTCGACACGGCCCGGCGTAGTTCCGTGCCCAAAGGCATTGGCCCCAAAACCTGGCGCCCCTTTCGGTATTTCTTTATCATATTAATGCTTGATCAAAATACAACTTCTGTGGGTCCTTGTCTCTCAGACTCTTCGTCCAGATTCCCTGAAGAGTGAGGCCCTTGGGTCTTTTTTATTCTTACAAGGTATGCCAAAAGCAGAGCCCCAAAAGCAGTTAAACTCAAAAGCAATTGGCTCCAAAATCTATCCTAAAGAGCATAAGCGTGAATTGCGGAATTCTATACATGCAGTCAACGCAATTTGAAGGCAGTTTGCCACGTCATCAGCCTGTCAAAGCAATTTGCGGGCAGTCCATATTGTTCTGCCACGTCATCATCTGTCCGCCACGTCATCAGTCTCCCACGCGCGCGCGACGTGCGTGTGTGTATGTCCAGGTAGCATGGCCACGTCACCATTTTGTGACATACCCCCCTCTTGAAAGAATTGCAATCGCCCTCGATTACGCCTGCAAAATCAGACATAAGCCATAAACCAATTCAATAGACACACAAATCCAACACTTGTACAAAGATGACTGTCACATCACATCACATCAGATGATAGTCAGATCACATTCAAATCACATCACATAGAATCTAGGACCATGACTCCTGGTAACGTATTTAGCAATCGCATCTAGATCCGCACCGGACCTCACTAATGTCGATTAACTAATCCCATATCGCGATCATGTCCATGGATTCGGTTCTGATCTAGGACCAGGATTCCTGGCAATATATTTAGCAATCGCATCTAGATCTATCCTAGATCTCACTGACGTCGGGTTGACTAATCCCATATTGTGATCAAGTCCATAGATTTCTGCACTCGAGCACTGTCGTGTGCGAGTGATCAGTCCATCTGTACTCTAGCGCTGTCGTGTGCGAGTAATCATTTCCGGGCATCCCAATCCATCACTAAGTTCATATTGAACAGAGTGGTAATCATTCAGTTCTAGCTGTGTGGCCATCTCATCCCGCAAGAACTCTTGATGCGCGCACGATAGTTCCATTGAATCATTCGTGATTCAAAATTCATAATTTGATATCAGGTTCATTCGAAAGCTGTCACTGCTCCAAAATCATCATCATCTCATTCTTGATCCTGTTATTTGTTCACAAATAGCAGGATCTTTCATAAAACATTAGTTTCATAATTAAATCAAAATCATCTTCAAAAAGTACTAAGTCATTCATAAAATTCATGATTCTTATTGTTGTCAGGTTCATTTTGGAGCTGTCATTGCTCCGAATTCGTCATCCATTATCATCAATTTCACCTGTTATCTGCATACATCTAGGAAGTTCTTACAGAGAGCATTAATTTCATACATAAATCAAAATCATCTTTGGAAAATTCTATTTCAAAGTTCTTCATTCACACACTTAGTTCATACTGAACACAGTGCTTCAATCATTCAGTCTAGTCATCTCATCCATCTAGAAGTCTCGATGCACCTAGATCTCTGTGTAACCATCTCATCCCGCAGTAACTTTTGATGCGCTCACCACACTATCCAGTCATCTCATTCATATGGAAATCTTGATGCACTAGAATCATTCAACATGTGTCATCATCCATTCATTCAAATTCATCATTCTTATCTTGAATCGACGGATCCATTCTTGGGCTTTCGTCGCTCCCGATCTCACCATCTCATCCTCAATTTCACCTTCAAAACATGCAAGGAGATGGCTCACCTCGTTGCAAAAGAGTGGATGTCTAGCTCCATGCTTCCCAATCCATACAGATGCAAGTTCCTCGCTCCTATTTCCAGTTATCTGTCACAAACGACCAGATTGTCGGTACATCAATATCCCTTTCAGTGTCCTTTCCAATATCTGGTTCATCTTCTGGTCAACAGTTGTAACCAACTCTTAAAGCTTTGGCTTTTTTACACTTGTCTGTCCTTTCAGCTTTCATCCCGTCTTAAGAGGCGAATCAATGGCCTCACGCAATCTCGAGTGAATCTCATTGATCAGGTAATTCTTTAGGTGGGTACTTGATCAATTTTTTCACACGTGTCAACCTGCAGTTGTCGCTAGCGTCACCATGAAACGCGTTTCGACAGGTTAGGACAGGTGAAACGTTTCGGGCCTTGAAACGTTTCGCTCACCAAGTGAAACACAAGTCGTTTCACTAACATTAAGTTGCCATAGTTTTAGTTTCAAAGTTGCTAAAGGCACGTTTCGGTCTCACGTTTCACTGTGCTCTCATTTTGGACTGAAACGTTTCGTGGTGAAACGTCGTGTTTCAAGGTGAAACGTTTCGGCCTTGAAACGTTTCGCGGTTACGCTGGTTGTCGATTGTACTTCGCTCTGGCCAACTTCTCTATCGAAGAATTTGCCCAAATTTTCATTCTTTTCTTCAGTTCCCGAGCTGGATTTCAACTTTCTTTGCCTTTCCGTTGATCTCTGTCGGATTCTCCACGAGAACCCATGTGTATCTGGGATTCTTCTTGGCTTATGCCCTATAAGATAGAGCGATGAAGTAAGGGTGGGAGTGGCTGATAAGTCCGGGGTCGGGACACGAAGATACTCCAATAACAATTTCCGAAGTGCCCAAGTGCTATGTCTGCTCTTTGGTAGGACTGGTATGCTTTGAGAAAAGCACACGCATGAAGCTCTGATACCACTGTCACAAGCTTGGGCACCCAAGTCGAGATCTCGACACAACACACGAGAGAATTACTTAAAATACTTCACACTTTAAAATCACAGTTCAATTTGATCGACACGGCCCGACGTAGTTCCGTGCTCAGAGGTATTGGCCCCAAAACCTGGCGTCCCTTTCGATATTTTTTTATCTTTATTATATTAATGTTTGATCAAAATACAACTCCCGCGGGTCCTCGGCTCTTAGACTCTGCGTCCAAATGTCCTCAAGAGTGAGGCTCTTGGGTCTTTTTATTCTTACAAGGGATGCCAAAAGCAGAGCCCCAAAAGCAGTTAAACTCAAAAGCAATTGGCTCCAAAATGTGCCCTAAAAAGCATCATCATGAATTGCGGAATTCCGTACATGCTATCAACGCAATTTACGGAGTTGCCACCATAGTTACCAAGAATGGGAGATCGGAACGGGGAACGCGGAACGGCAACTGGCATAAAATGCCATTCCCTGTTACGGATACTCACGTTTGAAACACAGAACGGGGATTCGGAACGGAGACCTGAAAATGGCCATTCCCTGTAACTATGGCTGCCACGTCATCAATGTTAGACTAACACCACTCTGCTGCTTCACATAGGTCTAGGGCACACTTGTACGGCTAGTATGTCTCCGGACTGGCCACCCATAGTCTAGGCTGTACTTGATCCGGCCGCCCGAGTTTGGGGCCGGCTGCCCACCTTGTCCGAGCGCCTACATATATATTTCCATATATCATTTATGTTGAGTTGTGGGGGATTTTTCCAGGCTTTGCCCTACCTCCCCTTGGGCATCTATTTATAGGGCCAGGGCGGTACCCACTTCCATCATATAATGATTGTACTGAGGGTCTTCTGCTCATGGTAGTCATGGGGGGCTCATCGCCCCCTGTTCCTACACATAGCATTTTGGTGTCTACTGTCTCTCTCTCTCCTCTCTTCTCTCACGCTTCCGCACACGCACACTCTCACATGGTATCAATTGCCAGCGTTGAGGGCGCACCTTCAGCAACATGCACTCTACCCAAGGGATCAACAACAACAAGCGTTTCTGTAAAAGGAGCACAAATCTGCCAGCGTTTTTGCATGCACCAGGCAAGCGATGGAAATCTGCGTTTTTCTGTAGCAGAGGACCTCATCTCAAACTGCGTT
Organism: Adiantum capillus-veneris; assembly: GCF_014529385.1. NCBI lineage: Eukaryota > Viridiplantae > Streptophyta > Polypodiopsida > Polypodiales > Pteridaceae > Adiantum > Adiantum capillus-veneris. Next base: position 44,616,090 of record NC_140942.1, read on the forward strand.
TTTTGCATTTATACCTGGCGTTTTTTTATCAAGGCTGCCAGCGCTACTGTTTTCGGGCAACTTCGTTGTGGAAAACCGCCTCCTTCCATTAGCGTTTTTGGCTGCCATCTGCGTTTTTGGACAGCTGCTGTGTTTTTGCAGCAAAGGGGGCAGCATTCAGCTTTGCCCACCTGGATCTTGCCTACGACATACGACCTTGTATCCAGTGCATTGCCGGTCTTGTTCCTCTTCAGATCGACAGTTTTCAGCCAGCAATACCTGCTATTTTCTTTGTTTTCAGCCCACCTGGGCTTGTGCCAGGGATTCACCATCTGGGCTTCTGTAACAACCTTGGACACTCCAAGTCAAGATTCTACCGCGACATGACAGGAATTCACTTCAAAACAGTTCACAGTTCACAATTGATTCGACACGGCCTAGCGGAGTTCCATGCCTAGAGATATTGGCCCCAAAGACTGGCGCCCTTTGTGGTATTTCTTTTTGTATTAATCTGCAACTCAAAGTACAAGGGAGTGGGAGGGTCTCACTCTCAGACTCTGCGTCCAGATGCTCTGCAGAGTGGGAGCCCTGCCCACACTTATAAAGGTTTACAAGGGATGCCAAAAGCAGAGCCCCAAAAGCTGTAAATCAAAAGCGTTCCAATAAATACAACAAAAGCTCTCTCTCTTTCTCTTATGCCTTGTGTAGCCAAAAAGCAGGCCCAAAAGCTGCCGTCAGTACGCTGTTGCCATGTGGCTGCCTTTCCGCAAAAGGCACAACGTTTTTCGCCGCAAATTCCGGGGAACCGTACAACAATGCCACATCAGCATTCAACCCGCATTTTCCGGGAGTCCTTGCCAAGGGAGGGTATGTGTATGTGTACTAGGCAGCCACGTCACCAGTTTGTGACATACCCCCCTCTTGAAAGCATTGTAATCGCCCTCGATTACGCTTGCAAAACAAACAAAGGCCATAAACTGTCTGCTGACTATTAGTACTGACGCACTAGGAACACACATCTAGCACATGTACCAATCGACAGTCACATCACATGATGTGCATACCCACTGCACTAGATTCCGCCCAAGCTGAGTTTTGGGTTCCATTTAGAATAGACTATGCTAATCCAAATGCCTCAAGGTAAAGATTCACAATCTTAGGAGTATCTGCTCTCCTCCTCCATCCACTTCGCATCCAATGAAGGATAGTTCTTGAATTTAACCAAGAACCGCCTTATCACTTTACCCTTAGCCTTTCTGTCTTTATGTGCCAATATCTGTTTTGGAACAAAGATCTCCTCGTTTTCTTCCACTTTGGGTTGCTCATCAGGCTTCCCATCTTTGGGCACATCGCCTTTAAAAGGCTTCAAGAGATTCATATGAAAAGTATTGTGAATTCTCTAAGTATCGGGCAGCTTCAGTCTAAAGGAGACTATCATTTATCTTTTCGAAAATCTGGAAAGGTCCGTAGTATCGCATACTAAGCTTTGGAAAAAGCCTCTCCTTTCCCTTTTTCTTCCTCAAGCGTGCCTTCTCAAAACGTAAGAGCACCCAATCGTTCTCCTTCAATTTCAAATCGCGACGATGGCAATTTGCTTCCTTTTTTTGTCTTTCTTGAGATTTCTGCAAAGCCTCCTGGACCTTGGCAAAAGCCGTGTCAAAGTCACGCGTGCACTCATCGGCTTCAAAAATCTTATCTTTCGTGCTTAGGAAGGGTGGAACTTTCATAGCACCTTCAATAATCTCAAATGGCGCCTTCCCCATCTAAGAGTGTATCGTGTTATTGTAGGCAAATTCCACCAAAGGTAAATACTTTTCCCATTGAGTCTTCTGATCCGAGATGTACGACTTCAATAAATCTAGTACCACTGAATTAGCAATCTTTGATTGCCCGTTAGTCTGCGGGTGGAAAGATGACGAGAACTGCAACTGCGTGCCAATGTTCTCCCAAATAGCCTTCCAAAACAAACTCGTGAATCTGGGGTCCCTGTCGGAGACAATCGTATCAGGCATGCCATGTAATCTGAAGATCTGGGCCATAAACAATCTCGCTAAGTGGTCCGGCTTGACTGTTTTCTTCACTGGAATGAAATGAGCATGCTTGCTAAATCTGTCAATAACAGTCCAGATACCATCGTGACCACTCTGTGTTCTCAGGAGATCAAAAGTAAAATCCATTGCAATACTTTCTCAGGGGCGGGTGGGTATGGGTAAAGGCTGTAACAATCCCTGTGCTTTATGCCTGTCAAACTTGACCTTCTGGCATACCAAGCAACTGCGTACAAAATCGTCCACATCCTTCTTGAGTCCCGGCCAAAAGAAGTATCTCTCCACACCTTTCAAGGTGGTAGCTATGCTGCTGTGACCCATGAAAGGTGGACAGTGGCATTCGGTTAAAACCTTTTCCCTCAACGGCCGTGTAACGCACAACATTGTTTTTCTCATCAAGTAGCCATCCCGAATGGAATATCCCGCTACTATCTCCCCATTCGGTATCCGAGTGAAAATATCTGCAAAATATGTGTTTGTGGCATATTGATCGACCATATCCTCGAAGCTCCTATGATGTATCGCGGAAATAGCCAAAACCGACGGCTTCCGGGACAAAGCATCTGCCACCAAATTCTTCTTTCCCTACACATGGACAATCTGGAAGTGAAACTGTGACAAGATGTTCGCCCACTGCATTTGCTTTTCTAATAGCTGCTTCTGTGACAAGTAGTAGTGTAAACTCTGATGGTCTGTGAAGACAGTAAAATCCGCTCCGAGTAGGTAATGTCGCCACTGAGTAAGAGCATGGATAACCGCCAAAAGCTCTTTCTGTGCTGTCAATTCCGGCCTTGAAAACAAACGGCTTTCGTAGGCAATGACATGGCCTTCTTGCATTAAGACCGCACCCAGACTACCACCACAAGCATCACAATATACTTCGAATGACTTCTGCAAATCCGACAAAGTCAAAACTGGTCCTGTAGTCAATTTCTCTGTCAACGTCTGAAAGGCAGTCACCTTTGTGGGTCCCCACAAGAAAGGGACTCCTTTCTGTGTCAAGATATGCAAAGGGGAAGCAACCTCTGCAAACTTTCTAATGAACCGCGTGTAGTATGAACACAAGCCCAAGAAGCTTCTAACTTCATGGACATTCTTCAAATCGGGCCAATCACGGATAGTCTCTATCTTGGCCGGGTCCATCTGCAGTCCTGCTGCTAAGACAAGTGTCCCAAAAAGTGTATCTCGGGTAGGAGAAATTTACTTTTCTTCGCATTAATCACCAACTTGTGATCTCGTAATGCCAGAAAGACCTGTAGCAGATGTTCTCTACATTCTGCCTCATCCTTGGAGAAAACAATGATGTCGTCAAAGAAAGTGCCAACAAATAGTCTGTACTCTCGAAAAATCCTGTCCATCATCCCATTAAATGTCGCAGGAGCATTGGTTAGGCCAAAAGACATCACTAAAAACTCAAATAACCCAAAAGTTGTCCGAAAAGTTGTCTTGTAGACATCTCCCGGCGCGATTCGGATCTGATGATATCTGCTCTTCAAGTCGATCCTGCTAAAACACAAGGATCCCTGTAGGTCGGTCAAGAATATTATCGATCCTAGGAATCAGAAATCTGTTCTTGATGGTGATTTTGTTGAGAGCTCTATAATCGATGCATATCCATCTTTCTTCAAAACCAACAACACTGGAGAGCAGTACGGTGAAATACTAAGCTGGACAAGACCCTTTTCCAAGAGGTCTTTCACTTGGTTCATAATTTCTTCGTTTTGGGCTCGGCTCACGGTAAGGTGGCCGGTTCGGAGGTGTGCTTGCAGATATCAGATCAATAGTATGATCCTCAGGACAAGCTAGTGGTAACTCGCCTGGTAGGCCCTCTAAAAAGCAATCGGCATGAGTGTGGAGAAAATCTTGGCGTTCTTTCTCTAGTTCAGACATATTTGTCCTATTCTCGTCATTCAACTCTTTCAAAAAGATCGAGTAAACAAATAGACTGGATTTCATTAATTTGAAAACGGCCAAAACCGATACAATAGGGGCAGACTCGCCCTTAAGTTTTACATCAAGTACAATAGTTCGGCCCTTCTCTGTAGTCAAAGTCGCTTTTCTCGCCCGATAGTCGACCACGGCGTTGTTCTTATGGTACCAGGGAATTCACAGGAGGACATCCCAACCTTCCAAGGGCATTATGTAGAAGTCCTCGTGCCCCAAATATCCTTGACAATGCAACCGAAGTTTTCCAATGACAAGTGTAATGGCCACGTCCCTGCTGGGTGCCGCTAGAACTGCCTATGCTAGTGGTCCCATCCGATCGGGTGTGATCTCGAGCCGCGCCGCCAATTCAGGTGAAATGAACTTGGCCTTGGCTCCTCCATCAAAGAAAATAAGGGCTTCTTGGTCTTTCATTTTGCCCCAAGCTCGGCTGTACTCTCGTCAATCGTGCTTGGGTCAGTACCTATGCAATCTGGAACCAGTCCTGCTTTCATCTTGCCTTTTCGTCCACGTTCCTCAGCTGCTTTCGAACCCTCAGGCCTATCTTCATCCTTGTCGTTCTATTCTTTCGGTGCCTTTTTAGGGCACTTCACGGAGATGTGTCTAGTTTTCCCGCATCCAAAGCACTTCCTCTCTTTGATGTAGAGAGTTCTCTCTCGAAGAGTGAGCTTGGGTCGTGCATCCTTTTCTTTCTTTTCTCGGTTGCTCTTCTTCTTTCTACTTTCATTGTTCGAAGTCTCTTCGGTCCTTTGCGTCATGATTTCATCTGTGGGGTAGGTCAAACTGCCTGAATGAATGGAAAAAACCCATTTTGCATGACTCATCAGTTCCTGAATGGAATCTGACTTTTGCTCTAAGCAATGATCTTGGATCTCTGTAGGAACTCCCAAGGTAAACCACTCAATCTGTTCTTTGAGCGAGATCTTCTTAAATGAAGAAGCTAGTAGAAAACAGCTCCAGAATCTCTCGCAATATGCGTCCAATGAATCTTTCTTGGTCATCCGAAGATGGTTCCAAGCAGTTCATATGTCGCGTTTCGTACTCTCGAGTCAACCAAGAAGAAATAAAAAGCCTTTTAAATTTCAGCCATTTAACTGGCGCTTTCTTGTTCAACAGAAGAGTGGACCACCAAGGTCAAGCATTTCCCTTGAAGTAAGAGGTGGCCCTCCGAATCTTGGAGTGCTCTGAGTAATGTCCTCCAGAGAAAGCTATGTCAAACTGCTGTATGAAGGCCAAAGCCTTCGAAGCATCTCGAAATCCAGAAAACGTGTCAAACTTAATTGACTGTCCACCTTCTTTACACTCTCAGACTTTCTTGCTTTTATCCTCCAAAAAGTCATATTGGTTGGCTTTATAGAAATTCTTCTTCTTTGCATAGAATCTGTGATCATCGGAGTCTGAAACTGTCTGAAGACAAGTCTTCTGTAGAATTGTCAAAAACTGGGGGAAATCTAGGCTTCTTTGCCTTTTTCTTGCCCTTTCGGAAGCTTTGCTTTTTTCTTCGCTTTTTCCCTTTTCTGTCTTCTTCGCTCGAGTCAGAAGAGCTAGAAGAACTGCCAGAAGAAGAAGAAGAAGAAGAAGAAGAAGAAGAATTGGGTACTCCTTCAAATCTGACATGCTTTTTCTGCTTTCTTGCCAAGGTAAAAGCAGATTGATGACCCAAATAACCTGGGAAGTCAGTTCCTTTCTTTTGCTTTTTGTCATGCTTTTGAGCTTTTGTTCTACGTGTCAAAAAGTTGAGAAATTCATGTATCAACCACCTCTTCTAATTCTTGCTCTGTAGACATCCTTGGAGTAGGAGGTTTCTTGAGTGCTGGTTTGAGGGGTGGTTCTGTGGTTTGCCGCCATTGTGAGTGCACCTCGTCTAAGGAGGTCTGGGTCATAAATTTTGCAAATTCTGCCTGAGTAGGCCGAGGCGGGCCATACTCCTTGTGAGAATCTTCTTCGTGATCTCTTCCTGCATCTCTAGATGCAGAGGAAGTCGACTGATCTCTGTCAGAATCCATAAGTGTCACTATAAAGGGGATCGAATTTCTCGGTAGAAGAGAAATCGGTCGTGCTCTGATACCGCTGTAACAAACTTGGACACTCCAAGTCAAGATTCTACCGCGACACGACATGAATTCACTTCAAAACAATTCAATTGATACGACACGGCCCGGCGGAGTTCCGCGCCTAGAGATATTGGCCCCAAAGACTAGCGCCCCTTTCGGTATTTCTTTTTGTATTAATCTGCAACTCAAAAGTACAAGGGAGTGGGAGGGTCTCACTCTCAGACTCTACGTCCAGATGCTCTGCAGAGTGGGAGCCCTACCCACACTTATAAAGGTTTACAAGGGATGCCAAGAGCAGACCCCCAAAAGTTGTAAATCAAAAGCCTTGCAATAAATAAAGCAAAAGCTCCCTCTCCCTTTCTCTTATGCCTTGCGTAGCCAAAAAGCAGGCCCAAAAGCTGCCGTCTGTACGTTGCTGCCATGTGGCTGCCTTTCCGCAAAACGTGCTGCGTTTTTCGCCACAAATTCCGGAGAATCGTACGGCAGTGCCACGTCAGCATTCAGCCTGCATTTTCCGGGAGTCCTTGCCAAGGGAGGGTGTGTGTGTGTGTGTACTGGGCAGCCACGTCACCAGTTTGTGACAGCTTCTCCATTTTTTCCAGACGGTTTGACTAGAGACCCCACAGATCCTATTGGGTAGGACACTTGAAGGTCTATTGGCACTTCTTTTACAACAAGGAGTTGTTTTCACACTCAGTTCGGGACCTTCATGCATTATCTTCACCCTGTATGGGCGGAGTACAGCAGTTTGCTACACTGCTCGTGACGGCACTTTACCATGGAGATCTCTCGACGGTTGGGACACCCCAGACTGCTGCTACACTCGCGAAGTATTGTCCTTCAGTGGACATCACAGCAAACATCTTCATCATTTGCCTCACATCTTCGGCTTCATGCGGTTTGTTCAACATCAAGTGCTGAGAGGGGGTGTTAGACTTACACCACTCTGCTGCTTCACATAGGTCTAGGGCATACTCGCACGGCTAGTATGTCTCCGGACTGGCCATCCAAGTCTAGGGTGTACTTGGTCCAGCCGCCCGAGTTTGGGGCTGGCCGCCCACCTTGTCCGAGCGCCCACATATATATTTCCATATATCATTTATGTTGGGTCGTGGAGGATTTTCCCAGGCTTTGCCCTACCTCCCCTTGGGCACCTATTTATAGGGCCAAGGGGATACCCGCTTCCATCATATACTGATTGTACTTAGGCTCTTCTGCTCATGGTAGTCATGGGGGGCTCATCACACCCTCTTCCTACACATAGCGTTTTGGTGTATACTGTCTCTCTCTCCTCTCCTCTCTCACGCTTCCGCACATGTGCACTCTCACAATCAGCCTGTGAGCACAATTTGCGGGCAGTCCGTACTGTTCCGCCACGTCATCAGTATGCCACGCGTGTGTGTGTGTGTGTGTGTGTGTGTGTGTGTGTGTCCGGGTAGCATGGCCACGTCATGATTCATCATTTTGTGACAGAAAGCCTGTAGAATCAGCCTATGCTAATACAAGCAACATCGCCAGCAAAACTCTCAGATAGATCACAATCTACATTGCAAATCACCACTAACCTAGTATTCCACACAGATACCTTTCACACAGTTATTTGAGACCCTCCTAAATAGCATTTTAAGAACTATTAAGGACTTAAAGCATATCCGTACAAGAAAAGACGTGTTGCCTTTTGTGGATGCCCTCTTTGAGCAGTAAACTTCTAAGAGAAATGATATCAAGGTAGGAGCCATTAGATTCGAGTAGAGCAATGAAAGGTCATGATCCCATAGAGCACATATTCATCAACAATCTTCTTCCATAGGGACTTCTTGAAAACCTCCAAAGAAAACTCTTATGGAATCAGCTTTCAAAGAAGTGTGATGAGACAAGGTACATGTCTACAAGCACAACCACCAACACCACAATAAAGGCTATCAATAAGCGACTCTTTTAACTCTCTCCCCCCTCTCTCTCTCTCTCTCTCTCTCTCTCTCTCTCTCTAAGCTATGCCCACACACATGTGCTTTCTTTACCACCGGGATGGTAAAGAAAGCCATTGACAGGATGAAGACTAGGAGAGCATATGATCACAATGGCCTGGTAGAAGAGCATTTTATACATGCAAAAGATCTGCTTGCAGAGCTTCTAGTAGTGATGTTCAACCGTACCATGTGCGAGGGCCTACCCGGTCCACTATCGTACCTATCTTCAAGTCAGGGGACCCTATGGAGCCTGGGAATTACCGCGCTATCATGATTGGACACCCATTGGCATGGTTGTACGCATCCATCCTTGAGCAGCAGTTGAGTAGATGGACAGAGAGAGAGGGTGTACGAGCAGCAGGACATGCGGGTTTCAGGAGAGGTTTCTCTACTCTTGATCACGTTCTGACACTCAGAGCCATTATTAAGGAGGGGAGATCACGTGGGAAACAACTCTATTGGTGCTTTGTGGACTTCCGCAAAGCCTTCGATACAATGCCTAGAGCTAGATTGATGCGCAGACTGTAGGAAATGGGGCTACCCAAAGAGTTGATTTGGGGGATCATGGCTCTATACAAGTCAATAGTGGGGCATGTTTCAGGAGAGGTTTCTCTACTCTTGATCATGTTCTGACACTCAGAGCCATTATTGAGGAGGGGAGATCACGTGGGAGACATCTCTATTGGTGCTTTGTTCCGCAAAGCCTTCAGCTAGATTGATGCGCAGACTGCAGGAGATGGGGCTACCCAAAGAGTTGATCTGGGGGATCATGGCTCTATACAAGTCAATAATGGGCCATGTATGCACTCCAGAGGGGATATCTGATTTGGTTCACTCCACTATTGGGGTGAAACAGGGTTACCCGCGATCTCCTACACTATTTGGGTGTATGTGGATGAGATTGCTGACTACATTAAGAGGGACGGCGATAGAGGAGCACAGTTGGCAAGGACATGGATCCCAAAATTCTTATATGCTGATGATATCGTGTTGATTTCTGACTCCCCGGAGGGAATGCAACGTCATTTAATTGTTTTGTACACATTTGCCCATGATAGTGGATTGTGTGTTAATCTGGGAAAGCCAAGGTTATGGTGTTTAACACCACACCACAGTGGGCCAAGAGGTAAGCACCTACTTTTACATCACCCACTTTTACACATGGCCAAGAGACGGTGGAGTAAACAAATGCATACACGTATCTTGAGGTAGTCTTCAATGGACCGGTGTTTTCATTGAGGAGAGAGGCAGAGACTAGATTGACGAGAGCTTATGCAACCTTGGGAGGATTGGAGAAGATGTGTTTGCAGGTTCAGTTTCAAGATCCTCGAACAAAGTCGTGGGTTTTTGACACTCTAGTGGCTTCAGCTATGGTTTATGGGGCTCAGATTTGGGGACCCTCAGTAGACCACCACGGAAGATTTGGTAGCACTGATGGATGGAGATCTATGCAGAGGCCTCGAGTCTCTATGATCTCTCCGCTGATTCAGGCTAAGGCCTCAGCGCCACATGAGATTATTCGAGCCGAGCTAGCTGCCCCCCCTCTCGTAGTCGAGGCCCTTACTAGATCAATTTCCTTATGGCATCATTTATGGGACCTCCCCAGAGACAAATATACTCGGCTAGCACTTGAGTCATCCCGACAGCTAGTGCTACAGGGGGACACAGCATGCTGGTATGGGCAGATGACATCATGATTTCAGTCACATGGCTTCAACATGGATAGACTGCCCCTATTCCAGTACTCCTTGGATGCACCCTTCCTTTCTCTTACACAGACAGAGATCACTAGACTTACACGTTAGGATTTGATTCAGTTGGATACAAGAAGCACATGGATACAGCTGGTACAAGAGTTGGGCACAAAGATGGCTTTTTATAGAAAGCATCTTCTCCAACTAACAAAAGATGGATATGTGATTAGACCGGTCTATATGGACACTCATTCATCCTATGGGATACGATGTGCTAATGGTCAGATGCGCACATCATCGCATCAGCTAGAGATTGAGACTAGCAGATTTAGGAGAGTACCTAGGAGAGTACCAGCAGAAGCGAGGATACTAGATATGCCAATTGTGTCATATAGAGCCAGAGATAGAGTTACATCACATCTGTCATTGTCCGGTATACTATGAGATACGAGGCCGCTTTCACTGTCTGTTCAGAGAGGCTTTGGACCGTTGGCTAGAGTCATGAGATATCAGGATCAGAGATGCCTAGGGCTGTTTTTGCTAGAGCTGCGCAAACACAGGGAGAGTCTCTTGAGGAGACCAGGCAGTGGGAGACATTTACATAGGGAGATCACTGACTTCTTTAGATCACGGACTCGGCAGCTAGATGAACATGCACAACAGACTTCAAAGCCCACTTATACCAAAGGTATATTAGTGGATGTAACAGGCTTGGGCACCCCAAGTCTAGAATTTGTCGCGACACCAGAGAGATTCAATTAAACACTTCAAAACTTTAGATCACAGTTCAATTCAAGACAACACTGCCCGGCGTAGTTCCGTGCCCAAAGGCATTGGCCCCAAAACCTGGCGCCCCTTTTGGTATTTCTTTTTATATTAAATCTTGAGGGGTCCTGTGTTCTCAGACTCTGCGTCCAGATGCTCTCAGAAGTAAGGCCCCTAAGGGTCCTTTTATTCTTACAAAGGGATGCAAAAAGCAGAGCCACATAAGCAGTACTCAAAAGCTTCAATTCCCAAAAGCAACTGGTCTTCAAAAACTGCCAAGAGCAGTCCAGGTTTTTTTGCGGAATTCCGTACTGCCATCCATGTCAGCAGCATCCGTTCAGTCAGCGCGTTTCACGAGCGTCGTACAACTGTCACGTCAGCGTGCCGTACAACCTGTCAAAGCCATTTGCAGACGTCCGTACTGTCTGCCACATCATCAAACTACCGTGTGTGTGTGTCCGGGTGGCACTGCCACGTCATCAATTTGTGGCATACCCCCCTCTTGAAAGAATTGTAATCGCCCTCGATTACGCTTGCAAAACAGACAAAGGCCATAAACCATTTCAACAGACACTGACTCTAAGCACCGACGCACTAGACACGACACATCTAGCACTTGTACAAAGACGACAGTCGCATACTGCACATGACATTATAGGACATCACATGACAAATCAATCACAGAAAAATTCATTCAGACCACATCACATAGATTCATTCCAAATCTCAGACCATGACTGCCAGCAACATATTTAGTAATCGCATCGAGATCCATCCCGGACCTCACTGATGTCGGATTAACTAATCCTATATTGCGATCGTGTCTATAGAGATTTTCGACTCAAGCACTATCGTGTGCAAGTAGTCATTCGCCTCAAGCATTGTCGTGTGCGAGAAATCATTTTCGGGGATCCCATGTCGAAGTACTTCTCTCATAAAGTCATTCAACAGAATACTATCAGCCAATCAGTATCCCTGAAACCCAAAGGGAAATCAGTGACCTTATTCCATCGAGGTAATCTGTGACAAAGGAATGGAGTAACTCCCCTCTTGTGCAGTCCCGCCTGCACCAGATTCAACCCACTGATCTGTGGGAACTCTTGGAATAGCCACTGCTAGACCAAAAGCGTTGATGTAAAGTTCCAAATCCGAGGAGTATCTGCTAGAACTCCTCCATCCATTTCGCATTTAATGCCCAAAGGTCTTAACAAGAACCGCCGTTCACTTTACCTTTCTTTTTCCTGTCTTGGAAAGTCAATATTTGTTTCGAAACGAGTATCTCCTCGCTCTCTTTCTCTTCAAATTCATTCGGGAGCTATCACTGCTCCAAAGTCATCCTCATCTCATTCTTTCTTTCTTTCTTTCTTTCTTTCTTTTTTTTCTAAATCCTCTAATCTTTTCGCAAATAGCAGATTCTTCCATACCACATTGGTTTAATTCAAAATAATACTTATCAAATTCATTTTGGAGCGGTCATTGCTTCCAATTGCATTCATCATCATCGACTTCACCTGTCATCTGCACACAACTAGCAAGTTCTTCCAAACAACATTAATCTCATATATAAATGAGATTTACCTTGGGAAATTCCTGTTTCAAAGTTCTTCATTCACACACTTAGTTCATACTGAACACAGTGTTTCAATCATCTAGTCATCTCATCCGTCTAGAAGTCTTGATGCACCTAGATACTTGTGTAGCCATCTCATCCCGCAGAAACTCTTGATGCGCTCACCACAATATCCAGTCATCTCATTCATATGGGAATCTTGATGCACTAGAATCATTCAACATGCGTCATCATTCATTCATTCAAATCCATCATTCTTATCTCGAATCGAAAGGATATCCGATTCATTCTTGAGCTATCGTCGCTCTTGATCTCACCTTCTTATCCTTGATTTCTTTTGCAAAACAGGCAAGGAGATGGCTCACCTTGTTGCAAAAGAGTGGATAACCAGCTCCATGCTTCCCAATCCATACAGAAGCGAGTTCCTCGCTCCTATTTCCGGTTATTAGTTCACAAACAACCAGATTTTCAGTACATTGGTATTCCTTTCAGTGTCCTTTCCAGTATCTGGTTCATCTTCTAGTCAACAGTTCTGTTCCAGCTCTTCTTGCGAGTAAAGCTTCCACTTGCTTCCGCTTTTCTGCACTCGTTTGTCCTTTCAGCTTTCATCTCGTCTTGGAAGGAAAATCAACGGCCTCACGCCATCTCGAGTGAATCTCATCAATCGGGTAATTCTTCAAGTGTTTTGCAAATCTCGGGTTTCTAGCATACTTAATCAATCTTTTCAGACGTGTCAACCTGCAGTTGACACTTGTATTCTTCTCTAGCGAACTTCTCCACCAATTTTTTTTAAACCCAAATCTTCATTCTTTTCTTCAGTTCTCGCGCCGGATTTCAACTTTTTTTTCACCTTCCCGTTGAGAGGTGTTATCTCCATCAGATTCTTCACGAGAACCCATATGAATCTGGGATTCTTAATGGCTTTATGCCCTGTAAGACAGAGGGATGAAGACGGGAGTGCGCCCGATACGCGATGAAGTAAGGGTGCGAGTGGCTAATAAGTGCCGAGTCGAGACACGAAGATTCTTCAATAACAATTGCCCAAGTGCTATGTTTGCTCTTTGATAAGACCGGCATGCTTTGAGAAAAGCACACGCTTGATGCTCTCATACCACTGTAACAGGCTTGGGTACCCCAACCGAGAATCGACACGACACATGAGAGAATAGATTCACTTAATATTATGAGTCTTGTTTCTTGTCTTTTTTGGTGCAATTCAATTCATAGTGTTCTTAGCACTATGTACATAAGTGTAGCTTTAAAAAATCCCAAAAAAATTCTCTGCCGTTTCGAGCCTCAACCCCATTCCTAACTTTTGCCATCCAGACCCCGTTCCCCGTACCATGTTTCTATGGCAACAAAGCTCACACCCAACTGGATGTCTATCTTCCACCCAGTGGAGAAGTTGAATGGTTCCAACTTTACGGTTTGGAAGATAAAGATCATGGTTATTCTTATGGCGACCGACTTGTGGGATTGGTTTATGGACCCTGACAACGCCAATTATTCTACTATTTGGGCATCCTCGACTACTGCTTCTAGGTCAATGACTTCTACCTCTTCCATTGGCTTATTATTTATTGGATCTGGTACTTCATACCGGTTGTTACACAAGCAATAGTCGATCCCTGGAACCAGACCGACCGCAAGGTGTTTTACTACTGTTGCATCAATTATGTGAATTATGTGATTTCTGTCACAAAGTGATGGCGTGGCATGACCAACTGGAAGAGAAATGGCAGAGTGGACAAGAGAAACTGAACTGACCAACTTGAAGAACTTATGAAGCACCCACCGTGGCTGTCACGTGACACATCCAACCCTATGTGTCCGTGGACAAGCTACAGCATGACAAGGGTTCAGTTCAGTCCAGTCAGTCTAGCTTAGGAAGTGTTCTAGCACTTTTGTGAGTCTGTTCGCAGACCGTGCATACCCAAGCACTTAGAGTAGATGCATATCCTCTGGTTGCACACAGCATGATCATCAGCATTACCATCAGAATCCATCAGGAGCATTTTCCAATGCACAGAACCTATTTTCCCTAGTTTTGAAAATTTTCACTTATTATTTTTAAGTGACTTTTGTTGGGAATTGGGTAGGGCAATTTGCATAAGTTAATATATAAGCAATCTCTAGCGCTAGCATTTCTGGCAGAAGAGCAAGGAGAACACAAGCACAGGTTGCAGCAGGTTCCTCCCTCTCTCTCTCAAGCAAGATCCCTAAGGAATTCTGGCATATTCCCCTCAAGTCATCCAGCGTTTTTGCAGCAGCGTTTCAGCCCATCAGGCCAGCATTTTCAGCAAGCAAATTCAGTGAATAAAGCAACAGCAGAATCAGCATTTTTTTCAAGCAAATACAGTCAACCAACTCAGCATTTTGTCAACAGCCAATTCAGCGTTTTATCAACAGCAAATCGGCCTTTTTTGGAAATATCAAGGAGTCAGGTGTTTTCAGCATTCAAGGCCACAACAATAGATAGAGGTTCGTCGTCGTCGTCACCGTCGTCTTCGAAGCATTCAGTTTTCCGCATTAGCATCACTTAGCTTCGCATCTACACTTGTACCAGATTTGTGCAATCAATAGCATAGACCTCTCTCGCCATCGAGAGAGGGGCCCTTGGAGGAGGGTTTTACAACTTTCCGGTGTCGTATTCTCTTCTCTCTCTATCTCTCAGTCTCAGCACCTTCATTCACAGTGTTCATCCACTTTGTTTGTGATCACTTGCACTCTCTCATTAAAGAACCGAAGGCTCTCCCTTCCCTAAGTAAAAGGAACCTTGAGCTCAATTCAGAGCACTCATCTTGAGCAAAGTTCAACATTCATTCCGCTGCACCTTACATTGGTATCAGAGCTTTGGTAGTGTTCTGTATCACTCAAGGAAACAACCACAAGAACCACATAATTTTTTTTTGCTTGTTGCGGTCGCACGTAACCCAAGACCTCTTGGGCGTGTCGATTCCTAATCGTGTTTATGAAGAGTGACAGGAATCCCAAGAAAGAAGGGCTTGTCCAGCCTCCCCTTGTGCCTCTTTTCACTCATTGAGAGCGGACCGTGCACTTCGCGGGGGGATTTAGAATTATATTTCTTCTTGATAAAGCTAATTTAGCAACATCCCTCATTTATAAAAGGTTGTCAACTATAGTGGTTTGACTTATCTGCCCTGGGAATCTGGGGAAATCTCAAATCTCGCTCAATGATGAGTTCAACTGGTTCCTTCTTGAGAGGAAACTTAAAACCTTAACTAAACATAATTTCAATATTGCCTTACCAATTCAAAACTAGATTTGGTATTCGACCCCATCAAGAGGTATTTCTTTCCTTATTCTAATTCCTCATGACATCTTTCACTTAGACTGTATTAAAGTCCTGAGAAACTCATCAGTCTTAGAGTCACACAAGTAGCTCGTCATTCAAGCCTTTTGAACGATTCAGTAGTTTCCTTATCAAAGAATCTGTCAAACTCAATTCTGCCTTCTCAAGCTTGAGAACAATAAGCTTCCTAAAAATCAATTTAGGTGTCTATGGCACTCAAAGTCCTTATTCACATGCTCACAGTTTTTCATGAACATACAGACGAAGACAGAAAAGAGTCTCTTTTGAGAGAATACAACAATTTTTATGAACTATGTTATGCATTGTGTTCAGATTTTCTAGCCATTCTTAGCAACCACATCATGGATCATACAAAAATAAATTTTTTTTGCACATGAGAGCATCCCACCTTAATGTTGGACTCACTGAGACGAGAGTTAAGCCACTCAGGTGAGACAACTGGATCCATTTCCTTTTGACTGCCCACCTTCTCTGCAATCTCCGTGGCAAAGTTGGCAACAGGACCAGCTTGACCTAATGATGCGAATGCAAGTCTAGGCCGGCTATGGCTGATGCTTGTAAAAGGCTGAGCCTTCACAACTGTAATGGTAAGATTGACATGCAACTGCTTGCAAGCCAAGCCTACAGGAGAGCGAGCAATCTGTAAAAAGCAGAATCTCTCTCTCTCTCTCTCTCTCTCTCTCTCTCTCTCTCGCACACAAACACACACACACACACACACACACACACACACAGTAATCTTACCTTGGAGAAAGATGAATTGTGCAGCAGGAGCTGAACACGGGAGCTCAGCACACGCGCTAACGAGGCTCCATGCGTTGTAGTCGCATTAGATACACTCGCCATAGTGGAGACGCGAACGAAGCACACTAGCTAGTTAATTTGTCTGCTCTCTACTTTACCATTCCATTACTTTTGCTTTTCATAATTGAGCAGTTTCACACGTGGCTGCTCCAAATATGGCAGATGCATTTTTACTGCCCATATCACGCTAACAAGCCGTCACACTGCAGACGGAGCCACAACCTATGTCCTCTCTACTTGCTTGGAGAAGGAGAGGGAGCTCTTGCACTTTGCACTTCATACAATGAGTGTGTGTGGGAGAGTATACCCCTCAAGTAGGCCCCCTACTTGATCCCCCCTTGTAGCTCATGCTTGAAGCTCATTGGACCCCTCCAAGCCTAGCCAATCACAAGCAGGAGTCATACCAAGCAACAAGGGTAGTCTTGAGACAAGTGTCCCCCTTTCCTCTTTGAGAGAGAGGGCTTGATAAATGGTAAAACAATTAATTAAATTAACTAATTTATCATTGGACCCCTTGGGTGGCCAACCAATAGGCTTTAGGCACACCATGAGGATAACCTAGCTAGGGGCTTGACATGTGTACTACTTGCCTCTTGGGCAAGGGGTGCCCTTTGGGGGAGAGAGTGGTCAAGCAACCACCCCCCCTTCTTGTATGGCTCTCCCCCTCCTTGTAGGGATTTGCTTTGACTTTTGTGCCGCCTCAAGCCCCTCAACCTTGGGCCTAGTTCTCACCACAAGCTTGGCCCTTAAGCCCTTTAAGCTTGGGCTGGGTTCTATCCTCAAGTACAGCCCTAGCATCTCAAGCATGACAATCACCTCAAACATCTCAATCCTCAAGCACTTCAAGCATCTCAATCATCAGGCATGACAAGCATCTCAAGCTTGGACTAGGTTCCCACCTCAAGCACATCCCTAGCTTACCTAAGGTCCAAGGACTTTTAACACTAACTATTGGAGGTCTTCAATCAAGCTAACCCTAAGGTCTTTCTGCTCCATTGGTTAGCCTTGCTCTTTGATAGACCATCTCTCATTTGGACCCCTTTACCATTGGTCCCGTGTTGAGATAGATCTATAAGCACATGTCTATATCCTGACCGTTGTTCCCGTTTATTCTCCCACATTAAATGATCAGTTTAATATGAGAAAACTTTGGGGTGGTTAGATATTAGATTTTATGACATTACCTCTCTCTTGAGTCATAGTCGTCCTCGACTATGAGGTAGAAGAGATAAAGCTTTAGTCATTAGTCAATCTTACTTAGCGGGTAGAGGATCCCTTTTTACTCACAACATCTTTCCAAGATGGATGACTAATCCATTTGGTGCTTGGGAACATAGTTGCCGCAAGCATGTCTGCTCTTTAGTCCATTTCATTCTCCCAAGTAGAGTGACAAATTCTACTTGGTGTTTGAGAGACGTCGTCATCACAAACATGATTCTAAGCATGCATAGTATTTGAATTTGTGCACAATAAAAAGCTAACTAGTTTTATAAGACAAAAACATTGGTCATTTAAAAGAAATTTGTACATGGTGCTTTCTCTAATGTAGCATTGTAAAGCATTGACAAGGTTCCTACTATCCTTAAGTTGTATTCCTTGCATCCATCTAGCTCAAAAGAATAATTTTTGAACCTAATAAGATATCGTTGGATAATCTTACCATGTTGTAGTACCTTGTCTCCATGTCGAAGAATAGCTTCGGGTTGTAGCACCTCTTCTTGGTCTTCAACTTCGGGAGGGTCTTCAATAATTGGTTCACTTGGTGGCTCTCCTTTGTAGGGCTTGAGTAGGCTCACATGAAAAGCATTGTGTATGAGCCAATGGTTGGGCAACTTGAGTTGGTAAGCCGTCTCATTGATAGGCTTCAATGAGACTTGATGGCCCATAGGATTTTTGCCCATCGTTTGCCTTAATCGAGCCTTAGGAAACTTAAGTAAGACCCAATCATTTCCTTTGAACGTTAAGGCCCTTCTGTGCTTGTCAGAAGTAGCTTTTTGCCTTTGTTGAGAGATGGATATAGCCTCCTTAATCTTTTGAAAAGATTCTTGTAGGTCACGTTTATACTCATCGGAAGCGAAGATCTTCCCATGTACTTTGAGTAGCAAGGGACTTTTAGGTCTTCCCTCAATGATCTCAAAAGGTGTTTTTTCCGTAGAAGTATGTACAATATTATGTAGGCATACTCTACAAGAGGTAAGTACTGTTCCCATTGTGAGCGTTGATCTACTTCTGTAACATAAGTCTTTAGTAGATCGAGTATCATAAGATTGGCTATCTCACTTTGGCCATCCATTTGTGGGTGATAGGCCAAAGAGAAATTCAATCTTGTTCCTAGATTTTCAAAGAGACATGTCCAGAAGTTATTGGTCATTCTAGGATCTCTATCTAACACGATGGATGTTGGTAATCCATGGTGTTTGAAAATCTGTGATATGAAGAGACTCGAGAGTTGCCATTTGGTGTGCCTTAATAGTCTTTTTGATAGGAATAAAGTGTGCTTGCTTGCTAAACCTGTCAACTATTGTCCATATATCCCGTATTTCCATGGATAGACTTAGGTAATCCAAAGATGAAATCCATGGATATACTCTCCCATGGTGAATTTGGGATAGGCAATGGCTGGAGTAATCCAGGTTGCTTCCGTCTATCATACTTGGTCTTTTGTCTTACTCTACACTTTGAAACATACTCTTGTATGTCCACTTTCATGATAGGCCAATAGAAATACGTCTCTACTCCTCGGAGAGTAGGTTGAATGCCTCTATGCCCCGCATAAGGAGGAGCATGGGATTAATACATAACTTTCTCACAAAGGGAATGAGTAACACATAGCCTATTGCCATGGAGAAGATAACCATCCTGTAAGGTGAATGGTTCCTCTTTCTTCCCCAAAGCAAGGGCTGACATTATTTCTCTAAAGTCAGGGTCAATAGCATACTCATCTATCATAAAAGATAGATCATTATGAGTAGCTATAGACACTGCATTAACTTTTGGTCATCGTGAAAGTGCATCGGCCACTTGATTGTGCTTACCAGCAATGTGAGCAATATGGAAATTAAATTGCGAAAGAAAATTTGCCGACCTCATTTTTTTGTTGGAAAGCTTGGTTTGTGTCATGAAATACTTAAGACTTTGGTGGTCGGTTCGTAGAATAAATGGAGTCCCCAATAAGTAGTGCTTCCATGTGTCTAGGGCATGTAGAACAGCTAAAAGCTCTTTCTCATAAATGCCCAAGATTCGTTCATCCGTATTGAGCCTCCGACTCTCATATGCTATGGCATGCCCTTCTTGAAGAAAAACTGCTCCAAGGCAATCACCGCAAGCATCACATTAGACCTCAAATGGCTTTGAGAGACCTGGAAGCATGAGGACTGGTTGGGAATCAAGCTTCTCTTTGAGCTTATTAAAAGCATTTTGCTCCTTAGCAGTCCATACATACTTAACATTCTTCTTAGTTAAGTCATGTAGTGGTCCTGCTATTTGAGAGAATTTTGCTATGAAGCGTCTATAGTATGCGCCCATACCAATAAAGCTTCTTAGCTCATGTAGATTCCTTGGATTAGACCATGCTTTTATTACCGCTAACTTTGATGGATCCATACGGATACCATCTTGAGAGATAATATGACCTAGGTATTGAATCTCTTGAAGGAAAAATCCGCTTTTCTTTTGGTTGAGAAAAAGCTTGTTCTCCCTCAATGCTTGAAAAGTCAATTGGAGATGTTGCTTAGGTTCCTTCAAAGTCTTGGAGTAGATGATGATATCATCAAAGAACACTCCAGTGAATTTGCAGTAGGGTCTAAAACTTTTCTCCATTAGACGATTGAATGTGGCTGGTGCATTAGTCAAGCCAAAAGGCATGACTAGTCATTCATAAAGACCAAACGTTGTACAAAATGCGGTCTTTAGGATATCTTCATCCACTATCATTATTTGATGATATCCACTTTTAAGGTCAATCCTACTGAAGTAGGTAGAGCCTTGTAGCTTATCAAACAGATCTTCTACCTGAGGCACTGGGAATCTATTTTTGATAGTGATATGATTTAGTGCTCAATAGTCCACACACATACGGTATGTACCAACTTTCTTTTGCACTAAAAGGATTGGAGAACAAAAGGGAGAGGAGCTAGGCCTCACCATCCCTTTGTCTACCAATTCCTGTATTTGCCTCATGATCTCCTCTTATTGAGCTTGAGAAACTCGATAAGGAGGCTTGTTAGGTGGTGAGATTCCTGAAAGAAGCTCAATGCGATGGTCATCATCCCCTCGTTTTGGAGGTAAGTCCATAGGGATATCATTGATGAACACATCTTGGAATCCTTTTAGAAAATTAGGCAGGCCTAACTCTTCTTGATTCCTACCATTTACATTTGACAAAACATTAGGATCTTTTAGGGATTCTTTGACAAAAATCATATACGCAAAAACTGAGCTCTTCATTGATTTATCAAAAGCAAGAGGATTTACAAATGGTATAGTACGACCACACTCACTAGCATCTATATACATGTTCTTCCCCTGTTGTAGGTGAAGTAGATGCTCCTTTCAGGGAACTTCATGTTGGCAGCCATGCGATCAAACCATGGTGCCCCTAGGATATCATCCTCATGTTGGAGAGGAGAGATGAAAAACTCTTCTTTGTCAACATAGCTTTGGACATGAAGACTCAACTTCCCAATCACGGGAGTAACAGAGGCTTGCTGTCCCTTGAAAGTTGTGTCAGTCGTTACAATATGTCCCATCTCAAAGGCTTGAATGCCCAACTTGGTGGCCAACTCCGTTGATATGAAGTTGTGAGTAGAGCCAGGGTCAAACAAGATGAAGGCATCATGCTCCCTTACCTTCTCCCAAGCATAGGAGAGAGATGATCCTTTGCAATGAGCATCCTCTTTTGGAGATTCTATATTGGAAGCCCTAGGAGTCTCATTGCGAACATTTTTCTTGGGGCAAGAACGATAGCCATGTCCTTGCTCCCCACACTTAAAACACTTATGGTCCTTGCGAAAGGCTTCAAGCTCTTTATGAAAGAGTTTGTTTTAGCCTTTGTAACTCCCTTCTCCTTGGACCGATTGTTGTTGTTGGAAGTGCCTTGGAAAGAATTTTGGGCATTGGTTTTCCCCTTTGCATCATTTTTATCTTTGTTTTCCATGGGCTTGACATTCCATCTAGCCCCTTGTTGGAAATTGATGCCTGAAGCAACCATGGTGTGATGGATTATTTCAGTGATAGTACCAGGCCATTAAGAGTTGATGTATTCGACCATCTCTTCAGGTAATCCTGCACAGAATTGTTACCTTTGCTCGGCAACATCTATCTTTGGGAAGAGAGTAGCCTTGAGATGCAAATCCCAAATATTGTCTACATATTTGTGGATAGACTCATGGGAGAGAAGCTTCAAACTACGCCATTCAGTGAGCACTTTGTCCTTTGCATTGCTTGCAAGGAATTGCCTCATGATGGAAACTCGTAGATTTTTCCACATATTTGGTGCTTCGCCGTTGCCACGAAGGCTAGCTCACTATTGACGAGCCGATTTTTGGAAATGCATAGCTACATGGTGTAGCTTGGAGGACTCCGTAAAGCCCTCGTCTCTAAAGCCTGCATCAAATTGTTGGATAAAGGCCAACACTTTTTCGGTGGCACCAAAGGTGCCATCATAGGTGAGAAAAGAGATACTCTTTCCTCCCTCCTTGAACTTCTTTAGCTTTTGTGACCTTCACCATGCAAGGTATGATTTAATATGTCCTCCCCTCTTGTATTCTCTAGGAGAATAGCCATAGCCTACGTCGAAAGAGGAGAAAGGTGAAGAAGAAGGAGAAGAGGGTGAACTCTTTCTTGCCCTTTTCTTCCTTTGTTTCCTCTCTTCCCTTTTGGAATGACGAGGAGAAGGACTATGTGTTGATCTTTTCCTCTTGGGAGAAGTTGGCGATCATCTAGACCTCCATCTTCGTGGAGCCACATCTCCAGAGGAACTTAAAGTTTCATTGCTTTCTTGCTTTATGGATTCCTCCTCTCGTATGGGAGAGAGTCTTCTTTTGGGGGTCTCTTCAAGAGGCCTCCTAAGCTCTTTCTCCTCTTGGAGAGGAAGGGAAATCCCATAAGCGCGAAGTTGTTGGGTAACTTCGGCTTGCAAAGCAGGGTTGCCCATAGCTTGCTGCAACCTAGTAACGAGATAATTGACAAACATGGGGGCATCATCATTAGCACCTTCATGTGAAAAATCAAAGCTATTAATGTTCATTCTACTCTCTTGGTTATTGTCAGCCATGTTAACCAAATTTGTGTACGTACTTAGTGTATACTTTGGCAATTCAAAACCTTAGTTTCCACTCCTCTTAGCCTTTGAAAATTGGCTCTTAAGTATCTACACCCACGGCTCGAAGTGGTTAATTATAGAGAGTAGTGGAGTGGGTCTAATATTGCAGAATGGCTGAGGGCTAGCTCCTTTTGGACTTCTTATGGCTCAATAATGGTAAAGTCGTAGGCAAGTCTAAAAAGACCCCATTACTATGTCCAAATCTCCCGAGGTGTGCACCATATCCCACATAGTGGGCTCAACAAGACCAATAATAGATCGCAGTCCCACTTACCCTAATATAATTAACAAAATCAACCATTTATAGGTTACTTAAGCAAGAAAAGAGAAACCAAATGCTGTGATACCAATGTAATGGAATTGACCTATTAACTTTGAGAGTAGCAAAAATTAGAGAAGTACTTTTATGAAAATACTTTATGAGCATAGTGGGTGAACTAATTGATGGTAGCAACATAAACACAACATGTAGTTAACTTGGCATGAACAATACTTTTGCAAGAGAGAGAGTTTAGAGAACATGACAACAGTCGAGGACCGGATTTATGTGGAGCCGTTACCCCCTCCAATAGGCATATGTATTATAGTTTCTCCCATCAAGAGATACTTGTTACAATACAATCTTTGTGTTCCTTGTGACCTAGGTGATGCAATGAAGATGGAAAAGTGCATGCATCACGAGCATAATATAAACTTTGTGGAAAGCATTAACTATCCCAAGCCTCAGTCCCAAGACCTCAAACACCTTCGAAGTGGAGAGAGCTAGCAGGGGATGAGGGTAGGGAAGAGGAAGAAGAAGCATTTCATAGGAGAAAGAATTGGTTCCTCACTTATCATCACTCTTCTTGCTATCATACATATAACATAGTATTGAATATGGAGAAGATGGCAAGCTTAAGCATTGAAGCATGGCTCTTGGTTGGATTTGCATTCCATAGCCATTGGTGTAGGTTCTCAACCTCTCTACTTGCTTGGAGAAGGAGAGGGAGCTCTTGCACTTTGCACTTCACACAATGAAAGTGTGTGTGAGTGTGTGTGGGAGAGTATACCCCTCAAGCAGGGCCCCTACTTGCTTGGGTCGACCCCCCCTTGTAGCTCATGCTTGAAGCTCATTGGACCCCTCCAGGCCTAGCCAATCACAAGCAACAAGGGTAGTCTTGGACAAGTGTCCCCCTTTCCCCTTTGAGAGAGAGGGCTTGATAAATGCTAAAACAATTAATTAAATTAGCCCTCTTGACCATATATGTGTAGATTAGGGCCTTGTCCCCCTAGTCCTACCTTAGGCCTGACATTACTGCCTTCTTACAGAAGGGTTTTTGTCCTCAAAAACCAAAGTGGAGATATCTTCTTAAGAACACTAATGTTTTCCGCAGTGGCACCTCCCTTGTGTCCATCCAACTATCCATTTGATTGATACACGGTTTCCTAGGAGGTTCAATGAAACCAACAGGAACATCTTGATCATCTACATTGGTGTACCTTTGTAAGAATTTTAAAAAATGTCTTATATCTAAAATCAAATGAGTACAATAGTATGTAGACTCAATTTATAACTCACTTGAGTACTTTAAATGAGTTATGACAACTAATAGGTGACTAAACGAATGGTTAGTTTTCAAATTTTTTGAAGATATTGGAACACATAAGGATACCTCTTCTTAACTTTCCTTGAAAGTATCTTGCTACTGACATATCTTATTAGTACATATTAAGTCCTTGAATTGTTGTCTTTCTTCATCAGTAGCCAACCCCACCAAAACTGGTGATTGAGGTTGAAAACCTATCATAAACATGAAAGGACTAAACTTAGTAGTAGCATGCTTGAATGATGATAAGCAAACTCCATACTAGAGAGGTAATATTTTCAATTGGATTGCTTCTTTGCTAACGTTCTCTCTTAGCATAACACTAGATTAACACTTGCAAGCTACCCATCCGTCTCTAGATGATTGGCAATACTGATACTGAGTTGTGTTTCCCAATCGTTTATTACAGACAATCTTCAATAAATGACCAGTAAACATGGGTTCAATATTACTCACAAAATTAGAAAGTAATCCATATAATCTATACAGATTGTGAACAACAAACTTGGTTAAAAAGCGGACTTGATTGGAATAAAATTACAAAGTTTAGGCCATCTATCTACAAGCATCCATACCAAGCCATCACCTCGTATGGTGGTTGGTAGACCCATAATAAATCCCATAAAGGTATTGCACTTGTAGTGCTAAAAGCCTCATAATCTAGTAAAAAATTCATGAATATGCATGCCTCCAATTATGCATGTGCTAAACACTAGGGCCCATTACAGCTAGTGTGCATGCATTTAACAAAAACAAATTCAAGCATGCATTTCCATGACTATAGTTGCTAATGCTTAGGACGGATGTTGTGCTCATAGTACACATGGCAAAGGAGGGAATAAAATGTGTAAATAGCTCTAGGAAAAGAAACTAAATACTTCCCACTGTAATTACTTGAGAGCCTTGGTAAAACATTTGGACCATAATAGTATGTGTAAAATAAAGCACATCTAGGTACAAATAATGAAACATTCTCATTAACAGGACATAGCCTAGATATATGTGTGAACAACCATCCATTAATGTTGTTTAATAGTACTTGTACTAACCTTAACAAGTCATACTAGATATCCGACAATTTTTGGCCACACTAAAATTGTTTGTGATACTACATGCTCAAATTGGTCTAATAAACGGATTTGATTAGCACTTAAGGACTCCGTTGTGATACATAATTGGTCTCAAATATTCATATTGTTCACATGTGGATTATGTCTCATATAGTAATGTCAAGAAATATGACATCCATCAAGTACGATATGTACTTGTGTGTGGAGGTAACTGAAAACACTTAGTGACATGAGTGAGAGTCAACCTCATAAACTTTGCTCCACACTAACTAAACCGAACTCCATGAGTTCTTAGACCATGTTGCACTCTTTGTGACTAACAACATGTGCCAAATGAAACCCTACCTTGTAGACCTATAGCCATTTCAATAGGGAGTGAACCCTTGAGTTGATCAGAATGAGCAATTAATGAAGAAAGTAACTAGTGGCAAAGGCAAAGATGGTACCGGGTACACTACCTTCCCAAAATTATGTGCACATACATAACCTTGTCATGTATTTGAAGAGCAAAGTGAAGCAAGCATTCAAGCATATACATCCTAGTTGTAAAGCTCAATCAAAGCACATTTAGAAAGGAGACAAAATCAAATTATATGCTTACTATGAGGTGAAAAAGTACGATATACTTACATGGGGTCAAGAGCAATTTTCAAACCTCAAAGGTACCTTACCATAATTCTAGTCTCAAATGGCCCAATATTTATTTGAGTTGTTAAACACTAAAGTAGATATTAGTGAAAATAAACAAATATTTAAATAAGAACCCTTGGTGTTGCCTTGGAAATTTGAACCCCTTGGTCAGAGTCTATTAAGAAACTACTTAAGCTATTAGGTAGATGAGACTAGCATAGGACCGTGCTATCCATAGGGATTGTAAGTAGCTTCTTAAAGTAAACTTAGCTACTCTTTCTTGAGAAGCACAAGTGTGAAGAGGCAAATCAACGACCATTAACACTATAGGAGTGATTTGTCATTAGTTGGTTCATACCCTTGGAAATACCACTCTTTTAGACACAATAATGCTATAAACTAAACATGAGATCCTCTCAAGTTGGAATCTTATTCACAACTGGACTTTGAAACAATCATATCCCTCATTTAAAGAAGAGAAAAATTTCTCAAAACCCAAAAAGAAGGTAGACATACTAGATATTCTTTGGTTTTTGAAACAAGAGATTACAAGCCTTGAGGCTCTCTTAGCAGTAGATTAATGTTATCCCATGAACTAGTTTCTTGATAACAAGGCCATGAGTGTCTCCTACATATGAAATCATCATATGTAGTGCATGTGCCTTGTGCAAATAACCATGATATGTAGTGCATGTGCCTTGTGCATATAACCATGATGTGTAGTGCCTATCGATGCATTGAGAAGCAACAAACACAAGCAGAGATACTAGCCTCAATTGCTATTGAGGCTAGTATCTCTGAGTGTAGAAGGGCATATCATCAACTGAATCATTGAAAAAAAAACAAGGTCTTACCTCGTCTTAAAAAAGTGTGCAAGTCTGGTGCATGTGGACATCACACTGAGGGGATCCATCGTGGCCATTAGTTAGATAATGATATCCTTGACAAAGTAGCTAGTGTTATAGTGGATGCGTAAATCGTGATTGAGTGGAATTAATTCCACCATATTGGCATGTCATGCATGCAAGTGCAAGAAATAGATTGATAATCCCTTGGCTACACTAATGGCCTCAATAATTTGAGCCGATACCGGCATGTCCTATCCTGGCATGGATACATCACAATTCAACATTGTTATACATAAAATGTAAGCTTATATCCCAATATTTTCAATTCCCTAAAACTTGTGTGCTTTGTCCTTGATCCTAAGTCAATGAGCAGTACCTCGGCATGGGGTAGAAGCCTTGCTTCTTGTTATGACCTTCAAAGCACTTTGCTTTGCAAAGCAACATATCTTTTCCAAATTAAAGGTTGAAAACATAGAAAAACAAGAAGAACTTGAAACTGTCTCAAACATATTTCAAACATTGCAAGCTATTATACGAGAATCTGAAAATAGTAAGCCTTGCTTCGGATAGTGGCATCTCAATTATAATAATTTAGGATTATTCCTTAGGGCCTTGCCCCTCGGTAACAACCCAAAATTACATAATAAAAATGAAGAAATTAGGCATACCTATTTTGTGACATCTTGTGTATACCATCTCGTAGAATTATTTGTGATGGAAATCCCCTAGCTCCAAAAGAGTTCTTGTGAATCTTGTGTCAAAATTTATTTCTTTCCAAGATGGCCTTGCCAAGAGCCTTTTTTAGGACCTTTCTAGCCTTGGTCTTGTTCCCCTTCTCAATCTTGGAGCCCTTTTGGCCTGGTTTGAGATAAATTTTTGTTTCCTACGCTGTATCTCGTAGCCGTGTTTTTGTTTTTGTTTGCAATTGTGCAAGCTTTATATGATCTGGATTGCCTTGCACCAACTCTCTCTCTCTCTCTCTCTCTCTCTCTCTCTCTCTCTATATATATATATATATATATATATATATATATATATATATATATATATATATATATATATACACACACACACACACACACACACACACATATATGTGTATGTGTGTGTGTATGGAGCCGTGCTTCTTGAAAGCCTTTCTTTTCAATGGCTTTGCATGGTTTCCCTGTCCCTCTTCATTTCGTGGATGAATGTACTCCAATTACCAGGCAAGGCATCTCATCTTCATAGGTGAAGGGCTCTCAATATTTCTATAAACATCTTGTACAAATAGCCTTGCTGATTTTGTGAATGTGAGGTCATGTGTTTCCCATCTTGAAAAAGCCACAAGCCCGAGTTGTTGCAGCTTGCTTCGACCCCACAATCCAATATGGGAAACACTTTTGCTTGTACTACATTAGTTTGAGCACTTCAAATTCTCCAAGAAGTTGTACTTTGCCCAAGCTTGAGCCCTTTCACAAGTTAATTCTAATGTCGAATACCTTGTGAAACAAGTAGAAACAATTGTGTGAATATTGATTCCCCAAATTAGGAAGCTTTCGACAATACCAAACAATTGTGGGATTTTCAGCTTCAAAATTGCCTTGCAGATCGTGAATTTCCTTTGAGGTTGCACTTACTCCAAAATAGAATACTATTTTCTATGAAATATGTAGTTTTTGCATAGGAAATGTTATCCACCACCATTGTATAGCTTTGCCTTGCTTTCGTAAGCCGTCCAAACCTTGCATCGCTAGGCAACCTTGTCAAAGCCATCAACTTGCTATTCTATGCAGGCCCAAGTTTGAGGCTCTGTGTGTGTGTAAGTGGGTGCTCCCACGATCCCCTTTTCCATTTTGGCCCTCTAAGGGTGGCTTCTTATGAGCGCAATATCTCCGCAGGTGGGAGAATGAGACAGTCCATGCAACCCATGCAACTTTGCATGGCTACGACCTTCCCTAGGTTTTGATATCAGTGAAGACTAGAGGACTATTGCATGCTAATCTTCACATAGCCTTGCCCCTATATAGACCCCTAGTCCCCATTTTAGGAGCCCCCTCGACCATACATGTATAGATTAGGGCCTTGCCCCCCTAGTCCTGTTGTAGGCCTGACATACAGACTTCCAAAATTAGAATGCTTACATTCCCAATCCCCCATAGAATCAAAATGTGTATCTTCTAGAGTTCCATTAGAGGTGAGGGCAGAGCTGATAGCCTCCTAGAGGGCAAAACACTTCAATAGCTATGCAACCAAGATGAGCCCTGTCCGCACTCACACACCTTCTCTCTCTCTCTCTCTCTCTCTCTCTCACACACACACACACACACACACACACACACACACACATGCGTGCGCACCCATGCACGTGCATATGCACATGAGCACACACCTGAAGTCTCTCAAGCTTATGTACCTACGCCACCTGAAGATGTCCATGAACTTGCACACCCACCACTCACATACTACCCACCTATGTTTAGTCTTCCACCATAACCTTAGTACTAACCATGATACTTTTTGAAGTAAGAAAAAAAGGTTCTAAAAGTTTACCTGAACATGTTTAGTCCATCTCATTTTTTGTACTTTTTAACAAAAAAGTGGCACAAAACTTTACGGTCTAATACATTGAAAATTGAACTTAGTATTTTATTTATTTTGCAATATATGCCTGTAGAGGTTTTAGCTTTTTAATTTGGTTTTGAAAGCTTTAAATCCCTTGTGGGAATCCTACTCAGTAGGAGGCATATTTATTTGATAAGATATTGATTAGTGCCAATGTATAGAGGAAACTTTGTCAAAAAAATTTTAAATGACAATATCTACAACCCATATATATATATATTAGGGAGAAGTCAACTATACAAGCACCCTAAAAAGGAGGGTATGCAACTTTTTTGAAATCTATAAATATGGGGGGTCTATAGATAGGGCTTTTTTTTTTTGTAGCACACAGATGACATCCCTCCATAAGTATAAGGGAATCTCTTGGGCTCAGATTTTAATCAAATAATTTTGGCACCAGAATATGAGCATAAGTTTGCTTTCATTATAGAGTGGGGAGCCTTTGTGTATAAAGTGATAAGATTTGGCTTGAAAAATGGACTTTCATCCTTTTCAAAAACATCAGCAAAGGTATTGGAATCCTTCTAACTTCATTTATGAGAGTTTTCCTTGACGATTTTAGTGTCTTTTAAAAGAAGGCAGAGTCTTTAGAGCATCTCAAAAATTTCTTTGAAGGTGCAAAAAGATTCAGAATGTCACCAAATCTCTATAAGTTAGTCATTTCTATTAAGAAGAAAACTCTTTTAGGATTTATATTTTTAGAGGAGGGTTTATCCATTGATCCAAATAAGTTTGAAGCCATTTAGAAGTTTCCACCACCTGTAAACTTGAAGCAGCTTAGCAGGTTTATGGGGGGTTTCAAATCTCCGAGCAAAAAAACCTGAGCAATGACACATTTCGAGAAAGTTTGAGAGCAACTTTATACAAGAGCACCAATTATAAAAGAAAATCATTATGCCATGCATGTTATTTTTACTACCACAAATTTGTGAATCAATGGACACAAATTTAGATTTTAGAACCATCCATAAAATTGTATTCTCGATACATAACACAATCCTAGGTGACATACATCCACTCCAAAATAGTCCACCAAAAAATTGGCATGTATTGATAGTCAGAAATGACGTACCAGGTGGGGTGGCCTCTACACCACACATAGCTTGAAATCCCCAAGCATCATCTCAGAGGGGGGGTAGTGCCTAAGGTGTGCTATTCTATAACTCTAAAGGGGCACCACCTAGCATAAGTGAGACTAGGATGCGCATCATAGCCTTGGACTTGTCACTCTAGCACAACACACTCAAACCACATTCTTCTGACCCTGACTATGAGAGAGAGAGTGTGTGGATAGAGAGAGAGAGAGAGAGAGAGAGAGAGAGAGAGAGAGAGAGAGAGAGAGAGATTGCCCTTTTCTTATCATTCCCTACTATGAGAAATCCCAAATGGATACACAACCATACCACCCACACCTAGGAGTTGCCTTGAATCGTGACCGTTGGATTTTTGGACCGTCGTCATGGAAGGTTAGATATGAAAACCAGACCAAGAGCTTCCTAGAGAAGAAGCTGTCACCCAGGGGGGTGAATGCTTACACCCGACTTCTACCACACGATGCAACACCAATACACAGGTCTTGATGGCGAAGAGGTCCTTTCTATTGATGTAGTTCCACAACAAGATTACAAGCTACTTGAGCTTCAAGATGCGGCTTGGGCTAATCAAGAGATTTCTCATGAGCTAGATGTGTGCCTAAACCCATATTCCATGGTGCTAGCATCAAGTGCTCCTAATTCCATATGCTTAGAGTGCCAACCTTCCCAAAACTATCACTTGTCTATCATGCTTGTGTACTGTGTGTATAATGTCATGGCTATGGCGATGTTGTGCTTCTCTGTATTGGTGTTCTCCCTGTCGTTTGAGTGGAGAGCTTACCCTCCTTATATATAGGATTTTGGGAGTGGTGACCTCTCTTACAAGTGGGGTGAGAGAGAGTGTGAGTGTGGCATGTGATTGCGGGACGTGCTCCAGTGGAGCCCCTTCTTATTCTATTGAGTAGGAGAGAGAAGGTGAAGAGAGTAGAGAGAGGGAATGAGACATAAGGAGTGGGGTAGGGGTAGGTGAATTTACAAGTGCTAGCCATAGCTAGACTTAGGGTAACTTACTTTAGGTACTTTTACAAGGGTGTTTCCGATGGGGGAAAGTCGTACAAGAGGGATGGAGTATGCTTCTATTGCCGCTGGTGTTTTGCCGATGCCGAGATGTCACACGTTCGTCACTTTTGGGGCCTGCCTTCGGCGTCAATCTCTGTCTCATTGTTGCTTTCGCGTGCTTTTGGTCGTCTTTCTCCTTTTGTCTATGGTGTGGCGTTTGTTTTCTTCTTCGCTTTACGTGTTTGTGCATATGTGCTTATGCGTACGTGCATATACATGTTGTGTGTGCGCAAAGCGTGTGCGTGTGTGTTTATAGTATATGGGTGAGAGAGAGACAGAGGGAGTGTGTATGGGTATGTATATGGGGTTGTGTGTGTGTGTGTGTGTGTGTGTGTGTGTATGTGGGTGAGTGTGTCGGCAAGTGTGTGTGTGGGAACGAGAGTATAAGAGAGATGGCTCGCTTGGCTACACAGAGAACGAGAGAGGGAGAGAGAGCGTGAGTGACTGAGGGTGAGAGTGGGAGGGAGAGGGTGAGAGAGAGAGTGTATGTGTGCGTGTGTGTTTGTGTGTGTGTGTAAATGACGAGAGAGAGAGAGAGAGAGAGAGAGAGAGAGAGAGAGAGAGAGAGAGAGAGAGAGAGAGAGAGAGGCTTTCTGCCATGCGCCATGCGGGCTGGTGCTGCCAAAGGACAAGAGAGGGAGCGTGCGTGAGTGAGCGAGAGGGGAAGAGAGGGAGGGAGAGGGTGAGGGAGTTGGGGAGAGAGACTGAGAGTGAGGGTGTGTGGTGGGTGTTTAGACAAAAACACACACACACACACACACACACACACACACACACACACACACAGAACTCTGCTGGCCTGCAGGCTGCCGACACCGAGTTGGAGAGAGAGAGCGAGAGCGAGTCAACGGGAGAGTGGGTGAGGGAGCATGTGTGCGAGGATGGGGAGAGAGAGAGAACGAGAGATGCACCCATGCATGGCGCCCCCCCCATCCGGGTTGACGAACAAGGGAGAGAGAGAGATATATATATATATTTTTATGCGCCCTATATTGGGCTTGGTGACACAGGAAACGAGAGAGAGGGAGAGCGTGAGTGAGGAGGGAGAGTTGTGGAAGGGAGAGGGTGAGAGAGGGAGAGAGTTGAATAATGGATGAGGGAGAGAGAGATAGCTGAATAATGTCAGCCCCTTGGGTAAGAGAGAGAATTTTTGGCGGCTTGCAAACAAACGAGAGGGAGAGGGAGGAGTGGCGATAATGGACAGAGGGGGGGGGTGGTGCTGGGGGGGGGGGGGGGGGGGGGGGGGGGGGGGGGGGGGATGGCCCACTGCACGCGCGTGAGCAAGGGAGGGAGGTGGTGCATGCAGGGAAGAGAGGAAAAAATGTTTTTTCTTTTTTTATTTTGCATTATTATAAAGCTTCTGGTTGGGGTTGGTTCTTGCGGCCACGGCTTTGAAAGCCGGCCATCATTAGCCTCTGGGTGAGCTAGAGTGCGGTACGGTTTACCCCGTGTTAGTATATTTTCCAAAAAAAGAAAACACATGAACTCTATAACCTACGAAGCTATCCTAGAAAGGCTCCCAAAGCCTGAAACAATTCCACTTTTGTAAGTGCAGATTGATGCACAAACTCATGGGCAACGGAGTCCAAACCCAAGACTCTGAAAAACACAAAGTATATGTGCTTGCAAGGCACGTATGCAACAAGTTTGCTTTCACGTCTCTAAAAATCCCTCACATGAGCACCGAGGAAAGTCTGCAAGTGTGACAACATACGTATGTGCAATCCTATCTTGAATATCTCTTGTAAGTTTTGACCTCCATCTGACAAGTTTGCCATCCCTAAATTTTGGAAGAAATGAACTTGGTGTGCTACCACATGCTCTAACATTGCGACTGCACTCAGCACTTACATGGGCTATTTTGGAAAGACATAAACAAAGAGTATGAAGAGGAGCTAGCATCGCAACCACAACTAGAGTCATTTGGCAGAATGTTCTACGTGTGGGAAGGAAATCACAAAACAATAGCATAGCAAGAATCAATTAAAGAAATGTTTTCCAATAGTAGAGAGAAGCATTGCAAGGTTTTGTGCACAATCATCGACCCTACAAAGGTTTCCAAAATAGCACTATTGACGAGCTTGCAATGTATGAAGTTGTGAGTGAGACTACACTTTTTTAAATTGTAGATAAACTTTATGTGTTTGAAGGTTAATTAAATTGCTAATATTTTCATCCGTATGAACACCCATGCAAACATTTTCTCTACGGATCATGATGATTATCTTCATGCATTGCCGGAGAATGATAAGAATTTGATCGACAGTCTGTGCAAGAGAATCACAAAGGGAGAGGAGCCATGACATCCTCTTACACAAAGATATTTAGCTAAACTTCTATTTGACGTGAGTAGGTTTGAAAATGTATCTCTTTTTTGTATGCTTTATTTGAAGCTTTTTGTTTTGAAAAGTATTAATTTATAGTGAAGGTTCAAATGTCAAAAGAACTACACACTAAGCTAGAGAGCAAGAAATCATTGCTTTCTAAAGAGGACTTGAAGAAGGAAAAGTCTAAGATCGTGATGAGTGATCTTTATTATAAGTACTTGGATCATGTAGAAAAGGTATTTAACAACCTCTTGGTGTTTTCTTTGATATATGGTAAGAGGGGACCAATTGACTAATGTTGTAGTTTGGTAGATTCTCAACATTGCTGATCCAAGGTTAGGGAAGGATTGGTTTGATCATGTGATGAGCCTTCAATGGGGGGAAGATAGTTGGTCCACTCTAGAGAAACTAAACTTGATAGCTCTACATGATGCTTCCATAGAAAATAAAATCTTATGGGTTTCCTTATTGGAGGCATGCAAGATCACTTATGCAGCTTATTGCATGGTGAAAGGAGACCACAAGTTTTGAGGGTAAGAACTTGATGCAAATGGTGTATTAAGGAGCTTGTAAATATTTGTGTTATTTGTTTGATTTTTCTACTTGCTTGGTGTGAAAGGTGGTTGAAACAAGAGGGAGCTTTGTAGAGGATCTAGGATAAATCTAAGAAGCTCCTTGTAGACTATGTGGATGTGCCAGGAGGGATTGATATTCCTCCCTCATGCACCATGGATATGTACTATACCGAGATTGTGGTGGAGGGAAGGAAGTTTTTATTTCCCCTAGAGGTGGCTTTGGAAAATAAAACAAAGGATGTAGAGTTGCAAGCCTTGAAGAGGATTGACTACTATCGCATGGATTCTTAGCGAGTAGTTTACAAGTAGGTAACGGTTTGACCATTTTAATAATATAACATGTGCTTTAACTAATACTGCATATGGCTTCTTGTTTGACTTTAGAATAATTCTTTATTGGATTTTGTAGATACTTTGCTCACCTCCTGACTATGCATCACATTGTTGTGATACCTATGCTAGCACGTTCTTGGACTCACATTGAGAGTGGTGAGGGATGCATGTATCCACCAACCATGCATCAACGCTCGCTGTGGGAGCTTGAGCATTATCCTTGGTGGATTGACATGGATAGAGGCCATGTCCTTGCTAGAGAGAGAGAGAGAGAGATGCATAATGCACAGTTTAGAGGAGCCGCATCCATAGATATGCCACTACCCAAAGCCATAGATGTTGCTGCTCCATCATCTTGTCCTCTTCCATCTCGCCCACCTGCCCATACTTGTAAGCTGAAGTCATTATCTCTTTTGTGTATTCCCTAAATTTTGATAGTTTTGTAATTTTTGCTTATTTTTGCACTTATTTCTAAAATGAAACAACAAGCTTTTTGGATAAGGAGCAAGATGCATTTGCTACTGTAGACCATGTGATTGATGATCTACCATCTGTCTTGGGTATAATATTGTATTTTTTTGTTGAAGTCTTGTTGTTACAGCTTGGTTGGGTTACTCATATTTATATAGAATATGTGTTTGTTCTTGTAGAGAAGTGGGGGCACACAAAGATTGCAACGTGCCCTTCAGTTTGTCTATGCACCATTGCACTGAAGATGCACCATTGCATCTTCAGTGTATTGTGCAGTTTGGTTGTAGTGATGCAAGGTATGTCGCTTTGCTTGGTGACTATATTACAATTGCTGGGGATTTTTGTAGCAGTGTGCAGTCTAAATTGTGGATGCCTATACATGAGCATATGATTAGAGATTGATCTACAGAGACTGCATATCTGAGGAGTGGTGGATCAGTGTCATGGGCTGCAGATTTCGTCTTTGTTGACTTGCCTTTCGGAGGCTATTTATAGTCGCCATCACCTCAGCTTACGTGGGATACGTGTACAGAAGATCATATACAATCAGCTATTCACTTGAGCCATAGTACCTTGGTGGATTCAGGGTGGCTACTTGTGATGGCGTCTCTTGCAGGTAAAAAACCGTTCTTATATTGATATTGTTATTTATATGTTCAGTTTTTGTATCATTGATGACTTTTGTCTTTGTAGGAGAGACAGCCTTTTGGGTTGAGAGATTTTGCAGGGCATCGGAGTTGATCATTCATCAACATGTGGTGGTTTTGCATCATGCACCTTATGGATATGTAGAGTCATCCGGCGAGCGACTTGAGGTGAACTCTCTATTTTGGATTTCATGGTAAGTAAGCACAAATGCGTAGTTTTTAAAAGTTATTTTCTGTTTCCTTGTATTTGACACTTCTATTATGTTCCTGGTCTACATACATGGACCACCCCCACCGCTTTAAATTGTAGAGAGTGCTCCCTTAATGTTTCATGCACTAGGGATGAGTGCCATGGATAGCACTATGCGCCACTATTTGCCAGATTCAGGTCGAGCCCTTATGGACTCCAGATTTCCATAAAGAGGGTCTGCAGAGAAGAGCCATACTTTTATGGCACATTTTATTGAGTTGTTGTGTCGTCCTAGGGGGTTATGCCTTGAGTTTGGATGTGGGACGGCTCCTATTTTGACATGTTGTTTGGCCTCAAGTCGTGCATGTGCATCTTTAGATTTTGACGAGGCACTTATTTTGGCTTGCTTATAGTCCTTGCTTTGACCAAGGAAGTGAGGGAGAGAGGACGTATCCATATTCATAGATGTGGATGACGACGGAGATCGACTCGTGGGTGGGAACCCTTTTGACTCTTTGTGAGATTCTTATTCTCGACTTACTACAAGACATTCATAGTGTATGTCTCTTGTTTGGGTTATGTTAGTGAACATTTGTGGTTGATTATCTTTTTGTTGTCTTTCTTAGCATTGTATGATTCATCGATAAACATTGCTATTATCACTTCTAGGTTTTTGTGCATTTGATTTTACGGGCCATGGTTGTTTTGTTGAATTGAAATTTTGTGTGTATTTGGTTTTGTTGAAGTGCATTACCAGAATACACATAGATGATGAGTGTGCTTCAAGTTAATAATTTGTATGCAACTTTGAACAATGGTGTAATGTGGCTTTGACTATTGATCCAGATAGGGATTTAGAAATGTTTTCTCTCCCAATCAGTTTCACATGTATTATTGTTTACCTACTTTTCTCTCTCGTGTATGCAAAGATGTCTCTATAATAGTGTGAGTTCGTTTTTTGAGTGTGTAACATCTCTTTCATTGTCATTTTATTTGCAATGTCTCTTTCATTGTCATGTACACAAGGATGTCTTCACAACATAGAGAGTTTTTTTTAGTGTACAATGTCTCTTTTGTTGTCAAGTTGTTTAGTTTTCAACAAATGAATAACCACCCTCTTGCACTTTTCAATTCACTCTAAGAAGTCAAGATTGTCTCAAAGGACTTGAAGTGGCATGTCATACATCAAAAGTATCTCTCTGACATTTGTGCACATTTGAGTCATTTAACTAAAAAAGATGTTGAGTTTGTGTGGGGGCCAGCACAAGAGGTAGAATTCCAAATTTTAAGAAAATGTTGGTGGTTACACCTATCCTTCAACCTCTTGATTGGAGCCTACCTTTTCATATTTTTGTTGATGCCTTTGATATTGCTATAGGATCAATTTTGATGCAACAAATGATTAAGGGATGGCTCATAGAAATATTTGATAGTAGATTGATGACTTTAGCAGAGAGAAATTATAGTGTAACTAAGAGAGAAGCCTTAAGGATGGCTTATGCTCTGAACTCAAGCACTACTTGTTAAGAAACTGGATACTTTTTCATGTTGATCATCAAGCATTGTTTTATCTTATTCAAAAACCACATTTACATTATAGGCTAGCAACATGGATGTTATTGCTACAAGAGTTTGATTTGTTATTGTTCACACACTTGGAAAAGAATGTACAGTAGCTGATTTCTCGACCAGATTAGAGTCAAGAGATCTTACAATGGGAATTAATGATCAACTTCTTGATGTTGATGTGTTTGCAATAAAATTTTAATATCTGATTCTTAGTATGATCAAATGCTGATACTTATAATAGATGGTTTGATGCCTAATATTCACCTTTGAAAAGAAAACCACTCTTGGCTATACCAAGAGCACTCTACGGAAAGGGAATATATCAATTAATGAAAAGGTGTGTTCTTAATAAAGAACAAAGAGTTATTTGCATGAAGTACATTTTGGAAATGCAAGAGGACATTTCTCTATAGAGATTATAGGGAGGAAAGATAATAAGTGAGTTTTTCCCCCTCCACCCTGTCGCTCACTACAACCAGATGCCACCCACTTCCGTCTCTACCACCGGTAGCAAGTGGCACTTTTTTTGATCCACAGTAACCCCTCGTGTCCTCCACATTGCACCACCAACTTCCAACCTCCTTCTCCCTCAACCTCCAAGTGCACCCCCCTCCCCTTCTCTCTCCTCTTCCGCGAGTGGCAGCTAATCCAAATGGTTGAGATGGTGTGTACCATTGACAAATAGATAGGCTCAAACATATAAGGAGGAGTAAGGGTTCCCTTTTTAGTAAATAACATGGTTTTATAGTTGGGGGAAATATGGATGGTGTAATGTATGAAGCATGACCCATTGGATTAATATGTTGGTGGTCATGTTGTGTGTGTGTGTGTGTGTGTGTGTGTGTGAGAGAGAGAGAGAGAGAGAGAGAGAGAGAGAGGAGGGGGGTTCTTGAGGAAACAGAGGAAGAGACGATAGAGGGGACCCAGAGCTATGTTTAGAGTAGATTCACATATAAGGTCCACTCAAACAAGGGTCCCTAACTGTGGATGAAAAAGCCCTTGGGATCTGAAGGGAAAAATCCACAGCCCTATATATACCCACCGTTATAATGATATAATGTTCAATTTATAAAAATGATTTATAAAGAGCTACATCACTCCTATTACATGCAACGATAGCTTGAAAGGCTCAATGAAATGATCTGATTAACTCTTCACATACTTCAAAGGAGGCTTTGGATTATCTAAATTAGCTTTGTATACCATCTTTGAAATACTTCACTTTGTCTTCAAAGAATGCTTTGAATCATCTTTAGCTTCGATGAACTTATACCATCTCTGAAATACTTCACTTTGCCTTTGAGTTGTGTATAATATGCCAATATCACAAAATCAAAGAGCACAAGATAGAAATTATATCAATGTTAGAGAATACATGGACATAATGTCTTTGGAGATGGTTTGCAACGCCTTAAACTTGATTCACACAAAATATATTAAATCAAGATTAAACCCATGTATATATTATACAATCTTCTTAACATGAAATACAAGTAATATGTGCCCATATATACAAACTTGACCATGGGGTTCTCTTATTTATATGAACTCTATCCAATGTAATATAAATTAACAAATAATAAATAATCATACGAATCATAACAAATAATCATGGAACAACACAATGGAACAATAGTCATGTTAGTCATACTAAATGATAACAAATTATCATGGAATAACATTATAGCATCATGGAACACATCCATGAAATGACAAATATCTCAAACACAATATATCATGATACAGTGCCATGACATCATGCAACAAGCATCTAAATCATTGTGAATCAATATGAAATATTATCATTGCATAATGAAGAAACTCCATAGAGAAATAACTCTTATAATCATAAAAAAAGATCATGGAACAATACCATGGCATCATAAAACAATTGGATATAACAAAATCCATGACCTCATGATAAATAAGGAATCATCAAGAATAACACCATGATAATTTTTTTTATCATGAAACAATCTTATGAAATAATTTTTTTATCGATCATAAACGTGTCATCATGGAATACCATTACAACGTCATGGAAAAAATCCATGAAGAAATAAACATCTCAAACATAACAAAATATCATGAAACAATATCATGATATCATGAAATGATCATCACAATCATTATAAATCAACATGAAATAATATCATGGCATACTGAAGCAAAGTCATATAGTAATAATCATTTAAATCATAACAAAATCATGAAAAAGCACCATGGCATCACTCTTTCAATCATAACAAATATATATCATGAAACAATACAATGACATTACGCAAAAAGAATCTAAATCATTGTGAGTCAATGTGAAACAGTATCATGGCATAATGACATTTTGTGCAGAGTTTCTGTCAGTGCCGTTTTTTGCATAACAGGTGTCTTACAGTCTTCTACGGTTTGTGCTATATAGCACGTGTTGTTCCTGCTCCATTTCTCCTATTTTCAAGCAGTTTTCACATCAGGTGCAACATTTACCATGGCTGACAACAACACAAATGTCTTCAAGATGTTTGATGCTAAGGACAGGTTGGATGGGGACAATTACCCTATGTGGGCTTATATGATGCAACACATTCTTGTGTCAAAGGGCGTCTGGAATATTGTGCATGGCATTGATGTACGCCCTGGTTCTGAGGATGTAGGCGATGTTGAGGATGTTGCAGGTCTTGCTGCAAGGATTGCTGCTATTAGAGTTGTTTTGCCTACGACAGAACAAGCTCGTTGGGATGTAAAGGATGCGCAGGCTCATGCATTGATTGCGTTGTGTGTGAAGCGCACCATTGTTCCTCA
The DNA here is from genome assembly GCF_014529385.1 of Adiantum capillus-veneris. NCBI lineage: Eukaryota > Viridiplantae > Streptophyta > Polypodiopsida > Polypodiales > Pteridaceae > Adiantum > Adiantum capillus-veneris. Next base: position 44,656,373 of record NC_140942.1, read on the forward strand.
CATTCGTTCAACAAAATCTGCAAAACAGGCTTGGGATATTCTAGCAGGTCTTTATGTAAGCCGCAATGAGGCTAAAATTGCTTTGTTGCGTAAAGAGCTGGAGTCGAAGATTATGCATTAGGAAGATGATATGGACACTTTCCTTTCTAGTGTCAAGGATATCAATGAGCAACTTATTTTTGCAGGCAAAGTCATTTCAAACAGTTCCCTTGTGAAGACTGTTCTTGATGCCTTACCAGATTCTTACCAGACTTTTGCTAGTACTTGGAGACTTATGACCCAAGGAAATCGAGAAGTTGTCAAGTTTGATGCATTATGCACATTGCTATTGCAAGAGTCACTTTCCAGAAAAACAGGACTAGGCAGCGTACAATTGAACAGGCTTTTATTGCTTCTCAAAGAAAGGGTGGTAACAACAATGCAGCCACTTCTTATGGTTCTGCTGCGAGTGGCAAAACTTCTGTTCCTAATGCTTCTGCTGGCAGCAATTCGTCTGGGAATTCTGGTGATAAGTGCAAAAAGAAGATGCGTTGCCATTATTGTAAAGCTAACGATCACTTGATCAAGCAGTGTCCTAAGTTGAAGGCCAAAGAGACTAAGAAGAAAGAGGGTGGTTCCACTGCAAATGCTAGTTCCACTACAAATGCAGCCATTGTTGAGTCTTCCAAGAAAGGAGACTGTGTTGCTGATATTGATGCAGAATGGGCTTTTAGTGTAGAGTGCACTTACAATCCTACTGTCCATGATGCATGCTTGTCAGTTTCTGCAGATTCACATGTGTGGTATTTCGATAGTGGTGCCACAAAGCACATTACCTCACATCATGAATTGTTCACCTCTCTCGAGTCTGTTCCTCATGGGAATTCAGTCACTTGTGCCAACAATGCCTCTTATCCAGTTCAGGGAGTTGGAAAGATTGTGCTCACTGCTGCTAATGGCAGTTCCTTCACACTTGTTGATGCACTTTATGTACCTGGGATCAAGAAGAATCTCTTGTCTGTATCCGCACTTGCTAGACTTGGACTTGTAGTCAAATTTGTGGATGACAGATGTATAGTTCATGATCTCAGTTTTGGTGATGAAATTGTTGCATCTGGCCTTTTGTGCCGTGGGCTGTATAAGCTCACTCTGTATGACAAGTGTGGACAAAATTTTGCAAATGCTGTTGCAGATTCAAGGGCTATATCAGATGCAAAACTTTGGCATGCACATTTTGGTCATCTGAATTTTTCCAGTTTGCTGCGTTTGCAAAAATCTGATATGGTTACTTCTTTGCCGCCTCTTGAAGCACCTATCAAACATGTTTGTGAAGGCTGTATTTTAGGTAAGATGTAGCGTTCTAAGTTTCCAAAGGATGGTTCAGTTCGGGTCACATGCAGGTTGCAGCTTGTGCATAGTGATGTTTGTGGGCCCATGCAAACTCCGTCCTTGGGCAATTACCTGTACTTCGTGACTTTCATTGATGATTACTCCAGGCATGCATGGGTATTTCCGCTTAAAGCGAAGTCGAAGTTTTTATGTGCTTCAAAAAATTCCTCGCTATGGCTGAAAATGTCTCGAAATGTACTATGGGCACCCTCAGTTCCGATTGAGGGGGGGAGTATATGTCTCATGAATTCAATGCATTTCTGGCTAGTCGTGGGATAAAACACCAATGTACAGTGCCTTATACACCTCAGCAAAATGGTGTTGCTGAGAGGAAAAACATGTCACTTAGGAAATGGCACGATGTATGGTCAAAAGTCAAGCTTTGCCGCATTCTTTTTGGCTTGAGGCCATCATGTGTGCCACTTATGTACTAAACAAGTGTCCTATGAAAGTTTTGCAGTCTATTACTCCATATGAAGCATGTCATGATAGAAAGCCTTCTATTGAGCACATGCGTGTTTTTGGCTGTTTGGCATATGCTTTGGTGCCACAAACACAGCGCAAAAAATTGGATGATAAGGCTGTCAAATGTATTTTTGTTGGTTATAGTGCTGAAAGGAAAGGTTACAGGTTGTATCATCCGCAAAAAAAACGTATTCTGGTTTCATGGGATGTAGTGTTTGTGGAAGATTATGTTCAGCCCTTGCTGTCATGTACTAGAGACAGTAATGTAAGATTTTTATGACACTTTGTTGCCTCTTTTTGATGGTGGAAATACAAATGTAAGTTCCAATGAGGCAAATGTACAGCCTATGGGGGTTTCTGAAATTGTTACATATCAGAATATTACTGATGCAGATGTACATGATGTACTTGACGAGGAAGGTCTGAAAATGAGCAGGCTAGAGGTATGCAAAAATGGGTGGTGCACACTTTGCCTGATAGTAAATTGGATGCACCTTTGTCTAGTCGTACTCGTTCAGGCTCTCGCCATGCATCTTATGCATCAGATTGTTATGCTTTGGCTGTGTCTAACTTACATGATGTTGAGGAACCTCTATCTTTTGATGAAGCACAGAATTCAAAAAATTGGATGGCTTCCATGCAATCAGAATATGATGCAATTATAGAAAATGACACATGGACTTTATGTGATTTTCCTCCTGGCAAAAAGGCCATTGGTACGAAGTGGGTTTACAAGTTGAAACGCAAGCCGGATGGTGAGATCGATCACCATAAGGCTCGACCTCTTGCAAAGGGTTATGCGCAGCAGAAAGGCATAGATTATGAAGATACTTTTGCTCCCACTTATCGTATGACTACGGTGTGTTTTCTATGTGCATTGGTAGCTCATTTTTGTTGTGATGTACATCAATCAGACATTGTTATTGCTTTCTTGAATGGTGACATATTTGAGGAATTTTATGTAACGTAGCCTCGCAGTTTTGTCATAAAAGGACAAGAGGACAAAGTGTGTTGATGTAAGAAGGCTTTGTATGGAATGAAGCAATCTCCTCGTGCTTGGTATGAGAAAGCTGACACTCATTTGGTCAAACAAGGCTTTTGTAACAGTCCAACAGAAAGCTCATTGTATGTAAAGCGTGAGGGTGATGTACTTCTCATTGTGGTTCTTTCTGTCGACAATTCGCTGATCGCTAGACCAAATGAGAGACATATTGCTGAATTTAAGGCTGATTTGAATGCTACTTTCAAGATGAAAGATTTGGGGCTGTTGCATCATTACTTGGGTATACAGTTTAAGCAGTGTGATGGTGGTATTGCCTTGTGTGAGAAAAGTTACATAGAGACATTGCTATGTAAGTTTGGACTTGAGGATTGCAAACCTATTGCCACTCCCATGGAAATAAGTTTGAAGTTGAGTCTACATGATGTTGGCGATCCTGCTGATGTCACTCTTTATCAAAGTGCTGTTGGCTGCCGGCACATTTATATATGCAACACGAGGCCGGATATTTAGTTTGCAGTCTCACAGGTCAGCAGATTTATGCATAGCCCAAGTTCTAAGCATTGGCAGGCTCTCAAGAGGATTTTCCCCTACCTTAGTGGCACTTTACATCTTGGCTTGTTTTATCCCAAGGGGGGATCATTGCTGCTAGACTTGCATGCTTTTTCGGACTCAGATTGGGCTGGTTATTTTGACACGCGAGTGTCCACAAGTGGTTTTTGCTTCATGCTTGGCAGTTCATGTATATCATGGTTGAGCAAGAAGCAACCTACTGTGGCCACTTCAAGTTGTGAGGCTGCGTATAGGGCAGTCTTCACAGTTACGGTTGAGTGTGTATGGCTAAGACGCCTTATGGCTGATTTGGGTGTTGGACATGACACTTCCAACACTGTCTACAGTGATAGTCAGAGCGTATTGGCAGTTGCGAGGATCCCAAGTTTTCATGCTCACACAAAGCACATTGAGGTGCATTACCACTATGTCAGGGAGAGGCTCTCAGCAGGAGAGATAAGCTTGGCTTATGTGCCAACACAGGACAACCTTGCAGATCTTTTCACAAAGGCATTGTCTCATGAGAATCTTGAAGCTTTCCGCAAAGCTTTGGGCTTACTCCCCTTTGTGGACTGATCATGTCCTCAGGGCATGGCACTTCCCTTTCCTCATGTGCCAGCTCTCGTTCACCGCATCACTCCAGGGGGGATTTGTTACCATATACATGTGGTATTGATGTGTGTGAACACACTAGGACCACCGGGGCATTTTTTCCCTCTTTAGGAGGTTTTCCCCCCCGAGCATTGTATATATGCCCATCACTCTAGGGCTATCTATCTTTCCATTGCACACTAAGTAACACACTCTCTATTGTGTGCCTTGAGCTTCCTCCGTCTTCTCCAAGCTGTGTGTGTTTCTCTGCAACCCTAATTCCAATAGAGTCGTCATGGAAGAACTTCATGGAATCATAGAATAATAAACATCTAAAACATAACAAAATAGCATGAAACAACATCATGACATCATAAAACAATTATCTCAATAATTACAAATAAACATAAAATGGTATGAGGAATCAACTCCATGCAACAATTTTCTTTCAATCATAATGAATCACCATGAAACAATACTACGATATTAAAACGACTCTCTCTAACAAAAAACCATCTGAATTAAATAGACTCATCTCATGAAACAACGATATGGAACAAAAAACCATCTCAATAAAAAACGATCAGTATAAACAACTTGCAATCATCATGGAACTGCATCATGGCATCATGGTAAAACTCTATGAAATAATAAGCATCCTCAATAATGAACTATCGATACAAAAGACTTATAATCATTTTCAAAACACATCATATCTCATGAAATAACTCCATGAAATAATAACCATCAATAACAAACAATGATGAAAATACATCATGGCATTATGGAACAACATTATAAAAGAATAATCATCTCAGTAACAAACGATCAGTATGAACAACTTCTAATCATCATGAAAATGCATCATGGCATCATGGAACAACCCCATGAAAGAATAACCATTAAAAAAAAAGGATCAGTCTACGAACGACTTTTAATCACTATGGAAATGTGTCATGACATCATGGAACAACTTTGTAAAGAAATATTCGTCTTAGCAATAAATGATCAACACAATGACTCTTAATCATCATAGAAATGCATCATGGTATCATGGAGCAACTCCATGGAAGAATAATCATCTCAATAAGAAACGATTAATATGAACAATTTGTAATCACCATGAAATGCATCATGACATTATGGAACAACTCCATGAATAATAATCATCTCAATAATGAATGATCAGTACGAACAATTTGTAATCATCATGAAACAACTTTATAAAGAAATAATTATCTGAGTAGCATATGATCAGTACGAGCAACTTTTAGTCATCATGAAAATGCATCATGGTATCATGGAACAACTTCATAGAAGGATAATCATCTCAATGATAAATGATCAGTATACAAACGACCTCTAATAACCATGGAAATGTATCATGGCATCATGGAACAACTCCACAAAAGAATTATCATTTTAGTAATGAACTATCAGCACAAATGACTTCTAATCCTCTTTTAATCATCAAATCGTATCATGGCATCATAAAACAACTATGTATGGAAGAATAATCATCTTAGTAACAAAGGATTAGTACAAATGACTTCTAATCATCATGAAAATGGATCATGGATCATAGAACAACTCCATGTAATCATAGCCATCTCAATAAAATGAATAATAAGTATATGAACGACTTTTAATCAGCATGAAAACGCATCATGGCATGGTGGAACAACTCCATCATCTCAATGAGAAAAAATCAGTATGAAGAATTTATAATCATCATAAAAATATAACATAACATCATGGAACAACTCCATAGAATAATCATCATCTCAATAATGAACAATTAGTACGAATAATTTGTAATCATCAAGAAAACGTATCATGGCATCATGAAACAACTTCATAAAGAAATAATAATCTTAGTAACTAATAATCAGTACAAACAACTTCTAACCATCATGGAGATGCATCATGGCATCGTGGAACAACTCCATTGAATCATAATCATCTCAATGACAATGAAAATGTATCATGACATCATGAAATAATTCTATAAAAACATAAACATCTCAGTATCAAACGATCAGTACAAACAACTTCTAGCCATCGTATAAATGCATCATGGCATCATGGAACAACTCCATGGAAGAATAATCATCTCAATGAGAAACGATCAGTATACGAACAATCCATAATCATCATAAAATATATCATGGCATCATCCAATAACTCTATAATCACAATCTCAATAACAAACGATCCCATAAGAACTCATCATGAGTAAAAATCATAAGTCTTTGAAATGTATATCTTTGATAAATTATCAAAATTATAACTCCTCAATATCCATATGTAAGGAATTGACATGAATTAATAAATCATACGATTTGACATGAGTTATTGATGATAATCAAATCATTAAAATTATAATTCTTTGATGTCTACAATCAAAAGAGAAAATAAGTCATCAAAATATAGCTTTTTGATAAACTATGAGAATCATAACCATAACCATTGACATTCACAGAGAAGAGAAATAATATGACTTGTCAAAGCATACGGTTTAATTGTCAAAGTCGATGATGCGGAAGCGTACACAAGCGGGGAGAATACAAGAGAGAGAGAGAAAGAGAGGGAGAGAGAGAGAGAGAGAGAGAGAGAGAGAGAGAGAGAGAGAGAGAGAGAGATACTCTGAACCAATCAATCTTGGCAATGAATTAATGGGGAATGAGGGTTTCTTATATAGCAACCTCAGTAAATTGCCCTACCTAGACTTTGACAAATAAGTAAAATAAATACTTAAAAGAAAAACTAAATAATGAGATCACATTGGGGTAGTTCACTTGAGATGCCAAAACTCTAACATCCTCTTTGAAACTCATAGTGAATATAAATAGAGAGACCAAGTCAATGAAGAAGCTACCATGGGCACCTTAGTAGTTGATCAGTCTATCGGACACACCTCAATTATGCTAGCACTGGTTACCTTTTAGAAAATTAAACTATAGACCACACCACGTCCAAGAATCCCCATTCATGAATTGTGAACACATCACATCGAAAATAATTTCTAGATAATGAACTTTGAAACATATCCTGTCCATAATCCAACCAACAATAATGGATTGGTGTAATAAACCATAGTGTTTTAGATACTTTTGATTGGTTCCTTGCCAGATGCATGTGCCTTGAACTCCGACATACGGGTTCAAACATCGATAACTTGAACTCCAACACAAGGGTCAAAATTATTTATACGGAGCATTGTTTGCCCCTCTTTGCCACTCACAAGTCTCTCTCTTGCTAAAGCTAGTTTTTAGTTTTTGGATCTACCACCAGGGAGATATTATTTTTTGGTGGACCCCAGTTTACCCATATTCTCACAAAAGAGTCACCTTAGTCTTCTCTCACCTTTCCACACTTTCCCATGCACACACTCATTCCTCTCTATCTGTTAACCCTCACGGCTCACGGACACCCCATCACCTACGATGGACGCGTATTATGTATTTGGTAGAGTCAGGTACCGGGCTTGTCGGACCAATAGGGAAAGGTAGAGTGATCGTCGATGAGAGGCGCACTTTAACTTGGACATTCAAGGGATTAGTTGGTTAAGCATGGGCGCCCAAGTGTGAATGGGGTGAGCTCCTATAAAAGCCAACTAAACCTAATTTTTACTCATTCTCTCATTTGTGCAATTGAAGAGTGCTCTTGCTCCATCTCCATCTTCTTCTTCTTCACCTCCTCGTGTGTGTGTGTGTGTGTGTGTGAGAGAGAGAGAGAGAGGGAGAGTGTGTGTGCGATCGAGCATTACGAAGGCACGGCGGCGGCGAAGCGGTTGAGCGCGGCACGACTGCAGCTTCTTCTTCATCGCGGCGAGGAATCCACCACGAAGGCGAGCGTAGAGCGGTGAGTGACACACCCTTTGTTTTCTTGAGCTTGCTAGTTTAGGCTTGTTGTGTGCTTGGAGCCATTTGTGGCTCGCACACGGTGTATTGGCAAGTCCCTTGCTTCGACAGTGCGGCAAGGAGCGCACATTTTTGGCGCCGCTGCCGGGGATATGCCCTACACTAAGCTCGGTTAGCACTTTACGCTTTCTTCTGGTGCAATTTCTATCATAGGAAAGGCAGGGAAGGAGTGTGTGGAGATTTCTGTTTTTTGCGTTTTTTACATTTGCTGTCAAGTATCAATTTCTGCTATTGTCAGCGTTTTTTCAATTTCCGCAATTTCTGCATTTTCAAGTTCGGCGTTTTCAATTTCTGCAATTTTCTGCATTTCTGCGTTTTTTTCTGCAATTTCTACAATTTCTGCAATTTTTGCGTTTTTTCTGCAATTTCTGCATTTCTGCGGTTTTTAAATTTTCTGCAATTTCTGCATTTTCTGCATTTCTGTGTTTTTCTGCATTAACAAAAAAAAAAAATTTTGAAAAAAAATAATTTTTGGAAAAAAAAAATTTCTGAAAAAAAGGTAAAAAAATTTGGAAATCAAAAACGCGAGCGAGCGGGAGGCTAAATTTTTTGAAAATAAAAAACGTGACTCTTAAAACGGACGGGTTGGTTTGTATAAAAGATAGATCGGGATCGGTTTCCCAAGCCCAAGCCCAAGCCCAAGCCCAAGCCCAAGCCTCAGTCCTCAGTCTTATGATATATACTAGACTCACTCTTATATATATACCCTACTCCCTCAAGAGAGAATGAGAGCATGTGGGACAAGTCCTCCACTCTCCTCCTTTCTCTTCCCACTTGCACCCTTAGACTTTCTAGTTTGGGCTTAGTTCCCTACTGGGAATTGACAGTTTTAGGGATTCCGAGGGCATAGAGTGACCAAACGGAGGGGCGTAAAGCACGGCACGACCCTCTGACCGATACGCTCGTTTCGAGCTATCACACGGCCCATTCCACGACACACTCTAAAAAATCTAGCAAAAAAACAAACAAAAAACACGCTAAAAACTAGTCACAAGGCCTCCTAGAGCAGCTTTTTGACACCTTAGGGTATCAAAAGCACATGCACTTACGCTCTGGGCGGGTGCTAGAACACGAGCATATTGAGGGTGCCTCTGTTCATACGGACACCCATTACCCATCCACGATAAGCTCTAGACCCTCAGCGGGGACACAAGGTAGCACCACCCAAGACCCTAAAATAGCCGCTAGTGATTCCTCCTCCGACTCAGAAATCATGGAAGCATACCCTACCCAAAACACTGAGAGAGAAGTCCATGCACCTCCCGAAGCTCCACAGCCTAGTACTAGTATGTTTAGCCGTTTCATGGAAACATTAGGTAGAGCTACTCGCTCGGAACCTGATGCAAATGAAGCACACAAAGGGGGTGGGGAAGTGGACTCTCCTTTCACATCGCACGTGGACCCCACACCCCCAAAGAGTGTCCATGTGGATATCCTGCCAACTTCTTACCAAGAAGGCCCTGTTGAGCTGCCTCCTTCAGAAGTTCCCTCTAGAGTACCGTTGGTGACAAGTAAAACCACGGGGAGCAACATTGCTTCTACCTCACAAGAAACCGTTAACACGTCGACTCTAGAAGGATTGTTCATTAATGATCATTGGACATACGACCTCCACACTGAGGTGTTGACGGATCTACACTCTGGCCACGCCTACCATGTAGGATGGATAGAGATTGTACAATCCACCTCTAGTGCCACGAGCATCGAAGATCAACAGAAAATGATCTGTAATGTTATCCATGGCATTATTCAATTAGAAAGGCAAAACCAAGGGGTAAATATACTCTCAACTGGCCCCATGAGATTTCTGGATACGAGCAAGGCTCAACAGCCTACTCTATCACAAATGGAGACTCCTCTAATGAGCCCCATGGACCCATCTTACGTCATTTCACCTGGGGTCTCTATGCAATCTGAGCCTCCGAGCGAAAACTTTAGCTTCCCTAACTTGGCTCAACCCTCTATTAAGGAAAACCCAGTGCTCACTCCAGGGATAAGCCTGACAGAGAATGTACCGATGACATCTACGGTTAGCGCAGTGCCACTACCTAGTGTCGTAGTACCTAATATGGGGTCTTGACCATATGTGCCTCTAGCCCCTTATGCACACATGGCCCCCACACCTCCAATTGTACCACTTGCTTATGCTCCTCGAGTGCCGCTCCCTAGCTCTTATTCGAGTGGACCTATGCCCGGTTATGTTCCATATCCTGCATCATCCACACATATGCCAAGACCGGTACCCGTTCCTCTCCCACATATGATTCCAAGAGTACCTCCACCGGCCCTGCCTCCTCACATAGGTGACTTGGCAGCGTTTGCTCAAACCATAGGTCGATCTATCGCGGAAAATATGCGTCATGCATCTGATAGAGAGCCTAGAAGTAAGGCAGTACAAATTGCCAAACTCACGCAAAAATTCAATGGGGACGAAGATGCTAGAAAACACATTGAAGTGTTTGAACAAGTATGTGATTCCTTAGGGGAACGCAACGAACTACATAAGTGCAATGCCTTAAGCTTGACATTAAGTGGGAAGGCTGGAGATTGGTATAGAACCCTAAGGGTGGACGAGAAAACAATCTACCCTACCCTTCGAAGGTTGTTTCTAAAGGAGTACATACGAGAAGGTGTGCTTTGGGGTGTAGCATCTCAGCTACAGAAGGCCGAACGTAAGGAAGGAGAGTCAGTAAGGGACTTCATTAGTCGTCTAAAGCACTTAAACTCTCGCTGCCCTGTAAATGAGTGCTTCAACAATAACCAACTGCTTGATCGATTCATTCGAGGGTTGAGGAATGAAGGAATCTATAATGGACTAGTGATTAGAGGTATCACAACCTGGGAAGATGTCACTGCCAATGCAATCCAACTAGAGGACAACTTGATGATAGCAGGCATGAGGGTGTCTACTGACACGAGATCCACTAGCTCACAAGCCATTGAGTATGAACCCATGACTGCAAAGCCCATTGCCAATGAGCCAGAGGTATTTGAGACATTCTTGACAGACCTCACCAAGGCAATCCAAGAGTCTCTTAAGGATAATCGACCCCCTCAAAATAGTCACATGTATCCAAGAAGGGAGCAACAATGGTGTTCCATTTGCTTAGGTCCACATAGCACTAGTGAGTGCCCTACGTTTAGAGTAAAATTTAATGGAACTTGCAACGCATGTGGTAGGTATGGTCACCAAGCTAAGGATTGTTTAATGATCAAACGTATGATGGCAAATAGACCACCTGTAGCCTGGACGGATGCGCCTCGAGCTCCTGTATTGATGCCTACTCCACCTGTTGAGCAACTACCGCAACACATGGTCCCTAGATCTCAAAATGTTGTACAAGCTACACCGCTACCACCTCCTGTGCTAGGACCGCAGCCCCCGCATCCAAGAGTCGCCCCTATGAACCAAGTGGGTTGCGAGCCATCTAATGCTTATGCAGATGGCTGTGAGGAGGAAATAGACACTAGTATTGCCTACGGACTTGATACATTGGAAGAGTGTGTGTGCGATCGAGCATTACGAAGGCACGGCGGCGGCGAAGCGGTTGAGCGTGGCACGACTGCAGCTTCTTCTTCATCGCGGCGAGGAATCCACCACGAAGGCGAGCGTAGAGCGGTGAGTGACACACCCTTTGTTTTCTTGAGCTTGCTAGTTTAGGCTTGTTGTGTGCTTGGAGCCGTTTGTGGCTCGCACACGGTGTATTGGCAAGTCCCTTGCTTCGACAGTGCGGCAAGGAGCGCACACTATCCCTCACTGAAACCTGCACCTTCCATGGTTTCTCTCACCCTCTTCACCATTACCCTTCCATCTCACCTCCATAGCTCTCATATGGACTTCTACATGTACATACACCATCTCTATGTCTCGCTCTATCACTTCTAAGTTGCAACTCTATCTTACCTCTTCTCAAAATAAGTGAGATTTAGCATGTAGACCATGATTAATCTTTTCTAATTGGGGATTCTCATCAACCAACAATCATAATTTTCATCATGGTGTTCAACCTTGACACGGACGGTTTCCTTTGCCTCTGTCCTCTAGCAAACTCGTCCATTTGCTTTTGGCTTCACAATCTCGAGTCAAACAATTTATCAATTTCCTTGAGAACTGTGTCAAAGCATAGGCCCTAACTGGATGGTGGCCGATATGATGTCCATAGCCATTTGTTGGTTTTGATCGATGTTGGGGGTGTTCGAGCAAGGGGGTTCCATGTTGCAAGTGAAAGATTTGGAGATAAACCATCTACCTTCTTTCACTTCAAGAGGGCCACAAATATTCCCAAGATGCTCACCAAACTCGTCCTCAAGCCATGCCTTTGGTCATCGTTGTCGTAGGAGGCAAAGCCTATGCCAAAACAATGTCCTCAAAAGCAACTTTGAATGGCTCTCCCTTGCTAGCGTTTCAAAATGTTGAGATTGGCTTACAAACAAAAGTAGCCAATTCTTTTAGGAGTCTTTAAGAACCATTGCTTCGGAGGGTCGCCTCTCAAAATGCTTGTAAAATTTTTCCATAAGCCACCTTCAAGACAACTAGGTAGTTCTCCTGTTGCACCAACATTTCAGAACGACATCCTCAACAAGCCTCCCTTCTTTGCCCAGCATTTCAAAACACCCTGACCACCCAAGCTCCTTTAGCTGTTGATGTCTCAAGATGCTATCGTAAATGCTACTGCTGTCAAGACGCCTATGAAAAGGAATCCTCCCGTTGAGGATCTTAAAACGCTGTTGGTAGGGGCTATTCTTAGTGTCGTAGTCAAAAACACTCCAAGGGAAAAAAAACATAACTTTAGATGCTCCAAAAAAGCAATGAGAGCCAAAGCATCCTCTTTAGCCAGGTTTTCAAATGTCGATAAAGGGTTTCTTCTCACCAATGATAACGCTCTTCTCCAATTCCTCTTCTCTGGGCAATTTCCTCTAGCTTGTCGCTTTCTCCCACGTGCCTTGCGATCACCGAACGTGAAGCTCTGATACCATGTCAAAGTCGACGATTGTGAAGCGTACACGAGAGGGGAGAATACATGAGAGAGAGAGAGAGAGAGAGAGAGAGAGAGAGAGAGAGAGAGAGAGAGAGAGAGAGAGAGAGAGAGAGAGAGAGAGAGAGAGAGATATACTCTGAACCAACCAACCTTGGTAATGAATTGATGTAATACAATGGGGACCTATAGCAACCTCACTAAATTGCCCTATCCACACACACTTTGACAAATAAGTAAAATAAATACCTAAAAGCCAAACTAAATAATGGGATCACATTGGGTAGTTCACTTGAGATGCCAAAACGGTAACATTTACATCGTGACTGAAGATTATAAAATGAATCATCAAAATCATAAGTGTTCGAAATGTAGCCAAAGAAATCATCGCAACATAACACTTCAATATCCACATGGAAAGAATAAAAAGAATTATCCAAGCATAATTCTGTAACATCAATCTTCAAATATAACACAAATTATCAAAATTTTAGTTCTTCAGTATATGCAGTTATGACTCTTTATGAATCATCAAAGCCATAACCCTTCATTATCTACGATAAATACAAATTGCTTTCTTGAAGTGAAACGTCATACATCAAATCTGTGTGTGGAATACGATATGATGGATATAATTCTTTCTACAATAGCATCATGTAACTCTCAGTAGATTCAATAAAGAAAAATCTTGATTTTGTTTTTATCATAAATTTTACGTAATAAAAAATAAAAACAAAAAGATCTAAAGTAATATGACTTTGATCTAACTCGATATACATGCATTAAAATATATGTGGTACACATAAAGAGTAATATAGAGATCAATCAAATTATCTACTTCTTTCAATATGTAAATTGAATTGAAAATGATCTAAATTCAATATGTTTAACTCTTGATCTATTTTCTTTTATACAAACCAAATTGCATATGATACATTCAAAGCAAATCTAAGGATCATGGAATAAGAAACTCATCATGTATCAATATGTAATCTAATTGAATATCATGTAATTTCAACATTATTAACTCTTGATCTAATTTTTTAATAAAAATTAAATTATATAACATTTATGAAAAAAAATCAAAGATTCATAACAAGAAGTTTAGTGCAAATAGATTAGGAAATATAAAAGCTCTTACCTTTTGGAAATTGGTGTTTTCGATTGAAAACGTATTGAGAATAGTATCAATTCATTGTAAGTGACTTCTGATGCAAATCTTTAAACATTGAAGTCGCAGTTTTGAGCAAAAAGTTATGATAATTTTATGTTTTGCTAAATTATTGATTTTTGCTCTGTACGCGCACGAAGCTGCGAGAGGCCAAAAATGCCCTATTTTTGTAAAAAAGAACCAACCATGTTTTGAAACCATGTTGAGGAGACAGAAGAGACGACACGCAGAGCGTGCAACTCCATAGTATCTAGAGTACACACATATGATGGTATATATTGTTACCACATACATGTGGTAGTGATGTGTGTGAACACACTAGGACCGCCGGGGCATTTTTTCCCTCTTTAGGAGGTTTTTTCCCGCGAGCATTGTATATACGCCCATCACTCTAGGGCTATCTATCTTTCCATTGCACACTAAGTAACACACTCTCTATTGTGTGCCTTGAGCTTCCTTCATCTTCTCCAAGCTGTGTGCGTTTCTCTGCAACCCTAATTCCAACAATTGGTATCAGAGCAGGTTACGTCCACTAGGGCTTAGTCACCAGCTGCTCTAGCACACGCTTGCTCGCTTTCTCCTATTACAGTGAGGTTTGGCGAGCGTCCACAGGTCAAAAAATATTTTGGGTAAGCTCGTAGAGCTTAGTCTGCTCAGATTCCTGATTCGGGCTCATTTCGGCCTCCGTTTCCACTACAGGAAGGTCTGCACATGCAATTTTGTCATTTTGTGCAGAATTTTTGTCAATGCCGTTTTCAACATAACAGGTGCAGAAAACAGTGCCGTTTTCTGCATAACATGTGCCTTACAATCTTCTACGGTTTGTGCTATGTTGTTCCCACTCCGTTTCTCCTATTTCGGGCAATTTTCACATCAGGTGCAATATTTACCATGGCTAACAACAACACGGATGTCTTCAAGATGTTTTCTGCTGAGGATAGGTTGGATGGGGACAATTACCCTATGTGTGCTTATATGATGCAACACGTTCTTGTGTCAAAGGGCCTTCGGAATATTGTGCGGGGCATTGATGTACGTCCTGATTATGAGGATGTAGGCGATGTTGAGGATGTTGCAGGTCTTGCTGCAAGGATTGCTGCTATTAGAGTTGTTTTTCCATGGTAGAACAAGCTTGTTGGGATGTAAAGGATGCGCAGGCTCATGCATTGATTGCGTTGTCTGTGAAGCGCATCATTGTTCCTCACATCCGTTTAGCAAAATATGCAAAACAGGCTTGGGAGATTCTAGCAGGTCTTTATGCAAGCCGCAATGAGGCTAAAATTGCTTTGCTGCGTAAAGAGCTGGAGTCGAAGATTATGCATAAGGAAGATGATATGGACACTTTTCTTGCTGGTGTCAAGAATATAAATGAGCAACTTATTTCTGTAGGTGAAGTCATTTCAGACAGTTCCCTTGTGTAGACTGTTCTTGATGCCTTACCAGATTCTTACCAGACTTTTGCTAGTACTTGTAGACATATAACCCAAGGAAATCTAGAAGTTGTCAAGTTTGATGCTTTATGGTCACTTTCTAGAAAAAAAAGGACTAGACAGCGTGCAGTTGTACAGGCTTTTGTTGCTTCTCAAAGAAAGGTGGTAACAGTAATGCAGCCACTTCTTATGGTTCTGTTGCGAGTGGCAAAACTTCTGTTCCTAATGCTTCTGCTAGCAGCAATTCGTCTAGAAATTCTGGTGATAAGGGCAAAAAGAAGATGCGTTGCCATTATTGTAAAGCTAACGATCACTTGATCAAGCAGTGTCCTAAGTTGAAGGCCAAAGAGGCTAACATGAAAGAGGGTGGTTCCACTGCAAATGCTGATTCCACTACAAATGCAGCCATTGTTGAGTCTTCCATGAAAGGAGATTGTGTTGCTGATATTGATGCAGAATGGGCTTTTAGTGCAGAGTGCACTTACAATCCTGTTGTCCATGATGCATGCTTGTCAGTTACTGCAGATTCACATGTGTGGTATTTCGACAGTGGTGCTACAAAGCACATTACCTCACATCGTGAATTGTTCACCTCTCTCGAGTTTGCCCCTCATGGGAATTCAGTCACTTGTGCCAACAATGCCTCTTATCTGGTTCAGGGAGTTGGAAAGATTGTGCTTACTGCTACTAATGGGAGTCCTTTTCACACTTGTTGATGCACTTTATGTACTTGGGATCAAGAAGAATCTTTTGTCTGTATCTACACTTGCTAGATTTGGACTTGTAGTCAAATTTGTGGATGATAGATGTATAGTTCATGATCTCAGTTTTGGTGATGAAATCATTGCATCTGGGCTTTTGTGTCGTGGTCTATATAAGCTCACTTTGTATGACAAGTATGGACAAAATTTTGCAAATGCTGTTGCAGATTCAAGGGCTATTTCAGATGCAAAACTTTGGCATGCATGTTTTGGTCATCTGAATTTTGCCAGTTTGCTGCGTTTGCAGAAATCTGATATCGTTGCTTCTTTGCCGCCTCTTGAAGCACTTGTCGAACATGTTTGTGAAGGCTGTATTTTGGGTAAGATACAACGTTCTAAGTTTCGAAAGGATGGTTCAGTTCGGGCCACATGTAGGTTGCAACTTGTGCATAGTGATGTTTGTGGGCCCATGCAAACTCCGTCCTTGGGCAATTACCTTTACTTTGTAACTTTCATTGATGATTACTCCAGGAATGCATGGGTATTTTTGCTTAAAGAGAAGTCCGAAGTTTTTATGTGCTTCAAACAATTTTTGGCTATGGCTGAAAATGTCTCGAAATGTACTATGGGCATCCTCTGTTCCGATCAAGGGAGGGAGTATATGTCTCATGAATTCAATGCATTTCTGGCTAGTCGTGGGATAAAACACCAATGTACAATGCCTTATACACCTCAGCAAAATGGTGTTGCTGAGAGGAAAAACAGGTCACTTACGGAAATGGCAGGATGTATGGTCAAAAGTCAAGCTTTGCGCATTTTTTTTGGCTTGAGGCCATCATGTGTGCCACTTATGTACTAAATGGGTGTCCTACGAAAGCTTTGCAGTCTATTACTCCATATGAAGCATGGCATGATAGAAAGCCTTCTATTGAGCACATGCGTGTTTTTGGCTGTTTGGCATATGCTTTGGTGCCACAAACACAACGCAGAAAATTGGATGATAAGGCTGTCAAATGTATTTTTGTTGGTTATAGTGGTGAAAGCAAAGGTTATAGGTTGTATCATCCGCTAACAAAACGTATTCTGGTTTCATGGGATGTAGTGTTTATGGAAGATTCTGTTCAGCCCTTGCTGTCATGTACTAGAGACAGTAATGTAAGCTCCCAGGACATTTATGACACTTTGTTGCCTCTTTTCAGTGGTGGAAATACGAATGTAAGTTCCAATTAGGCAAATGTACAGCCTATGGGGGTTTCTGAAAATGTTACAGATCAGCCTATTACTGTTGTAGATGTACATGATGTACTTGATGAGGAAAGGGCTGAAAATGAGCAGGCTAGAGGTATGCCAAAATGGGTGGTGTACACTTTGCGCGACAGTAAATTGTATGCACCTTTGTCTAGTCGTACTCGTTCAGGCTCTCGCCATGCATCTTATGCATCAGATTGTTATGCTTTGGCTGTGTCTAGCTTACATGATGTTGAGGAACCTCTATGTTTTGATGAAGCACATAATTCAGAAAATTGGATGGCTGCCATGCAATCAAAATATGATGCAATTATAGAAAATGTCACATGGACTTTATGTGATTTGCCTCCTGGCAAAAAGGCCATTGGTACAAAGTGGGTTTACAAGTTGAAACGCAAGCCGGCAAAAAAGTAAATAATCATTATTATTAACTTTTTCATCAAAATGTACATTTTTTGGTGCAACTTGGTTCTAGGCATGATGTAGACTCTGTGTATGAGATATGGGATGATTTAGTGTTATGGTTCGTGGAGACGATAAGTACTCCTTTTTCTGCCAAATCCATTTCAAGTTAGGTTCCTTGTTCGGAGGTGCTCGTCTTTGTGTTTTGACTTGTGGGACCTCCTTTGGTTTTGTCAGTGATGTTTGTTGGAATTAGGGTTGCAGAGAAACACACACAGCTTGGAGAAGACGAAGGAAGCTCAAGGCACACAATAGAGAGTGTATTACTTAGTGTGCAATGGAAAGATAGATAGCCCTAGAGTGATGGGCGTATATACAATGCACGGGGGAAAAAACCTCATAAAGAGGGAAAAAATGCCCCGGCGGTCCTAGTGTGTTCACACACATCACTACCACATGTATATGGTAACAAATCCCCCCTGGAGTGATGCGGTGAACGAGAGCTGGCACATGAGTAAAGGGAAGTGCCATGCCCTGAGGACAAGATCAGTCCACAAAGGGGAGTAAGCCCAAAGCTTTGCGGAAAGCTTCAAGCTTCTCACGAGACAATGCCTTTGTGAAAAGATCTACAAGGTTGTCCTGTGTTGGCACATAAGCAAGGCTGATCTCTCCTGCTGAGAGCCTCTCCCTGACATAGTGGTAATGCACCTCAATGTGCTTTGTGCGAGCATGAAAAATTGGGTTCCTCGCAACTGGCAATGCGCTCTGACTGTCAGTGTAGATAGTGTTGGCAGTGTCTTGTCCAACACCCAAATAAGCCATAAGGCGTCTGAGCCATACACACTCAACCGTAGCTGTGAAGACTGCCCTGTACTCAGCCTCACAACTCGAAGTGGCCACAGTAGGTTGCTTCTTGCTCAACCATGATATACATGAACTGCCAAGCATGAAACAAAAACCACTTGTGGACATGCTCGGGTCAAAACAACCAGCCCAATCTGAGTCCGAAAAAGCATGTAAGTCTGGCGGCAATGATCCCCCCTTGGGATAAAACAAGCCAAGATGTAAAGTGCCACTAAGGTAGCGGAAAATCCTCTTGACAGCCTGCCAATGCTTAGACCCTGGGCTATGCATAAATCTGCTGACCTGTGAGACTGCAAACTGAATATCCGGCCTCGTGTTGCATACCTAAATGAGGCAACCAACAGCAGTTTGGTAAAGAGTGACATCAGCAGGATCACCAGCATCATGTAGACTCAACTTCAAACCTGTTTCCATGGGAGTGGCAATAGGTTTGCAATCCTCAAGTCCAAACATACATAGCAATGTCTCTATGTAACTTTTCTGACACAAGGCAATACCACCATCACACTGCTTAAATTGTATACCCAAGTAATGATGCAACAACCCCAAATCTTTCATCTTGAAAGTAGCATTCAAATCAGCCTTAAATTCAGCAATATGTCTCTCATTTGGTCCAGTGATCAGCAAATCATCGACATAAAGAACCACAATGAGAAGTACATCACCCTCACGCTTTACATACAATGTGCTTTCTGTTGGACTGTTACGAAAGCCTTGTTTGACCAAATGAGTGTCAGCTTTCTCATACCAAGCACGAGGAGATTGCTTCAACCCATACAAAGCCTTGTTACATTTGCACACTTTGTCCTCTTGTCGTTTTATGACAAAACCGCGAGGCTGCGTTACATAAACTTCCTCAAATATGTCACCATTCAAGAAAGCAGTAACAATGTCTGATTGATGTACATCCCACCCAAAATGAGCTGCCAATGCACATAGAAAACGCACAGTAGTCATACGACAAGTGGGAGCAAAAGTCTCTTCATAATCTATGCCTTTTTGCTGTGCATAACCCTTTGCAACAAGTCGAGCCTTATGGCGATCGATCTCACCATCCGGCTTGCGTTTCAACTTGTAAACCCACTTCGTACCAATGGCCTTTTTGCCACGAGGCAAATCACATAAAGTCCATGTGTCATTTTCTATAAGTGCATCATATTCTGATTGCATGGCAGCCATCATATTTTTTGAATTCTGTGCTTCACCAAAAGACAGAGTCTCCTCAACATCATGTAAACTAGACACAGCCAAAGCATAACAATCTGATGCATAAGATGCATGGCGAGAGCCTGAACGAGTACGACTAGACAAAGGTGCATCCAATTTACTGTCACGCAAAGTGTGCACCAGCCATTTTGGCATACCTCTAGCCTGCTCATTTTCAGCCCTTTCCTCATCAAGTACATCATGTACATCTGCATCAGTAATAGGCTGATCTAAAACATTTTCAGAAACCCCCATAGGCTGTACATTTGCCTCATTGGAACTTACATTCGTATTGCCACCACTGAAAAGAGGCAACAAAGTGTCATAAATGTCTTGTGAGCTTACATTACTGTCTCTAGTACATGTCAGCAAGGGCTGAACAGAATCTTCCACAAACACTACATCCCGAGAAACCAGAATACGTTTTGTTTGTGGATGATACAACCTGTAACCTTTGCTTTCAGCACTATAACCAACAAAAATACATTTGACAGCCTTATCATCCAATTTTCTGCGCTGCACTTGTGGCACCAAAGCATATGCCAAACAGCCAAAAACACGCATGTGCTCAATAGAAGGCTTTCTATCATGCCATGCTTCATATGGAGTAATAGACTGCAAAGCTTTCGTAGGACACCTGTTAAGTACATAAGTGGCACACATGATGGCCTCAAGCCATAAAGAATGCGGTAAAGCTTGACTTTTGACCATACATCGTGCCATTTCCGTTAGTGACCTGTTTTTCCTCTCAGCAACACCATTTTGCTGAGGCGTATAAGGCACTGTACATTGGTGTTTTATCCCACGACTAGCCAGAAATGCATTAAATTCATGAGACATATACTCCCCCCCTCGATCGGAACGGAGGGTGCCCATAGTACATTTCGAGACATTTTCAGCCATAGCCAGAAATTGTTTGAAGCACATAAAAACTTCGGACTTCGCTTTAAGCGGAAATACCCATGCATGCCTGGAGTAATCATCAATGAAAGTCACGAAGTACACGTAATTGCCCAAGGACGGAGTTTGCATGGGCCCACAAACATCACTATGCACAAGCTGCAACCTGCATGTGGCCCGAAATGACCCATCCTTTGGAAATTTGGAACGCTGCATCTTACCCAAAATACAGCCTTCACAGAGATGTTTGACAGGTGCTTCAAAAGGCGGCAAAGAAGCAACCATATCAGATTTCTGCAAACGTAGTAAACTGGCAAAATTCAGATGACCAAAACGTGCATGCCAAAGTTTTGCATCTGAAATAGCCCTTGAATCTGCAACAGCATTTGCAAAATTTTGTCCACACTTGTCATACAAAGTGAGCTTATACAGCCCACGGCACAAAAGGCCAGATGCAACAATTTCATCACCAAAACTGAGATCATGAACCGTACATCTGTCATCCACAAATTTGACTACAAGTCCAAGTCTAGCAAGTGCGGATACAGACAAGAGATTCTTCTTGATCCCAGGTACATAAAGTGCATCAACAAGTGTGAAGGAACTGCCATTAGCAGCAGTGAGCACAATCTTTCCAACTCCCTGAACTGGATAAGAGGCGTTGTTGGCACAAGTGACTGAATTCCCATGAGGGACAGACTCGAGAGAGGTAAACAATTCACGATGTGAGGTAATGTGCTTTGTAGCACCACTGTCGAAATACCACACATGTGAATCTGCAGCAACTGACAAGCATGCATCATGGACAGCAGGATTGTAAGTGCACTCTACGCTAAAAGCCCATTCTGCATCAACATCAGCAACACAGTCTCCTTTCACAGAAGACTCAACAATGGCTGCATTTGTAGTGGAACCAGCATTTGCAGTGGAACCATCCTCTTTCTTCTTAGCCTCTTTGGCCTTCAACTTAGGACACGACTTGATCAAGTGATCATTGGCTTTACAATAATGGCAACGCATCTTCTTTTTGCCCTTATCACCAAAATTTCCAGACGAAGTGCTGCCAGCAGAAGCATTAGGAACATAATTTTTTCCACTCGCAGCAGAACCATAAGAAGTGGCTGCATTACTGTTACCACCCTTTCTTTGAGAAGCAATAAAAGCCTATTCAACTACACGCTGTCTAGTCCTGTTTTTTTTGGACAGTGACTCTTGCAACAGCAATGTGCATAATGCATCAAACTTGACAGCTTCTGGATTTCCTTGGGTCATAAGTCTCCAAGTACTAGCAAAAGTCTGGTAGGAATCTGGTAAGGCATCAAGAACAGTCTGCATAAGGGAACTGTCTGAAATGACTTCACCTGCAGAAATAAGCTGCTCATTGATATCCTTGACACTAGCAAGGAAAGTGTCCATATCATCTTCCTCATGCATAATCTTCGACTCCAGCTCTTTACGCAGCAAAACAATTTTAGCCTCATTGTGGCTTGCATAAAGACCTGCTAGAATATCCCAAGCCTGTTTTGCAGATTTTGATGAACGGATGTGAGAAACAATGGTGTGCTTCACAGACAACGCAATCAATGCATGAGCCTGCACATCCTTAACATCCCAATGAGCTTGTTCTGCCGTAGGCAAAACAACTCTAACAGCTGCAATCCTTGTAGCAAGACCTGCAACATCCTCAACATCGCCTACATCCTCAGAACCAGGACGTCATAAATGCCCTGCACAATGTTCCAGACACCCTTTGACACAAGAACATGTTGCATCATATAAGCCCACATAGGGTAGTTGTCCTTAACATCCCAATGAGCTTGTTCTGTCGTAGGCAAAACAACTCTAACAGCTGCAATCCTTGTAGCAAGACCTGCAACATCCTCAACATCGCCTACATCCTCAGAACCAGGACGTCATCAATGCCCTGCACAATGTTCCAGACACCCTTTGACACAAGAACATGTTGCATCATATAAGCCCACATAGGGTAGTTGTCCCCATCCAACCTGTCCTCAGCAGCAAACATCTTGAACACATCTGTGTTGTTGTTGTCAGCCATGGTAAATGCTGCACCTGATGTGAAAACTGCCCGAAAATAGGAGAAATGGAGCGGGAACAACCTGTGCTATATAGCACAAACCGTAGAAGACTATAAGGCACCTGTTATGCAGAAAACGGCACTGACAGAAATTCTACACAAAATGACGAAATAGCCTGTGCAGTACTGCCTGTAGTGGAAACGGAGGCCGAAATGAGCCCAAATCAAAAATCTGAGCAGACCAAGCTCTTAGAGCTTGCCCAAAATTTTTGTCGACCTGCGAACGCTCGCCAAAGCTCACTGTAATCGGAGAAAGCGAGCAGGCGTGTGCTAGAGCGGCTGGCGACTAAGCCCGGAAGGACGTGACCTGCTCTGATACCAATTGTTGGAATTAGGGTTGCAGAGAAACACACACAGCTTGGAGAAGACGAAGGAAGCTCAGGGCACACAATAGAGAGTGTATTACTTAGTGTGCAATGGAAAGATAGATAGCCCTAGAGTGATGGGCGTATATACAATGCATGGGGTAAAAAACCTCATAAAGAGGGAAAAAATGCCCCGGTGGTCCTAGTGTGTTCAGACACATCTCTACCACATGTATATGGTAACAATGTTTTGGGCACCCAGATTGTAATCGGCTTGTCCTTATACTGTGCTTTTGGTACCCAAATTTGCATGACTCCTTGCATGCTACTTGTAGCATTTGCTTGTCGAGAGGATGGAGAATATTGATTGCTTCATGGTTTGCTTTGTTAATTACTCCCCTTCCATTCCTCCTTGCTTGGTGCACTTGGAACAATGATTTGCCCGCCTTTGGGTGATAGCTTGAGTTGATTTGTATCTGAATCTGATACTGCCTTGTATGTTCGCATCCAGGGAATTCCAATAATTATCGTCTCATTCATGTGAATCTGGGAATTTCCCAATTCCCACTTTCAAAATGAGCTTAAGATTTGACCACTTGGACAAATCTTAGCCAAAGGTTTGTGAGCATGGCTCGAAAGAGCCTTTCAAGTACTACCTTGTGGAAGGGTTTGGCCTTAAAAAATATTTTGAGATTTGTCCATATGGCCAAATATTTAAGACATTGGTGATTCCCAAATTGTCTCTAAAGTCTCAAACTCTTTAATATGGTGTTATAAACTCATTAAGCAAATACTCGATTACCTCATTGAGGAAATGAGTTCCCCAATCACTAAAAATTTCTATTGGCAGTCCTTATCTCGTGAACACATACTCATTTTGGCAAGAATGATTATTTACTTTCTTGCCAAATGTGCGTTTTCTATGTGCATTGGCAGCTCATTTTGGTTGGAATGGTGACATAGATGTAAGAAGGCTTTGTATGGGTTGAAGCAATCTCCCCATGCTTGGTATGAGAAAGCTGACACTCATTTGGTCAAACGAGGCTTTCATAACAGTCCAACTAAAAGCACATTGTATGTAAAGCGTGAGGGTGATGTACTTCTCATTGTGGTTCTTGATGTCAATGATTTTCTGATCACTGGACCAAGTGAGAGACATATTGCTGAATTTAAGGCTGATTTGAATGCTACTTTCAAGATGAAATATTTGGGGTTGTTGCATCATTACTTGGGTATACAGTTTAAGCAGTGTGATGGTGGTATTGCATTGTGCCAGAAAAGTTACATAGAGACATTGCTATGTAAGTTTGGATTTGAGGATTGCAAACCTATTGCCACTCCCATGGAAACAGGTTTGAAGTTGAGTCTACATGATGCTGGCGATCATGCTGATGTCACTCTTTACCAAATTGTTGTTGGCTGCCTCATTTATGTATGCAACACGAGGCCGAATATTCGGTTTGCAGTGTCACAGGTTAGTAGATTTACGCATAGCCAAGGGTCTAAGCATTGGTAGGCTGTCAAGAGGATTTTTTCTACCTTAATGGCCCTTTACATCTTGTCTTGTTTTATCCCAAGGGGGGATCATTGCTGCCAGATTTACATGCTTTTTCGGACTCAGATTGGGCTGGTTGTTTTGACACGTGAGTGTCCACAAGTGGTTTTTGTTTCATGCTTGGCAGTTCATGTATATCATGGTTGAGCAAGAAGCAACATACTGTGGCCACTTCGAGTTGTGAGGCTGAATACAGGACAGTCTTCATAGCTACGGTTGAGTGTGTATGGCTCAGACACCTTATGGCTGATTTGGGTGTTGGACATGACACTGCCAACACTATCTACACTGACAGTCAGAGCAAATTGGCAGTTGCGAGGAACCCAGTTTGTCATAATAACTAATATCTAGATCTCCTAAATGATTTTATCATGTTAAACTGATCATTTAATATGGGGAAGTTCCAGGGGAGAGAAAGCTAGAATATTGGTAAGGCTGGTAGATGAGGCCACAGTAGGGATCCAAAGGAGGGAGAATAGGGATCCAAAGGGGGGCCATCTGCAGAAGAGCTATGTACATGAAATGTGCTCCAAAGACCCTAGGGTGCAGCACATTAAGACTTCCAAAATGCTAAGGTTCCAAATTCAAAGTGTAAGTCCAAAGGGTTAAAGCTTAGGATAAATTGGATGGTTTGTGTACTCTCCAAAGTCAACACACATCCCTACACAGGAGGGGATGAGCCCTAAAGGTAGGGGGATGAGAGAGAAAGACTAAAAAACTTACACACACACACAAGCTCCCATTTGAACACAAAGGGCATAAAGGACACATGTCAGATGCCTAAACTAGTTGCCCCCAAAGCGTGCTCAATTCCTATTGGATGGCCCTTGAAGTGGACCAATGAGAATTAGGCTAGAGTAAATTTAGTAATAAAAAGAACCAATGAAAACTAAGTATCCTGGATGATTATTGGACAACCCGTGAAGGGGTCGAATAGGAATTGAGCAGCCCAATGGGCTACTTAATTCCTATTGGCCAGAGTGGGGAAAGGTCCAATGGGGATTTAATTCATTTAAATCAATTAAGTTTAATTGATAAAGCTCTCTCAAAAAGAGAAAGAGGGACACATGTCAGAAGGCTCTTCAATTTACCCCTATTTTCCTATTGGCTAAGCTTGGCACTGTCCAATGGGGAGCCTGAAAGAGGAAATAGCAAGAGGGGTCGACCAAGAGAGAGAAAGGCTGTTTTTGCAAGGCATTATCACACACACACACTCTCACACAGTCTATGTGAGAAGCAAGAAAAAGACTATCTCTTCCCAAGCTTTAATGGAGAGCTCATCACCTACTCCAACCTTGTGAGATAGAAGCCTACATCGACACACTCTTGGCATGTGGATGCAAATCCAACCAAGAGCCAAGCTCCAATGCATGCTCATCTCCTCTACCAAGCTAATTACTAAGCTAAGCTATGCTAATATGAGTGATTATGTGAGGAGATGTACATCTTTCTCGTAAGACTACTCCTTCTTCCTCTCAATCTACTCTCATACCCTGCTAGCTCTCACCATCTTCGAAGGTGTGTGAGGTCTTGGGTTTGAGACCGAGGATAATTGATGTTGTGTTTACTAAGTGTTTTGCTTAGTGCATGAAGCTTTCATCTTCATTGCACTAGTTAGTCTTGAAGGAACACAAAGAATTGTATTGTACAATGTCTCTCTTGATGGGAGAAACCATAATGCAAAGTCTTTTGGAGGGGGGACCGCCGGCGCCGGCTCCATGTAAATCCGGTCCTCAACTGTTGTCAATAGCTTAATTTCTCTCTCTTTTGAAAGTATTGTTCATGCTATCTAACTAGGTGTTATGCTTTTTGTTGCTCTCTCCACCCAAGCACTCTTGTTATTCTCATTAGGAATCTATTATAATGAAATGCCCACTATGTTCATGCCAATTTCCGCTACACACAAGTTTTTAGGCCATTAAATGTTACACAGTTTTTCATGCTCGCACAAAGCACATTGAGGTGCATTATCACTATGTCAGGGAGAGGCTCTTAGCAGGAGAGATCACCTTGGCTTATGTGCCAACACAGAACAACCTTGCAGACCTTTTCACAAAGGCATTGTCTTGTGAGAAGCTTGAAGCCTTCCGCAAAGCTTTGGGCTTACTCCCCTTTGTGGACTGATCATGTCCTCAGGGCATGGCACTTCCCTTTACTCATGTGCCAGCTCTCGTTCACCGCATCACTCCAAGGGGTATTTGTTACCATATATACATGTGGTAGTGATGTGTGTGAACACACTAGGACCGTCGGGGCATTTTTTCCCTCTTTAGGAGGTTTTTCCCCCCGAGCATTGTATATACGCCCATCACTCTAGGGCTATCTAACTTTCCATTGCACACTAAGTAACACACTCTCTATTGTGTGCCTTGAGCTTCCTTCGTCTTCTCCAAGCTATGTGCGTTTCTCTGCAACCCTAATTCCAACATATATATATAGAGGGGACCCAGGGCTATATTTAGAGTTGCTTCACATATAAGCTCAAAAGGGGAGGGGGGGAGAGGGAATATGCACTGGGAGGTAGTGAATATATGCCAAATGGTTAAGACAATGTATACCATTAACAAAGGGAAAGGATTAAACATATAAAGGTGAGTTCGGTTTTATTTTTTTAGCAAAGAATATGGGTTTATAGTTGGGAGCAATATGGGTTGCGTAATGTATGAAGCGTGACCCAATGGATTCTTTAGAAGCCAAAATACATTGGCGGTTGTGTGTGTGCGTGAGAGAGAGAGAGAGAGAGAGAGAGAGAGAGAGAGAGGGGGGGGGGGGGGTGGTGGGGGGGGAGGAGTATGGAGTGGGAGGGGGCAAAAAAGAAAGAGGGTAGTGGGAAAGGAGAGGACTGAAAATTGGGGATGGGAGGGGGCCAAAGGGAGAGAGGCTAGTGGGCGAGGAGGGTGCTAAAATTTGGGGGGAGAGGGTGAAGAGAGGAATATATGGTGTGTGTGTGTGTGTGTGTGTGTGTGTTTAATTATAAAATGTAAACCTCAAGGAAAGGGGGCTTTTGAAGTTAAATGATAACTTTTGAAGCTCATATAAAAAAAGAAAACAAGGCTTTTGACATAGCACTAGTACGCACTAGTGCTATGTCGAAAGCCTTGTTTTCTTTGCGTACTAGTGCTATGTCGAAAGCCTTGTTTTCTTTTTTTATATGAGCTTCAAAAGTTATCATTTAACTTCAAAAGTCCCCCTCAAGATTTACATTTTAATACTTCCTCTCTCTCTCTCTCCTCTCTCTGTCTCTCTCTTCTCTCTCTCTCTCTCTCTCTCACACACACACACACCCAGGAAATGCATTCCAGCTGCTGCGAAAGAATCCAATGGTTTGCACTTCATGTCTTACAATACCCATATTTACCCCAGCTACACAATCATGTTCTTCGCTAAAAATGAAAATTGTACTCACTCTTATATGGCTGAGCCAATCCCCCAATTGAGAATAGGCACTATTGCAACCTTTTGAGTTAGCTCCCACTCCTCTGATGCTAGACGAGGCATTGGGGCAATGAAGAAGAGTCACATCGACTGTACATCATACTCACTATAAGCTCAAGAGTATAAGTACCACACACTACTAAAGTGATCAACATTTGCTCATATATGAACTTCCTTCCCTCATACTTTAAGTCATGACTTAGACCTACACACTTTCCTCTCCCAACCACAATGTGGGCTCTCCATGTGATTCTCGTCACCATGATCTTGGAGCTTTGAGAATCACTTATCATCCCCATACAAGGTACATCACAGGCATCTTTGGTTCCATAGGTTAGGCATCTTTGGTTCCATAGGTTATATTTGACATTTGAGGATGATAATATAATCTCTCTCTCTCTCTCTCTCTCTCTCTCTCACACACACACACACACACACACACACACACACACACACACACACACACACACACACACAAACATAGCCAATCTCTCTCTTTTAGACACACAAATCCATACACACACAGTCTCTCTCTCTCTCTCTCTCTCTCTCTCTCTCTCTCTCTCTCTCAACCTAAACCTAAAGCTCTCTCTGTGCATCGTTTCCCCCTCCTCTCCTTGTGCTACCACATGTCCCCCCGGGCGAGGGCTGCCCTGTGGGGGGTGTTAGCCAATAGCTTCACCCCATCTACAGCCAATGTCCATGCGCTCTGTCTATGGCCTGTTGGTTCTGGCTTTCGTTCTACCCACGGCCACCATGCTTGCGATAACTTCTATGCTTCACCGTTGCCGGCTTTTGCTCTGTCCATGACCACACAATGCTCACAAAAACGGTTTCAACGTTTCAGGCTTTGATTAATTGCAGGCTTGATTGATTAATTGCTTTAGAGAAAGAGAGGGTCACACAATGGATCAACCAAGGGTTTGTGTTTCAGAGAAATAGAAGGTCACACAGTGTATCGACCAAGAGTTTCTCAACCAACAAGCTGCTGAAGATAATGTCGACGAATGCAAAGACAACACTACCAAAAACGCCCACGAGAACACGGCCAAGTTTCGTCGCCATCGTAGCGGCCCCGAACAAAGCTGACCGCATTGGACAACTCCAGGAGGCCTTGGACAGAGTCATGGAAGAAAGTTGTGACCTCAAGGGCCGCCTTAGAAAACTTGAGGCACGATTTGACTCTATGGTAGATCTCACCATTGACAAGATGAAGCAAGTTGAGGAAAAAGTCACGCAAGCCCACTCGGTCACACGTACCATTACCAAGGAGATTGAAACTAAAATATATGCAGTTTTACATGAACGCCGGCTACAAGAATCCCATGGCCTCAAGGTTAGGATTGGGGGACTTCCTTCACCATGGTGCACCGATGAAGATACTCTCGAAGAAGCCATCTCCAAGCTCAACGATATTCTCTAACCAGTTAACATAAAGCCCAAAACCATCTCCTGAATCAATGACACACATAGACAAGTACCACCTAAGCATTGTTTCCTCACCTTCAAGGACAAAGACGAGCGGATGCGGTTGCTACGCCAACCCCGCCTTCTCAAGAGACAAAATTTTTGGATTGCCGAAGAATTACTACAAATCAACTGAAGACTAAAACAAGCGAGCTCAAGCAGATGCACGAAGCACGCAAACAAGGAAAATGGGCAGTCTATCGAGGCGGTAAAGCCGTCATCCAGGAGTTTCGAACTTCCAACCGGCCTCTCCCACATTTGACCCCACCTCTTAGTCTTAGTTTTAGGTTTTGTTCTTTTCTTTCTTTCTAGCCAATGGACCCTCAGTCCTTAACTGATATGTACCCAATGTCTCCACTTAAAAGCAGCATTGTAATGTCTTGTTTTTGGTCCCATAGGTCATATGTGACCTCCGTGGACGATAATTCATCTCTCTCTCTCTCTCTCTCTCTCTCTCACACACACACACACACACACACACACACACACACACACACACACACACACACACACACACACACACACACAAAACACCAATCCGTACATAGTAAAATTGCAAAATCTCAAATAGATCTTGAGCTTGCCTCTCTCTCTCTCTCTCTCTCTCTCTCTCTCTCTCTCTCTCTCTCTCTCTCTCTCACACACACACACACACACACACCGGCATAGTGTTTGTATGAAAACAAAGTTTGACGTATTTGTAATTAGTTAAAATTGAAAAATATTCAGTAGATTCCGAGCTTGCCTTGTAGAAAACTAGCAAAATTTTACAAGTTGGAGTGTAATCACAATTCTCTCTCTCTCTCTCTCTCTCTCTCTCTCTCTCTCTCTCTCTCTCTCTCTCTCTCACTTTGCCCCCTTCCACCTTTTATTCCTTTTGCCCCCCCTCCCCCCCTTCTCCGGCATGCTCTCTCTTCACCGCATTTCCCCATTAGTGATATCATTAGTGGGAAGGCGGTGAACACACGCACACATGCACACACATGTAGATGTATACATATATATGTATGTATACATATAAATACATAAATAATATATAATTATGTGTGTGTACACGCACACACACACACACACAGATGGCCTCTACTACTATGTTGTCTCTTTCCTCCCTCTCTCTCTCTATGTCCATGGAGAGAGAGAGAGAGAGAGAGAGAGAGAGAGAGAGAGAGAGAGAGAGAGAGAGAGAGAGAGAGAGATGGTAGGAGGGAGGGAGACATCATAGGAGTGGGATCTTTCTAAAAAAGGGATGGAGTGAGAAACAATGAGGAAGGGTGTGACAAGCATGCAGTTAAGAATGATCTTGGAGGGATGGATATTATATATATATATATATATATATATATATATAGAGAGAGAGAGAGAGAGAGAGAGAGAGAGGATTGCAAGGGAGGGAGGGAGGGAAAGAAGAGAGTGAATGGGTAAGAGAGAAAAGAAGTAGATTAAAAATGACATATTGAGACCAAGGGAGGGAGAGAGGGAATGGGTGAGAGAGAGAAGAAAGAATTAGGTTAAGATGACATGTGGAGGCCAAGGAAGGGAGAAAGTAGCAAACTTATGGGCACAGGACATGGTAGTGAGATCGAGAGAGTGAATGAAATCAAGAGGGGGGAGAGAGAGAGAGAGAGAGAGAGAGAGAGAGAGAGAGAGAGAGAGAGAGAGAGATTTTATTATTGTCCTCGTAGGTCAAATATGACCTATATGGCTAATGAGTGACTCTCAATGCTCCAAAAGCGGTGATGAGAGTCGCAATGGAGAGCCCACACTGTGGTTGGGAGAGGAAAGTGCCTAGGTTTAAGTCATGGCTGAAAATGTGAGAAAATCAAGTTCAGATTTGACCAAAAAGCTGAGTACTCTCGTAGTGTGTGGTACGCACACTCTCGAACTTGCAGTGAGCATAGTGTGCACACTCAATTTGACTCTTTCCCATTGCCCTAATGCTTGTCACACATCGAAGAGAATGGGAGCTAAGCCGAATGGCTGCAATAGTGTGTATCACCTACAAGGGGATAGGCTCAAGCATGTAACTGTGAGTACGGTTTCCTCTTTCAGCGAAGAACATTATTTTGTAGTTGGGGGCATTATGGGTGGTGTAATGTATGAAGCGTGACCCACCGAATTTCTCCCACTAATACATTGGTATTGTAGAAAAGCTTCATTCACTTGGGAGTCAATTGCAGCATCATGTAGCAAGTGTAATGCATCCCATCTCCCAAACCACTTCTTTATGTCTTGCATCCATCCCGTGCTCAAGATCTTGCTTTTGTGTGTCTTTTGAACTTTTTTGCTTGCATCCGACGCAATTGTAGGAAGT
Source organism: Adiantum capillus-veneris (assembly GCF_014529385.1). NCBI lineage: Eukaryota > Viridiplantae > Streptophyta > Polypodiopsida > Polypodiales > Pteridaceae > Adiantum > Adiantum capillus-veneris. The sequence goes on from NC_140942.1 coordinate 44,688,341, forward strand.
CGATGTGAGGGGTTTTGATGCATCTTTATCATGTACTCCACAACCCTTTCCATGCCCATAACCTCAATTGGACGAGACCCAACTCAAGAAGTACGAGCATATATAGTGTTTGTGTCTTAACTTGGAGAAAGTTTGTAAGGAAACGCTTTTGGACATTCTCAAACTCTTTCCAAATAGACTTTGAGATGCTCCCGCCCCACACTTCAACTCCATAAAGAAGAGCCGCTGTTACCAATGCATCAAAAAGATACTTCTTGAGAACCCAACACTTGATGTTTTTCGCATTACACATGTTCGGTGCTCTCTCTCCCGCTTCCAAATGACACATAGCACATGCATCTCATGCCACTTATAATTGGATGGAACCTCAAGGCCAAGGTACTTAAAGCTCTCAATAACTTCAAGTGTCCCATTGTTGTACACAATGCATGGCTTCTCTTGATGGTTGGTTTTTACAAGCATAACCTTTGTTTTGGATCCATTCACAATCAGCCCACTATGCAAGCAAAAGTTCTCAAGGACAACCATAAGCTTTTGTGCATCTTCTAAAGTGTGTGCTGGAAGCACTACATCATCCGCATACAACAAAAGCATGATTATCACATTGCAAATAGTGACCTCTTCAATGCTTTCTTCTTGCATAAAGTCAAGTACCATTTGTTCCAATTGATCAATGCATAGACCAAAGAGAGTTGGTGACAACGGACATCCTTGTTTAACCCTTGAATAGTGCTTAAAACAAATTTTGAAATTCCTCTTCCCATGCGCAATTGACATATCACCTTTTCATAGATTCAAGAAGCCGCAACATAAACTCACTTGCCACTTGGAGTTCTTCCATCCTTCTTCACATATTGTTACGTGGAATCATATCAAAGGCTTTCTTAAAGTCCACAAAACAACATTTCAATCGCTTGTCTTTCAATTGACTTTCCTCCATGAGAACACAAAGAGTGACAAGATGATCAATGGTGCTATGAAACTGCTTGTCCTTTTGCACACTTGTCATTCTCTTCAACCCAATCACTCAATTTCATTCCCATTATGCATCCAAAAAACTTTACCATAAGAGATCCAATCATTATAGTCCGGTAGTTGTTTACATTCTTTACATTCCCTCCTTGATGCAAAGGTTTAACCCAAATAGTACTCCAATCATAAGGCATAATATATTGAAGTGCAAGGTTGAATATATCACACATCCGCTCATGGGTAAAATCTCCCGTCCATTTGATCATCTCCGGCTTGATACCTTGAAGATGTTCCACTTTGCGAGTGGCCAACTTTCAAGCCCAACGCATACATCCTCAATAGTAAAAAAGAGGACATACATGGGAGTGAACCATAAAACGGTATTTTTTCAGCATTTCGTTGCTTATATAATTGCCTACAATGTGTGTATATATCCACAAGACTCAAGCTACCAAAATTCTCAACCCGCTTGCCTCTCAAGTTTCTTCAAAATCTTCCACATGCACGTGCCTTTTCTTGGACTTGAGAAAGTTGTTGCTTTACTTTCTATCTTCTTCTCTTCTTTTGAATCAATGCCTTGTATGTATGCAAATGACTTTGATAGTTGTCTTTGTCCATAGTTGCATCAAGCTTTATCAAGGACTTTCGAGCATCTTGACATTCTTTATCAAACCACCTTTTGCGTGATCTATCTTTGTTGATACCATGGAGATGCTTTATGGCAAATCATTCTTGGGCTAACTTTCTTGGAAGCTTCCCATTTAGTTTCCAATGGTGCATCATATTGAAGGTTTTTCATCCATAACTTTAGCTGAACCATTTCAATGTACATTGGTGCCCTTTTGAAATCCATACATAGTGATAAATTCTCTTCCCCTTTGGCTGAGATTATCATACTTAGTTGCTTCTCCACATGCAAGGTTAATACATAAGGTCCAATGCTCTGATTTTGGATTCCATTGGACAAACATAAAACTCTTTATGCGATACATGATGGCTTCGGAGAGCAGCATATAGTCAATCACACTATCCCCATTATGTTTTCTACATGAAAATCCATTGGTTCCACTCCAGAGAGATACACCATTGACAATGAGTATATCCGTGTTATTACACATGTGTAAAAGTAACTTTTCATAGTGATCCAACTCTTGCTCATCCATTGAAGTATGATCATACAAGTGAACTTCCTCCAACTCCCTTGAAATGTATGGCATATCAAATTGTTCAGTATCATGTTGCAATGTTTTTGTGTGAGCATTCATATCCTCAAATACAATAACATCACCTTCACCTTTGAAATAAGCAATGTCCTTTTCTAAATAAAAAAATGGATGATCTCTATCCATGCAAGCATAAAAGGGGGAATCATGATGAGGAATGTAGCAACCGGCTACAAAAATCGGTGCTCTTTTTGGTGTCATAATTTTCAGTCATACATAACGTTTGTACTTGTCATCTTTCACAATTGATACAAAATCTCAATCCTTTCTTAACCATATATGTTACCCCTCCTTGCCCTCTTCGTTGCTTGAGATTCTTTGACCATATCAATAAATGTGCATTGTAATCCTCCAAGTCGTTAATTCTTTGTGTATCATGCTCCCAAGTTTCAACAAGAAGTACAACATCGGCTTTGCTTGCTAGTTCATCAATGCCAACCCCCGCATTCCATATGTATCCATTGCAATTGCAAAACATATTTTCAATTGTAACTCAGCCTCATAGGCCGCGCATCCCTATTTGTTTGAGGGACTTGCCTCCTCCTTGGGCACATTTTCTTCGTTAGAGATCTCCTTGTTTTTCTTATTATTTTCCTCGTATGCCTTGCGACACATATTTTGTTGCTTAATAGTGCAATCTTCACATAAAAAACATTTTCTATCCCTCAAATAGATCCAACTATTATCAAGGATAATATTTCGTTTGGTCTCATCTGGCATGGTGCATACAATGGCTGTTCTCCCGAGCGAGGAGCTCCTTGCTTACCCACTCTATGTGCTCCATAGACCATAACTCTGGACATGCCAAAGTGGGGTTTGAAGAAATCTTCCATAACAGTGGCAACAAGAGAATTCCACGAATAACAATCTTCTTGGAACGTTGTTCCCGTTCTGTCAACTCCTTCACATCCACATTCTCAACATTCTTTGTTTGGGCCATAGCTTACATGAGTGAGGAATTAGGAACCACATTGTTACCACCATTAGGAAAAGTTTGAACTCAAATTTGTTCTTTGTAAGAAATGCCATGTCAGCGTAGAGAGTGATAATAGAAAATTCATTTTAACCCTTTTTCATACCTGTTTTCTAAATCTGGATATCTTATTCATGCAAGGTACGTATATTAAAAAATCCAAAAAGTATTACAGTCATGATAACACTTCTCTGTGCGTGGTGGCTAATGAATTCAATGCCGAATATCTCAATCTTTTGCATTTTTGAAAACTGAGCTTTGTTTCCTCGCGTCCTTCTTTCTCCTCATTCCATCCTACGTTCTCTCACGCGTGCATGATATTCAAATTTCCATTCTTCTATCGTCCCCACCTCCTTACGCACACAATTTTGATCAGTCATGTCTCAATCGACACTTGTAGCTTCTCTATGAAAAACTTCTACAAGGAATAGGAGAGATGTGTATCACATGCACATAGAGCTCTCACGAGAGTATGAACCCCTCTACAAAATAAACAAACAGCAGACGCTTTCTAAAGCTTCAAAGGAGAACTTAAGATCATAGGGCATGTGGACCTTTGACTGGATGGCAGAATGTATCCAAAACATCCCATCACAAACTCCACTCTAACTTTTGAGGATATTACATCCTTAGTGAACTATGTCGGAGATGGCCACCATGGCTTGTATGGCTACACTAAGCAGTTGACTGTAAGAAATGATGTTCTGCAACAAGAGAGAGACATTGTATACAACGAGAATGTCCGCTTATATCAGAAAGTCATACAATGTGCTAAAGAGGTTGAAGGCAGCAAGGAGACCATCAAGGAGCTTACACAACAACTCAGAGGAAAAAAAACAACGCTAGGTCTTCACCAAAGAGAAAGAAAACTAAGAGACATCAAAGACTTGAAAGTTGGCTCGAGAGGAATCAAGAAAAGAGTGCAAGCCATCAAGTGAGGGCATCTATCCTTCTTATGTTTATATTCATAAACTCTCACATCTCTTACTACTAACATGCTTGCACAGATCTTTGCTTTACCCTGACAAGGAAGTGGACCGCAGCACAACCACCTCCTTGATTCATTACGGGCTCATATTGAATCGTAAAAATGTAGTTGGCCTCTTGGATGATAAGCGCTATGGTAAGATCATTGCTAAATAGCTTGACAACCTTTTATAGGAGAACCAACTCTCTGCAATGGACGTTCAATCAATTTTAGATGAAGCTGGTATATCCAATAAGGGATATGATGTCATTTTCAAGTATGTAGCATCATTTGCAATGTTGTTCCACTAGAAAAGGATTGTGCATCATTTGCAGTGCTGTTCCAGTAGAAAAGGGTTTTGATTCCTAATCCTTTTCCACTAGAAAAGGATTTTGCATCATTTGCAGTGCTGTTCCACTAGAAAAGGGTTTTGATTCTGCACATGCTACTTCCAAACCCTTTCTCTATTCAAAAAACAAGACATGAAGTCAACAAGGAGGTGCTTCAAAATCTAGGCAGTCCTTTCCACATTGAATCAACATACATATCATCAAAAGGAGAAGAAACGGTTTATGACAATTATAACAATATTTTTTATGATATGATCACGCTGCAGTCATAAATTGTGTAGTTGTTTGATGTTACTCCTGAAGAGTGCAATGGTGTCTTGAAGTTTTTCATCAAGCTAGATGAGTGTGAGCTTGTAAAGGAGACAAAGGTTGAGCGAGTCACAATCACACTTATGAATAGAGCTTTGGATGCAAGCATTGGACCAGATGATCCTCCAAACTTTAGTGTGCAATTTGAGCACAACAGATGGCTCTTAGCCCTGCCTGTTACCATATCGACATAGAAAGAATTTAGAAAAATCCACCCTAATTTCACCTTTCCCGCATATAAGTTGGAAAGAGAGAGAGAGAGAGAGAGAGAGAGAGAGAGAGAGAGAGAGAGAGAGAGAGAGAGAGAGAGAGAGAGAGAGAGAGAGAGAGAGAGAGAGAGAGAGAGAGAGAATGTTGGGCTGAGGAAATCCCCTGAGGCGATTGTGTTGTATGTTGCGTGCATATGATCTCATGCAGACTATGGTTGTGTCATAGCTTATTCTATAAGCGTACAACTATACGCTCTCGTAGAGAGAGACGTAACGTATCCTATAAGCGTACACCTGTGTACTTGTACCACGCTCGCGTAGAGAGAGGTACCAGAAGTCACATCATGATCTACTGACCTTGTATGTGAGCGTGCCTGTACCAGGGTAACTTTAAACACGGCACGTTGCCTGTGAATTAAAAATATTTGAAGAGATCAGTTACTTACCTTGTCCTTGATAGAGTATCTAGTGTTATAGCGGAAGAGTATGCAATGATGGGTGTTGTATGGCCATCGTACTAGTATGCCATGTGTACATATCAAAAAATAAAATGATAAGCCCTTGGCTTAAATAACATTCTCAACCATGTGAGTTGTTGGTAGCCATGCCTTGCACCATTACACTGGCACGGATACATCACAGTGTGCCGTTGCGTCAACTATGAGCTTATATCCACATAGTGTCAAAGATGTGTGTCATTATCATTCATCTGAAGTCGATCGATAAGACTATGGCACATAAGAGAATCTGTGCTTCACATGAAGACAAGGAAAGCACTTTGCTTGTACAGCTGCTTTGTATGGAGTCTGCCCAAGCACTTTGCTTTGCACAGTAGAGAGATCTGTTCCAAAATAAAAAATAAAACAGAGACAAGAACAAACATAAATAAAATGTACTAATGTTGTTGCCCACTTATGGCGAGGTTTTTGGTAGTTTTCTCGAAGGTGGCTCATAGCCATATGTACTGCTTGAGTGAGGTAGTAGATGTATCAAATTACACGCCCTCGTGTAATTTTTTATATTTTTTAAAAACCTGCAGACGTCATGGCAAGTATCCCTAAGTTCGTATGCTCCTAGCATATTTCAAACCTGGGAAGTCTTATCTTTGCATGATACATCTTAGTAGACCCACTTTGGACGCTACCATTTCTCATAGCTCATTATGTATGCATGCTGACGGATCTAGCCGTCGTAATAATCGAATGAGTGGCAATCAAGTAGAAAATCGAGAAATTATTTGCCAAATACTATTACTTGGTGGCAATAGAGCCTGTTGCCGGGGGCCTTGCCCGATTCACAACTAACTTGGAAGCTTAAAATCACTAGACAAAGCCCAACAGAGGTGTGCAGTAGTGGTGGCGTTCAGTTGTTGCCAATTTCTCCTGAAAAAACCGATTGTACTCGGTTTGTCACAGACCTTTCTTGTGACTTCATGCCCAACATCCCTGCCTTATTTGCCACAAGCCCTGCCTGAACTTGCCATGATTGTTAGGCAAAACTACCTTCGTATCAAAATTCAGGCTTTGAAGATCCGTTCGTAGAAATCTGTAAAAATAGTTCATACATGGATTAAGCAACTCAAATAATGAACAGTCATACCTAAAGATCGTATCAGGAGTGCCGTGTATACGGTCATAAATTGGATTCCTTTACTGAAGCCTCCACATGACAACTGGCTCATGTCTTGCATGCATTCAATTTACCACATGCATTGCCAAACAACATAAAATTACTATTACAAGTCCACTTCGAAAGGAAAAAAACATGCCTTCGTAGCCGCAATGCAACATCTTGCATGTTGCCCATCCATACCAAATTTCTTGTAAATCCAAGAGGGCTCGCAACCATGGCGATTCGCCCTGTTGATTCTTGAAGCATGCTCGAGTGTCTAAGATCTGTCATAGCCAGTCCACAATTTTCATAATATGAAATTTTTGTCGTACTTGTAACGGCTTGAAACCCATGGCGGCTTCGTGTACTCCCATCATCTTGCTCAGCTCGGCAGGGTTTATGTACATGTGCGTATCCGGCGGGGTGGAAAGTTGTGGGCACCTGCCCTAGTTTTAAAAGTGTCTTGCCCTAAGGCCAAAGGCCTTTGGGCACCTGTGTGTTGGGGTATAAAGCCCAATGTGGTCGCCCAGGTAAGTGGGCGGGCCACCAGGTATGTACACATATTCTTTTGTAAAAACCTAATAAGAACTCACTATGCTCTACACATTACAGTAGAGCGAGTTCACCATATCGTCGTGCTCTTCTTCTCGCACTCTCTCTCGCGTCGCACTTCCACTCGTACTCCTTCAACTGGTATCAGAGCTCAGATCGAGGCTTGGGGCAGCACTGCAGGAGGCTAGAGTCACCAGCTCAGATTGGAGTGAAATTCGACAGGCGAAGACACGGCCCCAAATCTCGTGGGACAGCCCAAAGGACTTGGTGTTGTCAGAATTTCATTCTGAGGTCATCTCGGCCACCGTTCGGCTTCGACAAAGGTCTGCGCAGGCCATTTTCGACTACGTGGTCTCAACGGGTGCAGATCCGACTCTGCAAATTTGGGGTTTTTGGCCTACGACTGCACGTGCTGTGGATATCGACATTCCCAGAGTGTTGATTTGTGGCTGTCTACACATCGAAGGACGGTTCACAATTCTTGGAGGCGTGTCACATACGACACGGGCGCATCTACACACAGACTGTAGGCGACATCCACTAGTTCATCAGGTAGCTTGTGTTTGCTGCTTGATATTCCAGATTTCATCCTGACATTGCAGGTACTTCCACATGGGATGTATTGTCAGAGATGATGTATGTCTGTTGAGGGTTTGCTGGCTGTGAGTCACACAGCAAACAACCGCCGCAGCGGTTACAGCATACAGTGGGAAATTTGTGGATGTATGACTTTGTGGGAAGTCTATGTACTGTTAGATTTACTGCAGCCTTTGTTGAGGGTCGAGTGAGGTTTTATTGAGCTGGGGGATTCTCGAATGTTGAGATCCTTTCGGTGATACAGGTCTTGGAGCGATCCCTCGAGCACCCTTAGATAGGCAGCTAGGATGTATTGACTGTGAGTTAGACAGTTGGGATTGCATCTTTGCTTTACTGCCGTTGAGGCATTGTCGCAATCTATGCTTATAGGACAATGACAGGACAGTGAGAGACAATACAGGTGCAGGACAGGTTTACCCGCAGCTTACAGTGTCAGAGAGACAGTGTTTTTTGAGCTGTTGTTTGCTCTGTTTTTGAGTACACCAGAGCCATTTTACAAAGGAGACTCTGCCGAAATTTATGCAGAATCTGAAGCTTTCTTGGTTCATTTGACAGGTTGATATTGGTTCAGAGGTCAGTTTATAGGGGAAACTCTGCCGAATTTTTCCCAGGAAAGTAAACCATTGTGAAGCGTAGCTATGGCTGGATCACAGGACACTGCTCTTTACAATATCAAGAAGCTGGATGGAACCAATTTCCCATTGTGGAAGAAGCAGATTTGGCACGTGTTGGTACAAAAGAAGTAGATAAAACCTATAAAGCTCAAGGGGATAAAACCAGAAGATATGGACGAAGATGAATGGAGCGAAATGGATGAATTGGCACTTTCTACCATTATGCTGACTTTGGCAGAAAGCGTTTACTTCAATGTAGCAGATGAGATGTCGGCTTATCAAGCATGGTTAAAGCTAAGTGATCTTTATGAGAAGCAGAGTGCAGCTTCACAGGTATACTGGCTTAAGAAGCTTGTTGACTTGAAGATGAAAGAAGGGACACCTATGTCCAATCATCTGAATGAATTCAACACAATCTATAGTCAGTTGTCAGCTCAAGGTGTCAAGTTTGATGAACCTGTTAGAGCTATGTTCCTGTTGATCACATTGCCGAAAAGTTGGGACACTTTTCGCACAGCTTTGAGTAATTCTGCACCTCCAGATGGTTTGAACATAGCAGGTGTAGAAGGAAGTCTGCTTACTGAGGAAACCAATAGAAAGACAATGGACAAAGGCAAAGGAACAGCCTTAGTTGTCAGGGGAAGGACCAAAGAAAAGTACAAAGGTGGAAAGAGGAATCAGTCTCGTAGCAAGTCCCGCAGTGCTAAAGGCAAGAGTGACATAGAATGCTACCATTGTGGCAAGAAGGGTCACATGAAAAGAGACTGCAGAGAATGGAAAGCAGAAAAAGGCAAAGAGAAAGCTGAAGACCATGGTGAGAAGAACAAGTCCTCAGTGAAGATTCAAGAAATAAATGTGACAAACACTGTTGCAGAGGATGACAGTCTAGTGTCAGGAGACATCTACTTCTTGAAGAATACAATGGACTCGACTCTTCTTACATCATCTGATGGAAATGCACTGAGTGACTGGATTATAGACTCAGGGGCATCACTTCATGTGTCTCCAAACAAGGAGTGGTTTACTTCTTATGTGACCACTAAAGATCATGTTCGGCTAGGCAATGGGCACACATGTGAGATCTTAGGTGTTGGAGATGTTCAATTGAAGTTTCAGAATGGCTCTTCTTTCACGCTGAAGAATGTGAGACATGTTCTCGCAATTACAAAGAGCTTGATCAGCACAGGTTTACTTGATGATGCTGGCTACGTCACCACTTTTGGACATAACATGTGGAAGATATCCAAGGGTTCTATGACAGTAGCACATGGAGTAAAGTCTGGAGGACTTTACATGATTTATGTATCAAATGTCTCTAAAAATGTAATCAATGTAACCGAGCAGCCGAACGTTTCTTTGTGGCATAGCCGGTTAGGACATATGTCCAAGAAGGGAATGGAAATCTTGTCTCGTTCTGGTTATTTGCCTGGCTTTTCATTTAATGATTTTGAATTCTGTGAACATTGTCTGTATGGTAAGCAAACAAAGCAGCCACATAAGCATAGAAGCAGTAGAAGAGATACACAGTTGGCACTTGTTCATAGTGATTTGTGTGGACCTATGCCTAACCTATCTCTAGGGGGAGCTTCTTACTTTATGAAATTTATAGATGATTACTCGAGGAAAGTATGGGTTTACTTTCTCAAGCACAAGGATGAAGCGTTTAGTGTTTTCAAAATGTTTGTGACACTTGTGGAGAATCAGAGTGGCAAGAAGCTTAAATGCTTACGCACTGACAATGGTGGAGAGTATGTTTCAAAGGCCTTTCAGGACTTTTGTGATTCAAAAGGTATAAAACGTGAACTTACTGCTCCTTACAATCCTCCTCAAAATGGTGTTGCTGAGAGGATGAATAGGACCATACAAGAGAAGGTCAGAAGTATGTTGTCTAATGCACAACTGCCAAATGGGTTTTGGGCTGAAGCTGTATCAACAGCTGTTCATCTTGTAAATAGATTTCCTAGCAAGGTTTTGCAGAAGGATTCAGTGCCAGAGATGGTATGGTCAGGCAAAATGCCCTCATACAAGCATCTCAGAGTCTTTGGCTGTGAGGCATATACTCACGTTCCAAAGGAATTTAGGAACAAACTTGAGCCAAAGAGTAGAAAGTGCATCTTTCTAGGCTATGGTAATTCTGGTGAGATGGGGTACAGACTTTGGGATCTCGAATCCAGAAAGGTTGTCCGCAGCAATGATGTTCACTTTGATGAATCCAAATATCATTCTAAACCAGAGAGGGTTGAGGAGATTAGAAGAGTTGTCTTCCAAGAAGATGGACCTGCACGTGCAAGATAAAATGTCAGGGCTCAAGAGGAGCAAGGACAGGATAGAGTGGAACCACAGGTTGTGGCTGAGCCTGAGCCACCTATTGTGCGTAGATCTGGACGTGTCACGCGACCTCCTGATAGGTTTGTTCCATCTATGAACTATGTCATGTTGACTGATTGCAATGAGCCTTCATGTTACAAGGAAGCAGTGCAAATGAAGGACTCCGGGAATTGGCAATTGGCCATGCAGTCAGAGATGACAACTCTGCATAAAAACCAGACATGGAAGCTATTTAAATTACCACAGGGCAAAAAGGCTCTACCTTGTAAATGGGTTTACAGGTATAAGATCACCGCTCATGATAGTCAGCCAAAGTACAAAGCAAGGCTTGTTGCCAAGGGCTTTAAGCAAGAACAAGGCATTGACTTTGATGAAGTCTTCTCTCCGGTGGTCAAGATGAATACATTGAGATGCTTTCTTGCATTGGTTGCCATATTAGATTTGGTGTTGCACCAAATGGATGTCAAGACAGCGTTCTTGCATGGTGATTTAGATGTGGAAATTTACATGCAGCAGCCAGAAGGGTTTGTTGAGAAAGGCAAGGAAGATTGGGCATGCCAGTTGTTAAAGAGTCTTTATGGCTTAAAACAATCACCGAGGGCATGGTACCATAAATTCCACAAGTTTATGCTTTCTCAAGGCTACAAACGTAGTGAGTTCGATCACTGTCTATATACAAAGAAGGCTAAGGATGGTAGTTGGCTGATCCTTATTTTGTATGTGGATGACATGTTGATTGCTGGCAAGCACTTGGAAGAAATTTCAGCTTTGAAGTCAAAGATGGCAAAATTGTTTGACATGAAAGACATGGGTGAGGCAAGTCATATACTTGGTATGCGCATTGAGAGAGACAGATCAAAGAAGTTGATTTGGTTATCTCAAACAGAGTATATTGACAAGGTTTTGCAACGTTTCAATATGGAGAAGGGAAAGGCATTGAGTGTTCCATTGCCACCATATGTGAAACTTAGCAAACAATATTGTCCTGTGTCTGAGGAAGAACAGGCTGAAATGGATAAGATTCCATATGCGTCTGCAGTGGGTAGTTTGATGTATGCAATGATTGCTACTCGCCCAGACATTGCATTTGCAGTGGGAGTAGTAAGTCGATACATGTCAAACCCAGGCAAGAAACATTGGGAGGCAGTGAAAGGAATATTGAGATACCTGAAAGCTACAAAGAGTATGCGTATATGCTATGGGAGTCAGGAGCTAAGTGTAAAGGGTTTTACAGACTCAGATTATGCAGGTGACTTAGACAACCGAAGGTCTACGTCAGGGTATGTCTTTACATTGGCTGGTGGAGCAGTATCATGGCGTTCTAGATTACAAGATTGTGTTACTCAGTCTACTACAGAGGTTGAATATGTTGCAGCATCAGAGGCATGCAAAGAATCAATTTGGCTTAATCGACTAGTAACAGATTTGGGAATCAAAGAAGAGATGCCTGTGTTATATTGTGATAGTCAAAGTGCTATACAATTGGCTCGCAATCCAGTTTATCACTCAAAGACAAAGCATGTGGATGTGAAGTATCATTTCATCAGGGAAATGCTCGAGGATAAGCAACTTCAGCTTGTCAAAGTTCACACCACAGAAAATCCTGCTGATCTACTTACAAAAGGACTTCCCTCAGAGAGCTTTGCGCATTTTCGCAAGCAGTTAGGTGTAGGGTAGTACATCACTTCTCTACATCTCTTGTATATTAGCTTGTATAGTAGCTTCTCTCACACTTAAAGTACCACATTGGACTTTAAGTGGGAGGTTGTTGGGGTATAAAGCCCAATGTGGTCGCCCAGGTAAGTGGGCGGGCCGCCAGGTATGTACACATATTCTTTTGTAAAAACCTAATAAGAACTCACTATGCTCTACACATTACAGTAGAGCGAGTTCACCATATCGTCGTGCTCTTCTTCTCGCACTCTCTCTCGCGTCGCACTTCCGCTTGTACTCCTTCACTGTGTATGAAAATGAAGAAGCACCAAGTCGACCATGGCGTACAGAGAGCAGCGCGAGAGAGAAAGAGGCTGCTCTCGGCTTGTGTGGTGCTTGCCTTGCAACACGCTAGGGTCGAGATGTGCTTCCCTCGGTAGCAGGATCTTGTTGTACTTCTCTGCATGTGTTTTCATTGAGGTCGGCTCTCGACCTCCCCCTTCGACAAGGGTTATTGCCCACGGTTCTGGCTACTCGACAAGCAGACTCAGCCAGTCCTAGCCTTGGTTCCCGCATGTGTGTTGCCTTGAAGACCATGACGAGCTTGAGGGAGAAAAACAACTCGAGCAGCCATGCCTCGTCATATGAAAGAAGCACAGAGAGAGAGAGAGAGAGAGAGAGAGAGAGAGAGAGAGAGAGAGAGAGAGAGAGAGAGAGAGAGAGAGAGAGAGAGAGAGAGAGAGAGAGAGAGAGAGAGAGAGAGAGAACATGCAAAAGCAAGTTTACCCTCCTCCATAGCTCTCCCTTTTGGAGCCCTGATACCAATGTAGAACCCAGAGGAGACTAAATACTTGATCCACCTCCCAGCCAACCTATTATAGGAGAGCCCATGGCCCTTTGCCCTAAACGGATCCCCTGTCCACACCTTCACTCTGGCCCTTGGCCTGTCCTTGACTCCCCTAGGTCAAGACCTACCCTCTAGCCCTTGGCTTGACATTGCACCATAGGGGGGAGCATGCAAGTCCCATTGGAATTCCATTGGTTTGCCTATAAATCTTCCAATGGAATTAGGTAGGGAAGTAGGTAGTGAGAAAGAGGTGTGGAGGTAGGGAGAGAGAGTAAGAGAGTGGACAACAAAGGATAGGTAGGATGAGAGAAGATAGGTCGAGGTGGTGGAGGAGAAGAGTGGGTGGCTTTGGTACCCAAGGAGGGGGGCAATAGTGGTGGCCAAGGAGGTGGTGGAGGAGGAGAGGGTAAAGGAGAAGAGTTGGTGGCTTTGGTGGCCAATGAGGGCGGTAATGGCGGTGCAGCAATAGCCCTTCTCTCCCACAAACAAAAGCTCGCTTCGACAAGCTCTCTCTATATCGTAACTCAATTATAGGTGGAAAGATCTTGCAAGCAAGAATTTGGTGGTCCAGTACCCTAAAATATTCTCATACCTTTGCTAAAGAATTTCATCGTGTCAGAGAGAGCGTGGGCCTTCAAACTTTGATAGAATGCCTTTAAATCCCATTTTACCTTTGAGTCCATTTTAAAAATGGGGATTGGACTTTATGGTTCCAATCAAACTAGGAGCTACTAAGAACACACAAAACCTGTATATTTTGGTTGCAACTGATTATTGCACCGTGAGTTGCAGCAGTTGCTTCAAAAGATATGTAGCTAATTCAATGGACAAGTTTTTATCCAAAAATATTATCGGTTTCCTAGTGGAACTTGCAAGTGATCAGGGTGCACATTTACTTGATCATGTTATTAAGGACTTAACTCAAACACTTCATCATTTATCGAATCATGTTAATAAGGACTTAACTCAAACGCATAGGATTTTGCATAAAAAGTCAACAATTTATCATCCTCAAACTAATGGTCAAGTATAAAGCTCTAGCAAAGTTCTAATTAGAATTTTGAAGAAGATCGTGTTAGAGAATAGAACTGATTTGGGACACAAAGTTGGATTCAACATTGTGGTCATTTGAAACAGCATACAAGCTAACTACAAGGATGAATCCATTTAGATTGGTGTATGGACTTGAAGCAGTTACACGGACGGAGTTTGTGGTACCAAGTTTAAGGATTTCTATTCAGAATCAACTATCTCTAGAGGAATTAGTGCATCATAGACAAAGGTATCTTTTGGAATTGGAAGAGGATAGGACAAAGAGTGCCTACATTTTAAAAGAAGAAGACATACTTGGGTTAAAAAGAATATCTAGTTTAAGGTATCTGTGGTCAATGAATTGTATAATATTTCACAATTCCATATTAGAACCACATCCAGGCAAACTAAAGTTAAGATACATTGGCCCTTTCAAGATTCTGAATGATTTAGATCAGGCAACATTCAGATTGCAAGATTTATATACAAAGTAAAGATACATTGACACTTTCAAGATTGTGAATGATTTAGGTCAGAGAAAATTTAAATTGCAAGATGTATATACGAATGTTGTGAAAAACATTTCAATGGCTTCAGATTGAAGAAATTTCATGAAAACCCTCCAATTCCTGATATCGTATCATTGCAGCAAGTAGTGGTAGTTTCCAATTATGTGATACCAGTTCAAGGGAAGAAGAAAGAAGAAGAAGAATACTCACAGAATCAATGATTGACAGAATTCATATTAGAGGGCTGGAAATCAGAGTGATTGTTTTTAGAAGTCCAATGCTCAATGCATTTCAAAAGTTCAGAAATCAGAGGAGCCTTTGTCAAAATGTCAAAAGAGAAGGAGATTGTTGTTATTGTGAGCAAAGTACACATCAAATCAATGGGTATTTAGTTCTGAGATTTATAATAGGTCAAGACTTTAACAAACCATCTTTTCAAGGAGAAATTTCTTGAAAGACAAGTATCCACTCACCCCTGAATACCATGCAAGTTAATAATAGCTCTAATTGCACACTTTGCATGAATTTGAATGAATTGAGGGAGAAAAGTATATTTGAGTGTGTGATGGGCTCAAATCAACTGAGCAATTCATCAACCACAAGGATGCCATCATGCAAAGGGAGTAACTTGAGAAGTTGAACGCTTGTCCCTTGCAAGTTGTACAACTTGAGGCGAAATTCTTGGGTGAAGACAAGCGCTTGTCAACAACAAGTAGAAGGATTTCACCGCATCTTGCAAGAAATCAATGCCATGTTATAGTTTACTAGCCTAGATGTGGAGGATGCGCCAGAAGTTTAGATTTTTTTGGAGATGCCCTCATCAAAAGGTGGTGTGTCTTCTAAAACACACACGAGTTTAAACATGATATTGCATTGGCACATGAAGAGAACCAGGTTTGGTTGAAGCTATTTGGGCTATGGGATTTTGCAAACCTACCATGGGATGCATGGAGCCTTAATCCAAATTCTAATGCCCAACTTGAGTACATAAAAAACACAAAGGACTAGACTATCAATGAGTAGAAGCTTTCAGAAGCCCTAGTTGTAGTAGGTTTGAACTTCGCCTGAGTACACACAAAGTGAAGGGAGTTCCAGATGCAAAGAGGAATTTGGACCCCTAACCACATCCAGGTATTACTATCAATTGAAAGGTGTAGAGATATATTTAGAAGAGCTCAATGGTCATCAAGAGAATGTATTTGTTGATTAATTTTGATTATATGTCCAAAGAGGCCTTTGCACCTTTGAGAGCTCTTGACAAAGGGTTTCCAGTTAATTGGACGAGATATATTTATGTGAAATTTCATTACAAATATTGAGTTGAAAGACAAAAGGAAATTTATAAACAAGAGTAAAATTGGTCCCTTTCTTCACGCTTTGTTCACCCATGCTCTATTGTGTTTGCCATTAGAGGTGGAAGAAGGTGAGTCTCAGACGTCAAAAAAGTAGAATCTAAAGTTAGGAACTCCAAAGCCGAGTTCAGGAGGTCAAAAGCTACCAAAAAAGCCACATACCTTCCTCGGCTTATATAGTCAAGCACACTTTTGTAGCAAGAAAATTTTAACATCTCATGAACCAAAACTCATAGGAGGACTGCTTACCACACCAAAACTGCTAACAATGTTCAAGTCTTGTGTGTGCATTTCCTAATCAAAGGATTGGGCAAAGAAAAGGTTACAAAAATTGACCACCATACTTGAGAACACATTTCACGTGAAGGGACACATATTCAAAAAGTATCTTGAGAGTTTCAAGTGGGCAACAACTCCCTTCACACAATCACGAGATTTTATTCCATCTATTGTAGAAAGCATGCATAAATCATAATTGTTATGTTGTACCACACACATTTCCCTCTACAAAAAGTAAAATCACAACATGTGCAACACCCTCGTGTGTGAAGGACGCAACAAGCCTCTATTTACTACAAAAGAGCTCTTTCCAAAAAACATAAAAGCAAAAATAATACTATGGAAGAATTAGAAAGAGTACCATAAGAGGCTAAGTGGATAATTATAGATTATCATTGGAAAGGTTAACCATACACGTCATGATACAATACTAAAATATAGAGTCCTTCTTAGGCACTTTCAACAACAAGTGAAAGTGATTCCTATGTGATTTGCTTCGCTGTATGCAACAAGTGCGACTATAGTAACACCATAAATCCATCATACGTGCTCATCATGTCACAGATTGCGTTTCACTCTTTTACACAAATTTTTCTACGTTTCTCAAACAATAGACTATTGTTACATAGGAACTAAGCTAAATCAAGCCATCCTTGCATTCAATAATCCTCTAGAGCTCAAAAATTTTCATTGGTATTTGTGGCACAGTTGTACAATATTCCTTGGAATACTCAATGAGATTTTGCAAAGTGACAACTTCCAAGTCCCATTGATCTTCATGGGGACTTCAATGTCCATGCATGCAACAAAACAACTTCTAAGACGTTAGCTATTTCTTTTAAAAATCCAATATCACACAAATTTTCATTTTGGATTGCATTTTGACAAAGTCCAAGTTTTCTCTCCTCATACTTTGGGAGCAACTATGTCTAGCGGTTTGGTGACTCAAATATCTCTCTTATACTGTCTCCTCCACCATTGCCACCATCTCTTCACTTTTCTACCCTTCTCTAACCTTCGTTCATAGGAAATTCTTAAGTCAACATATACTTCTTCTTATATGCTTAGCACTTTCCCTCGAACACACCTTTTTCTTTCTTCTCCCCTACCCTATTCCTTTCCTTTGGCCTTAGTTGGGGCCTCATGATAGATAGCAATATGTGAGAACTCACGAGGACGCACATGAATTGATGGCAATGCACCTTTTGATGATTGCTAGCATTGAAACCACACTTACACATGCCTGCACACACAATCACTATTGGTAATGAGTTGACTTCTACTTACTCAAGGCCCAACTCTTCAAGTTCCACTCTCCAAGTTAACAAAGCTTTTGACACTTGGGTGGTACAAGTTTTGCTCTCTCTCTCTCTCTCTCTCTCTCTCTCTCTCTCTCTCTCTCTCTCTCTCTCTCTCTCTCGCAGGGCGTAGCCCTGCCCTTGCCTCTCTCTCCGCCCTCGCCTCTCTCTCCATCACTTGGTACAAAATTTGATGCTAGAACATTCTCGTGACAGTTTACTGTTTTCCTAAATTGAATGTTGGCTAGCACCATGCTCCATGTGGACATCATTGAATTAATTTTTGTATCGATGAACTTGGAATAACTTCAAGATTCTCATTGGTATGGAATGGCTTCTTAGATACCCATTGTAGGTTGGGACTTATCATTTGTTCTTTAGTGCCCATATGTTCATTTCTTGATGGGGATAAAGGCCAATAGGACTATATTATCACAGACTAACCGCTCACTAATCCTAATCTCATTCTTTCTTATCAATAATATAGAACAATAAGGAGCACACACATTGTGTGCAAACAACTCCACCAAAACCTCTCTCTCTCTCTCTCTCTCTCTCTCTCTCTCTCTCTCTCTCTCTCTCTCTCTCTCTCTCTCAAGTATAACCTTTCTATCACCCAAGTGTGGTAGTATGCCATTTCCCTCTTGAATAACAGGTCTTGAGTTCAACTCTCCTCGTCGGCTAGATCTTTGAGGTCTCTTGGGATAATTTCCTACGACGTTAAAACTATCTTCTTCTTCTTCTTCTTCTTCTTCTTCTTCTTCTTCTCTCTCTCTCTCTCTCTCTCTCTCTCTCTCTCTCTCTCTCTCTCTCTCTCTCTCTCTCTGGGTCTCCTATCAAAACCCTAATCTCTCAGCCTTTTCATTCCTATCGCATTGCACACTCATCACAAACAAGTGAGCAAGAGTGTGCATATGTGTGTGCAGCAATGAAGACGAGAGAAGAAGAGGAGACCTATGTTTGCAGGGGCAAAAACTCACCAAGTATGTTCTCCTCTTATTCTATTATGTATATGAAAGAATACGTAAAGTGGACGAGCACCTAGCCTAACTGGCCACATCGGGCTTTACCCCAACAACCTCCCATGTTAAAGGCCAATGTGGCCGTGAGGGAGAAAACAAAAGAGGAGTGTACAAAACCTGTATAAGATCATCATCAAGTATGACCTCAGCCAACGTCCACTGACTCATTGACTCTATGTGCATCCAGCTCAAAGTGTAGAGGAAGTACAGAGAAATCAACCACATACTCCTCTCAACAAAGTCACAATATACACTGCAAAGTGCCCCTATGCTCAAAGCTAGTATCAGCCACTACACGGTTGACTGTTACTTACAATATACACTGCAAAGTGCCCCTATGCTCAAAGCTAGTATCAGCCACTACACGGTTGACTGTTACTTACAATCCTTCACAAAAATGTTACCCCAGGTATCTCACAATATACACTGCAAAGTGCCCCTATGCTCAAAGCTAGTATCAGCCACTACACGGTTGACTGTTACTTACAATCCTTCACAAAAATGGTGTTGCAAAGAGGATGAATAGAACAATACCAGACAAATTCAGACCTATGTTTTTTAATGTCAATCTACTTGAAGGGTTTTGGGCGGAAGTAGTTGCTACAAAAGTTCATCTCATCAATAATTCACCTAATTGTGTGTTAGACAAGCGGGTTCCAGAAATGCTTTGGTCTACAAAGGTTCATTCTTATGATCATCTTCAAGTTTTTGTTTGTGAAGCATTTGGTCATGTTCCTAAGAATAAGAGTAAAAAGCTTGACCCCAAGTCAAGGATATGTATATTCTTGGGTTATGGCAAGCCTGGTGAAATTGGATATTGTCTTTGGGATCTCGAAGCCAAAAAGATTGTTTGAAGTAATGATGTATGAGGAAAAGATGAATCAGAACCCTATATCTGTTATTGAGGTTTGATGTGTGGTGATTCAAGAGGATGGGATAGTGCATAACAAAGTACGTAATGTACCTAAACAAAAACCACAACATGTGGAAAGCCCTCATCAATTAGAAGAAACAATCCCACTATGCCCAAGTTGTCATAATAATCAATATCTAATTCTCCTAAATGATTTTCTCATATTAAACTGATCATTTAATGTGGGGAAGTGCCAAGGGAGAAAAAGCTAGAATATTGGTTAAGTTAGCAGACCGGCCACAGTAGGGATCCAAAGGAGGGAAAATAGGGATCCAAAGGGGGGGCCATCTGCAAAAGAGCCATGTGAAACAACGGGCTAAAAAGACCCTAAGGTTCAGCCCATTAAGACTTCCAAAATGCTAAGGTTCCAAAATTCAAAGGTTGTGTCCAAAGGTCAACCTTAGGGAAAATTGGATGCTTAGTGTGTGTGCCCAAAAAGTCTTTCTGCATCCCTACATGGGAGGGGGCGAGCCCCAAAGCTAGGGGATGAGAGAGAAAACCACACACACACACACAGGCTCCCTTTACACAAAGGGAATGAGGGACACATGTCAGCTCCCTAGGCCAGATGCCCACAAGGTGTGCCCAATTCCTATTGGAAGACCCTTGAAGTGGACCAATGAGAATTAAGCTAGAGTAAATCTAGTTTAATTAATTTAAAAACATTTAATAAAAGAAACCAATAAGAATTAAGTGTCCTAGAAGACTATTGGGCAGTCTCCCAAGGGGTCCAATGAGCATTCAGAAGCCCCATGGCTTGCCTGATTCCTATTGGCCAGGAGGCAAAGGGGTCCAATGAGAGTTTAGTTTAATTATTTAATTATCTAAAGCTCTCACAAAAGGGGAAAGGGGGACACATGTCAGAAGGCTATCACTTATGCTGCTTAATTCCTATTGGCTTAACCTGGGGAGGTCCAATGAGGAAAAAGCCAGCCTAACTTAGCAGCTAGGGCTCGCCCAAGAGAGAGGGGGGGGCTGATTTTTGCTTGGCATTCACACTCACACTCTCACACTTGACCATGTGTGAAGGGAAAACACTCTATCTCCTCCCAAGCTTTAATGGGGAGCTCATCACCTACTCCAAGCTTGTGAGATAGAAGCCTACATCAACACTATCTTGGCATGTGGATGCAAATCCAACCAAGAGCCAAGCTTCAATGCATGCTCATCTTCTCTACCAAGCTAATTACTAAGCTAAGCTATGCTAATATGAGTGATTATGTGAGGAGATGTACTTCTTTCTCGTAAGATACTTCTTTTTCCTCTCAATCTACTCTCATACCCTGCTAGCTCTCACCATCTTCGAAGGTGTGTGAGGTCTTGGGTCTGAGAACGGGGATAATTCAAGTTGTGTTTGATTAAGTGTTTTGCTTGGTGTATGAAGCTTCCATCTTCATTGCACTAGCTAGTCTTGAAGGAACACAAAGAATTGTATTGTACAATGTCTCTCTTGATGGGAGAAACCATAATACAAAGCCTTTTGGAGGGGGGACCGGCTCCATGCAAATCCGGTCCTCAACTGTTGTCAATAGTTTAATTGCTCTCTCTTTTGAAAGTATTGTCGATGCTATCTAACTAGGTGTTATGCTTTTTGTTGCTCTCTCCACCCAAGCACTCTTGTAATTCTCATTAGGAATCTATTCTAATGAAATGCCCACTATGTTCATGCTAATTTCCGCTACAAATAAGATTTTAGGCCATTAAATGTTACATTGGTATCAGAGCTCAAGGTTTCTCTTTTCTTGCTCAAGAAGGGAGGTCCTCAAGCTAGCTACAAATGGTTGGTATTATTAATTGCCTGTGAGTAAGTAGAATAGGGATTTTTCAGCCTTGCAGTGCGCCTGCCTTTGTGCAGTTAACGGGGCATCACCGTCGAGAGCTATGGTCTTAATAGTGGAGTCCTACGGGGCTTGCCTACGGCTTAACCACTATTGAGCTATTAGAAGCTTGACAGGAGCCGGTGCTGTTTTGGTGTCGAAAGACCCTCTCTTCTATTCCTTGCAATTAATGGTATTCGAGCCGCGGGTACAGTAGCTTGAGTGCTTTTTCTAAAGGGGTAAAGAGGAGTAGCAACTAGGGCTTGAAGTGCCAAAGTACACCTAAAAAGTTTACACCTAAAAATTGTTAGAATGGCTGACAATATTAAAGAGAGTGAAATTAATGTTGATAACTTTGATTTTGCTCATGAGCAAGCTACTAATGATGCTTCAATGCTTGTTAATTATCTTGTTTCTAGGCTTCAACAAGCCATGGGCAATCCATCTCTCCAAAGTGAAGTGCAACGGCAGCTCCGTGCTCACGGGATTCTCCAAGCTCATCACCATGACGAGAGAACACCTAGGAAGCCTCCTTGTGAGACTACCAAAAGAGGTCTCTCTCCGATTCGGGAAGAAGAAGAGAATCCATATGAAGGGCTCAAGAACTTACTTCTTGATGATGCATCTCCTTCCCAAAGGAGAACTCAAGAGCCTCCACCGAAGGAACGAGAAAGAAGCGAGTCTCCCGCCACCTCGGCGGAGATGGCTCCACGAAGACGGCGGGCTAAACGCTCTCCATCACCACCAAAGCGGAGAAGACCATCACACTCTTCTCCACGCCATAATTCAAAGAGGGATGATAAAAAGCAAGAGAAGAAAAAGGCGAGAAAGAGGACACCCTCTTCTCCATCTTCTTTATCCTCTTCCTCTTATGAAAGCTATGGTGAAGACGACAAAGATCAAGACAAGAAAAAGGCGAGAAAGAGGTCACCCTCTTCTCCACCTTCTTCAAATTCTTCATCTTCTGAAGAAAGTGATGGTGCAACTTTTGAACCATCAAAAAGAAGAGGCCATAGGAAATCCTATGCCGCATGGAAGAGGTCGTCCAAGCTGAAGAAATTCAAAGAGGGAGGGAAGAGCATCTCTTTCCTTACCTATGATGGCACCTTCGGTGCTACAGACAAAGTTTTGGCCTTTATCCAGCAATTCGATGCGGCGTTTGGAGATGAGGGCTTCACGGAGTCCTCTAAGCTACGCCATGTAGCTATGCACTTTCAAAAGTCCGCCAGACAATGGTGGTCTAGCCTACGAGCCAACGGTGAAGCTCCACGAACATGGAAGGCTTTAAGAGCTTCCATTATGAAGCAGTTTTTGGCCACCGATGCCAAAGACAAAGTACTCACCGAATGGCGAAGCTTAAAGCTCTCTCCCAATGAATCCATCCACAAATATGTAGACAAGTTTTGGGACCTACAACTCAAAGCCACTGTCTTCAAAAAGTTGGATTTTGGAGAGCAAAAGCAACAATTTTGTGCGGGCTTAACCGAAGAAATGGCGGAGTATGTCAACTCCCAAAGGCCACGTACCATATCGGCGGTAATACACCATACTATGGTGGCCTCGCGAATCAATTTCCAAACGGGGGGTAAAAGAAATAATAACCCCCGGAAAACAAAGGTTCCAATGAGCCTAAGGGGAAGGACAATGTCCAAAAGTCTCCTAAGGGCAATTCCAACAAAGCTAAAGAGAAGGGAGTTTACAAAGGAAAGAATAAACTCTCTCCTGAAGAGCTTGAGCGTTATCGTAAAGATAACCGGTGTTTCAAGTGCGGCGAACAAGGGCATGCGTACCGCGCTTGTCCCCAAAAGAACAACCGCCAAGATCCTCCTAGAGCTTCTTTGGTTGAAATCCAAGAGGAGGAGATTCACCAAACTCACCACAAAGGATCTCCTCTATGCCATGCTTGGGGAAAGGTAAGAGAACATGATGCTTTTATTCTCTTTGACCCTGGTTCTACTCACAATTTCATATCTATGGAGTTAGCCACCAAGCTAGGCATACAATCCTACGAGATGGGAGATATCCTACCCGCAGACAGTGCCTTCAAGGGGCAAGAAGCTTCAGTCACTCCCTTAATCGGGAAATTGAGGCTTCATGTCCAAGGCTATGTGGACAAAGAGGATTTCTTTATCTCTCCTCTCAAGCATGAGGATGTAATCCTAGGGGCACCATGGTTTGACCGTTTGGCTGCCCATGTTAAATTTCCTGAAAGGAGAATCTCCTTTAAGTTCAGGGAAAAGGACATGTATATAGATGCTAGGGAGATGGGTAACACCATCCCCATTGTACATACACCAGCTTTCAACAAGTCAATAAAGAGCTCTATTTCCGTGTACATGATTTTTGTTAAAGATTCTCAAAATGAACCTAATGCTTTAGCAAAAGAAAATAAAAGCAACCAAAAGGAATTAGAGTTATCCAATTTTCTCAAGGGGTTTCAAGATGTCTTTATTGACGACATCCCTTGTGAGCTACCTCCTAAACGAGGTAATGACGACCATGCAATTGAACTTCTTCCAGGAAGTTCACCGCCTAACAAACCTCCTTATAGAGTTTCTCAAGCTCAACAAGAGGAGATTATGCGGCAAGTGCATGAGTTAATTGAGAAGGGCATGGTTAGGCCTAGCTCATCTCCATTTTGCTCACCTGTGCTATTAGTGCAAAAGAAAGACGGCACATATCGTATGTGTGTCGACTATAGAGCACTAAATAGGATCACTATCAAGAATAGGTTTCCCGTTCCACGGGTAGAAGACCTATTTGATAAGCTACAAGGATCGACCTACTTCAGTAGGATTGACCTAAAAAGTGGCTATCATCAAATAAGGATAGTTGATCAAGACATTGTAAAGACCGCATTTCGTACTACATTTGGTCTTTACGAATACATTGTCATGCCTTTTGGCTTGACTAATGCACCAGCCACATTTAACCGCTTGATGGAGAAGCTGTTCAGACCTCATCGAACCTTCACTGGAGTGTTCTTTGATGATATTATCATCTACTCTAATTCATTAGAGGAACATAAGCAACACCTCCAGGTAATATTTCAAGTTTTAAGAGAGAATAAACTTTATGTTAATCGAAAGAAAAGTGAATTTTTCTTGCAAGAGATTCAATATTTAGGTCACATTATCTCTCAAGATGGAATCCAAATGGATCCATCCAAGTTAGAGGTAATAAAAGGATGGCCTAAACCAAGGAATCTTCATGAACTAAGAAGCTTTATAGGTATGTGTGCATACTATAGACGCTTCATAGAAAAGTTCTCACAAATTGCGGGACCATTACATGACCTAACAAAGAAAAATGTTAGGTATACGTGGTCTGCTAAGGAGAACAATGCTTTCGAAAAGCTTAAAGAAAAGCTTATCTCTCAACCTGTGCTTACACTACCGGATCTCTCAAAACCATTTGAGGTCCAATGTGATGCTTGTGGTGATTGCCTTGGGGCTGTTTTGCTCCAAGAAGGGCACGCCATAGGCTATGAGAGTCGAAGGCTCGACCCTGTTGAGCAAGCTCTAGGCATATACGAAAAAGAACTCCTTGCAGTTCTACATGCCTTAGACTCATGGAAGCACTATTTATTGGGGACTCCTTTTATTCTGCGAACGGATCACCAAAGTCTTAAGTACTTCATGACGCAGACCAAGCTCTCCGACAAACAAATGAGGTGGGCAAATTTCCTTTCGCAATTTCATTTTCATATTGCTCACATTGCTGGCAAGCATAATCAAGTAGCCGATGCACTCTCAAGACGACCGAGAGTGAATGCGGTTTCCATAGCAACTCACAATGATCTATCTTTAATGATAGATGAGTATGCTATTGATCCCGATTTTAGAGATGTGATTTCAGCCCTTGCCTTAGGGAAGAAAGAAGAACCATTTACTTTACAAGATGGTTATCTTCTCTATGGCAATAGACTATGCGTTACTAACTCACTACGTGAGAAAGTAATGTATGAATCTCATGCTCCCCCATATGCGGGGCATAGAGGGATTCAGTCTACCCTAAAGGGAATTGAAACATATTTCTATTGGCCTACCATGAAAGTGAACATACATGAGTATGTTTCCAAATGTGTGGTATGTCAAAAGACAAAATTTGATAGAGGGAAGCAACTTGGATTGCTTCAACCCTTGCCAATCCCTAATTCACCGTGGGAGAGCATATCCATGGATTTTATCTTTGGATTGCCTAAGTCTATCCATGGGAATACGGGAATATGGACGATAGTAGACAGGTTCAGTAAACAAGCTCATTTTATACCTGTCAAAAAGACTATCAAAGCCCATCAAATGGCAACCCTCTTCATTTCACAAATTTTCAAGTACCATGGCTTGCCAATGTCCATAGTGTCGGATAGAGATCCTAGAATGACCAGTAATTTCTGGAAGGGTCTCTTTGAGAATTTAGGAACAAGGCTAAACTTCTCTTCGGCCTATCATCCACAAACTGATGGCCAAAGTGAAATAGCTAACCTAACTATTCTCGATCTACTAAAAGCCTATGTAACGGAAGTAGATCAAAGATCCCAATGGGAGAAGTACTTACCCTTAGTAGAGTATGCTTACAATAACACTGTACATACTTCTACAGGAAAAGCACCTTTCGAGGTAATTGAGGGAAGATCAAAAAGTCCCTTGCTACTTAAGGTACATGGGAAGATCTTCGCTGCAGATGAGTATAGCCAAGACCTACAAGAATCTTTCCAAAAGATTAAGGATGCTATCTCTATCTCACAGCAAAGGCAAAAGGCTGCTGCTGACAAGCACAGAAGAGCCCAAGCCTTTAAAGAAAACGATTGGGTCTTGTTAAATTTTCCCAAGGCTCGCTTAAGGCACACGACGGGCAAGAATCCTACGGGCCACCAAAAGTACTATGCTAAACTAGCAAAAAGGTACTATGGTCCCTTCCAGATTCTTAGGCCAATCAATGAGATAGCCTATCAACTTAAGTTGCCCAATCATTGGCTCATACACAATGCTTTTCATGTGAGCCTCTTAAAGCCTTACAAAGGAGAGCCACCTCAAGAACCAACTATTGAAGACCCACCGGAGATCGAGGACCACGAGGAGGTGCTGCAGCCCGAGTCCATTCTCCGACATGAAGACAAGGTATTAAGAGGCGGTAAGACTATCCGACGATATCTTATTAAGTTTAAGAATTATCCTTTTGAAGATGCTAGATGGATGCAAGGCATACAATTAAAGGATAACCTAAACCTTGTCAATGCTTACAATGCTTCCCAAGAGTAAGCAAATGTACAAAATGTTAAAAAAAATGAACAAAATTTTTTGTCTTATAAGACTCTCTTTTTCTTTATTTGTGCACAAAAATAAAGTAGTATGCATGCTTAGATCAAGTTTGTGGAGACGACGTCTCCCAAACACCAAGTAGAGCTTGTCACTCTACTATGGAAGACTGATAGGACTAATGTGCAGACATGCTTGCGGCAGCCTCAGGCTCTCAAGCGCCAAATGGACTAGTCATCCATTATGGAATGATGTCGTAGGGTAACATAGGGATCCTCTACCCGCTAAGAAAAGGACTCATGCATATGCTTTATCTTCTCTACACCATAGTCGAGGACGACTATGATTTCAAGAGAGAGGTAATGTCATAATAATCAATATCTAATTCTCCTAAATGATTTTCTCATATTAAACTGATCATTTAATGTGGGGAAGTGCCAAGGGAGAAAAAGCTAGAATATTGGTTAAGTTAGCAGACCGGCCACAGTAGGGATCCAAAGGAGGGAAAATAGGGATCCAAAGGGGGGGCCATCTGCAAAAGAGCCATGTGAAACAACGGGCTAAAAAGACCCTAAGGTTCAGCCCATTAAGACTTCCAAAATGCTAAGGTTCCAAAATTCAAAGGTTGTGTCCAAAGGTCAACCTTAGGGAAAATTGGATGCTTAGTGTGTGTGCCCAAAAAGTCTTTCTGCATCCCTACATGGGAGGGGGCGAGCCCCAAAGCTAGGGGATGAGAGAGAAAACCACACACACACACACAGGCTCCCTTTACACAAAGGGAATGAGGGACACATGTCAGCTCCCTAGGCCAGATGCCCACAAGGTGTGCCCAATTCCTATTGGAAGACCCTTGAAGTGGACCAATGAGAATTAAGCTAGAGTAAATCTAGTTTAATTAATTTAAAAACATTTAATAAAAGAAACCAATAAGAATTAAGTGTCCTAGAAGACTATTGGGCAGTCTCCCAAGGGGTCCAATGAGCATTCAGAAGCCCCATGGCTTGCCTGATTCCTATTGGCCAGGAGGCAAAGGGGTCCAATGAGAGTTTAGTTTAATTATTTAATTATCTAAAGCTCTCACAAAAGGGGAAAGGGGGACACATGTCAGAAGGCTATCACTTATGCTGCTTAATTCCTATTGGCTTAACCTTGGGAGGTCCAATGAGGAAAAAGCCAGCCTAACTTAGCAGCTAGGGCTCGCCCAAGAGAGAGGGGGGGGCTGATTTTTGCTTGGCATTCACTCTCACACTCTCACACTTGACCATGTGTGAAGGGAAAACACTCTATCTCCTCCCAAGCTTTAATGGGGAGCTCATCACCTACTCCAAGCTTGTGAGATAGAAGCCTACATCAACACTCTCTTGGCATGTGGATGCAAATCCACCCAAGAGCCAAGCTTCAATGCATGCTCATCTTCTCTACCAAGCTAATTACTAAGCTAAGCTATGCTAATATGAGTGATTATGTGAGGAGATGTACTTCTTTCTCGTAAGATACTTCTTTTTCCTCTCAATCTACTCTCATACCCTGCTAGCTCTCACCATCTTCGAAGGTGTGTGAGGTCTTGGGTCTGAGAACGGGGATAATTCAAGTTGTGTTTAATTAAGTGTTTTGCTTGGTGTATGAAGCTTCCATCTTCATTGCACTAGCTAGTCTTGAAGGAACACAAAGAATTGTATTGTACAATGTCTCTCTTGATGGGAGAAACCATAATACAAAGCCTTTTGGAGGGGGGACCGGCTCCATGCAAATCCGGTCCTCAACTGTTGTCAATAGTTTAATTGCTCTCTCTTTTGAAAGTATTGTCGATGCTATCTAACTAGGTGTTATGCTTTTTGTTGCTCTCTCCACCCAAGCACTCTTGTAATTCTCATTAGGAATCTATTCTAATGAAATGCCCACTATGTTCATGCTAATTTCCGCTACAAATAAGATTTTAGGCCATTAAATGTTACACAAGTTAAGGAGGTCTACTCGGATTTTTCGTCCTCCTAAAACTTTTGTTCCATCTTTCAACTACATGATGTTGATAGATTACAGTGACCCTTCCTGTTATTAGGAAGCTATGTTTGCAGATGATAAGATTAAGTGAAAGTTATCTATGCAATTTGAGATTAATTCTTTGAAAAAGAATGACACTTGGGACTTAGTACCTTTGAAAGAGGGCATGAACATTCTTCCTTGCAAATGGGTCTACAAAATGAAGATTGTTTCCATTGATGATAAGCCAAAGTACAAGGCTAGATTGGATGCCAAAGGTTTTAAGCAAGAAAATGGTGTTGATTTGGATGAAATCTTTTCACCAGTTGTGAAGATGACCACTCTTCGCTTCATGCTTGCATTGGTAGCCATTGAGGATATGGAACTTGTTCAAATGGATATCAAAACAACATTCTTACATGGGATCGTCATGAAGACGTTATATGCAACAACCACAAGGGTTTGTTATTGCATGCAAGAAAAAGATGGTTTGCAAACTTATAAAGGCTCTCTATGGGACAAAGTAAGGATCCCGTCAATGGTATCATAAGTTTGATGCTTCTACAGGTTCTCAAGGTTTTAGAAGGAGTGACGAATAGCATTGCCTCTGCACTAAAAAGGCTATAGATGGTAGTCTTTTGATATTGACCTTGTATGTAGATGACATACTTATTTTTGGGAAAAGTACTAGTGAGATAGATACAGCGAAATCAAAGTTGCATAAGAACTTTGATACGAAAAATTAGGACAATCCAATCACTTTCTTGGTATGAGGATTTCCAGAGATAGGAGCAAGAAAATTATTCACTTATCTCAGATTGAGTACATTACCAAGGTAAATATGGAGACGGGGAGGTATCCAATAGCCCGTTACTTTCGTATGTAAAAGTTACCCAAAGTGATTGTCCTAAATTAGAGGAGAAAAAGGATGAAATAACCAAGGTTCCTTATGCATCTGCTATTGATAGTTTGATGTATGATTGCTACACATCTAGACATTGCATTTGCAGTGGGAGTAGTAAACAGATACGTGTCTAATCCTGGTAAGAAGCATTGGGAGGCAGTGAAAGGAGTGATGAGATATTTGAGTGGTACAAAGGACAAATGCTTATTCTTGGAAACAAGGAAGCATGTGTAAAAGGACTGATTATACAGAGAATGTGGACAATAGAAGGTCCACTAGTGTCTATGTTTTCACATTTCTTGGGGGTGCAATATCATGGAAATCTTGTTTGCAAGATTGCATTGTTCAATTAACCACTAAGGTAGAATATGTGGCCACCTTTGAATCTTGCAAAGAAGCTATTTCGCTTGCTTGTCTAGTGGGAGATTTGGGCGTTAGTACTGAGATCTTGATAGTGCATTGTGACATTCAAAGTGCTATTCAACTAGCACAAAATCCTGTGTTTCATGCGAAGACCAAGCACATTGAGATCAAGTATCATTTTATTCGAGAGATGCTTAAGGACAAGTGCATCCAGCTCGTCAAGGTGTACACACATAACAACCCTGCTAACCTTCTCACAAAAGATTTACCTCCTAAGCACTTTGCAATGTGGTGACTTGATGCTAATTGGCACATTGGCCTTTAAGTGGGCGATTGTTGGGGATAAAGGCCATTAGGCCAATACCATGACAGACTAACCACTCACTAAGCCTAATCTCATTCTTTCTTATTGATCATATAGAACAATAAAGAGCACACACATTGTGTGCACACACAATGTGTGCACCAACAGAACCTCTCTCTCTCTCTCTCTCTCTCTCTCTCTCTCTCTCTCTCTCTCTCTCTATTGGTGCACACATTTGTGTGCACCAACAGAACCTCTCTCTCTCCCTCTCTCTCTCTCTCTCTCTCTCTCTCTCTCTCTCTCTCTCTCTCTCTCAACCCTAATCTCTCATCCCTTTCGCATTACGCACTCATCAAAATTTCCTTGATATAGCCTTGGGTCTCAAGCACTTTTTCTAGGTATCCACCTTTTGTAAGTATTGAAGCTTTAGATTGAGGTTTTTAGGCTTGGATGTGTGTTCTCATTGAATGTATAGTCTATGCCGCTATGTTCCTTGGTACACATTTTTTGTTGATCCTTGGTAGTAGCCTTGTACTTGGAGTAGTATTGTAATCACCCACTTGTATCGAGCAATATATTCCTTTCTTTTGTCTTGGCTTGTTGTTGTTGATGCTTGTTTGATGCCTTGAGATGATATTTGCCCTGTCTTGAGATGTTGTGTTGATGCTTGACTTGTACTTTGGTAGCCAGGTCTATCCTTAGGATTGCATTGCATTTATCTGAGGCAAAAGGTTAGAAAACATAGAACCATTAGACTTTTTCCTTTCTCCAATGTCTTTGAGTCTTGACCCTTGATGGACTTAATTTTCCACAAGGATACAAAGTCATTTCTCTTTTCATCACAAAATTGAGTAGAGGGTTTGGTATGAGCACAAAATCCATAGTGGCTTAATCACGCATCGAATCTTGATGGTCAATTTTATCTTCAAGGAAAGGCTAAAAGATAGGGCAATCCTCCTAAGGAGTGTCTGTGTTCATTTTTTCAATAGGCAATACCAATCATGTGTTCCACTTCAAAGAGCTAGATGTTAACATGTCCCTCATATTCAATCTCACCTTCACTTCAAGGAAGAGATGTTGTAGACTCAAAAGACAATATTATGTAGCTTTGTTATATCCTTGTAATTAAGGACAATCAACTTACCCATATTGCCAAAGGTACAAATAAGTGCAACCCCAATCTTGGACAACCATAAGTTGTCTCATGTAGGACTTCCCATAATTATCTTCTAGTTGGGTTCTTTGCCAACGTATATGTAATCTACCCTGCAACTAATCACAACGATGTTCTCTAGAGTTCTCTAGAAGTTTCCAATTTACCAATTGGAGTTCTCTAGAAGTTTCCAATTTACGAATTGAATGACCATCCACTTTTTCCCAAGGCCCACTTCCCCACTTCTCCCACGTGGTCTTTGTACCTATGTTAACACTTGCTCTTGTGTTAAGGATGATGGCCATGGCCGTTCGTTTATTATATTTCATAGGTAGGCAGGCTTCATTGTCTTGTTCACCCTCTTTTAGGGACGCCTTGGGGATGGGGATCAACTTTCAACTATTGTATCCTCTTGGCCAAACCTAGTCATTCTTAACTCATATTGATCACAAATAGGTTTGGTCTCACCTCAACCAAAGGGATGGTACAAAGTACTGGAGCTAACATTAGGGCTTGCATATTTGAGATATCATTTTCTTTAGGGCTTCTATCTTTTGAACCTGGCATTGGGACTATATGAAACTTAGCCTAGTATTCTCCTAGGCATTTGAGAAGTGTAGTGAGAGTAATTGGATCAAATTTGATTAACCTTGTCATGCTCTCAGAGTACTTTCATACGAGATCCTAATGATCACTAAATTTCTTGTAATTTGTTAAGAAATCAAGATATGCCAAGGGTGGAGGAATGGTGGGGAGCCGAATCGTTGTTTTGGTTTTAGATATGTTCCCATTGCTCTTCACCCATTTTGACGTTTGACCTTGAAACTTTTTCATCGATTGGTAGTGATTCTTCCTGGACTTTATCAAGCTTTAAATTTACATGGGAAAAGTTTCCTACCAGTTCATCATAAAGTGTTGATGATTTGTCTCTATATGAGAACTTGTTGGTGTGAGAGCTTTTGCTAGCATTTTTGGATTCTTTTAATTCAGACTCTTTTGGGCTTTCATCTTGTTAAGAGATGGTCTCCATTGCTCGATCAACTTTTGAATTGATGAGAAAAGTGCTACCTCCTTCAAGCCACATAGATGTTCTCAGAGCTTTTTTGGCAGCTCCTTGAAGGCTACTGTTGCCATCATTACAGTATTCATCTCTTGAGAAACAACTTTAATAATCATGACTGAGCCCCCGAGGCTCATGTCATATTTGTTTGAATCATCACTAGCCATATCAAGCTCATGCTTTTGATGATAGCGAGGTTCATGGGAACCAAACTCAAATGTGCCCAGCCATGTATTGAGGCACTAAAGTCTTAAAAATTCCATGATGCCTTCCACAAATGTCTGAATTACACAAGGAAACCTCCAAGTAATGATGAATATAGGGAGATCCTACAAGCTGAGAGAAGCAAACCCCACTATTGGCACTCATGTGAAGCAAGTCTTTAACTTTTGGGAGCCTACTTTCTATGCAAAACCAGAGAAAACAAGGCCTCAATGCTTCCCATGACTTTGGAGAAAATGTTTGTCATATACTAACATGAACATGTGAGGATAAGAAGGCAGCATCCGGTCATGTCCGGTTAGTCAGTTACACCGCTTATACGTCCGGTGTTAATCCGGTTGAAAAAAAGAAACGTCACTACTTTACACCTCTATAAGCATTGAGTACACATCTATAGGGCTCTCAATTATCTCCTACGAGTACAAAAGTCAATAGATGATCGTACATTATTTACATTTACAGTGATGTCGTCCTGA
Source organism: Adiantum capillus-veneris (assembly GCF_014529385.1). NCBI lineage: Eukaryota > Viridiplantae > Streptophyta > Polypodiopsida > Polypodiales > Pteridaceae > Adiantum > Adiantum capillus-veneris. The sequence continues at coordinate 44,721,488 of NC_140942.1, forward strand.
TCCGCTTCGAGCCATTTGACCATCACATTGTTTGCAGAAGAGCTGCCAGAAATTCTGCAGAAGCAGTTCCCATGCAAATCAATCCCTCCCTGCCTCTATCTTTTCTCTGTAGAGAGAGCATACTTGACCTAGCAAGCAAACCGGTTGCTTCTCCCTCTTCACAAGGATCCTGAACCATAGGGCCTTCAGCTGTGGTCTCCCATTTCCCTTTCCACATTATTCGTCCCCATCAATCTGCCCTCATTTGTAGCTAGACCAACAGATGTGACCTCACGTTCGCCCCCTTGATGCTTGAAGAAACTTGATGGCAAAGCTTCCAGTGCTACCAGCTGCAAACAAACTTCCTCTCTAATACCATCTTCTCTCTGAATCCAGAGTATATTCGACCTAGCAAGTGAACTGAGTAATTCTCCACTTCACAACCATCCTGAGCCATTGAAGGAAGTTTGAAAGCCTTCTTATCACAGGACAAGCGTCCAGAACCCATAGGCTAGAGTTTGGCGAATCACCACCCAATGGTCTTATGAATGAGCTCCTCCTATACAAAGCCCCTTGGGGTAGGACCCTGTCTTGCCATCTTATCAACTTCATTAAAGCTTGGAGCAGAATGGTCTGCACCACTGCACACATACTGTCCGCTGCGACATTTGAATCAGGAGCTTGCGACATACTTGTGCCTTCATCGGCTGTCTCCCTTTTCGCATTATCATGTACTCTTTGTCAAATGAGAGAACACATAGAACTAGATCCTTCATAAAATGAGACAGAATGGCTTTGTTTAAATAGGCATCAGCCAATGATGAAAACCTTCTTGACAAATCAATAGTATCAATCAAAATTCCACTGACGTCGATGCTCATGCTTGATACTAACCCCCCGCATTCAAGAAAACTTTGGAGTAACAAGATATGAGCACACATGCCCACTTCCCCCCCCCCCCCCCCACACACACACACACACAGCACGCAGGCAGGCCCTTGTGAGTTTCTCAGTTCTTAATCATGCTCTTTCTTTTTCTTGTAAGAGGGCATTAACTAAGCATCCTCTTATGTATAAGTAGGCCACTGGGAAAGATCGTTGATATTGTTTCCTGTTCCCTTCACCTATACCATCCTATTCACCTTGTTCCCCCTAAAAGTTCTCTCTCTTCCTCTTAGAGTTGATGGGGGCCATGTTTGTTTGTTTGTTTGTGTGTCTGTGTGTGTGTGTGTGAGCGAGAGAGAGAAGAAGAAGAAGAGGAGGAGAATTTTAACATCGTAGGAAGCTATCCCAAGAGACCTCAAAGATCTATCCGATGAGAGTTGAACTCAAGGCCTGTTATTCAAGAGGGAAATGGCATAACCAATCTACCTCACTTGAGAGAGAGAGAGAGAGAGAGAGTGTTTACACTCACCTAATGAGAAACCAAATGGCGATCAGCACACAGCAAGGCCATAGCAATAACATGCAATTTAGTACCCAGTACTAACAGGAATCTATTCTTTGGCGAGTAATTTTGCTAGATCATCAACAGGAAGTCCTCCCATTCCAGCGACGCCCACTGTAGGTAGTTGGAACTTCCGTTTTACATCTTTCTTCGGTCTTTGAGTCAGATCTCTGCCAAAGTGCATCCGCACTTCATCCTTTGGTTTAGAGACAGGGTCTCTCTTTAATTGTAACCTGTGAATCATCTTAGGTGTGTATTCAGGTGCAAGGGGGGCAAACTGGGCTAGCTCATCTGCCTTCCTGACAATCAGATCTATATCTGTATCCTCCGCAAGTTCAATGGCCATGCCAGATTGATAAGCATGTTCCCACAGAGCATCTATATCTACCGCATAATTAGATGGTTGAATGTCCTCATATTTGTACCCCTCCTTTGTAGCTACACCAAGAGATATGTCCTTCTGATCCCCTGCTTCATGCACGGTAAAACTTGATTGCAAAGCTTCCGACGATCCAGCCTGCAAATTGACTTCCTCCCTGCTTTTGTCTTTACTCTGCAGAGAGAGCAAGCTTGACCGAGCAAGCAAACCGCTTGCTTCTCCCTCTTTAGAAGGATACTGAACCATAGGAGGTTTGAGGGTCTTCTTATCAACTTCCTCAATGCTTGGGTCTGAATGCCCTGCACCATTGCATGCGTTGCTTGCTTCTCCCTCTTCACAAGGATCCTCAACCATAGAAGAAAGTTTGAGAGTCTTTTTATCAACTTCATCAATGCTGGGGTCTGAATGCTCTGCACTATTGCATGCAATGTCCGCTGTGTCTTTTAAGTCGGAAGCTTGAGACGTACTCGTGCCTTTGGCTGTGGGCTTCCCTTTCCACATTAGGATGTGCTCTTTGTCAAACGAGAGAAGAACGCATGGAACAAGATCCTTCATACAATGACACAGAATAGATTTATTAAATAGGCTTCGGCCAATAATGAAAACCTTCATAACGATATCAATCAAAAGCCAACAATCTTTCAGACAACATCAATACTCATACTTAATACTACCGTCTACATTCATGCAAAAACTTTGCCAAATTAACTATTTTGTAGCAACAAGGTATCAAATTTTTAGTAACAAGATACAAGAACACTGTTGAACTTACCCTTAACTTTGCTCCAATCTTTTTGTAGTCACTAGGATTTAAACCTCGACAATCAACTCGTACCAACTCATCCACTTTAAATGCAGCTCTTACTTCATCCACAAGCGTCGAGTACACCCCGTTTTTACCTGTCAGTAAGTACCAAATTTCATTTGCTTAGCACAATTGCCTTCCATAAAAATCCATTGAATTGAATAAATTGTGGTTTTGCATCCCCCATCCAAAAACGACTCATTTAAGCACAGACATAATAACTTGACGCATCACCCCACACACACAACAACATATTCACCCAGGTAACACTACATCCATGTTAGAGACATAGACATTGGTACATGGTTCTGTGTCATAGGCTTAATTCTGACCTCTAGCAAACGTTAAAATAATCTCTCTCTCTCTCTCTCTCTCTCTCTCTCTCTCTCTCTCTCTCTCTCTCTCTCTCTCTCTCTCTCTCTCATAACAGGTCTCGAGTTCAACTCTCCTCGTCGGATAGATCTTTAAGGTCTCTTGGGACAGTTTCCTATGACGTTTAAATTCTCTTCTCGTGTGTGTGTGTGTGTGTGTGTGTGTGTGTGTGTGTGTGTGTGTTTTGATTTAGGTGAAAAGAACTCAAAAATTCTATTCGTGAAATGACAATGAATGAAACAATTACTGCAATCCTCGGCTTTGCTTGGTAGATAGCGCCTCTTGATCTCATTGACCGCTACCTGCACAGTCACATTTCCAACAGATGTTTAACTGGTAGTCCTCGACCCCTTCCTCTTGTAAACCTTCAGGATTTTCCTCTTCCAAAACTGGAGTCAGCAGACGAAGAGGGGGTAAGAAAGGAAATAAACGTGGAATTTGGAGTTAGCAGTGTGTTGGGTCTTTTTTGAGAGGGGGATTCATCATCTTCAAAGTTAGGTTTCAGCAGACCCAGAATAGTTTTTATCCCTTTGTAAGAACCATAGGCAATCAGGAGCATTCCTGGTTCATTTGCCCCTAGCTCTTTGAGCATTTCAACCATCAAAGTACGAAATTGTATGAAGGCAATTTGCGCCAGAACTAACTCCTTGGCTTGTCCACCTAACCATGAACAGATGAGAGTAAGATGAAATGATGTAGGCTTTTCCGGGAATATAGATTCCAGATTGTTGATGACAAACCAAACTGCATGGTCGAACCATATGATGCTAGACTCACAAGACGCTTTAGGGTCCAAAAATCTGCAAGCACACTTGAGATAGGGTCTGTAAATATTCCAGACTGATTCTGCATAATAATCAGCATTGTTTTTACTGAATTCCATGAGTCCTTTCGTTCTCACATAAAGTCCTGCATTAGACCCACACTTCTTAGAGTCCAAAAAATTCATGTTAAACAGAACTTTAATCAGCTCACCTTTGTCTAAACATTGCACTCCTTTGAGTATCTTCAGACGAGAGTCCTCCATTGTTGAGGCAAGTAGATTTGCCAAAAAAACCCAGGTTTTTATAGAAATAGGAGCCAGAAATCCTTTATTGGGGAGTAACCAAAGTTTGTGCTCCATCCCTAAGGATTCCACCTCAACTTGTCGTATTGGTAAGAAAAGAAATATCCTCGAAACCTTAGGAACTAATTCGAAAAGCGAAGTTTCACTTAGAGAACATAAATCTTTCTGAAATTCTTTAACTGCTTCCGCAGCCGCTGCATCCCTACAGAAAAGACCGTTGGTAGGTGGGAGAATCGGAATAGTCGGGGCTGTGACAAAACTGGGGCTGAGTCCACATTGCTTTCTGAGAAGGTTAGCAAGTTCAGCACCATCAAAACTTAGCCAACAAGTCCTCTTTATGTGCCTTAGAGATAGTCGGGACATTTGCAATAATTTCAGAAATAGCTGAAACACCATCCTTACTGTTTTTGACTAACATTGCTAATGTTTTGACCCATTTGTCAAATGAGACTGTGTGAATAAGGGAGGTATTAGTATTACTCGACGAGGCCACAATGAGAGCAGATGCTTCAGCATCTTGAATGCGTCTTAGAACCAATAGTGAAGCTCTTGAGAGTGGCTCCATTGGCAATTCCAATCCTTGATACAAGGAAATAGCCTGAAGGAGGCGTAGTTGATGAGTGCGTGGTGGTGTGTGCAAGTGATAGAGTACGCGAAGATGTGCAGGCCTTGAGACTTGAAGTGGAGGCATTGTGCTGCAAAAGGGAAGCGCTAGCAGAACGAAGAAGGAGAGAGAGAGAGAGCTTACGTTTTTGGGAAAAACTCAATGAGTGAGTTTTGGGTTTTCCCACTTTTATTATAAGTGACCTTTAAAAAATGTGTTCAGGTTCATATTGAACCTGGACAAAGTATAAAAATGTACAAAAAGGGGTTATTTAGGCCTTTAACCCAACAACCTCCCACTTAAAGGCATAAATGACGCCTTTAAGTTAACCAACTCCCACCAGTTGTATGCAATGCTCATGTTGAGCCTTAGCAAGACTCTTGGTGAGAACATCTGCAGGGTTATCCTGTGTATGGATCTTAGTCAAGTTGACTAGACCATCCTCCAATACCTGTCGTATGAAGTGGTACCGCACATCTATGTGTTTGGTACGGGCATGAAACGTGGCATTTTTGGCTAAATAGATAGCACTCTGGCTATCACAACCCAACACGGGTGTATGAGCAGGTATGCCAAGTTCTTTTGCAAGTCTGCTCAACCAAATGGCCTCTTTTGAAGCCTCTGTGGCTGAAATATATTCAGCCTCAGTAGTACTCAATGCCACATTTTTCTGTAACTTAGAACACCAAGAGACTGCACCACCAGCAATGGCAAATACATATCCACTGGTAGATTTCCTGGTATCCATGTCACCTGCCATGTCTGCATCACAATATCCTTGCAACTTTAAGTCACTTTTGCCATAACAGTTCCTCACGTGTAGGAACTACAAAACCTTCACGTTGTTTCATGTATATGTCCTCTTCAATGTCACCATGCAAAAACGCTATCTTTACATCCATTTGATTCAATTCCAAATCAAGCACCGCAACGAGAGCAAAAAGGACATGTAAAGTTGTAAGTTTTACAACGGGAGAAAAGATTTCTTGAAAATCAATTCCTTCTTTCTGTGCATATCCTTTTGCAACCAATCTTGCCTTGTACTTCGGTTTTTCATCCACAATCTTAATCTTGCATACCCATTTGTTAGGAAGAGACTTTCTCCCTTTAGGCAATGGCACAAGATCCAAGTATCATTTGCATACAAGGATTTCATTTCCTCTTGCATTGCAAGCTCCCACTTACTGCTTGGCTCACATGTCTTTACCTCTTTATAAGTAAGAGGTTCTCCCTCATCTGTCAACATAACGTAATGCAAAGAGGGATCATATCTACTCAGAGCCCGTCTTGGACGAGTAGACCCCCTCACCCAATGATCCACATTATCCGGTAATAGGTCTACATCAGGTGGCATAATAAAATCATCAACAATGGGCTGCTGTACATCATTTTCAGCACCATTTTCAGCATTGTTTCGTGGCTGCAAATGCCCTTTTGGAGCCTCAATTTGTTGTCCAACATCATCT